>NC_081312.1:71650677-72307552 GCF_026419965.1 Kogia breviceps
GGGAAAAAAACAGAGTTGGAGGAATCAGACTCCCTAACTTCAGAGTACGCTACAAAGCTACAGTAATCAAAACAATATGGTACTGGCACAAAGACAGAAACATAGATCAATGGAACAAGACAGAAAGCCCAGAGATAAACCCACATACCTATGGTCAACTAATCTATGACAAAGGAGGCAAGGGTATACAATGGAGAAAAGATAGTCTCTTCAATAAGTGGTGCTGGGAAAACTGGACAGCTACATGTAAAAGAATGAAATTAGAACACTCCCTAACAACATACACAAAAATAAACTCAAAATGGATTAGAGACCTAAATGTAAGACCAGACAGTATAAAACGCTTAGAGGAAAACATAGGAAGAACACTCTTTGACATAAATCACAGCAAGATCTTTCTTTCTTTTTTTTTTTTTTTTTGCAGTACGTGGGCCTCTCAATGTTGTGGCCTCTCCCGTTGTGGAGCACAGGCTCCGGAGGCTCAGGCTCAGCAGCCATGGCTCACGGGACCAGACACTCCATGGCACGTGGGATCTTCCCGGAACAGGGCATGAACCCGTGTCCCCTGCATCGGCCAGTGGACTCTCAACAACTGCGCCACCAGGGAAGCCCTCAAGATCTTTTTGGATCCACCTCCTAGAGTAATGGAAATAAAAACATAAATAAACAAATGGGACCTAATGAAACTTCAAAGCTTTTGCACAGCAAAGGAAACCATAAAGAAGACGATAAGACAACCCTCAGAATGGGAGAAAATATTTGCAAATGAATCAACAGACAAAGGATTAATCTCCAAAATATATAAACAGCTCATGCAACTCAATATTAAAAAAACAAACAAACCAATCCAAAAATGGGCAGAAGACCTAAATAGGCATTTCTCCAAAGAAGATACACAGATGGCCAAGAAGCACATGAAAAGCTGTTCAACATCATTAATTATTAGAGAAATGCAAATCAAAACTACAATGAGGTATCACCTCACACCAGTTAGAATGTGCATCATCAGAAAATCTACAAACAACAAATGCTGGAGAGGCTGTGGAGAAAAGGGAACCCTCTTGCACTGTTGGTGGGAATGTAAATTGATACAGGCACTATGGAGGACAGTATGGAGGTTCCTTAAAAAACTAAAAATAGAATTACCAGATGATCCAGCAATCCCACTACTGGGCATATACCATGAGAAGACTATAATTCAAATAGAGTCATGTACCGCAATGTTCATTGCAGCAGTATGTACAATAGCCAGCTCATGGAAGCAACCTAAATGCCCATCAACAGATGAGTGGATAAAGAAGCTGTGGCACATATATACAATGGAATATTACTCAGCCATAAAAAGGAACAATACTTGGTCATTTTTTGAGACGTGGATGGGTCTAGAGACTGTCATAGAGAGTGAAGTAAGTCAGAAAGAGAAAAACAAATATTGTATATTAAGGCACATACGTGGAACCTAGAAAAATGGTACAGATGAACTGGCTTGCAGGGCAGTAATTGAGACACAGGTGTAGAGAACAAACATATGGACACCAAGGGGGGAAAGCGGCAGTGGTGTGGGGTTGGTGGTGTGATGAATTAGCTGATTGGGATTGACAAGTATACACTGATGTATATAAAATTGATGACTAATAAGAACCTGCTGTATAAAAAAATAAATTAAATAAAATTCAAAAATTCATAAAAAATAAAAAAACTCCTTACTACCGTCTCCAGGTTGGAGCACACAGTTTTGAGGGGATTAGCCCCCTGAGGTCCCCTATGTCTGGCAAAGCAATAAAGCTATTCTTTTCTACTCCCTCCCCCCCCCCAAAGAAAAGACAGTATGGTACTGGCACAAAAACAGAAATATAGATCAATAGTATAGGATAGAATGCCCAGAGATAAGCCCATGCATATATGGGTACCTGAATTACTACAAAGGAGGCAAGAATATACAATGGAGAAAAGACAGCCTCTTCAATAAGTGGTGCTGGGAAAACTGGACAGCTACATGTAAAAGAATGAAATTAGAACACACCCTAACACCATACACAAAAGTAAACTCCAAATGGATTTAAGACCTAAATGTAACCAGACACTATAAAACTTTTAGAGGAAAACATAGAAAAATACTCTTTGACATAAACCACAGCAAGATCTTTTTTGACCCACCTCCTAGAGTAAAAGAAATAAAAACAAAAATAAACAAATGGGACTTAATTAAATTTAAAAGCTTCTTCACAGCAGAGGAAACCATAAACAAGACAAAAAGACAACCCTCAGAATGGGAGAAAATATTTGCAAATGAAACAACAAAGGATTAATCTGTAAAATATAGAAACAGTTCATGGAGCTCAATATCAAAAAAACAAACAATTGAGTTAAAAAATGGGCGGAAGACCTAAATAGACATTTCAGCAAGAAAGACATACAGATGGCCAAGATGCATATGAAAAGATGCTCAACCTCACTAATTATTAGAGAAATGCAAATCAAAACTACAATGAGATATCACCTCACGCCAGTCAGAATGGCCATCACCAAAAACCTAGAAACAATAAATGCTGGAAAGGGTGTGGTCAAAAGGGAACCCTCCTACACTGTTGGTGGGGATGTAAGTTGATACAGCCACTATGGAGAACAGTATGGAGGTTCCTTAAAAAACTAAAAATAGAACTAACATATGACCCAGCAATCCCACTGCTGGGCATATATGCTGAGAAAACCATAATTCAAAAAGAAACATGTACCACAATGTTCATTGCAGCACTATTTACAATACCAGGACATGAAACCAACCTAGATGTCCACTGACTGATTATGGATGAAGAAGATGTGGCACATATATACAATGGAATATTACTCAGGCATAAAAAGTAACGAAATTGAGTTATCTGTAGTGAGGTGGATGGATCTAGAGTCTGTCATACAGAATGAAGTAAGTCAGAAAGAGAAAATCAAATACTGTATGCTAACGCATATATATGGAATGTAAAAAAAATGGTACTGATGAACTTATTTGCAGGGCAGGAATAAAAAGGTAGACATAGAGAACGGACTTGATGACATGGGGTGGGAGGGCGAAGCAGGGCTAAGTGAGAGTAGCATTGACATATATACACTACTGAACGTAAAGTAGTTGGCTGATGGGAAGCAGCAGCATAGCACAGGGAGATTAGCTCCGGTGCTTTGTGATGACCTAGAGGGGTGGGATAAGGAGGATGGGAGGGAGGCTCAAGAGGGAGGGGATATGGGGACATGTGTATGCATATGGCTGATTTGCTTTGTTGTGCAACAGAAACTAACACGGTATTGTGAAGCAACTGTACTCCAAGATGTATTTTTTAAAAAAGAGAGAGAGACAGGGTACTCTTGGCCTAAGTGAGGAGAGAACAGAAAACATGAAACATAATTGATCTATTGTTTGCATATTATTAAGTATCTGTTGTATACATAATTGTTTGCTAGCAGTTTTAAAAACCACAAGAAAGGTAAACTCAATGCATGTTCTTAAAATGCAGACTCCAGTTAAAGAAAGACAATAGTAATACAAATAGCAGCGAGTAAATGTCACATAATACTAGAAATATTATAATTTTTAAAATAGAATAAATTATACAAAAACTATGAGTTCTATGAGTCCACAGATGAGAGTATTTGACAAAGGGAGAGTAGTGATGATGGGGATGTGAAGAGGTGCAAAGATTATCAGTCCTGAAGACCGGCAAGAACCAAGAGGAGGTAATAGGCAGAGTGAATGGAAGATTCCCACCTTCAATTCCCACTGCTACTAGGGCATTTCAGTGCTTATCTTTTTGTACATATTGAACTCCCATGAAAATTTTCCATTGAATAAAGATATAAAGCTTTTTCAAATAATCTGACAACCACTGCAGCAATCAACAGGAAACCAGTGAACAGATTTAAGCTTGGGAATTCCATGAATACTTTAATGGAATGTAAAAGATAGAACAGAAACCTCAATTGTAAGAGCTCAATTTCAAGGTCAATAGGGAAAGAAGTGAAAAAGATAATTCTGACAGATTAAAAAGAAAAAGAACTGTTATAATGTGATCATGGTCAGATAAGGGAGGAAGACAGAAAGACCCTAAAATTCCTAGCTTGAAGGACAAGGTAGATAGTGCTGCCATTATTCACTGAGTAGTAATACTGGTTTGAACATACCAACTAATTTAATCTTCATAATAATATTGGGGGTGGCTTGTATCATTATTCCAGGTTTACTGATAAGGAATCTGACTCTGCAAGAGGCTAAGTAATTTGCCCAAGGTCACCAGTTTAGATATTGGCAAGGCCAGGATTCAAATTCAGGCAGTGTGGCTCTAGAGCTATGTTCTCAGCCGCTGTGCTGTATTTATTTAGAGAAAGAGAACAACTTTCATTCTGGACACATGAGATTATAGGCAAATGAAACAGAATAACTCTGTTGGTACATTTTGCTATCATTACAGGAAGATCTCAGAACACTGCTGCTGTGTAGAGCAAGGTTGACCCTGGCAGATAATAAATCTGGATCTCACTACATTGTTGTCTGAGTCAATAGGACATATTGACTTTTGCTGAGTGTACTGAGAACTGTAATATTATTTCATTATCACGAAACTATAGCCATTCATAAAGGAATTAGAAAGAGAATTACCTCCCTAGGGACAGTCATGCCATATGGCTGTTATAAAAATATAGTTTTAAACAACATCCAACCTAAGCAGTGTTGTTCAGATCTCTTCATGTCATACTAAATATAATTCCTAAGGGGTCAACAGAACAGTAAATAAAGCCTTGTAACAAGCAAATTATCTGATTCTATGCTACCTGGTTTTTATAAACTAAAAAAAAAAAAAATACTTTAACAATTCTATTTCACCTTTTTAAATATAAATAAATTTCTCCTTAAGGTTTAGTTACCGAACTATCACTGATAACAAGTAAAGTAACAGATTTTAGTTCCAATTTAGGTATGAAATTTCTGGCATATAATTAGAGATCAGAAAACTCATATGTAGTCAAGAGAAGCCTCATTACCCACAGGTAGTTGACAAAATGCTTTACCACCTGCATATTGCCTGTTAAATTTAGATCAAGATTGACAAAGTAGTTTTTCCTGTGGTACTTGTATCTCAAAAGCCAAAACTTCTAAAACTTCCTTACCCTAGTTTCACTTTTTATTTTTCATTTTTATTTTGTGAGAAATCTTTCTTCATAGAAGCCTTTAGAATTCTTTTGAAACTTTTTTTTTTTTTCACTATTCCTTTTCTGTTTGGAATTCCACTTCTGAGTTACAACTACGCAAAAGCTTTGAGATAAGCAAAACAAAAACAAGAGTGTGGCATCAAACTGAATCTGACCTTCTGGCAGCAGAATGGAACAAAAATCTCTCCTTTAAATCCCTCCAGTATTTGGTGAATCTTCTAATCCTAAAGAGCTCTTATTGATTCTTTTTGTGTTATAAAATAAATATCATATCTGAAGGGCTTTTTTTTTTTTTTTTTTATAAAAGTCTGGAGATTCTCAGCTACTTTGTTGAGAAGAATGGTGCTGAATAAAGGGTCAATAAGTAAGAAAAGGACTCTGACCATTTGGAGAAAAACATGAAAATGAATCTTTCATTTCCTTTGAATTTCACATTGCATCAACTTACAGCTTTCTGACACATGCTATATACGGTTGTAGAATCTGAGTATATGTCATAAACAGATTGAGAGAATCTTAAATATTGAGAATATACTGAGATTAACTCAAAGGTAAATTGATATGAATGCATTAGGATATATACATATATATACATATATATGCATATATACATACATATATATGCTTCCTTGCTTTTCTTACTATAATTTGTTTTAAATTTAAAATTTCAAACATGTTTAAGTACATTCAGTACACATATATTCCTTATGTTATCTGCCAATGGTTCAGCATTTTCTGCACATGTAAACTATGATTTTCTGAGTTTGAAGTCCTAGCTGCCATTCACTCTGGAAATTAGAGAATTGTTTTGGGAGCTCTTAGGTCACTCTGCTGCATCTGGATCACTGAGCTCAGATCCAAGCAGAACAGAATGCTGCTCTTCTCCCAATGGACTTCTTTTTTAGTGCATGCTGCTTTTAATATTTATTCTCTCCCTAAGGTCTAACTGGGTTACACTCCAAGTCCAGTTCAGCACAGTGGCCAGATTTCTGACACTTCTGAGGATATTGTGGGCTACACTAATGTTTAAAACATGGGTAAAGAGCCACATACAGATCAAGAGAATAAATCCTGGAACTTCATACACACACAGATAGCCTTTCTGTAGATAAGTCCTCTATGTAAACCATTAAATGATAATTCAGATGACTTAATTGTTAGAATGTAGTTATTGTTTTCCAGTTTACCTTCAAGGTGGGCCCGTGGCAAAGATCTCAAGGGCAGTGCAATAAGGAATCTTGAAGGTATTCACTTGGTTTATAGTGAAATATTGTTTAATAGAACTCAAATAGAAGATATAATGTCTTTATAAATTTTCTCCTAAACACTGGCATTTACACTCAGCCTAGGGATATTTCCAAAGTAATTAGTTACACCAAAAACACTAAGATCCATAACAAAAATAGAAAGGTCCCAGTTGTGATTACACCTTGTCAACAATAATTTTTAAATTCCCTATTCAAAACTGAAATAATAAAAAAGTACTGGGGGGGAAGTAATGTTAAAGTATTTGTTTTAGAAGCACAAGAATGCAAAATGTCATGAACAACAATAAGAATATGAGTTCTTTGGGTTGCACTTGACAACCCAAAGTATAACATGTTATGACAATTTTTGGAAAGATGTTGAGAAGTCAGAAAGTTCAATTTTTAAATTGACTTAGGAGAAATTCTATTCTCTTAGGAGAGAAAGAAATATGTGACCACTTTTAAGAACTATATGAGATAAGAAAAAGATATCCATTTAGTTCTTTCATACTGAGAAAATTTACCATAGAGAATTGATTAAGCAAGTGATAAAAAGGTTGAATAACCAAACTGAGTACCATGAAGCAACAGCACGAAGACATCAACTATCCCTAGAGCAACAGGGACAATAAGAGGAAGCAGCATAACCAGAGCAAGAAGGATTGCCTAATGGACATTAGAATCCACTGCTTTGTTGGCAGGAGCTGGAACCATGGAACAGTGGCTTTCTAGCAGAACCTGGAACCAATATGGACACTTAATCACTGCTAGAAATGTTACTGTAGGTAAGGCAAGAGAGGGAGAAATACCCTGATTTATCCACTTCTCACACCCACCAATGCCTACAACTTGCTGAATGTAACCAGAGGTCTATAAACAGGATGATCTGTGATACAAAGCAAAGTAAGGTAATTGGAAAAATAGACTAGTGACCAAATAGGCAAATGACCAGCACAGGAATTATGAGAAATAAAATTTTAAGAATCCCTGTCCAACCCCTTATCTGTTCCAAAGCATTCATAGGCAGAAATGGTTCTGAAAAATGTCTGTGCTTATGATGAAACAAAATCCTTTATTTATAGTCTGATCACATTTTCTAGTGTTCACTGATCTGGTCACCATCCTTTTTACAGTATTGCTTCAGTTGTAAAGTTCATTTGGTAATCTTAATTATTATTTTATTTGACTGGCTATAGAAGCGAAATATTCCTCAAGTTCATTCTTGAGTGGTTATCTTCATTCAAAAATAATGATATTGAGATGCCATGGCAGAAACCTAGAGAACTTGTTTCATCCTCCTTTAAGTATTTCTCAAGTGCTCTGTCTATAGACTTTTATTTTTCTCTTAGTGTGGTGGATTAAGGAATATTTAGTTAATCAAAGCTGTTCTCTTACAGTAGTATCAAGTCGTAAAATCCAGTCCGTATCCGTTCTGCTTAGAACGCCTCCTCCATCTTGCATAAATATTTCTAGAATTCCAGCCATCTATCTCTGAAATCATGTTGAAAAGATTTATCACCTTCTGTTCTGGGAGGTAATATCAAATCTTACTCATAAAAATACTACTGACTTTCAATCTCTTTAGTGTTCTAAATGTTCTCCCAATTCTTTTTGCCTCTCCCGTTGCGGAGCACAGGCTCCGGACGCGCAGGCTCAACGGCTATGGCTCATGGGCCCAGCCGCACCGCGGCATGTGGGCTCTTCCCGGACCGGGGCACGAACCCATGTCCCCAGTATTGGCAGGCGGACTCCCAACCACTGCGCCACCAGGGAAGCCCCTCTCCCAATTCTTTATGTCTAATTCATTAAGAGTCTATTTTGATTTTTTTAATGCTTTAATTCATGGTCAAGCCAGTTTTTAGCACTGATAATGCGGTTATTTTCATTCCAGACAAATCCAAGTAATTTTTCGAGTAAAATTTAAAGGCACAGTATATCAAAGCTTTTACTCCAGTTAAAAAAATTCAGGAGGAGATCAACCATGTGACTTTCCCCACTATTTCTTTAATTCTGTCTAAAGTTTTGTTGTTTGTTCTTATACTAGAATGGTTTCTATAGAATTTAGTGTTTGTTATTTTGGGGGGTGGGGTATGGGTAAACCAATAGGATGTATGCATGCCTGTATATAAATATGTGTGGGTGTATATGTGATTAAGGAATTGGCTCATGTGATTGTGAGTCTGGTAAGTTTGAAATTTGCAGGGCTGGCCTATGACCTAGAAATTCTGGTAAGAGTTGTTGTTTCAGTCTTGAGTTTGAAGGCAGAATTTGAGTTTGTCTCCAGAATTCCTTCCTTTCTGCGGGACCTCAGTCTTTTCTTTAAAGTCCTTTGACTGGATGAGGCCTACCCACATTATGGAGGGTAACCTACTTTATTCAAAGTCTAGTGATTTAATATTAATCATGTCTAAATGATGACTTCACAGCAACATCTAGACTGGTCTTTAACCAAACAACTGGGCACCACAGCCTAGTCAAGTTGACACATAAACTTAACATTCCCGTTTTGCTTTGTCACAACTTCCTTCTTTGCCATTTCAAATAACCAGAAACCTATTTAATGTGAATAGTACTGTATTGCTATCTATCATACAAAAATAAAGTAATATGAAATATGTGGGGAAATGTGCATTCTGAATATATGACTATAATTTCTAAAAGATTTTATAATATTAAATATCATTATTAACTCTTTTTTAAGCAAACACATCAAAGTGAAAAATGACTAGCAATATTTCCCAAACAGAAAATCTGACAAAACTCCTGCAGGAGAGGTAAATTAACTTTGATTTATTGATATTATAAAATGCCCTCAAATGCTAACTTAAATTTGTAAAAAAAATATTTTTTTTAACATTGACATTTATTCTGTAATCTTCTTTGCATTATCTTAATCTTCCATACATCTTACAAAAGTAAATTGTAGTGGCTGTATATGATATATCAATTTAAAATATGTACCTAAATCAATTTTTATATTTTAGTAAGCTTAAAAGCCAGTGCTTGTCTAATTACTATTATTTTAAACTTTGTTAAGCATTACTTCAGTAAATGCTTCCCTAGTCCTTTATGCAGTGTCTAGTTTAGAAAATATTTTTCTTTTTTATATAAATACTGCTTTTATCACTTTTTTACAAATCTACTTATAAAAAAGCATAGTCATGATGAAATTAATGTTCCTAAGGAGACTAATTTCTTAGTCACTTTATAGTTTTTATTAACTAAAAGTCATTTCTATATATTAATAATCTTTTTTAACCTTAGAATCTCTCCAGTTGAGATTAGAAAATAAAATAGCTCTCTTTTAATTTTGTTCAATGTTGTTTTAATTTTTCTTCCTTATACCATTCTCATTCTTTTTTCAAAAGTTCAACTGCCATGCAGAGTTTAAAAATTTAGAGGTTCTTAATTTTTTTCATCTCCTAATAGTAGGGTGGGTGGTCTACAAATTTGAACTCCATTGGAAAATATGTTTGTCTTTCCTTTTTTATTAAAGAACTTAAGCAATATTTAGAAATCAAATCACACACTACTTTTTAAATAATAGTAAGTTTCAAAGTTAGAATTAAATAGTCATGGATTTCCTTTCACAAAGCCATATGCTAAGCTTGTGTATAAGAAAAATATGGATTATTAATAGTTCCTTTTCTGAAGATAATGCTTTTCCCTTTATAATTTAAAGATTTTTCATAAACATAGCCTCATTAATCTTCTCAATGTCCCCTAAGGTAATTGTGTATGCATGACTCCCATTTTATAGATTATAAACTAACCTGAGGATATTTGAGTGTCATGGGATTCATTTTGTTTCTCATGCCACAGCTATGACCCACAAAGATTTCAATTTTATTACAGACATAGACTTTATTTTACTCTTCTATTGTATTCCCCAAAGTCCAAAGAGAATTCAGTCTTGTGTGACCAAAGGAAAAAAAGAGTTTCAAAGTCAGAAAGCCAGGCTTTGAGACACAGCTTTCCCACTTGGGCAAATTATTTAACCTCTCCAATTTTATATCTGTGAAACACCTGCTCTCTCCACAACACAGTGTTGCTTGGGAGGCTAAAATGTAAGAAGTATGTAAATTGTAGATATTTTTAAAATTGCAGCTCCTATATAAATGTTAGTTGTTATGTTTATATCCCCACTTGACACCTTCTTTGAAACAAAGATTGAATCTTTTCAATGTTGGCATCCTTCAAGCCATAGTACAGGTATATCAGATATGTTCAACAATCATTTACTGAATACATTAATGAATGAATGCTACTGTGTGTCAGGCCATGTTCTAGATCCTGCTGTTGATAGTTGCATTTTTAAATGCTGTTATCAGGTGGGCCTGAAATCACTAAGCACCTGAAGGAAGTAAGGTGCAAGCTGTGGCTAACTGGGGAAAAACCATCTAGGCAAGGGGTAAAGCACTTTGCAACAGCAAAGACCTTGATATGGAGTGTGCCAAGAATGTTCAAGATACAGAGGAAGAACGATTTGGGCTGCTGCAGTGAGATAGGGGGAGGGTAGTAGGACATGAGATATGAGGTAGTAGGGATGGGGTATATCAGAAAAGTCACTGAGCGTTCTTATAAGTACTGGTGTTTACTCTGAACAATTTGGCAAACATTGGAGTGTTCTGTACAGGGAGAGACATGTCACTGTAAATCCTGTGATGAGACTATTCTGTAGAGGAACAAGAGCAGAAGCAACAAGACCAGCTGAGGGGTCAATGCAACAGTCCAAGCAAAATATGATGGTGGACTCAACTAAGATGTACTAGTAAAACAGGTAGTGATAAGAAGGCAAATTCTAGATGCATTTAAAATGTAGAGTTGATAAACGTATGTGACTGGAATTATAGTGAAAGTATATACAAATTTCAGAAAAATTAACATCTTTATAAAATTGAGTTGTCCAATGTATGAACACAGAATGTCTCTTCCATTATTTAAATCTTAAAAAATTTCCCTTAAGTAGCTTTGAGGCTTCCAGTGTCAAACTCTGGAACTTATTTTCCTGTATTTTTCCATAGACATTTAATGATTTTGGTTACTATTATAAATTCATCCTTAATTTATTATTCTTAATCTACCTTATATAGTCTTTATGTATATAATCTTTATAGCAGGATGATTTTTTTCTTCTGGCTGAATATTATTCCACTATATATATATATACACACACACACACGTATAATATATGTAATATATATTACATCTTCTTGATCCATTCCTCCATTGGTGGACATTTAGGTTGTTTCCATATCTTGGCTATTGTGAATAATGCTGCAATGAACATGGGACTGCAGATATCTCTTCAAGGTCCTGTTTTAATTTCCTTTGGATATATACCAGAAGTGGGATTTCTTGATAATATTGTAACTATATTTTATCTTTTGAGGAACCTCCATGCTGTTTTCCATAGTGGCTGCACCAATTTACATTCCCACCAACAGTGCAAAAGAGTTCCCTATAATCCACATCTTTGCCAGCACTTATCTCCTCTCTTTTTGATGATAGCCATTCTAACAAGTATGAGATTATATCTCATTGTGGGTTTGATTTGAATTTGGCTGATGATTAGTGATGTTGAGCATCCTTTCATGTACCTGTTGGCCATTTGTATGTCTTTGGAAAAATGTCTACTCAGTTCTTTTGCCCATTAAAAAAATTTTTTTGCTATTGAGTTGTATGAGTTTTTCATATATTTTGGATATTAATTCCTTGCCAGATATATGACTAGCAAATATTTACTCCCATTCTGTAGGATGTCCTTTCATACTGTTGATGGTTTCCTTTGCAGAAACTTTTTTTCCTTTTTTTGGGGGGGTGGGGTGGGGCCGTGTTGCATGGCATGTGGGATATTAGTTCCCCAATCAGGGATGGAACCCACATTCCCTGCACTGGAGGTGCAATGTCTTAACCACTGGACCACCAGAGAAGTCCTCTGAAAAAGCTTTTTATTTGATGTAGTGCCACTTGCTTATTTTTGCTTTTGTTGCCATTGTTTTTGGTTTCAAATCCAAAAAAATTATTTCCAAGACTGATGCCAAGGAACTTATACCTATGTTTTCTTCTAGGATTTTTAAGTTTTCAGGTTTTAAGTTCAAGTTTTTAATCTAAATTGAGTTGATATTTGTACCTGGTATAAGATGGGCATCCTATTTCATTCTCTTGCATGTGGCTGTCCAGTTTCCTCAACACCATTTAGTGAAGAGACTGTCCTTTCCCCATTGTATATTCTTGTTTCCTTTGTCTTAAATTAACTCACTATATATTCATGGATTTATTTCTTGGCTGTCTATTCTGTTTCACTGATCTATGTGTCTGTCTCTATTCCAATACTATACTGTTTGGTTATTATAGTTTTGTAATATAGTTTGAAATCAGGAAGTGTGATGCCTCCAGCTTTGTTCTTCTTTCTCAAGATGGCTTTGGTTATTCACGGTCTTTTGTGGTTCCATACAAGTTTCAGCATTATTTTTTTTTTCTTTTCTATTTCTGTGAAAAAAATTGTCACAGAAATTTTGATAGAGGTAGCACTGAATCTGTAGTTTCAGATTCAGTAGATTTTAATATTACTATTACATTCAATCCATGAACATAAGATATCTTTCCATTTCTTTGTTCCTTCTTTAATTTATTTCATTGATTATAGTCTTTAGTGAACAGATCTTAAACCTTCTCAGTTACATTTATTCTGAGTTACATTATACAAAACCTACTTGGTAGTTTATTCTTTTTTGATGTAATGTAAATGGGTCCATTTTCTTAATTTGTCTTTCTGATAGATCACTGTTGGTGTATTGAAACAAAACTTATTTTTGTCTATTGACAAAATTTGTATCCTGCAACTTATTGAATTTGTTTATCAGTTTTAACAGGTTTTTTTTTCCTGGAACTTTTGGGATTTTCTACACATAATATCATGTCAGATGCAAAGAGAGAGAATTATACTTCTTATCTGATTTGGGTGCATTTTATTTCCTTTTTTTTTTTTCCTAATTGTTCTGGCTAGGTCTTCTACTACTATGCTGAATATAAGTGGTAAGAGTGGGCATTCTTTTCATGCTCCAGATCTGAGAGAAAAAGCTTTCAGCTTTTCACCTTTGAGTATGATGGTAGCTGTGGGCTTGTTATACATGGCCTTTATTTTGAGATATGTTCTCTCTATACCCAATTTGTTGAGAGGTTTTATCAAAAATGGATGTTGAATTTTGTTAGATGCCTTCTCTGCCTCTATTGAGATGATCATAAGATTTTTATCCTTCATTTTGTTAACGTGTTGTATTACACTGCTTGATTTGCAGATACAGAACCATTCTTGCATCCCTGGGATAAATTCCTCTCCAACATGGTGTATAATCCTTTTAAAGTATTGTTGAATTTGATTTCCTAGTATTTTGTTGAGGATATTTGCATCTATCTTTATCAGCAATACTGGCCATGTCTGGTTTTGGTATCAGGGTAATGCTGGCCTCATAAAATGAGTTTGGAAGTGTTCCTTCCTCTTCTTTGGAAGAGTTTGAAAAGGATTTGTATTAGTTCTTTAGATGTTTGGTAGAATTTGCCTGTGAAGCCATCTGATCCTAGGGTTTTCTTTGTTGAAACATTTTGATTACTGATTCAATCTCCTTACTAGGAACTGTTCTGTTCAGATTTTCTATTTCTTCATGATTCAGTCTTGATAGGTTGTATGTTTCTAGGATTTTTTCCATTTCTTCTAGGTTGTCCATCTTGTTGGCATATAAGTGTTCATAGTAGTCTCTTACAATCCTTTGTATATCTGTGGTATCAGCTGTAATGTCTCCTCTTACATTTCTAATTTTATTTATTCAAGTACTTTTGTTTTCCCTTGGTAAGTCTCTAGATAAATGTTAGTCTATTTTGTTTATCTTTTCAAAAAACCTACACAGTTTCATTAATTATCTTTTAGTCTATTAAATTTTAGTCTATTATTATTTTCTAATATTTTTTAGTCTCTATTTCATTTATTTCTGTTCTGATCATTGTGACTGATATTCCACAACTGGCCAACAGGTACATGAAAAGATGCTCAACATCACTAATCATCAGGGAAATGCAAACCCAAACTACAATGAAATACCACCATACACCTGTTGGAATGGCTATATATATCATCAAAAAGACAAGAGATTCCTGTTGGTAAGAATATGGAGAAAAGGGAACCTCGTATACTGTTGGTAGAAATGTAAACTTGGAGCTTCCTCAAAAAATTGAAAATAGAAACACCATATGATCTAGCAATTCCACTTCTGAGTATATACCCAAAGGAAATGAAAACATAATATTGAAGAGATGTATGCACTCTAATGTTTACTGCAGCATTATTCACAATAGCCAAGATATGGAAAACAATCAGTCTGTGGATGAATATATATATGTGTGTGGTGGAATATTATTCATGAGAAAGAAGGACAACCTGCTATTTGCAACAACATGGGCTGACCTTGAGGACATTATGCTGAGTGAGATAAGTCAGAGAAAGACAAATACTGTATGACAGCACTGATATATGGATGCTAAAAGTCAAACTTGTAAAAACATAGTAAAATGGTGGTTACCAGAGTCTGTGAGGGGTGGGGAGATAGAAGAGATGTTGTTGAAGGGTACAGACTTGCAATGCATAGTAAATTAAGTCCTATATATATAATGCACAGTATAGTGAATATAGGCGACAATATCATATTATAATCATCAAACTTGCTGAGACAGCAGATCTTAATTATCATAACGACTAAAAAGAAATAATAATTATGTGCTGTGATAGAGGTGCTAATTATCACTACAATAGCATTCATATTATAAATATATAAATGTATTAAATCACTAAGCCGTACACCTTAATTTTACACAATATTATATGTTAAATATGTCAATTAATGTTTTAAGTGAATTGAATATTAGCAAACTGAATCCCAGAAAATTAACAAGAATTTAAGCCACAAAAATAGTCCAGTGTGTTTCAAGTATGTAAAACTGATTGCTGGTCATTTACATGAATAAAGTAGAGAACAAGAATACAATTGCTGTAATAGACAGAAAATGATAAAAGTGATAAAATTTAAAATGGTCCATGCTTAAAACTCAGCAAACTAGGAATAGTGAGGAACTTTTTCTTCATCTGGTAAGTGGTATCTACAAATATCCCACAGCAAATGTTTTAGTTAATAGTGAAGTGTTAAAAAGTTCTGCTTATGAGATCAATAATGAGCCAACAATGTTTGCTGTTATCCCTTTCATTGAACATTGTACTGAATGTCCTAGTCACTGCAGAAGTACAAGAATAAAAGATACAAGATTTCTAATGTAAGACTTAAAACTGTCATTATATCAGAAAACATCATGTATACTTTACAAATCAAAAGGATCTACATTCAAATTATTAGAATTAATAAGTGGATTTAGCAAA
Organism: Kogia breviceps; assembly: GCF_026419965.1. Lineage (NCBI taxonomy): Eukaryota > Metazoa > Chordata > Mammalia > Artiodactyla > Physeteridae > Kogia > Kogia breviceps. The sequence continues at coordinate 71,666,545 of NC_081312.1, forward strand.
ATTTTTGAACATGGAGATCGGCCATAAAATCCAAAAACACATATAAATACATGTAACAAATTATATATTGCTATTATATTATGAGGCGCAATACATTCAGTGACATTATATGATATATTCGATGTGTTGTCCCTCATTAGCAATACATAATTCCATAATGTGTAAAAACTGCAATGAAAGCTTTAATGCAGTATTTCCATCAGTCTCTATACATAAATATGTGATGTGCTTTTTATGACTTCTTTATAATTTTTACTAAAGAAATCTCTGCTTTGAGCATATCCTACTGTATGTCCAGTGCTTTGTTTCAATGGTTGCACCTAAGAAACACTCAAACTACCTACTGATTGAATGAAGAAATAACTATTATCATTTTCCAATCTCTAAAATCTCTTATATCTATGCTACTATTTAAATCACCTTTAATTATATGTTGGATGATACTTCTTTTTTGAGAGATAAAACTATTAAATATCTCTTGTCTTTTAACAATATTTGTCTATCCAATTTCTTTTTCCAATTGAGTAATCGAGCAACATGTGTTTTTCACATCCCCTTTGTGGTGATGGGTAAAATAACTGCCCAGAACAGAGAGAGGCTATATATTATTGCTTAACAAGATGCACAGATTTATTGCAAGACAGACTGGCTTCCAATTCCAACCACTAGTTATAACACAATAATTCTATGACCTAAGGCAAGTTATACTTTACCGTTCTAAGTCTCAGTTTACATAGTTAAAAGTAATACCTAGGGCTTCCCTGGTGGTGCAGTGGTTGAGAGTCCCCTGCCGATGCAGGGGACACGGGTTCGTGCCCCAGTCCAGGAAGATCCCACATGCCGCAGAGTGGCTGGGCCCGTGAGCCATGGCTGCTGAGCCTGAGCATCCGGAGCCTGTGCTCCACAATGGGAGAGGCCACAGCAGTGAGAGGCCCGCGTACTGCAAAAATAAAAATAAAAAAAGTAATACTTAAAGGTCACTGCAAAATTTAAAATGTGATTATATATGCCAGCTGCTTTGCATAATGCTTAGCACAAGTTAAGTATTTATTATTATTGTAAGTTGACTGTGAATCGAGCAACAAGCGTTCATAAGAACCTATTATAATGTGCTTAACATTATGCTAATTGCTGTGAATATACAAGAGACGTTTAAGACATCGTCTTAACTCTCAAAGAGTTTCAGAGTTTATTTGGAGATTCATATGAAAGAAACACCTTAAGAGAACAACATAACACGTTGCATAATTAAGGGCTTACTGGCAAAATTTCAGGAGAGGAGAGAGTTAAGATACTTTGCAAATTAGAAAAGAACTCTAGGAGGAGATGAACTAGAGACAGGCCCTGTGGACTGGGTGGGATTTGTGTAGACAAAAAGAAAATGGTGAGAAAGTTGTAGATAAGAATAACATGAGTGAAGACACTTAGTGAGAAAGAACATAACTGTGCAGTTGTGGAGTGTACAGACATTCCTGAAGTTTGAGCTGAGGATCCTCGCCATGTCATCTCAGAATTTCTGTAACATAATCCTAGTCAGCATATAGTTGTCTTCAAGACTGAGATTTTTATAGTATTTTTCATTTAAGGATACATATGTGAATAAATAAGATGTATTGTCTAAACATATTCTTCAATATTGACTGAGCCTTTAAGTGGGCTCTATTTTGTCAAGAGTCTAATAATACAAGCATGGAAATGAATGTATAGAAAGCAGGAGTGTATATGGGTTGAGAAATAGTTTTAGGACAGAGGTCAATCTCAGCTTCTATGGCCTCCAAAGTGTATTCTCTTTCCAGGTAGAGTTTGAGATTTTGTATAAGTGGTGGTGGACAATTTTTTCTCTATTTCTCAGGATACAAAGAAAAAGACAAAAGGACTAAAATTGAAGGCAAAGATGTTTAGAAAAAGTATCCTGCCTATCAGAATTTAACACAGAGGAAAATTACTAAGATAAATCATGAACTCTTAAATTTTTAAGGAAATGTTATTAAGCCCTGTTTCCAAAGCACTGACTACAAACAAAGGGTGATTGCAGTGGCTACTTGAAGTGAATTCCCTATGAACTCAACCCTTTCCAAATGAAATCTATAAGGGTGTTAAAAATGGATTCCCTGTCCAGTTTGTACAACAGAGCTTTCTTAAATGCTAAAATCAGCTGAAATACCGTGCATAGTGTTATAATAAATTGAAACAGATTAAATTCAGTAGAATAGGGATTAACATACCAAGTATTTGTAGTATTAATAAAGACAAGAATAAAATGCCACTCATGAAGGTCCTCTAAATCATTCAGTTTATCACTTTACAGAGTTGCCAGACACTGGACAAGAATATTTTTGCTTTGTTTATTGCTAACTAAAATTAAGAAAGCTCTGGGGGGAAATCCACCTGGAAATTTCACCTGTGGTCATATGTTTAAAAGGGCCATTACTAGTAGCCAGAGAGGCACATATTTGATAAACTCAGTCTTAGAATGCATTGCTCTGCTATCACAGTTTTTTCTTGCCTTGATCTTGCAATAAAAAAAGAGATGTGTTGAACTCAGTATTTCTGCTGGAGGCTTCCCCTACCACCACCCTGAAAATATAGTCTAATGTTTGAAATTAGTATCATTTTTTATTTACCACGCAAAATCCATGTTGTTCACCTTCTTCGGAAAGTACTGTAATTTTTCAATAAATATGCTGTATTGATTCAAATATTGAGACACCTTATTGGCCTTCTAAGCTAATTTTGAACTGATTGGCAGCCAGCATATAGATATTATAAAAAAATTCTAAACAAGAAATCACTAAAAGAAAATCTGTAATTCCCACTTCACCTTGCTCCAGAGTCACTGAAGAGCTCAGAGCACTTAGACCTTTAAGCACATCTGAACCTGCATGCAGACAGCATGTTTTGTCAAGCTTTACTGAAACCTGTGGAGCATGGTGGGATCCAAGCCATATCAGAGGCTCCACAGTCCCTTTCCTAATGTCACTTTAGTATACCACCAGGATGCCATATTGTGAACATCAGACCTATCACAGAAAGTGGTCCCTGCTCCAGCACATGGCCCTGGTCAATGCACTAACACTCTGCTCAGTTACAAACTAAGTCCTCTATTATCTTGAGCTTCAGTTGCTTTGAATTAGTTCTTCTTAAAGCTATTGCTAATGCCTTGTTAAATAAAACTAACAATAAAAAGGGGATACTCCTTCTGAATTATAGAAATAAAAGTGTGAATAATTGTGTATTCAATTTTCTATTACTTCCAAAGTCTTGCATCTAAATCTATATTTATCTCATGGCAGATTCCATTTTAAAAGAAAGGTAGTCCTTTCCTGAAGCTATATACAGAGTTACCTTGAGAAGTTAGGAGACATAAATTCATACATGAATGCTGAATTTCATGATTCACATTGTGAAAGCACCGTTAGATTCCAAGTTAAGATCACAGCATCCACTCAATACTGGCACTTCATAATTCTTGAACACCAAAACACCATAACCTTGTAACATCTTAACATAAGACAAAGGCATTAAAATTATCCAGAGTGATCATCTCAGTAATCTACTGCTTCCCTCCTACAGACTCAAGCCATCTCTACAACAGGGCTTTGTTCAAATCATTGTGGGATCTCATCACTTCTCATATATATTTAGTTCCTAGAATCACATCATCTGCACTTTAAATGGTATAATTTCAGCTACTTCTCTTTAGCTCCTGTTCTCGTGGAAATGCATAAGATTTAATGAGCTGCTGATCTCTATTTCATGTTTAAATTTGATATTAGCCTTTCCTCTGTCTTCTCTTCTATTCTTAGATATTGTAAATGTCCAGATTGAGAGCATGGGCCAGGAGATCTTTTTCATATTTGTCCTTTGCCTTTTACACCATGTCCTTGTTGGCTGTCCTCTTTTCAAATTTTGTTTTTCTCTGAATGGGCTACTGCACTGATGCCTTTTGGCAGCTGCTGAGTGTTAAACCTGCATATAAAATCAATCTGTGGGTCCAGAGCCACAAAACAGGGCCTACTTGAAATGATTTTTTTCCCTCAGCTTTCTGGTTACTGTCATATTAGAGTTTTAGTGCAATGGGCAAGGATAATAATTCATTTTACTTTATGAGAAATCTTTATTTTCAGGGGCCAATGCTTGGTTGAATTCTTTTCAGATCACCTTCTTGAATTTATGCAGCACATATAGTAATTCAAGATGCTCCTTTTACTCTAAATATTGTGGAGAAATCAAGCCAGAGTTTTTTGTACCATATTTCACATTAGTGTATAAAAAGTTTCTAAGTTATTATGACACAATCATTATTTTCCCATACTGGGGCAGTATTAGCAAAAGTCATTTCACACTATCTTCCTCTTGTATATTTTTCTACTTTACTTTAAGAATAAAAGCCCTATTTCACTGCAGTTAAGACTTTGAATTTTGTTTGGATTTTGTCAACGCAACCTAGATTCACTTCCCAGTTCTCTCTGAATGGGAAGAATGAGAGTCCTCAGGCTAATTACTTATGTGGTATTTAAACCTCATTGTATTCATGTGTAAAATATAATAATAGTTCCTACCTTAGAGGGATAAGATAGGGATCAAAATTAAATTATTAATTTACATAATGTACCTACATAATACCTGACACAAAGGAAACTCTCAAAATATATCATTACATTTATGATGAATTATAATAATTGTCACCTTTGTTGTCTACTAATATGAGGAAGTTTTGCTGAGCAAGTCAACCCATTGCAATCACCTACTCCTCTGAACAATAGAAATTTTAAAATGTGTGGCATTTTCAAAAGTGGTAAAGCAGCTTAAACAGTGTTTGAGAACACAATTAGAATAGACAACTTTTTAAAAAATAAAATTCCTCAAAAAGCCTTTTGTTACGTTTATCTTTACTGTTTAACAAGTCACCCCAAATTTAATGGCATAAAACGATAACCATCTAATTAACCTTACAAAATCAGTAGGTTAGAAACCTGGAAAAGTACAATAGAATGAATTCTTATTGCTTTACAACCTCTGGGGACTCAGCTGGAAAGAGTCAAAAGATGGGAGGCTGTGACAGATGTCTGGAGGTACAATTTCCAAGATGTCTCCTTCATTCATAAGCGTGCCTCAGTTGGGACTGTTGACTCGAGCACTGAAACATGGCCTTTCCATGTGGTTTGGACTTTTGACAGCATAAGAGCTGAATTTTGACAGTTTCCTGAAATGGAACCTCTGTAGAGCTAGTGTTTCAAGAGAACCAGGTAGAAGTTGTAAAAACTATTCTGACCTAGCCTCAGAAGTCACATAATGGTTGCTTTAGCTATACTCTCTTGTGTCAAAGTAGTCACAGACCTGTCCAGGTTCAAGGGAAGGAGACACAGACTCCATCTTTCTTTGCAAGAAGAGTTAAAGAATTTTGAGGCTCTGTTTTCAAATGCCATATCTTTTCTCCAAAAACTATCTTCATTTTTATTATTGTTTCTTTCTATGCTTCCTTCTCCCTTAATTATTCAGCATTAGTTAGTATTCATTGTACGTGGCTTTGTGGTTATTCCTGAGTCAATTAAACTTTATAAGAGTTATCAAGAATATTGTAAACTCAAAAGTACAGGGCTTCCCTGGTGACGCAGTGGTTGAGAGTCCGCCTGCCGATGCAGGGCACACGGGTTCGTGCCCCGGTCCGGGAAGATCCCACATGCCGCGGAGCGGCTGGGCCCATGAGCCATGGCCGCTGAGCCTGTGCGTCCCGAGCCTGTGCTCTGCAACGGGAGAGGCCACAACAGTGAGAGACCCGCGTACCGCAAAAAAATAAAAAATAAAAAATAAAAAAATAGAGTACAGGAATCATTCCTTGCCTCATTTGTGTCTTCAAATAATTTCCAGCATGGGATCCTTCTTGCACTTTGCTGATTCATTCGAGTAGCTTTATTTAATATGTAGCAGTATCTTAGAACAAAAGTGAATATACATTGGCTGCAGTGCTTAGCAACTTTAGAAGTGAGTACCAGTTTCAGAGATAAGGAAGTGCATGATAGATACCAGTGTAGATTTCAAAGTAGCCTGACTAAACCAAGACTTCCCCTAAAAAGATTAAAAATGGTGAAAGAATTATCTTTTTTTTTTTTTTTTTTTTTTTGTGGTATGCGGGCCTCACTGTTGTGGCCTCTCCCGTTGCGGAGCACAGGCTCCGGACGCGCAGGCTCAGCGGCCATGGCTCACGGGCCCAGCCGCTCCGCGGCATGTGGGATCTTCCCGGACCGGGGCACGAACCCGTGTCCCCTGCATCGGCAGGCGGATTCTCAACCACTGCGCCACCAGGGAAGCCCAAGAATTATCTTTTTAATTTAACAGACCAGGAATCCTAAAGAATTAAAGCAGTTAATTCTTTGATTCTCTCGTTCAGAAATTATCTCTTGAACAACTATTTCCTGTAATCCCAGATGCTGTGAATACAGAGATATAAAGAACACAATTCTTGTCCACACAAAGATTACCTTCTAGTTGCAAAGATGAATAAGTAAGCCTGTAATAAATATTGAATGTGATAAGTGTGCTGAGAAAAGAATATTCAAAATTCTGTTGGGACAAACCTTAGACATTAAGAGATAAACGAGTCAATTGTAGTAAATTCTGTGATGTGCCGTCCAGGTTTCCCACCAGGACTGAAGGAATTATTCCTTCAGCTAATTATTCCTTCACCTACAGGGAGTAATGTTCAGACAGCACTCAGCTGTCAAGGTTTTTCAGGAATTTCCTACACTGCCCAGTCACCTTGCCTGAGGCCATGGCCCCTTCCCAGGGCAGCCCATATTCAATGCCTGGCCTAATTCTAAAGAGCCATGACAGCTTTAGAGCTCCCCTTGGTGTTTTGCGAAACTTCTCTCTTTATTCAACTGTACTCCCTTCCCTTTCCTTCCACAGGTGTTGATCCCAAGAGCACTCTCTAATAAACCTCTGTGTGCTTTCCAGGAGCCCCAACATGCAACAACCATTAAATAGAAAAGAGGATCATGTTAATCTAACAAGAGCTATTACAACAGTCACTTTCAAATCATCCTACACATCACTACCATATTAGTCTTCATGTGCCACAGAACTGATCTTCTCAAAAACGAAAATTTGTTTCCCTTACTTAATGAATAAATTTTGAATTACTCAATGTAGCATTTAAAATTATTCATTATCTAATTCTGACTTACATCCTCATATCCCATTCTTCCCATTTATTTAATATTCAGCTAAACATACTGAATTACTGCAACTACTGAATCTTTTCCCACCTCTGTGCCTTTGTTCATAGCTGTATGAACACTTCCTTTGCCTTGACATGACCACATGGCCAGATTCTACCCATGCTTTAAGACTCAACTCAGAGAACCTCTATCCATCAAATTTTACTGATCTTTCCTTTCCCCATTACCAAGCTAAAGGGAATTGCTCTCTTCTCTGAACATATTGCATTCTATGTACTTTCCTTTTGCGACTCTCTATATTCCAGTCCATATTGTAATTATTTAAAAACATGGCATTTCCTTTTCTCAATCCTAAATGATGCATAGTGGATATCACGAAGATATAAAGAAGAAAAGAAAGGTCTAAGGGAGAGAAACTGGAGTAGGGAAGGGTGAAGAGACTGAGGGAGAAAAACAAGGAGGGAGAATGGGGATAGAGAAAAAGGACCAGAGAATGAACAGCAGAAAGGAAGTGTAGCACTTTGTCTTTCAAAGGAGTGGATTGAAAAAAACTGCAGGATAATCTACTTCTTTTCTTAACAAGAACATCAGAAACACTTTATGGCAGCTCCGTTGGAGTTAAATAATAAAGACCATCATCACTTTGTACTTTGGCCAAGGCAGTAATGAAATGGCAAGCTTTGGAAGTGAACTTTGAAATACGTGCCTATTAATTAATATACTTTTGTCCTTGAAGTTGAGGTTGTACTCCTATAAACCATTTTACTTCCTCTGGAGCTATTTCAAGCACTATTACAGAGTTCTGTGTTGCTCATTAAAGAATTTAGAAAGAGGAGCAAAGGACTTAAAGAAAGAGTACTTTATAGATGCTCTAGAGAATTAGAACCATAGCCAGCTGAGGATGTCCAGCAGACCCAGACAAAATGCATCTTCCCTGTGAATGCTCTATGCCCTGGTCACCCAGCACTTCAATCTTTGTCATGTTTGAAATTTTCCAGGAGCACCACTCAGAAAGGCAAAGGAGAATTTAATTTCAAATATTGTCATATTTTTAATTTAGAGAGATTAGGAATCAGTACAATATCAGCTTGGGAGCCAAGGGATCTTTGAATTCTCTAGTCCTATCTCAAGGCAAAGGAGAGCTCCAGTAGTCCCACACAAGTAAAGAATCCCTGGCCTGAGGCTGCCGTTACTGTGCCTCCATCAGGTTTTTCAAACCCAGAGACAGAAACCATCCATGTCAGCAATTTTGAACTCTGCTCATCAATAACTCTGTTATTTAAGCACCTCAGGCAGAGCCACTGACAATTAGGCGACACTGCTCACAAAGTTTAAGAAAAATAATAATACATTCAGCAAGCAGTCACCAAGATCATGATAGCACCATGGACTGATCTTTTCCTCTGAACTGTTGTTTTGCCTGCTCTTATTTTCAATTGGTTTAAGCCTCATTTCTCCCAGAGTTGAAGTCTGATTATCCCCAATAATTGATGATGCTGAAAGAAGTCATCTCATCGAAATCCTGAGCAGCTGTGATTTTTACATTTGCTGACTCTCGTGCCTCCCATTATCCAGGCTACTGGTCAAACATTCCAAAATGGCTAGGCTATTTCCATCAAGTAGCCTCAGCAAATTTCTATTTGGAGGCAGCCTGCTTAGCCATTATACCTTCACCTTTCCTACCTTCCCCAAGGGAAGTGGATAAAGTGATGCACGGCCCACACTTGTGGAGCAGTTGATGCTTCTTACTCCAACTCTGCACTCCAGATTACCCAAGGTCTCATCTTTATGATGTCCAGTGAGGCTCATGTCATGTTTGCTTGTCTAGAGACTGGAGTGGAGTGGACATAATATGGGATCGGTAGCCCGAAAATTTGCATTTGAGACTTAGCTCTATCGTTAGCTCACCATATCACCTTTTAAAAAGCTGCAACAGGGCTTCCCTGGTGGCGCAGTGGTTGAGAATCCGCCTGCCGATGCAGGGGACCGCGGGTTCATGCCCCGGCCCGGGAAGATCCCACATGCCGCGGAGCGGCTGGGCCCGTGAGCCATGGCCGCTGAGCCTGCGCATCTGGAGCCTGTGCTCCGCAACGGGAGAGGCCACAACAGTGAGAGGCCCGCCTAGCGCGCGCGCGCGCACAAAGCTGCAACATTTCTGCCTCTATTTCCTAATCTATAAAACGGGAGGACAGAATGTTAAAGTCATTATTCTTCATTGTAGACATAAAATGACTTTTCAAATAATTTTAAAAATTCTGTGCAAACATTTGCATGAATAATTAAATTAGCACTGTGAGTTTACCAGCTGTGTTTCTGAACCAGAAACCTAACCTCAGTAAATTACCAGGGTCAATTATGAAGGAAAAAGTTATACTCTCTTTTGTATTTCAGGATATCATTAGTTTTTTTTTGTTTGTTTGTTTTTTCCTCTTTTTTCCTGTGGGAGACTTGCCAAGCCCAAACAGATGGTGTTTGTTAAAAAAGAAAAGGTAATTTAATAAAACCAACCTCATTCCGTTTATAACCCATTTTAAAAGCACAAAGCATAACCGTTTTACTCTCAGCCAGTGGCATCAGATCACTGCTTCACCAAAAAGGTCAACTCAGAAGGACTTGTAGTTTCACAGCCTCTTCTCAAAAATAGCCTCTGATTGTAGTCAATAAGACTCTTTTTAATACAGAAAATGTTAAACAATGGAAGATTTCCAATTGTATTCTGATGCTTAAAATGGAGTGGTTGACTTGACATCAAGGATTAAATATATTTCATATAGAAAGCCAAAACTTTAAAGAAATTCTGTTACAAAACTTCCCAAACCTCATGTCCTCTCAATACTTTCTAACCAAGCAACAGTGTTCCTTTCACTTCTCTTTGGTATATTCTGCGTTATCAAATGGGAACAGGGGCACTCTTTTCTTGTTGAATGTCTGGGGTCCTTAGTCAGTGGTTGCATTGCCCCTCAGCCTAATTTTGTTCCCAATAGAAATGATGACTTCCAGAATCTAACTAGGAAAACAATGCCCCCATAAAGGCAGTGAGTGCGGACAAGCTGTGTAGATGAGCATGTAAGGAGGAAATAATTGAAGCCAAGTGATTTAACAGGCACCATGCTGTCTGCAAACAAGCCTTCTAACTTTTCTTCCTCAAAGCAGTGTAACAAACTGCAAGATGCCCTGGATAGAGTCAACCACAATAGAGCAAAACACTGAGGATATAGCATTTTTGTTGTTGCTATTGTTGCTTTTAATATAGCGGCTACTTCTTCTTCAGATGTTTTTAAAAGCAGTACATTTTAGAGATGATCTGACTGATTACAACATGTGGAAATTGTAATTGTTATCTTTCCTAAGACTCGTTTCTCAAGAAAAAAGTGACTAAAACAGATTTGTGCAAAGACATATGACTTGTGGCAGGCATGAGATAAGGTTCTGAAATCTTGCGTGCCTGTGTATGCACGTGCTTGTTTGTGTGTGTGTGTGTGTGTGTGTATCTGTGTGTATATTTATGCATACACACATCACATGTATATGAATTATATGTTTAATACACACATATTACACGTGTGTATATTAAGTATACATATTAATATATGTAATTTTAATCACAGAAAGTCTTTCTTAAAACAGTAGTGTTTCACCATTACAGACTCAGTGTTGTCAATGCATAACTAGGACATATAATAGTCATAGCCAGTGTTCCCATGAACAGAGACAGATTTAAGGTAGAGAAGAAAAATAAAAGAAAAGCTATACCCTAAAATATATATTAATCCCAGAACCTCACTTAATGATTTGTAATTTGTATGCTCCTTTGATGTCCTAGGGCCTCAATCTTTGAAGAAAAAAAAAAAAGTAAATTTGAATAAACCTTTTATAATTTGTTTAAGTGCAGGATGAGTAATGTTAGCATGAGTTGAGGAAAACAAAACACTAGAAAGATATGTGGAGCTGTCAATAATTCATCAGGGCCAGCCTATTTTAGCACCTAATAATTTTTTCTGTGCTCCTTCTTTAGAAGAGAACAAATCAGAACACCAATGCAGTAAATTCTCACAGGGGAAACCATAATTCTATTGATGTGCTTCAAGATGGCTTTTTGTTTTCAATTCTGCAAAAGCAGATCGATAAAACTAATGCAGGTTCTCTCCTAAGATTTTTCTTCTACATTCATAGTTAGAAGACTTGCTAACACTAGTTTAACTGATTCAGCACTGGCAGGCATAATGGAGCAGGCTTTTGCAGACAAGTGGAATATAAGAGGTAAAAAAAAAATGAAAACAAAAAACAAAATACAATGCTAGCATGGGGCAGTTTCATTTATCTGTTAAGTATGTGAAATACTGAGTTAAGCTACCTAGGTTTGAATCCTAGTTTTACTTATCGGCTGTGTGACTTTAGCAAGAGAATAGACCATTCTGTACCTTATTTACTTCAAATATTAAATGAAGGATAATGAAAGGTAAGAGAAATAAAATTATTCATGTAAAAACCTCAGAAGTTCTAGTAAATTCAAAAAATGTTAATTTATCATTCTACTAAGGTGTGACTCTAATACTCTTATTCTTTGAGCATGGATGCACTTCCTAGATCATTCAAAAAAGGTCAGAAGAAATGATGTCATCTAAGAAACAAGCATCAATGCATTTGAATGTAGATCTGAACAGAGTTCAGGACAGAGGTGAAGAAGGAATCTATGAGGGAAGAGAAGGAGTTTAGAAAGGCTTTTAAGAAATCCTGTCTATCTCTCTTTTCATTTGCTACACTCCTAAGAGCTGAAGAAGAAAGAAGAAAATATAACACACATGCTAACCAGGCTGAAGAGGCCTAAGGGGAATGTTGAAGGGGTCATAGCTTTCAGATGCGAACACTGTCTTCTAATGCTCATTTAAGTTAGACTTGCTTCCTTCAAAACAATTCTTATCTCTACTCTTAAACAGGAGCGCACTCAGTCCTTTGTATCTACTTTATAGAAACTGTAAGCTCATTCCTAAAGTTCTTCCCATGTACTCTGGGTGAATGGCTCATCCCTCCTCTGAAAACACAGGAGTTAGGATGCTCCATGGTACCAGCTCTGGGGCCTTCACTTACTAACCATAGGGTCTTGAGCAAATAATCTCTTGTCTGAGCCTGAAACTTCACATCTTGCCTATGTCCTCACCTGTAGAACAAGGTGACTATTACCTGCTTCATACCATTGTGGGACAATTCAGAAAGATAATGCACGTAAAGTGCTTAGCTGAAACGCTGGAAAGTGAACAATGAATGCTAACTACTAACTACTACTTTAATACTACTATTTTGTTTTTAACTTTATTTTGCATCATTATTGTTCATATGTCAGGATCTTGCTGGACAGCTGCTTTTTCTATGAAGTCTATACTGAAAAACCTTAAGCTTCAACAAATAGTCATTATTCTAAATTCCTAAAAACCTCATGCTCTATACTACACTTTCAAGCTTTTGAAAATTTTCAAGATAGTAAATTGTCATTTCATAGATATATTTGTGTATATTGCATTTGTTAGCTGGGTGTTTTCATTCTTATGTATTCTTATAAATATAAAATCTGCTTATATTGAAATAATCTCTTTATAACATATGAAACTGCTTTATATGTTATAAAGAGATTATTTCAATATAAGCAGATTTTATATTTATAAAATTTCTAATTAGGTGTAGAGGGAATTAGGCTTATTTGTAGACTCAAGATTATAATTAGATAGAAGTACAAATGGTTTCATCAACATGGTTACACATAAAAATACCAAGAGTGCATACTGTATGATTTCTAGGTATATAGCAAAGATCTCTTCACCTTCACATAAGATAGGCATGATTCAAAAGCCAGTATGTTAAAAAAAACTACATTTACATTGTTATGCTTTTCCCTGAAATTGATAATTTTGAGAGATGTGTAAAAGGGAGAAATAAAATTCCTTTAACTTTTGTTAATTAAAAAAATATTTCTCCATAACTTAGAATATTTTTCACAGCATTCATATCCTAAGGTTATATTTGATACATCCAGCCAAAGCTTCCACTTAAGACTTGATAATAGCTCTCAGATGAGTGGTTCAGTGTGCAACTGTGAATTCAATGATACTTGAAGAGGAAATTGATAGTGGGAAAAATTATTAATAATAAACATCACTTTTTTAAAGTTAATAGATTGTTTTTTAGAGAAAGTTTAGGGTTACAGAAAAATTGGACAGTTCAGGGTTCCCCAATACCCCCTGCACTTACACACATACAGTTTCAGTTTCCCCTCTACTGACACCTTGCATTAGAGTGATATACTTGTTACATTTGATGAGATAATATTGATACATTATTATTAAAGTCCATAGTTTACATTGGGACTAACTATTTATGTATAATCTATGGGTTTTGACATATATATAATGACATGTATCCACCATTATAGTATCATACAGAGTAATTTCACTGCTTTAAAAATCCCCTGTGCTTTTCATTTCTCCCTCCCTCTCCATAAACTCCTGGCAACCGCTGATCTTTTTACTGTCTCCATAGCTTTGCTTTTTCCAGAATACTAGAATACTATGTAGAATACTACATAGTTAGAATCATACAGTATGTAGTATTAAAAAAAAAACCTCACTTAGCAGTATGCATTTAAGGTCCCTGCATATCTTTCTGTGGCTTAATAGCTCATTTCTTTTATTGCTGATGAATATTTCACTCTATGAAGGTGTCACAGTTTGTCCATTCACCTATTGAATGTTTCCAAATGTTGGCAATTATGAATAAAGCTGCTGTAAACATTTGTGTGCAGATTTTGGTGTAGACCTAAGTTGTCAACTCCTTCGGGTAAATACCAAGAAGCTGTACTATCTTGAATTCCACTAGTAAAAAATAAGAGTGTCTGTTGTTCTGCATCTTGTCAGCATTTGTATTGTCAGTGTTTGGGATTTTAGTCATTTTAATAAGTGTGTACTGGCATCTCATTGTTGTTTTACTTTTCAGTCCCCTGATGTGAAATTATGATGAGCATCTTTTCATATTCTTATTTGTCACCTGTGTATCTTCTTTGATGAGGTATCTATTCAGATCTTTTGCTATTAAAAATACATTTTATCATCACTTTTTAATGGTAGACTTTATTTTGTAGAAAAGTTTTAGATTCACAAAAGAATTGAAAAGATACTACAGAATTCCTATATTCCCTAAACACAGTTTTTTCTACTTTTAACATCTTGCATTTGTAACAAACGTAGCTTTTAATAATTAATCATCAGAAAATATGAGTTGAAACAAGATCCAAACACTATTAGTTTCCTGAGGACAATAATAAGGACCCCAAGCATCTGCCATTTAGTGATCCTAAATGCTGTTGTTTAAAGACACTCAGACATTTTGCATTCATTGCCCATCTAACATCAATAGCAATAATCACGTCTTAGTTTTAGCTCTTACCAGTTTTCAAGTGCCTTTATATGCCTCTAAGAAGGAATTTATGATTGGGTAAGAGAGTCAACAAAAGAAGCAGATCAAGCCCTGTCAATTCTTTTCTGCCTTTTCTTTTCTGCCTTGTGTTTTAGATAGGACAATCTTATGATGTGTTACCTTTATTTATCAAATGAACAAAGAAAGGTCCCAAGAGCTATAATCAAGTCTTCACTGTTCCTTTCCAACACTCTTCATCTATACAGTTCACAAAAAGATTCACTTTCCATAATCTGATCAAGAAGATTGAATAAAAATATAAGGTCTATCTCTCCATATTGTTTATAATCTTTCTTTGTTCACTGCTTGTTTTTAGTCCACAGGGTTTTCTCTGATAGTCCTAAACAAGGTCAGAATTACGCACAGGACCATCACCCTTTTTTTGTAAATGTACAAGATTTTGCTTTGTGTTTACAATTGCTTCTTATATAAAATAAAATCTATGTTTTATCATGTTAAACTTTCAACCTGAGTACCATAGCTATGTCAAAACCAATATACAAGAAAGGAATTTTTGTTGTCAATAATATTAAAATTATAATGTCGACTCTCAGCTCAGTACTACAATTAACAAAAGTTTTGCCCAACTTACATATTTTTTTCTGAATAACATCAGACTTCAAACCCTACAGCAGTTCCTTTTCCTATCTTTTTAATTTATTTCAATAGCTGGTATCAAACTATCTCATTACTGAGCAAAATCTTCCTGACACCTTGAATTTTACCATCGGTTTCACATTTGAAATAAAAGGTGTTTTTTGGTAAGTAAGGTATTTTGGCTTAAATTTCTTATATGTGATAGATAATATCTCAGCAAGATGTAAATGCATTTTAAATCATCCCTGGAGGTGTAGAACCACTGTGTCCATTACAACATTCAAGGCATTTATTTGGAATGTTTTATCTTATGTCTCAGGTTAGGAATTTTAAATTGTCCCTTGAATTTGTATTTGTAGCTCAACTTAGGAATTTGCTATCTAACATTAATTTCTTTGGCATTTAGTTGTTGATTGTCCATGATGTATAGGTATGCACTCTCCCAAGAACAATTCTAAATATTTTTTATATTGTGTATAATAATTTTATTATTTTTATATCTGAGGGTGACTTGTAAATGATGTAGGCATTTTAAATATATTCAAGTATTAAATAACCAAACAACCAAGTTCTGCTGCTTTACAAAATCACTTACTTATTTCCTACATAAGATGTGTTTTCAGTAATAAATCACACATTTTTCAAAATAAATCAGACACTGGGAGATTAAAATATTATTACTTAAATTTCCTGCAGAGTCATTGCTCACTACCTGAAGATTTCTTTCTTAATAAATTTAAATGGGACACATCTATTGCTGAAGCTATTATTCTAGACTTATTTTAGCATCAGTGTTCCTTGCATGTAAAATAAATAAATTCACTTCATTGCCTATAGGATTTTATTCTATTACATTCAGTACATAGGCTTTCATGGATAAAAAATGTGCTGAAATTATTATCCATATTATTTGCTAAACACATAGAATGAAAAAAATTGTGCTTTTTGGGAGAATAAATAAAATAATTATGCTATTTTCTATGTTTAAGATGAAAATACAAATATCCTATTAAAAGATAAATATAACAGAAATGATAAAAATTAAAAATAATATTGGCTGGTTTAATTTAAGGTTCTAAAAATGCAAACACATATCATCAATCATCAAGAGCTTACTAGTGCTCAGAGAAGCTCTGATTACTATGAAGGATCTATATAAAGAAGACACTATTCCTGGTGATTTAAATTAATTATTCCACTATAAACTCAGCCTTGAAGGTCCTGGGTCTGAGTCCTGGATTTGTTTTTGTCCCTAGACCCACAGGTCCTTCTACATCTCTGTTTCCCTTTCCTACTCCAAATATATAAATTCCTGCCCTCATTACTGGTTTTTACTCAAGCCCTTCTTTGGGGGTTAAAACCTTGCTAGTGTTTAGAGACCTAGACATTTGCCTGCCCCTTGCCAGCTTCCAGTTCCTCAAACAACTTTTCCAAACTTTGTAGGTACCTTTGTCCCCATCTGCTCTCTTTCTGATTTCAGAGCATTTGCATCAACTAGAAATTTCCATTCTTAGGACCTGTGCATCAAGTCTGATTCCCTTGGATGTTAACACTATCTTCAATCAAACATGATTTGGAGACCCAGATTTTTCTCTAAAATGTGGTATATGATGTGTGCAAAGTGTGAAGAAAACTGGATTATCCCTGTAGACATAGGGATTCCTATGTCTTAGTCCATATTCCAGAAAGAAGTAAAGAATACGGCATTGAAGGTAAAAGATAATGTAAACAGTGCCGAAGCAGACGCTTCTAAGTCATGTCATGATCTTCACAACTTGGGGGTCAGCTGGGAAGCCCTTGAAAAGCAACATTATTCAAAAATGGAGGCACCACCAAGCCTTAAGCACTATGTAAACTCTGGCAGTTCTAAAGGGTTTTGATTATGTAGGCAAATTTATTTTAAAAGGATAGAAAAAATTAAGAGGTTTTCTCAGTTGATTATACATGGCCATCAAGAGAATAGTCCCGGAGTCAAAAGAGCTATACATAAAATAATGGCAAGTAACACAAAGCAATATACAATTTAGTACTTAATTTATTAAAACTTTAAATACAGTAGAGTTGGAAGAAGTCAGGCAAGAAGAGACTGATACTTGATCCTGAAAAAGAATTAGGAAGAGAACAGAGATGGTATTCACGAAACAATGGATTCATCTAATCAGATGTATTGTAGCAGGAATCAGTGCCTACTTTTTAAGGCAGAGAAAACAGATATAAATATTTCAGCATAGGGCTGGGGATTAGTAGTAAATTCAGTTAACCCAGGGCAAGTAAGGCCAAATTCTGGACTACCTTAAGGGCCAGAAAAAGAAGATAAGAATAGATGTGGTCAGGGCTTCCCTGGTGGCGCAGTGGTTGAGAATCCGCCTGCCGATGCAGGGGACACGGGTTCGTGCCCTGCTCTGGGAAGATCCCACATGCCATGTGCCGCGGAGCGGCTGGGCCCGTGAGCCATAGCCGCTGAGCCTGTGTGTTCGGAGCCTGCGCTCCGCAATGGGAGAGGCCACAACAGTGAGAGGCCCGCGTACCACCAAAAAAAAAAAAAGAATACATGTGGTCAAAGTGAAAACATTTGTAGATTTGGAGCAAATGATTTGCATATTACATCTACTTTATTTACTCTTTTTTTCTCTGTTAAACTAATATTGATGAGTGTCATCTAGGTCAATCAAATTCATATTAAATTGTAGTTGACTGTACCACAGAGTTCTTTGAGGCTAGTATAGGAGGAAGTTTGGAAGGGATTATCAGACAGATGGGGAATAAGTCCTCCACGCCTGACTCACTGCTTTGATCTGGTTTATATATTGTGATTCCGTGTCACATTTCTTTTGAAACACAGCTTTAGTGGGTTAGAATATTACAAACCACAGTTATAGGTAGTAAAATAATAAAAATCTAGATATAGAAAGGAACTTTTAAAGCTAAGAATATTTCAAGTTAATGGCTACCTGCCTCAAAACTGCCTGGAATAAATTTGGAGGTCAATAAATCTTTTTGCATTATTACTGAAGATAGATCCAAAACCCCCCAGACCAAAGATGGTTTGCCTCAAAGCTCATAGTACTTTATAATAGAGGAGAAACTAGCCTCTGGGTCTCTTGTCTTTGGAGATTCTCATTATTTTTCTTAACTCTGACCCTGCATTTTTACTCTTGTATCATGTTGCAGTTTCATTGCTTGGGATAAAAAATATAGAAAAATTTTTATATTTTTATAAAAATATAAAATTTTATTAAATTCATTGGCTAATCTCAGAACAATAGAGATTAAAAATACCCGAAATAAAATAATTGACTATATTAATCATAATCTCAGAACTAATCTTTTTCAATAACAGATATATTTATGTTGTACTAAATTTTTATGGTTATTTTTCCTTGTTCAAAACTGATTTATTGCCAACTCTATTACTTTGATCCAATCACACTTTAGAAGAACATCATCAACATTTGTATGTCTCATTAGTAGAACTGTCTTAATCCACCATAAAAGTGAATTATTTCTCCCAATTTATTCTAAATTCAATAGCATCACGTTTTTAAAAATGCATTGTCTATTACAGGCTTTGGCTACTGTCAAACTGATTCCCTCACATCTATATCTCTACTTAGTGTGTTGGGTAAGACTTTTTAATACTTTACAAAGAAAATTACTTAAATCATCCAACTATCATAATTTATGTGGTATAGTCTATGTGCAAAGCACTGGGCCAAATGCTGCAGGGGAAATAGCAAAAAAGGTACCTTCGTTGTGCCTTTGGAAAGAGTATCTTAGAATGTGAGGTAAAGATATTCCAAAGAGGAAAAGTTTTGGAACACTTACAATGCAACCTTTAAATGAGGGCAAATCAAATGCAAAATTAAAATAGTGCGGGATATAGAAGGGACACAATATATAGGCGAGTTCACATACTATTGCACTCTTATCTGGCCTAATCCCACCAGCCTCAAGCTCTTCTATTACCATAAGAGTTGTCTGTTTTATTAGATACTGTTGCATGTTACATGTTGTACCATGCCGTAAGCCCTCCGGACTGCTTGAGGATACTGCTTCTACCTTCCTTGACAATCTTGACTTTAGCCTGGAAAATTCATCCCCGATTTGTCCCCCTCAATCTAGCAAGCATTCTTTCCATTGTCATTGTTTCGTTGCAAGTCCCAAATTGTTGATGGTATCAGAAGCAGATCCAGCATACTCACTAACCACTATCTTAGTCAAAGAGAAAAATCTTACAACTCAAATGAGTATCAAATTGGGCTGAAATTCTCTGACACCACAGACTGAAAGAGCAGAACATGACCTCTTGCGAAACATTTGTTTTGGAATTCACTGGCATTTAATGTCAATGATAGGTTGGATCACAAGAGTAAAAATACCGCCTCCAGAAAGTCATCATTAAAATATTCTTGCTTTTGCTTATGTAAGATATGCCTTTTACACTAATATATGATCATATTACCATGACTCTCAAATACTTATTCCATCTAGGATTAACTTATTATTAGAGGAAGTGAGGCCTTAAAGATATGTAATACAGGCAAACGTTATTTTCTAACGTGATACGAGGCAGTTCCTACAGAAATCTGTGGTGGTAGGAACCGAACATGTAGGGCAACTGCAACATACAGGTAAGGTACATGACAGTCTCAGGCCAGACAGAATCCAGCCATGGAAATTGGGACACCAAGGAAGAAAGGAAGGGAGAAAAGAAAGTTACCACCATGAAGCAGAAGTGTGACATTAGAAGGGCATGACCCAAAGAAAAAAATTATCTTTCTTATCAATTATGCCTTGGGTGATGGATGATAATTTTGGTTAATGGTGAACTGGAACACAGGTGGAAAAAAAAGAAGGAAAGCAAAAAAGAAAAAACAATATTCTTAGTCTTTTCTAGTCTAGGTAATACTGATTACTTAGATGAATCTGCCCAATGACTATTTATAACCTCACAAAACTTTATGGTCCTCCACTCTTGGTATGTCAACTTCCTCCTGTAACTTGTTGTGACCCTGAGCTAAACTTCTAGGCCTGTCTTTGATGCTGAACTTCTTTTTAAGTGCCCAAACACTGGCCTTTCAAAAGCATCACACCAAATGTTGACTTCATTATCTTCTCCACAATATTGGTTTCTCTTACCATCCTAAGCTAATTCCATGAATGACACCTACAGTCAATCCTAAGACTCTACTTGGCAGATAATTGTGTCTGATTAGCCTTTAATGATGATTTTTTAAGAAGTTTTTTGACCTTACTTCCCATTTATAATTTACAGCAAGAGGTACTAATTTTCTATTTATGGGACTAATACAAGATTTTTGAAATAAGTTTATACAATTGAAAAGCTGGGTTGCCTTAAAGAAAGTATCAAA
Source organism: Kogia breviceps (assembly GCF_026419965.1). Lineage (NCBI taxonomy): Eukaryota > Metazoa > Chordata > Mammalia > Artiodactyla > Physeteridae > Kogia > Kogia breviceps. The sequence goes on from NC_081312.1 coordinate 71,687,159, forward strand.
GCAAACAGTCCATGGACTATGTATATAAGTTAAAGTTGTAAAATTGATTCACAAATGATTTATTTCAAAACTCTGTCACAAGTCTTAGAATACCCTCTATATGCTGGTAGTTGCCATCTTTTCATTTTCAATACTTACTTTCCCTACTTCCACTTGAATCTTATGTAACAGCCATTGTTATAATTCCTTGCACACGGGTGTACTGCAGCCCCTCCCCCTTGCCTTTCCCAGTGTCAGTTACTTTGCTTGGAATTAACCCCTCCAGTCATGGGGTGGAGGGATCATCTCCATCACCATTTATGTGCCTGACAAATGTCTCCTGGTGTTTTTTAAAACTCATCAAAACACATCTCATTACAATGATGTTTTAGATTTCTACATTTATCCTTCAAAGTTCTTAACCTTCAAACACGTTTCAGTCCTTTTTGTATCTCTAGACACTTGCCACAAAGCCTGAATCAAGATAGGAACCTAAAAACTGTTTTGAATGAATAATTATTTCTTAGATATTAAAAATTAATGTTTAATACATTAGAGTGATAAATAAACCTTGTCTTTTGGCTCTGGGTAGCAGTTCCACCAAAGATTTCTGCCGGCCATGTTTGCCTCTCAAACTCTAAACAGAAGCATATACAAATCCTGAGGACTGACAGTCTCTAGATGTTGCTTCCAGGAGCCAACAGCTCATCTTTATGGCCTATTCTCAACTCTGCTGCTTTCCATTACATATTCTCTCTTTTTTTTTTTTTTTTTTACATTTAACCAGAAGTATATTTATTTAGTCCTCCGAACATCTTTATTGGAGTATAATTGCTTTATAATGGTGTGTTAGTTTCTGCTTTATAACAAAGTGAATCAGCTATACATATACATATATCCCCATATCTCCTCCCTCTTGCATCTCCCTCCCACCCTCCCTCTCCTTTTAAAGAATCTCTTCAATTTAAAGGTCAAGCATATCAAGTCTTCTGTCCTGCTTCACAGGATGTAGGGGACATTATTCCAAGGCCTGAGGCTTAATAGGTAGATGAGCAAATGTGCCTTCTCCCTCAATGTACTGTATCAATGATTTCTAAGGATAATTTAGTCTAACACTCCACAAGAGGTTAGAGTATTTGCCAATGATTCTGTTTCCTAAAAGAAAGTTGTAAGTTTAGAGCACAGCATTGCATCAATTACTATAATTAATCTTTGATATTAAAAAAAATAGATAATTTTAGTCTGAATATGACGTTGAGTATCCTCCTGGTATCTTTCCCCCCAAATCCTTTATATTATATGTCAAAAAGAGAAGAAAGACACTTAACAAAAGATGGATCAGATTACATTTGGGTTTTTGGTGGTTTTTTTTTTTTTTTTTTTCTATTTCAGAAGAAGTCATTCAACCCATTCTGGTTTTTTTTTTTTTTTTTTTTTTTTTTTGCGGTATGCGGGCCTCTCACTGCTGTGGCCTCTCCCGTTGCGGAGCACAGGCTCCGGATGCGCAGGCTCAGCGGCCATGGCTCACGGGCTTAGTTGCTCCGCGGCATGTGGGATCTTCCCGGACCAGGGCACGAACCCGTGTCTCCCGCATCGGCAGGCGGATTCTCAACCACTGCGCCACCAGGGAAGCCCAACCCATTCTGGATATAGGTGTGAGGGATGATGACTTCCCCAGGGCAGAATCAGAATGCCAATGTCCTATCCTTATTTATTCCTTTGTAAGTTGTGGACAGCCAAATCACTGGGTTTCAAATGACAGAGATCTCACAGGTTTCAAGAAAGAGGAAGACAGTTTTTCTAATCACCTAAGTACCATTTAGTCTGATTTGTAATCTATGGAGACTGCCAAGGAAGGCAAAGAGTTCTTGTGGAATAATATAGAGGGGCTGGAAGTTCTGAAAGTAGTGGAGAAGAAGACTAGGATCTCAAGTCAGAAGAGTTGATTGAGAAGGGGTTTGCTACTCAGAAGTGCTAGATAAGTGATCGTAAAGACCCTGCAATTGTTGCCATTTAAATGCCTGGAAATATTGGATCTGAGTTTGTGATAGCTGACCAGGCTGCCTTCTCAGCACTTGCGTCAAGAGACCTCATGAAAGAAAAAGGTGTGTTGAGGGTAGACTCGGTGTCAGCCATCTTTCAATTGTGTTCGCTGCCGCCGCCGCGCCAATGTCGCTCTCTGTCGCCAGCGCCGCCTCTAGCTCACTGAGCTCCAGCCGAAGGAGAAGGGGGGTAAGTAAGGAGGTCTCTACACCATGGCTCGTACAAAGCAGACTGCCCGCAAATCGACCGGTGGTAAAGCACCAAGTGAGCACCTGGCTACAAAAGCCGCTCGCAAGAGTGCGCCCTCTACTGGAGGCGTGAAGAAACCTCATCGTTACAGGCCTGGCACCGTGGCACTCAGTGAAATTAGACGTTATCAGAAGTCCACGGAACTTCTGATTGGCAAACTTCCCTTCCAGCGTCTGGTGCGGGAAATTGCTCAGGACTTCAAAACAGATATGCGCTTCCAGACTGCAGCTATTGGTGCTTTGCAGGAGGCAAGTGAGGCCTATCTGGTTGACCTTTTTGAAGACACCAGCCTGTGTGCTATCCATGCCAAACGTGTAACAATTATGCCAAAAGACATACAGCTAGCACGCCGCATACGTGGAGAACGTGCTTAAGAATCCACTATTACGGGAAGCATTTCATTCTTTAAAAAAAAAAAATATATATCTTCCTGTTATTGGTAGTACTGAACGTTAGATTCCCGCCCCCACGTGGGGTCAAAAGGTACCTAAGTATATGATTGCAGGTGGAAAAATAGGGGACAGAAATCAGGTATTGGCAGTTTTTCCATTTTCATTTGTGTGTGAATTTTTAATATAAATGAGGGGACATAAAGCATTAATGCAAGTCAAAATGTTTCAGTGAACAAGTTTCAGCAGTTCAACTTTATAACAATTATAAATAAACCTGTTAAATTTTTCTAGACAATGCCAGCATTTGGATTTTTTTAAAACAAGTACATTTCTTATTGACTGCAAAAAAAAAAAAAAAAAAAGAAATATTGCACAGTTTGAACCCAAAGTCTCAGACAATCTACCATTACATTACTGTGATAAGTAGAATAACCAACCCTTCAAAAAAAAATGAATAAAAAGCTGTTCAAATATTAATCCCCAGAACCTGTGAATAAGTTATGATCCATGAGAATAGGGGAATTAAGGTTCAGAAACAATTAAAGTTACTCATCAACTGACTTTAAAATAGGGAGACTATCCTGAGTTAGTCAGGTGGGCCCAAAGCAATCACAAGAGTCCTTAAAGGTCGATAAGACAATTAAAAGAAAGAGCCAGAGAGATGGCAGTGTTAGAAGGATCCTGGCCAATACTGCTGGTTTTTGAAGATAGAGAAAGGGAATCATGAGGCAAGTAAAGCAGGCAGCCTCCAGAAGCTGGAAAAGGCAAGGAAATAAATTCTTCCCTAGAGCCTCCAGAAAGGAATGCAACCCACCAACATTTTGATCTCAGCCTAGTGAGATCTGTGTTAGTCTTCTAATCTACAGAACAGTAAAATAATACATTTGTCTTATTTAAGCCATTATATTTGTAGTAAATTATTACAGCAGCAATAGAAAATGAATACAATTACAAATGCCAGGAATTTTTCCTTTGCCACCATGACTACTTCATGGGGAGTCTCCTTACCAGTTCCACACTGGATGACTCGAAGACCAAGGGAAGCCCCTGGTCACTTGGCAGAATGGTATACAGGAGATTGCATTCTTGTACTTGGGTCTGACACTGAACTCACTACATGATCACAGGAGAGTGATAATGAGAAAAGGACACCTCTGATTTTATGATGCAAATCTGTTCTCTGTCTCTGCACACCCCACCACAAATCACCTATATTTGCAACCACCTACCCTTCTCTGCATCATAACTGGGGATTTATTACCTCTCCACCTGTCTACAGATGGTGATTTGAAACTTATTCCCTTCTTCCCTCATAAGCATTTGACTGAATTGATTACTTTTCCTCTCCATTGTATATTTAATCCCTCCCTCTGGTATGAAAACTTCCTGCTGTGATTTTTAAACATTATCAAGCCTCTTTCCTCAGCAAACAAGCAACAAAAGGAAAACGTTCCTTCTGTTTCCTATCCTATCTCTGTCTAGAACTCTGGGGGGGAAAAAACAACTACAACAACAACAAAATAAACCACTCTCTGTAATAGAAGTACTGCTGTTTCATAGGTCCATTTGTCATCTCCCTTTCTTTCTTCACTTAAGTCAAACATAGAGTCATAGCTCTCCCTAAGGTGACCAATGAAATGGACATTCTTAGAGCAACTGACATTATTGACCTCTCCCAATGTCTTCAAGCACTCCTTTATTCAACCATTTGCAAAGGACCATTCTCTATCTAGGAATGCTACTTTTCTCTCCATTTCACCTGATTATTAGTGTACATATCTCAGATTGGCACTTACGCAGGAAGTATTGCCTAATTACATATAATCCCTCCATTATATACTTATCACACTGTGTTTTTAAATGTGAGTTTGTGATTATTTGATTAATGTCTATCTTTCCCATGGGAATGTAAGCTCCTTGATCTCAAGGCCCATGCCTGTTTTTGCTTACCATTATAGCATAATATCAAAAACACTGCCAAGAGCAATCCCAAGAACATTGATAGGTACTCAAAAAAGATTTTCTCAGTAAATGATAAGCTTCAAAATGAAAAAATACACACCTAGAACAAAAAGAGAAATCAGTACATTTACTGAGTAGTAATGTGATAAGGACATGCTAAACACTTGGATGGCTCATCTTATTTAATTTTTTAAATGACCAATGAAAGTAGTAGCTACATTATATAGATGAGAAAACACATTTGGAGAAGGTAAATAAATCCGCCAAGGTCTTACAGTAAAAAGTGGCAAAATTAAGACATGGAATTTAGATGTACTTAGTCCAAAGATTATGCTATGTGGTCTTGCACTCATCCTGTCTTTACCTAAAATTTTGCTATTTTGTTCAATTTTTGCATTAATTTCAAGTTTTTGAAGTATTGCATTAAACAATAACTTTTTTGATAAATGTGTTTTTGATGCCTTCTTACATTTTGCAGCTGAGATTAGGGCCTCACTTGCCTTACTTACCCCATCCTAGTCTGGCCCTGCACAAATTATAGGGTTTGGTTAAAAAGTTTATTCGAAAAGTAAGCTGTACCTGGAATTAAGCAATAGAAATCGGCCTCTCAGAGAGAAAATAGGAGAAACCAATATTTTTAACCTGGATCAGAAGGATGAGAATGGGTTTAATAACAGGCTCCCTCACTCAGTAAGGTAATGACGAGTGATCTGAAGGAGCAGTGACAGGTGATTCTCTACCGTGCCAATGGCAGAAAAAGAGAGAAAGCCTTCCAGGATTTTCTATGCAGACATAAAAATAAGTTTATGTTTGGCACAAACATCACTTCTACCATATTCTGTCGGTCAAAGCAAGTCACAAGCCCAGCCCAGATTCAAGAGGAGGGCCAATATACTCCACCTCTTGATGAGAGGAGTTGCAAAGTCATGTTGCCAGGGGTATATATTCAGATTGGAGAATGGCTCCTACTATTTTTTGCCAATATTCTACTACAGGTAGCAATGTTAGTACCATCATAACATTACTAGCACTGAGTAAATTAGTTATTCATTTGTAAATCTTTGGCAGTTTAGTTGGCAAATGACAGTATGTTATTGTTTTATTTTGCTTGTTGATACTCAATGGTGAACCTCATTTTGATAACGGTGGATGTTAATCACATTCTGCAACATTCTGATTGCCTTTGAGGGAGAAGAAGTGATTCTCAAATAAGAGATACTTTAGTTTCTGTTAGTTTGTTTTTGTTTTTCTCAACAGAAGAAAAATTTGCAGCCACCTCTATTCCCCTGCCTGCTCATTTAAGAGACTTAGGTCAATTTACTCTTGGAGACATGTGATCACTGGGTTTGGGTACATCGTGTTAGGAAAGGCCATCCGCAGGTCAGAAATGATGAGATACCAAGTAAAGAGAATCTGCTGAAGCCCTCTCTATTAAAAATGCATTCTCTGAGTAACACTTAATGTCTCCAAGAGTAAGTAAAAATATTTTAGAATCACCTGGGAATGGACTAAACGGATGATCTTCTGGTTTGAGCCTCCTGGATGCAGTTCTCCTGTCCACATCCAAAGTAAAGGAATTAATCAGGGAAACAAGTTCTCTAGTTTTACTTTACTGCCTGCCTCAAACAAGGTTTCATTATTAATGGAAATTGTTATAGAAAAACTTGGGATTTTTTTCCCCATGTATTGTTTATATGCCTGTTTAAATTCAAATTTGAGCCAACAGCTAGGGAAATAAGAATATTTGAAGTATATGGCAAAAATCTCATATGCTGAAACCTGATTTATCCAGAAGCGTAAATGCTGAATTATACACCTCCCATTTACTCTAAATTGTACTGCCCACATCTTTGTGGGGCTGCCCATAAGGTGTCTAATGAGTTATATGCCAGCACTTATTTAACAAGAAAAGAAACCAAATAGAGCGTAACTGAAACCTGGGTACATTTTGTTTTTGTTTTGTTTCAGAGAGCTGTCAGATATTTCAGTCCAATCTTAAAGTTGCTGCTTTCCTTTATTGCAAGTCTGACTTCAGAATTTTAGTTACCTCTTGCTACAAAAGGTTTCAGTTTACAGGGTGGCAGGAAGAATGAAGATCGATCGTTGCTGGGTCTGGTTGGTCATACCAATTTGTACTGCAATCTAGGTGCTGCCATCTCTGAGATTTGAGTTTAACTGTGTGCCTTGCAGCTTTAGAAGAAAGATGCAGTCTGCATACAGCTGTAGATCAACGCTGCCAGTTTATTCACAGGATGAGGCATTCATCATGCCTGTGCACATGGGCATTTCGTGGGATAGAGAAAGGAAAGGAAAAGAAAAGGATAGAGACGAGATGAGAGAAGAAAAGAAGACATAAAAGGAGGGAAGGAGTAAGAAAGAAAGGGAAGGAGGGAGAGAGGAAAGGAGGAGTGGGGGACACAGGGAGGTGATCTTATTTATTTTCCTAAAGTAGCACAGTTACAGCTGTATCTTTCGGATAACAAATCATGGTTTGTTCATAGAAGATAGCATAGGTTGAAAAAATATATATTATTGCTTAATAAATACATGCTTAATAAAAATCTAATAATATCTAACCTCCAACGCATACTGAATAATAAACAATATTTTGACTGGTATGTATCTGTAATTAATACAAATTAATTGCTTTTTTCAAAATCTTGGCTTTGAGACATTATCTTTCTAATTTGCCTCATAAAGTGCCCGACAATATTGCTATTTTGAAATATTTGCATTTGAAGGATTTCATGTGATTCATAATTCAAATTTTTTATTTCCAAATGATCACACTAAATTTGTAATGAAAGCCAAGTATCCTTCTTATTTTATGAATTTGAAAACTGAGCAACGGAATGGGTTCGGAAGTTCTAATTTTATAATGCAAGCACATTCCACCTTTCAATGATTTAGTTTCTTGCTTAACCTTTGAGACAAGTCATATAACATGCTACTTTACACATGTGATTGCTTTTAATTGCTTGTTTTCTTGTCCTATAAAACCCTGAGGAAAGGCAATAAGAAATAACATCTTTTCTTTGTAGTGGAGGAAAATAGCTATAGCTCATTTTATAAATACAAATCCTTGGGACGTCACATAAGAAGCATCATTCCTGATTCAGTGCAGTTTGGATTGTGAATCACAGAACAGGTCTAGCTTGATTCTTTGGTATCATGCACATATTTGAACTGGGGGTGCCTACTGAGTGGAGAATGGAGTTTGCAGGCCAGAATTTTTCCTGCTAGTGTCTTTTTGTTTGTTTGCTTGTTTCTTCAAGACAAATGCTTTGCAAAGAAAATACTTTCTTTTAGGTTAGGGATGGATTTAGTTTCTGTTAGTAAAACTGAATGTTAAAGTAATAAGTTAGTATGATCTTATAGAAAGAAATAGATATCTCATGTTTATTTTGTTTAAACAATTGGAGCAGATTTTATATACTATGCACAGACTAACCATATTTCAGATGGGAAAAATTTATTTTTTGCATACATAAGGTTAGACTTAACACATTTATTTAATAAAGAGGAATGATCTGTGTTTAAAGTATATAACTAGGAAAGTTACTCTTTTCTCTAAAACAACCGAAGACAATCCCTTTGGCTCTATTCTCTGGGTTAGATTATGCTCTGATAGTAAAGAAGAGAAGTCATAGGAGACTTTAAAATGGTAAGTGAATAGTCAAGTTTAATCCAGATGAAAAATGTCTCCCCTCTTCACTCAGTTCTGAAGGAAACCTTTACATTTACATATATGTAGAAAATCATACTTTCAGATACTATCACAGTTATCTTTCCCATTCCAGAGCTGATGATAGGCTTATAGAGAAAGGGCACATATCTTTGGTAAAGAGTTGTATGCACTGATCAATAACGGGTAATTCATGCTTAAGTACATCATAGCCATTAGAAATATTTGCAATAGCCCATATTTTGCTCATTCAATCATTATTCCATTTTCTCTGTCTCCAAAGAATCAGTTTAATCATATGGTATGATGATGCTAAGAGCTGGTTTAAGACCTTTAGAGACCCTAAATTTTATAAAGAGAATGAATCCAACACACAGTCAAACCATGACCAGTACTAAATCATATAATAAGTATTAGGAATTGCAAAGTTTTTTATTTTTCCCACAGAGATACTGATTTTTTAAAAATCATGTTTAATATTATTTTCAAAGAAGATTTGTTGTTCTTGTTTGCTGGTCTCTAAACACAACCTTGACCTGCCTCTTGGGTGTTTCAGAGTGACAATGTCTCACACGTCAACACTGCAGTAGCACCAGATTTTAACATTCAATCTTTGTTTCCTTTTCCCCATCTTCTTTAATATTTTAATTAGGAATCATTTTAATAGTAACATTTGAATTACCTAATATAGTCTTTAAACAACAGTCCAAATAAAGAAAAAAAAATGTTCCCCTTAAATGGAATTGTCAGCTTTGCTGAGCATTCAGAGTATCTGAGTATAAGGTGCTACTCTGAATCAGCTCTTTAGTTTTCATTAAGTCATTATATTGAATAAGTTAAATATCTCTGCTCCTAATTTAAAATGGTAATGATAATGAGAAGCTGAAAATAAAAGTGCAATGAGGAATATCAGGGACTTGCACGTCAAATTTAATAAAAGGATTCTTTATCCTTGCTTTAGCTTTGGCTTTATTCTTTTGACCCAAAAAGAACATTGGAATCTTGATATAAAAGAGAAGGCTATAAAATAAAGTGTAATGACTTCAGAGATGAATGTATTGGTTCATGTATTACTTGGCATTGAAATCAAGAATCTCTTAGAAAACCAAATTTCCAAAACTTATTACAAAGAAATAATTAATAATTCTACCTGAAACAATTCCTTTTTTCTATAATTGTTATAAGTATTATATAAAGATATGGTTTAATCAAATCTCTTTGGTCAGGAATTTACCTGAAGCACTTCTTAAAGTATTTTTACAGCTTTATATATTTTGCTATACAGTAAGTGATTTTTATTTTTATATTTGGACATTATCTGCTAATATAAAATGGCTTATCCAAGACACAACATGAGAAGGTGAAAAGCATTACTTGAAAATTTCCTCAGAAGACAATTCACTTCATGATGTACTTACTGTACGTTGTCTTTAAAATGATCACTGACGTTTAAGTTTTACGTGTTTTAGAGCCAAATTGCATTAGAAGACAATGATGCAATACGGGGCAGAAAAAAAGGAAGTTAGTTATAGTTTGAGATGTCAGTTTCTTCTGACTGACAAAACCGTTTCCTTCGACTGACAAAAACCATTAAGTGCTTAGAGCTGGGGCATAGGTAGGTGGATTACATGGCCACAAGAGGGCAGCAGATGGTCTAAAACTAATGAACTGAGGCAATGCATGTGGAATGATTGCAGTAGTGAAAGTTTTTCGGTCTAGATATAGTTTCCAACCTGATTATGAAAATGCAAGGAAGGAAGGAAAGAAAGGGAAGGAAGGGAAAAAAGGGAAGGAAGGAAGGGAAGGAAGGAAGGAAGGAAGGAAGGAAGGAAGGAAGGAAGGAAGGAAGGAAGGAAGGAAGGAAGGAAGGAAGGAAGGAAGGAAGGAAGGAAGGAAAGAAGAAGGGAGGAAGGGAGAGAGGGAAGATGTGCTAAGAAATATAAAGGATACAAAAACGCAGGTTCTTTTTAACAGGTTTGTTTTTTGTTCATTTGTGTCTTTTTGACATAGGGATGCAGTGTGTGTGTGTGTGTGTGTGTGTGTGTGTGTGTGTGTGTGTGTGTGTGTGTATTACCAACAGCTAAACTTCTGCTCAGATGCCCAAGGCCAAAATACATAGAAACTCCTAGTTCTGCCCAAATCTACCTCCAAAGGGCACACCTGTTGGTAAACCTTCCCCCTACAAAAAGTAGCTTCTATCTGTATAGCTTGCTCTTCTCATAAACCATCATTTTTTTTCTCTCCTGAATAGTTAAACCCATCAAAACATGGGTTTTTGAAAATCAAACAGCATAATCTGCCTGGTTCTGCCCGTATGCCTCCACAGTCCTAATCCAGGAGCCAGAAATTTCACTTTTTTTTATGTTTGATTTTTTTTCATCATTTTCAATTATTTCTTGCCACAGGTTATGTTTCATGGCTATGGTCAAGATACCACTAGGGAATTTAAGTCTGCATGTTCATTATTCTCCCACAGTTCTTCACGAAGAACTCAAGAACACAAAAAAGACATAACTTACTAGTCTGCTTCCCCTATACAATTAATCCACCACTAAGCCCCCTTATCTGGTTTACTAGGCTTTGCCTCAGTAATACTGAATTAGATGTAAAACATATGCAGGCTCAGATGGTACATACAGTGGTATATACAGTATACCACTGCATATAGTGAATGGAGACTATTGCAGCTTTCTTCAATGGAGGTACCATTCATTCATCATTACATCTGGCACATCCCCATTAAGTAGCTATTATAAAAATAAATTCTTGGGAAGTCATGCAAGAAGCATCAGTCCTGATTCAGTGCATAGTTTGCATTATAAATCACACGATAGGTCTAGCTTTCCAGTTCTTTTTACAATTACAACAGGCATCCAATTTTTATTATAATTTGGAATAGTGAATATTTACCCAGGTCTCAATGATTTGGGCTCAAAAGTCCATGGAAAAAGAAAAGAAAAGTAAGAACATGTGTCTTAATTATATTGAGTGATATATACCAATATGCAACAACATGTCTTTGGAATATTTTCAGTTTACCTGCTTACTCACTCAGTCATTTACAAAACCTTAAAAAGGGACATAAGTAAGTATGGCATATGGTTTCACTCCCTCTTTTTTGCATCTGTTTTCTATCAGATAGTCTTGGCTATGAGCAGAAAAATGATGATAGTGTGTGCATAAAAGTAGTAAAAGTGTTTCGTGAAGAAACTACATAATGCATAAAGCTATAAATAAATAGCCTATAGTTCATTATGAGGAGAGAACTATGCCTTGTTCTAGTCAGAACGCTTGCTAACTTTGAGGAAAAAAATGAACACATTATATGCCACGTATTCCTCTAAGTACTTTAAATGTATTACTCATTTTAGTCTTAAAGCAACCCCATAATTTGGTCTTATTATTACCATATCAGTTTTATAACTGAAGAAAATAGGGCAGAGAGTGTCAAGTACCTTGCCTAAGGTTATACAACTAGGAAGTGAAACACCTTCTGCAAAACCAGCCTTTGTAAGTTTTGGCCTGCCAGGTAGGAAGGGTGAGGAGAACACACAGCTGCTTTGACTATAGAGATGTCTTATTTTCTCCCTTTAAAGTAGGAGAATAGGAAGTTCAGCAAAAATAACTAGAGGCTACTAGAATGAGTAAATGAGAATAGTCGCTTGAACCATAGAAATGGGTGTTACATGTTTCACAATGTAGCTTGAGAAATTAGTGGCCAAGTAGCTAACATAACTTCTCAATCCTATCCTAGACTTTTCATGTGTTTTTAACATTTCATAAAATTTTTCTTTACAATTTTGCCTTTGGTGTGTTTCTAGCCAAAATCCCTAAAACAATAAAAAGATATTTGGAAAAAAAAAAAAAAAGATATTTGGGCAGAGAATCAGGATACACAGGTTCTAGAACAAGTTTTTTCACCCTATAGACCAACTTATCCAATTCAGTCATTTTACGTAAAATATATATGTTTGTTTTGCTTTCCATTATATAAAATATGAGGTTTGGCTATGGGTATTTTTAGCTCTAATTTTTTAAAAATAATTATAATCCAGCAGATTGGAATACATCCTAGGTTCTTTTTTACTCATTCCTTTTGTTATGTGCTACACCCTGGAAGAGAGAGACAAGCTTTCAACCTCTGAGTGCCTGACCTACTGTCTGATATATCTCTACAACATAGCTAGTCCTCATGTGTAATGGCTCCAGAGGAAATGTTTCCATGTCACAATTTCTAGCTTGTCTACTTGATCCAGCTTTTTGAGACATGCTTTCTCCATAACAGAAATAAAGCTTTTCAGAGTCATTTTGTGTTTGCCTCTGTGTGTGTGTGTGTGTGTGTGTGTGTGTATGTATGTGTATGCATAATTCTTATTAGGTCAGTGAATTGGCCTATTTATGTTAATAGTGCTGCCTTAGTTAAAATAAAAATGACTCCAAATTTCTGATTCATTGTCCACTGGTCCTTCACTCTGGTATCCCATACTCAGTGAGACAATAAATCCAGCAACTTCTACCCTAAGTGTCTCAGTCAGCTTGGGCTGCTACAATTAATTACTATAGACTGGGTGGCTTAAACAACAAACATTTATTTCTAACACTTCTGGAAACTGGGAAGTCCGAGATCACGGTGCCTGCAAATTTGGTGTCTAGTGAGGGCCCTCTTCCTGATTTGCAGAGAGCAATCTTCTTGCTGTAACCTCACATAGTAGAGAAAGAAAATCTCTCTCATGTCTATTCATATAAGGTCACTGACCTCATTCATGAGGGCTCCACCTTTGTGACCTAATTATCTTCCAAAGGCACCACCTCCAAATACCATCACATTAGGGATTCGGGTTCCAATACATTAATTTTAGTGGGATACAAACATTCAATTGGTAACACTAAGCAAAGAATGTATGTGTATAAATATATATTCCATCTTTTGTATTACTGTTACCATTATAGTGTAGACTCTTTTTACTCTTCTGGGCTGTTAAATCAACTCATAACTTATTTCCCACCCTCAGGCTCTCTCCACCCTAATCCATCTTCCAGAGAGCTGTCAGAGGAATTTTCCTCAGCATGACTCTGAACATGTTACTTTCTTCCTCAAAAATCTTTAGTGATTACCACTTTTTACCCAATCAAATGTGAACACATGGTAAGGTGATTAGGGCTCTCTGGAGTATGACCCCTAGATAGCACTCTCTGAAGAGGCAAAATGGAATTCAAAAAAATCTGGGCTACACACTGGACACCAAACAATCGTGTCCCTCATTTTCCTCATTTATAAAATTAGGTTAGACTACATAATCTTGCAATCACCTTCTGAAACCAATATCTTGTGAGCACAGCTTTTCAGCTTTAACCCCTGCTTCTCTACTTCAGACACCTAATATCACCAGAATGAACTAAACTGCGAGCCATTGCTAGAATATGAGCTGTATTTCTACCAGCATGCTTGTATTCGTAATGCCATAACTCACAAACTGTTCTTCCAGCCAAAGTGTCAATCAAAACCCTGCTGTCATTAGGATTCTGCTCAATCTACCATCCAAAGCTTCTTTCTCCTGCTTCCATATCTCTACAAAAAACACTGCATTCTCCATATTTATGTCTTAGCTCCTGTCTTAGTCATTTTGGGCTACTATAATGAATACCATAGATTGGGTGTTTTAAACAACAAACATTTATTTCTCACAGTTTTGGAGGCTGGGAAATCTAAGATAAAGGTACTAGCAGACTTGGTGTGTGGTGAGAGCCCACTTCCTGGCTTGTAGATGGCCACTTTCTCATTGTATCCTCACATGGCCAAAAGAGAAAGAGAGAAAGAGCTCTCACATGTCTCTTCTTATAAGGGCACTAATCTCATTATGAGGAAATCTACCATCATGACTTAACTGCATCCCAAAGGTCCCATCTCCAAATACCATCATAATGGGGATTAAGATTTCAACATATGAATTTGAGGGGACACAATACATTCAGTCTATAGTAGCTCCCCTATTCAAATTAAGCCTGAAGTGGGCAGAAACCATGTTTCTTTCATCCTTTTATCACCCTGGGACCTTCTTAATTATAGATTTTCAATAAATTGAATGATTTACTAAATTATAAGATATGAAAATCAAAGAACATAGCAGATTCAAATTTCTGATAAAAACTTCAAATGAAATTAATACGCCTTAATGAAGTTCCAGAAGAAAGTTTACCTATCTCTCAAGTGATGATTCACTGAGACCAAGAGTTATGAAGGGTCACTGGCAGCTTACAGTCACAAAGAAGGAAGAAAATTTGTATGTGACTTGATCTATTTCCTCAAAAGAACTACTCTGGAGTGAATAAACTCTGAAGAAATGGTATTGAATACAGCGATCAATGAGGCCCTGAAAAGAAATACTTCTAGGAGTTAAATTTATTTCTTAAAATGTTAAAAAGAACTTCTCCTTATGATAATTCCATTTTAAAACAAACAAAAATAATGGCATTTATTAAAGCATATGTACTGAATTAAAAATAAATTGATAAGGACACATAATGTTTAAAGAAAGACAAAAGCAGATAGTTTTACTTCTGTAACAGAGAAGAACTGAATATAAAATTAATTATTTAGATATGTAATAAATATGTCACCTTTCTTCTTCTAACAGTAGAAATAACTGATGATCACAACTCTTGGAAATAATATCTTTTATTTTATTAATTTTTTTGTGTGTGTGGTACACGGGCCTCTTACTGTTGTGGCCTCTCCCGTTGTGGAGCACAGGCTCCAGACGCACAGGCTCAGGGGCCATGGCTCACGGGCCCAGCCGCTCCGCGGCATGTGGGATCTTCTCAGATCGGGGCACGAACCCATGTCCCCTGCATCGGCAGGCAGACTCTCAACCACTGCGCCACCAGGGAAGCCCAGAAATAATATCTTAACTCACAATTTGAGAAAGTTAACAAAAACAAGTCTTGGAAATGTGGGTTTTTTTCACTTGCTTTCTCAAAAAAGTAAAAAGTTTAACATTAAATTTAATGAAAACTAATCAAAAATAGAACAAGGCAAGTTTCACAAAGCTGTATCAAAAATAGCAAATAACTTTAGAAAAAAAAGTAACATCTTGGATAAGAAAATACATAGACATATAGTACAAGAAATTTTCTTTACAATATTCTAATTCATGTTCTTGCCTTTGAGATTTCTCCTACTTCCAAAATTTTTCCTAATACTCCATCCGTACTCTTTAGTCATGGCTTTCCAAGGGCTTCAGGAAAAAGTAAAAAAAGAGACAGAGACCACTCCGACTTTTTACCCCTTCCAAAAATCACTCAGGCTCATGGTGCCTTCTGGCATCATAGAAGAAAAAATAATCTAAATTCAAAGGAGTATATATGATAGCCTTATACGAAAAGATTTTAAAACCCTTTACCCAAGAAGTTTAACCTCCCTCCTCACAAAAATATTTTCAGATACATGAAATTATAATAAGTCTGATGACCCTGCCCAAAAAGATGTAGCAAAGTCACTCTGGACAATGTAATGGTGTTATGCTAACCATCCTTTAAGTCAGGTATTCATCTTACAACCAAATATATTTTCAGAACTATAAATGAACCTGATCTGACCCTGTGCTGTGCTCTATAGAAGCATGGATATAAAAAAACGCACCCCCCATGTTCTTAACCTTATCATCTAATTGTCTTATATTCCTTGAAAAGTCTGTGTCATTACATCCTTGCTTTCTTATCCCAGTACCCTTGAGACCAAAAGCATATATGTTCAGGATGGCAGTAATGTGCTTTCTATGAAAAATAGGCGAGCAGCAATAGGTTGAGATATGGATTTCAAATCCAATATTCTGGACCTGTCACACAAAACCTGAATGTCACCTTATATTAAACCTTTCTTATGAGAATGTCAATTCACTTGCTTAAATTATAAAAGAAAACTGTTCTTATATGTAAAGTGGTATAATATTGTTTGAAAGTAGACTGTTGTAAGTTAAAATGCATATATTGTAAAATGTAGAGCAACTCCTATAAAAATTTTGAAAAGAGATATAGTAAATAAACCAATCAATTGAGTTCAAATGGGAAAACCAAAAATTACTCACTTAATGCAAAATTAATGCAAAAATTACTCAATTAATGCAAAATAAGGATTCCTCAATTCATGCAAAATAGGACAGGAAAAAAGTAAAAGAACAGAAGGGAAAAAAATTTAAACACATAGCTCAGCATAGATATGAATCTAACAAATTTGACGTTTACATTAAATGTAAATGATCTGTATGCCCCAATTAAAGGGAGAGATTGACACATTGGATAAAAAAGCAAGACCTATTTGCTCTCTATGAGAAAGCCATTTTTAATACAAAGAAATAGATAGTCTAAAAGTAAAATCTGGAAAAGAGATAGATCTTGAAAACATTAATCATAAGAAAGTTGGAAGCATTCTGTAAATATCAGGCAAAGTGGACTTCAAATCAAGGGAAATTACGAGGGATAAAAAGGGATAACTCATAAGGATTAAAGGGTCAACTCATTAAGACAACGTAAAAGTTCTAAGAGAACATGTACCCAGTAACAAATCTTCAAAATACTTGAAGCAAAATATAACAGAACTAAAAGGAGAAATAAACATCTGCATTGCAGTTGGAGACCATAACATTCTTGACAGAAGATAAGGAGCCATATAGAGGGCCTGAACAACACAGTCTACAACTTAATCTAATTGACATGATAGAATATTCCACTTTACATCACCAGAATATACATTAGTTCCAAGGACATATGAAACATTCATAAAGATAGACCATAAACAAGTCTCAATAAATTTAAAAGGATTGAAAACATAAGAACATATTTTCTGACCAAATTGAAATTAAAATAGAGCTCAATAACAGAAAAATATATAGAAAATCCCCTATGCTCTGCATATTTTAAAACACAAGTCTAAATAACTCATGGTTCAAAGAAGAAATTGCAAAAAAAATTAGAAAATATTTTGTACTGAATGAAGATGAAAACACAGTATCTCAAGATGTGTGAGATGATGCCAAAGCAAAGCAGTGTATATAGGAAAAATGTCATCTTAATTTTAAATGCTTAAATTAGAAAAAATGGGTCTCAGATCAATGATCTAAGTTTTCACATGAATAAACTAAAAAGAAAGAGCAAATCAAACACATAGTAAGCATAAGGTAGAAAATATTGACGATGTAAGAGGAAACAAATAGAAGAGAAAATAGACAAAGAATGGAAAAAAAACAATGAAACTTTGCAAATCTCTTGCTAGAGCTATCCAAAAGAAAGAGAGAAGACAAAGAAAGAGAAAGAGAGAAGACAAAGAAGACAGCAATATTGGAAAAGAAAGATAGGATTTTACACATCTTACAGGTATTAAAAAGATAATACAAATTATGCAAAATGTACGTCAATAAATTTAAGACCTCAAGTGAAATTGAATAATTCCTTAAAAGGCTTATTATCAAAGTGATTCAGAAAGAAATTGAAAATCTGAGTATTCCTTTATCTAGTAAAGAGACTGAATTTTGGTTTAAAACTTTCCCACAAAGAAAAGACAAGGCCAAGTTGTCTGTACTAATCAATTTCATCAAATATTTAAGAAAGAATTACTCTTCCACAAACTCTATCAGATAACTGAGGAGAAAGAAAAAACTCAGTAAATTCTATAAGGACATTATGACCCTGCTACCAAAATCAAAGACATTATAAGAAAATAAAACTTCAACACCTTCACAGATATAGATGCAAAAAATACCTTCACAAAACACAAGCAAATGAAAACCAGCAATGTGTAAAAAGGGTATTATTACATCAGGAGGTTTATTTCAAGAATGAAAGTTTGATTTAAGAGTAAAAACATCATTTAAGAACTACTAAATGATGTTGCGAATGGCAGAATTTTCCTCTTTTTTAACAGTGATTAATATTCCATTTTATGTATATACCACATTTTCTTTATCCACTTACCTGTTGACAGACACTTGGGTTGTTTCCATATCTTGGCTATTGTGAATAGTGAGACAATGAACATGAGAGCACAGGTATCTCTTCAAGATCCTGATTTCAATTATTTTGGATATATACCTGGAGAGCAATTGCTGGAACATACGGTAGTTCTATTTTTAATTTTTTGAAGAACCTCCATACTGTTTTCCATAGTTGCTGCACCATTTTACATTCCCACCAACAGTACACAGAAGTTCCAATTTCTATACAACCTCACTAACATTTCCTATGCTAAGTGAAATAAACCAGTCATAGAAGGATAAATACTGCATGATTCTACCTATACGAGGTATCTAAAACAGTCAAAGTCATAGGAGCAGAGAAAACAATAGTGGTGCCAGGGGCTGGGGGATAACAGAAACAGGGAGGTGTTATTCAATGGGTATGGAGTTTCAGTTATTCCAGATAAATCAGTTCTAGAGATCAGCAGTACCATGTAGTAGTGTCTAGAGTTAACAATACAATATTATGCACATCAAAATTTGTTTAAAAATATGACATACCAGGAAACTCTGAGAAGTATTAGGTATGTTTATTACCTTGATTGTGCAGATGGTATCAAGTGTTTGCATATGTCCAAACTCATCAAATTGTACACATTAAACATGTGCATTTCTTTGTATATCAATTATACCTCAATAAAGCTGTTAAAAACAATAACAAACCTATCTCAAGAATAAAGACACAGACCTACTAGAGGATGGACTTGAGGATATGGGGAGGGGGAAGGGTAAGCTGTGACAAAGTGAGAGAGTGGCATGGACATATATACACTACCAAATGTAAAACAGATAGCTAGTAGGAAGCAGCCGCATAGCACAGGGAGATCAGCTTTGTGCTTTGTGACCACCTAGAGGGGTGGGATAGGGAGGGCGGGAGGGAAGGAGACGCAAGAGGGAAGAGATACGGGCACATATGTATATGTATAACTGATTCACTTTGTTATAAAGCAGAAACTAACACACCATTGTAAAGCAATTATACACCAATAAAAAAAAAAGAATTGTTCTAAGTATTGAATGAAGTAATGTTTGTTCCTTGCTTAGCACAGCATCTGTCATAGGATAACCATTTGAAAATCATACAATAGAATAAAATACTCAAAACACTTTCAATAAAAGAAGAACTAATAAATGATTTAGTCAGTTTGAAGAATAGTAGATCAATATACAAAAATGATTATATTTCTATATCTTAGAAAAAAATAGAAATCAAAATTTAAAAATTAACATCTACAACAGCATCCAAAAACCATAAAATATTATGGGTAAATTAGCAAAGATTTTGTAAGACTTGCAAACTGCAAAACTGAAAACTGTAAAGGATTGCTGAGAAAAATTTAAGGTCTAAATAAGTGGAGAGATACACCATGTTGATATATCAGAAAGAATATTCAATATGGTCAAAATATTAATTATCCCAAAAGTGAACTCTAGATTCTATACAATTACAATCAAAATTTGAGCAGGTTTTCTGGGGTAGAAATCAATAAGCTAACTCTAAAATTTATAAGAAAATTTGAAGAATCAAGAGTAATTTTTAAATTTTGATAAAGAAGAACAAAAGTGAAAGAAGTATATTGCTTGATTTCAAGACTTACTCTAAAAGTACAATAATCAAGACAATGTGATACTGACATAAAAACAGAGATACAGATCAATGGAACAGAAGAAAGAGTACAGAAATAAGTCAACAAATATGTATTTACTTGATTTTTTTTTTTTTTTTTTGCGGTACACGGGCCTCTCACTGTTATGGCCTCTCCCGCTGCGGAGCACAGGCTCCGGACGCGCAGGCTCAGCAGCCATGGCTCACGGGCCCAGCCGCTCCGTGGCATGTGGGATCCTCCCAGACCGGGGCACGAACCCGTGTGCCCTGCATCGGCAGGCGGACTCTCAACCACTGCGCCACCAGGGAAACCCTATTTACTTGATTTTTGATGTTGCTAAGGCAATTCAATGGTGAAAAGATAGCGTTTTTCAAAAAAAAAAGTAGTTATAGAATGAATATCAGTATAGGAAAAATAAACTCAAATGTTACTTTACACACAAAAATAAAATGGATCTAGACCTAAACATAAAAGTTAAAACTTTAAAATTTCTAGAAGAAAATCTTTGTAATCTTGGGGAAAACAAATCTTTACTAGAGAGTTCACAAAAAGCAATAACATGAAAGAAACAATAAATTGAGCTCTGTGAAATTAAAAAAAATTCTCTTTGAAAGAGATGATTAGGAAAATTAAAAGGCATACAACTAACTAGGAAAAATATTTATGATATGTATACCTGAAAATTAGCTTGTATCCAGAATATTTAAAGAACTCATACATATCAATAAGAAGAATACAAAAATATTTAAAGTAGGAAAAACTATTAAAAATAGAAACAAACTTCACAAAAGAAGGTATACTAATGGCCAATGTACACAGGAAAAGATACTCAACACCATTAATCCTTAGGGAAATGCAAATTTAAATTACATTGAAATACCACTTCACGACCATTAGAAGAGCTAAAATTAAAAGGATTGTTAAAATCAAAAATTGGCTAGGATGTGGAAGAATGGAATTCTTAAACATTGTTAGTGAGAATGCAAAATGGTACAGTTACATTAACAGTTCAGAAGTTTCTAATAAAGTTTAGCATAACCTTACCATATGAACCAGCAGTTACACCTTCAGGTATTTACTCTAAAGAAATAAAAGTCCAAACAAAGCTTTGTACACAAATGTTTATAGCAGCTGTATTCATTATAACCAGAAACTTGAAACAGCCCCAAAGAACATCAACAGGTAGATGGATAAACAAATTGTAGTTTATCCGTGTGAATATAACTCAGCAATAAAAAGCAACATCCTACAAACACAGTAATGTGGATGAATATTTAAAACAT
Organism: Kogia breviceps; assembly: GCF_026419965.1. NCBI lineage: Eukaryota > Metazoa > Chordata > Mammalia > Artiodactyla > Physeteridae > Kogia > Kogia breviceps. The sequence goes on from NC_081312.1 coordinate 71,708,366, forward strand.
TATGCTGAGAAAAAAAGTCAGATGTAAAATATATGTGATGCCATTTACTTAAAACTACAGGAAAGACAAACCTAATATATTGATCAAAAGCAGCTCAATGGTCATCAAGGTGGGGGATGAGGGAAGGTTGAGTAGGAAGGAAGGGGCACAAGGAAATCTGTTGGGGTTATAGGATGTTCTATATCTTGATTATTGTGTACAGATTTGGCAAAATTCTTCACTGCACTTAAAATACATTTATTTTTTAGTTTGTAAATTAAACCTCAATAAAGTTATTAAAATTGGTCCGCTAAAATTTTTTGAATATAAATAACATGGCAACTATTTCTATTACATGATATCAGTCCTTATTACTTCAGAGCTCACAAAGTTAGCACTGCCCAAAACCAGGCACCTATGACCTCCATCTAAAACAAATGGATTATAGTTGAAAGCAAATTAGTTCAATTAATCAATTAACTGACTATTGATAAAAATTCCCTAGAAATATTCCAAACTAATGATGCTTCAGGATTTCATTAATCAAATATTGAGAACATCTTGCATCCTTTTTTCTCACAAAGGATACTTCTAGTTAGCAGTAAGTCCTGAATCATAAAGTAAAAACACAGGGAGTTTTAGAGGTCTGGTTCAACCTAGGTAGAATGAGCAGATAGGCAAGCTCTTTGTATATTCAGTGATATCCTATCCAACATAAGGGCCATTCTCCTGTCAGCACTGAATAAATAGCAAACTACAAAAATATTAACCTTGATAACTGCCAGGTAAATTTGAGGAAGTTTAATTTTACTTGGAAATATAAAAGGATATGTTTCCAACCTGCAGTCTGTAAGAATAAGAAAAAGAGGACAGATATGTTAATAGTCAGCTGCCCTCACCCCTTTGTGTTCTCAAACTATCTCTTTTTTAAACAGCTTGGCAGAAAGGAGAACTATACCACTTATTTTCCGAACAGGAAACAGACGCAGCAAGAAAGCAGCCCATGAAGCGGAGACTCTTTGAGTGCCTTGTACAGTTCATCAGTGCACACAGATCTGGCCTCTAATGAAGCCATTTACATGCAGATGCAGGCCTGGGTGTGTGGACACCAGTCCCAACTCTGGGAATTGTTGTTTCATCTAATCAAAAGAAATTTGCACATGAAAGCCACATCCGTGTTCATTAACCCCACAGCTCTCTCAATATTGCTTCTCTATTATTCCTAACAAAATTGCAAACCTTCATATGATTAGGTACCCCACTTCAGAGCTTTATTTTCCTTCCATCCTCAAACCAGGCCTGCATCTGAATGCAAAACTGAATGTGGGTCTGTAAGACCGAATAATTTGTAAGTACACTTACTGAAAACCAACCCCAAGCACCTTTTTTTCACATTGATTGACCTACGTAGACACACTCTTTCTCTCTTCCCCAGCAGAGGAGAATCTTCCTTGCTTACAATTTTATCATCACGGAAAATACAAAAAATACTCTTCAGGATGGGAATTCCAAGACAGTAAGTTTAATTGTCAACTTTATTTGCATGTGCAAACAAGATAAAAATCACAGTTGGATCTGGTGGCAAATATTACTCACACATTACATTGAAATATAAAGGCCATAAGACAAGTATTTGCATCAAGTCCAAAAAACAAAATTCATGGTTATCAGTTGATATAGGTCCATCACATACTTAATAAGAATTACCTCTCCTGTCAATTGTGTGGATGTTAACTGTGCATAACTTGTGCCAGTGATCAGCTACATTGTCTTCTCATAGGTGACAAACAGGATGCATAATATTTATACCCATTTTTATTATCAAAGATAATCCTGAGCCCGAAACTTCCAATATATGTAATAAATGTAATAAATGTACTGGAATCGCTTATTTTGCTAGTAATAGCAAACTGAGTTTCTGTTTCTATAGAATTAGAAGAGCAAGAATAACTTAGCTTTGTTAATGCAATTCAGCAGTGACCTGCTGGGAAGTCTGGGGCTGAGAGGCCAGGCGGATCTTCCTGCCCACTCAGTGTCTGGCCTTTTTGTTGAAGCTGCCAACAGTGGTCTTAATTAGTGCCAATTATGATTTTTTTTTAATGTGGACACCTGCATAATGTGAACGCAATGGAGTCCTACCACATTTTCTATCAACTATTAAACAGCTGTCAGAGGTTGACAATTTTTAGTTGTTATTGTTCTGGGAAAGATTCAGATTACTATACTAGAGGTTTACTTATTTATGTCTCATTTGTATTAATGCTCTAAATCATCTAGACCTCTATTATTTCCTTTTCTAAAGATATATATTTATTTTCAGAAAAAATTACAGCTTATAGATCCTTCAGAAAACAAGCAAACAAGCTGAAGTGTGATTCTGTGTTTTCAGTTTACTGAATGACTTTAAAAGTTATAGCACCTGATTATTACTATTGAAGAATCAGCCATAACTATGGGACCTGGCAAGCCCTTCTATAGAAGAGGAGACTTTAAATTAAAATGTCACCTATCGACTCCTCCGTTCTTTCAGTCCTGCAAACTTTCAGCCCAGTAGTTTTGCAATATTCTTCCATGGATACATCGCAGAGGCCACTGTGGAGGCTTAAAACAAGAAGGTAGGGGAGTTCACCCTCTACTACACTTCCCCAGTTGCCATCCAGACTAGTTCTACTTTTCTGTAACTAGAAACACACATAAGATACTTTTAAAGAAAGTTTCTGCAACTAAAGGAGTTTGACGTCATTGGCATATGTAGAAGAAGACAAGAAAGAGGAGAAAGAAAAACAAGAAATTATCTGTTATCATTTATGAAAGTAAAAGGAAATGGAAAATGACACTATCACAATTTCTAGTGGCAGAAATGCTCCCGTGGAATCATTTTATTGCTCCAGTTGATGAGAGAGCAATAAAACAACTGTTGGATTTCATTTCCAATTGCTGCTTAGCCTGTAAGAATGTTCAATGAGTAGATTTGCAAAAACTTTGGAGCAGCCTGTCTGTTCATTTTAAGGGATGAAGGAAAAGAAAGTAATTAGGAAAAAGAAGGATGAAGGGAGATGAAGAACTGGGAGAAATTTGTTGTTTCATATTTGTAAATTAAACCTTTAAATAAGGTGGTTTGTGACCACCTAGAGGGGTGGGATAGGGAGGGTGGGAGGGAGACGCAAGAGGGAAGAGATATGGGAACATATGCATATGTATAACTGATTCACCTTGTTATAAAGCAGAAACTAACACACCATTGTAAAGCAATTATAGTCCAATAAAGATGTTAAAAAAAAAAAAACCTTTAAATGAAAATCCTTGAATTCTGGAACACTTAACTAGTTAGAGAAAATTCCAGAGGAAATGGTTCAAGAAGTAAAAAATGCATATTGTATTTCTGAATCATTTCATCTTTTTATAACCTCTTTTAGCCACTTTATATGAAACTTTAAAATTCAAAATGCATAAAAGACCCATTCATTAATTTACTCATTTATTCAACAGTTATTAAGCAATGACTAGATCCTAGGCACTATGCTTTTAATGGTTCAAAGCACATTCAGTTAAAAGAAAGACCAGAGAGCAGGCAACTACAATGAAGACTGGTAAATAATCTGATAGCAGTAGGCACAGAGTACTATGGGAATTTTCATCCTAGAAGTTCTAGAAGTCTTTTTGATGAAATTATGCTTATGGAACAAGAGTTAGTAAGTGGAGAGAAAGGAGAAAGTTCATCCAATTCAGGTATATTACTGAAAAACAGCCCATATTTATGGGATAATTAGAAAGGGAATATTGAATATGAGGTTAATAATTTAGTCGTAAAATTAATTTTCCTCAAATTATTGCTAAAATATTTACTATAGCCAAATGACAGCTCTTCTTAAAGGAAGGCATTGAAATGCTAAATATAGACAAAGAGCAAAAGTCATGTTTTTTTGTTGTTGTTTTAAAGCAGCACCTATTTGGTCTTATATCAGCTGCAGTTACCTTCTGAAGAATACTTTGCTAGGTCGTTCCAAATAAAAACTGTGAAGAGGGATGAGAAGGATATCCCATAAATGTACAGTAAATTAGGATCTCTGCTGGGCTGAGCTTAAAGGGATGAAAAGTGAAGTTGTAGAGCAGGGTATCCTTGTGGGGTGGGCAGGGCCAACATCTTGCTATCTGTCATCATTTCCCACTATGAAGTCCACGGAAAACTAGTCTAGGAGGTGCTCCATGAAAATGAGTTCTGTGCTCAATTAATTTTTGAAATAATTTTGCTCTAAAGGCCCCCTTTGGAAATCCACACTGCATATAAACATAGTAAAAGTTACATGAAGTCTTTCTTTAAAGAAACCTCTTTAACTTTGTATATCTCAGTATTTCCCAAAATAATTTTGTTTTGTGAAATTCTTGATTATATCTAAGTTATTTGCTGGAAATAAAACTAACAGAGAAAGCATTATGCAGTTCATCCACGGATGTCATTGTGCACATGGAATATAGGTAGGTAGCAAGAGACAATTTTCAAATATTCACAGCTTCTCCATGCTGTATCCAATTTCTAAATAAATTTCTAAATTTCTAAAGTTTCTAATCCAACTTGAAGTCTGCAGTTACTAAGGATGCACATGAATTTCTGCTAGTCTATTATTAATGTTCTATTTTCTATTTTATGCTCTTTATTAATGTTCTACTTTGACGGTTTTATTTTGCCATGCATTTTTTCAGAACACTACACTATTTGGCAACACTAACAACTGTCACATTGAAACACTCCCTTATTTTTTGTTTTTCAGTGACATGGTGGATTACTTCTTTCTCCAACCTCCTATCATTGACCATTTTTCTCTGGGTTATTTGCTATCTTATCCTCCTCCATTTCTGGATTTTAATTATCCTCCAAGGCTCAGGTTTGGGCCTCTGTTCTCTCTGCTCTCTTTTCATTTTCTAACTAATCATCTCTAACAGCTTAAAATACTACTTGATCCTTAAATACATATTTTCAGCTGCTTCTTTTGCATATTCCCATATTTTGGGTACCTATCATAGTCGTAAAATCTAATAATTCAATACCAAATCATCATTGATTTCATCACTGAAAGTACAGATTTTCATTTCAATTTTTAGGCTTGAAATTTTGACAACATTTCTCCTTCATACTTTATATCCAACCAAATATAAAATCCTGATCACGTTTCTTTCACCTATCCTTTGCGTTCCAATCATGCTGTCAAATATATACAGTTGTATATGCCTCCTCCCTCCCTATATCTCATTTCTACTTTCTCACATATTGGTCTTCTAAAAATATAGAAGTCTTTATATCAATATTTTGTCACAAATTTTATATGGTTATTTATTTTTTTGAAAAGTATTATGTACTATAGAATGATAGATATTCCATGTACAAAGTTTGTCCTGAAAAGGACAAAAGAAAATAATCACCCAGAATATTCCTCATCCATTGATAAACAGCGCTAATATTTTTGTGCATTTTTCTATACCACCAGTATCTGTTTTAAAACCGTTTAATTTATTAAATAGCATTACATTTTTGTGTCATAAACAATTCTTTTAAAACATGGGGTTTAATGAGCATTTCATGTTCCAAGAGATATCCTAATTCATTTAACTGTATCCCTTTTATTTGAACATTTAGGCAAAATTCAGTTTCTAAATATAATTAACAGTATTGTAGAACACTCATTTTAAAATCACCTCTAATTTTTCCCCCTCAGGATAAATTCCTAGAAGTAGCAATTTTGGGTCAAAGGACAAGAATATTTTCAGAAATACTGAACCAGTTTTCACTAGTATCAGCAGGGTAGGGTTCCTTTAAAACATCTCATAATTTCTTAGCACTCATTGTATAAATTCTATAACCTCAGCTTGGCTTTCAAAACTCACATTTCACACTACTGTAAATAATCCATTGAGACCATTATAGTTTCCTGACTCTCAAAAACAACACACTCTTTCTTGATCTCAGACTACTATTTATGTTAACCTTTATTTCAGAATGCTTTTTATCTTCTCCCTCTGTCTATACAAATCATGCCTATCCTCCTCAACTCTTGCTTATATGGCACATCTTTAATTGGCTTTCCTTCATAAATTGCTTTCCCCTCTCTCTGAACTCCTGTGTCATTATCAAATATTTTGATTTTGATTTGAATTATTGATAGTTTGTATACATTTCTACCCAAGTTTTGAGGTTATCCCTGCTCTATTAAACTATGTTATTTCAAATGGTTCAATATTTAACAAAGATACTGTGCATCTTATAATGCTCAGTGAATGTTTGTTGAATGAATAATAAATAACTTACTAAGATAGTAACCTACACATTAGTGAAACATCTAGCTAATGTCATATTCATTTCATTGGCTAGGTATTCCTTGACAGTTAAAATTTTGGAAGACGTTATAAGAGATCAATAAGTAAGACTTTATTTTCAGTTTGTTTTCTCAATTATCACTTTCTTTGTCTTTGTATGTTAAAAGAACTTGAAGCAATTAAACTTCAATCAGCTTCTGCCCCAAACCAACCCCAAAGTAGGTCTTAGAATATACACTCTAAAGTTTTCCCTCCAAAACATGCACTCAGGAACTATAACTGAGAATATCATTAAAGAGGAAATAAAAATAATGGTGTATTCTTGGAAATTATTAAAATGCTTTGTTTCGTTGCAATGCTTGGTAAAGTACCGGAATATTGTCTCCAAGATTTATAGTTTTATGACCATAGTCAACCTGGGCAGTAACTTAAAAACTAATTGTAACAAAAGCTTTAAGACTTACTACAAAATTAGAATTTGACTCATAAGTACATTTGGGTAATCATTAGGATACGAATACTAGATTTGTTTCTACAATCTCTTACTACATAAGTTTGTGATACTTTTTGTATATTATTAACTCCTTCAATTTGGATATGTTAAACCAGATCCTGAAATGATGATGACCAAAATTATGTTGTTACAGTTTTTATTACAATAAGATATTTACAGATGACATTTCATTTAGTGGCACAAGATCCCTAGCAATCTTTAAGAGAAAATAAAATTATTCTGGGTTTTCTGATATTGGAGAATTTTAGCAAGCATTAAGCTTAGATAATAATAGCATTCAAGGGATTATCCTTCCCTTAAAATCACATTTCTAGCTATATCTCTTCAAGATAATTTTTGAGATAGAGACTTTTGACCACACTCTGCCTCATGTTACACAGGTTTGATTGTCTTAAAAATGTCTAATTATGCAAAAAGATCCTTTAAGATATTAAATACATTCCAACTTTTATATAATCAGAATATTTATTTTATGTTTCTTTCCTACTGATTTCTAAAACAAGCTGAGTTTACACATGGAAAAGCACTTGGTTCCATCTTTAAAAGATTACCCATCACCATGAAGAAATTTGTAAGTACTGCTTCAGCTTCCAACTACTGTTTCTCTTTAATAACTCAAAGGGAATTAGGACAATCTAGTTTAACCCCACAGGGATAGCGAGAGACTCCAATAGATAAGTTACCTAATGATAAAGAATTGGAGATTTCGTTTTGTCTCTAACTTCTCCAATTTCTGTTGTATTATTGTGGAAATGTACATCCCTTACCAATCTAAGGCAGGCCCATAAATCTAGAACTAGGAAACTGCCAGAGCAGACCATAAAATCCTCAAATTCCTTAATGGAATTCTAGTTTTTCATCGAGACATATTAGTTAAGTTCAGATTTTACATTTTTATCTTTAATAGTTCATCTACCAGAAACAGTTGAAGAATGAGAACAAAATGCTCAGGAGAGCTAAATCTCTGATTTATGTGTTTGGAAGAGGACTGACTTCTTATGTCCCAAAGATTTTGCAATAGTTTTCCATGTGTTATCTCTTTAATCCCTGAAATATCACTGTGAATCAGATGATCTTATCCCCATTTTTGTAGGTGAAGTGAGTAAAGCTTTAAAAAAGATAGTTTAGTAATATCACAAAGATAAATGAAAAGTTAATAAGTCAGGATCTAAGGCAATTTGGTCTAAGTTTAATTTGACTATAAATGTTAGGAAAACAAATAGAGAATTTATACTTTAAAAGGATCATGGAAATCTGAAAAAGAGAAGGAGAATGCTTGCTTTGTTTTTGATCCTGGACTGGAATTCTTTAACATCTCACTGATGATTTGAATAGGCTATAATCCCAGGTCCGAGGACTGAATCCAACCAGCACCTGTGCGTGACGCTGAGTCATCTGTGTGATACTTCTTGCTGCTTTGAAAAGACCCTATGCCTAGAACAGAAAGTACTTTCAGGGACAGAATGACATTGATTTGACCTATTCCCCAGCTGCCTGGAGAGTAGTGCACACACAGGTCTAAGACTGTCTGCCTATCCAGAGGAAGCTTTGGATGAATTACTCATTCATCATCCCCATGTCTATAATCAGAGTTGCTCTCTGTGAGGGTGCTCTATTACTCCCTAGAAATATCAAAAAGGCCAAAGTTATACAAACAAGACAACTTTGTCCTCCACCCTATTGTGCAAGAAAGCTTACAATGTCTGTCTGTCTATTCCTAGGTTGCTATGAATCCCTGCTAATGAAAGGATGAATAAGGGCATATGTTAATGAGGAGTCAAGTGCAAACTGAATGTAAACAAAAGGGGGGGCCTTCTAGTCATAAAAAATATTTGAAAGTGATTTTTATTTCCTCATCTTTCACTCAGAATTCATTTGCTCATGTCAACCTTCCCTTCTCCCCTCAACAGACTTGTTGAGAGATTAAATCATTGCTATTGAAGATGTGTTATATCTATGCATATTTGAAAAGAAAATGAAACAAAACTGTGTATGCTCAAATTGTTGTGAATATAAAAAATGTTAATATCCTCACTTACTATTTCATATGCTTGAGTAGAACTTCCAGATTTTAAATAATGAATTACTAGTTTTCATGAATATATAAAATGCCATATTTTTAACTTGAAGCTCTCCTATAGAAAAGATTTTATATTTTCTATTAATGTAAGAAAAGTTTAAAATAATTTGTTTTCCTAGCTGTGAATCTCATAATACACTAATTCAAAGTGAAAAATTCTTTTTTCACAAATTTTTTGTTTAAACTTGACAAAAGATATGGAAAACAATTAGAAGGCTGTGTAATTAGCAGTGTAGCACCTAATTCTTTAACTGTTTTTCCATAAGATCCCTAGTAACTTATCACTTACAAATATTAATCCTATATTGATCATCTCCATATTAATCCATCAAACAGAGCAAATGCATTAATATGGCATGGGGATATGCCACAATGGGCTTCTAGGTATTTTAAATCTCCTATAGTGTATTACTTATAAACTAATATATACATGAACACAAACAGATGAAAATCTGGTATTTATGTCTTACTTGAAGTGTTCCAAGAATAACACTGAAAAGAAAATACATGATAATGCCTAGCAATCTAAAAAGCCACCTACAGTCAATTCAGGATAATAGTCAAAACCATGAGGAAACATTTGTCAGTAGCCAACCTCCTCCCCCCACAATGCCAAAGCCATATTTAACAGACAGATAATGATCTCTGAATAATGGCAAGATATGGTAGAGGAAATGAGCTGTGTAGAGATGCTGCCTACTAACCTACATAACACTACTGTAAAGAGTATACAATAATTTCCTACTCCTACCCTGTCTCTGCCACCAGATCCCTGGGAATTGCACAAGACTACCACCTCAGTCAAATTCTGTACATCATAGAATGTCCATTTTCTGGCTTGACTGGAGTTATGGTTGTCATGGTGATGTATCTTGCTTTAGACTCTGTTGATGCACATAGGCTGTACATTTTTCTAAAGCAAAAGACAGCAGCTTTTCACCTATGTGATTAATATAGAGAGGTTAGGGACAGGAATTTATTGGTAAAGCTCCTATTTTGTGTGCCCTACTATTCAGTTCTTCTGGTAGGGTCAGTTCCTCATCACCACTTACCCAGAGCCTGTTGAACCATTCTTTTACTTTATTTTTTTTAACAGTGAATCTAAAACATATTTTTTTGTTTTGTTTTGTTTTGGTTTTTGTTTTGTTTTTTATCTGGAAAACTGAGTGCACTGGGGGTAACCACGGCTTAAGTCTGGTTCCACCTCCTTAAATTTTCATCACACCCCATCTCCTCTTCCCATTCATGAAAACCAGGCCTACTCTAATAGTCACAAACTCCCATAATCAGATCCCAGATTTTACAGTTCCTAATCCCTTAAAAATAAGTTGTTGGTAATCCATATAAAGGATAAAATAATTAACAAAAAATTTAAAGATTTTAGGGCTGAAAATTAGAAATTTCTTGATACTTGCCTAAAATATTTTCAGAATACTAAACATATAAATGTTGATTTGAAAGAAAAACTGGTGCTTTGTGACCACCTAGAGGGGTGGGATAGGGAGGGTGGGAGGGAGACACAGAGGGAGGAGATATGTATATCTACAGCTGATTCACTTCCTTATACAGCAGAAACTAACACACCATTGTAAAGCAATTATACTCCAATAAAGACACTAAAAAAGAAAACAAAGAAAAATTGGCAACTTCGTGAATGTCATTTATCTCCTTTGATTGCTATCCAATTCTCAATTTATATCTCCTGGCTCCTCCTCTGTCACACCCCACTCACCTTGTTCTTGCCTCATGTAACATGAACCTTCATGCACTAGAACATTACATTTATCATCCCCTCTACCTCAAAGGCTCACCTATTCTCTCTTGCTTCCCTTCAGTCCTTTGACTGCCAGTTTTTCCTTCTGCTTCTGGACTCAGCTTAAATGACATTTCCTCAATGATTTTTGCCTTGGTCCATCCCAACACCCCGGCCCCCCCCACCAATGCTTGACAAGATTAGGGTTCCCTTACACTTCTAGTAGCAACCAGAAATTTTTTCAGTTGTATTTTTATCATTCTTTGTGTTTTTATCTCTTTAACATTTGTCTTCATAACACACTGCAAATCACATGAAAACTAGCACTGTATACACACAATAGGTAACCTATAAATAATAAATAATTATTGAACGAATAAGAAAATAAATTAAAAGGAAGTATGAATGAATAAGTGAATGCCTTGAAGACAATAAAAAGACAATGCTTTTGTTAGCATATGTATCTGCTTTGCTTTAGTTGTGGATTATCTAGAGCAAAAGCACTTTCAGTAATGTTTATTTTTCTAACATCAGTGAATTTACTCTTTATAAAGAGTACCTTTATTATGACACTTACAATTGATAAGCCTGAGTTATTTTCAGTTGAGACCATGACCTGCTTTATGACTCGTTACAATACTCACTGCCTGCTCACTACAGAGAATGCTCTGAGGGGGCTCTGAGAAGACACAAATAAGGCAAAGTCCCTGTCCTGCAGATGCTTGCAACTTCTCCCAATCCCTCCTCCCCACACTCAACCCCGGAAAACACCATCAGCCTCCAAACAAACAAAAACAAAACAAGAGCTTGAAAGCAGTGGGAAGAAAGTAGAGCAGTAAATGCTTTGTGTTATGTACATTTATGTAAAAACTTCCTTAGCACTTTGCTTATATCTCTCTGCAGTGTTTTATCATATGGTTTGAGGCTCTGTGGCTAAGAAGACTTAATCCCTTCCCTCACAAAACAGATATTCCAGTCAGGAACACAGAATAAGACAGAGATGTCCCTACACAACAGAGTCAGGGCTCTATAGGAACTGGGGACAAAGGTCTATGGGAGCACTTGAGAGGAAGAGGGCAAATTTGCATAGAGAGAAAATTGTTATATGCAGTAGCCCACTAGGAGCTGGGTCTTATTGAAGAATGAGTAGGTTTTGTCAAGTGCACCAACAGAGGAAGAGCATTATTGGAAAAAGAAACCACATAGGAAAAGGCAGGCTTTCTTTACTGGATATATTTAAAAATAAGTGTGACAGTCATGAAATAAACAAAAATTGTTATAACAAAATCCAAAGGATAAATTGGAGAGAATCATTTCCAAATTTTCTTCTGGACTTTTTATGGCTGATAATTATCCCATTCACCACAATACTAAATGTTTTCAGCATAGAAGAGTATTAGTAGTCATTGTAATAAGGAGGGTGATACCAACACCTAAGCCAGTGGCTTTTTGACATAGTAAAACTTACTATCCTCCTCTGGTTTTAGCTGCTTTGGAGTGATCTACACGCAAAACCATAAGAGAATATTCCCTCTGATTATGTATCTTGGAAAACTGTAATAGCCTCGAATACCAAACAAGTTAAGATTTTCAGTATATTATGAGCTCCTTGGAACTTGGAAAGATTGTCCGCTTTAGGACTCAGAAAGTATAAGTCAATTAGACTGAGGAAACGCAGTTGGTTTTTATCAAATGCTGCCATCAAGGGAAATTTCTGTTTTGAATAAAACTTAAAAGAATATTTTCTGGTTCAGAAGCTGAAGAAATTGGAGTTCTCACAAGAAATCCAACACAAAAGCACTGCTTTATCTTTATATATGTAGATTTATATCTCTGAATATTGGCATCTTTTAAAAAATACCTGGAGAGTATCTTGGTTGACTTGTTTCTGTGATTTTTATTTAATATAAGACTTGTGAACTTATAAGTTTTTCTTATAATATTGAAATAAAGTTGGTAATTTCATTTTAAAGCTATATTTATTCTGAGTAATTTTTAAAGCATTTTAAAATGAATTTGGGGTCATTTTAAATGAAAAAAATAAATAAAACATTTAGAGATCAGAAATTTCAGCCTCTGTGAGTAACATTTATGAACATGTGACACTGCAACCAGATTGGGAAAGGGGGGAATTTGGACAGTGGAGTATTTTCTTTATCTTGGTTTAAAAGCAATCAAAAAATAAGCAGTAACTAATTTATCATCATAGAAATTTGAAACATAAGGATAATTTTTGATATTTCTTAAGTTTCCAAAAAGATTTCCAAGTAATAAAGTTTGCAATACCCATATTTTAATGTTTTATAGGTTTTCAGAAATGATTTTCTAACTTCATAATGTTTGCATTCCCAAAATAGTAATTTAACTAGAATTCTCTGAGAAATGTTTAGATAGTCTGGATACCTGTTGTGGAGGTAGATAATTCAGAATAAAAACATCATGTAGGCACATCAAACATTCTGTACATACTAACTAGATTTCTTATCTTTCTGTATCCACTCAAAAATAGTTGTGATTTGATGGTTTTACTTAGAGAAGACAGTGTGTTTAGAGAATTTTTTTTCCAGAGTTCTAACTGGGCTTCTAGGAGTTAGTTGTATCTATATCTAAAACATGTATCTCACTTGGTGACTTTCAGAGATGAATCACTGGAAAACATATGCATTAAAGAAAATAGACTTGCCAGCTTAGTACCTATGTGCAAAATGTGGGTATGTATGATAATATACTAGTATTGTCATCCCTACAGTTATGCTTACATACAATGCATGGACTATGCATACTATTGAACCAACTACCCATATGGACGTAAGAGACTAGTTTACAAATACATAAATAGGTGTAATATATATTAACATGGGCGCAGTCCATTCTTTTGATGTGAACTCCACAGGGCATTACAGTTTTCATCTCCTTTTTTCCCCCTGCAACAGTAAGATTTCATTGTATACTGCTAGAAATCATATTCCCTGTTGTGGCTGAGAGTAAACAAACTCAGAACAAGATCTCCAGGTCTCTTCATTGATGTTGCCCTGGGAGGAGGAGGCATGCATTAACAAGTGGGGAAAAAAGTAGAGGCGGAAGGGCTTTAAATTCAATGCAGTGAGAAGAAGGAAAGAAACCCTCAAAGGGAAAGCCATTTACTCTCCAACACTACCTGATAAATAAATGAATTTCCTCTTTCTTGCTTCAGACTCCAAAATGCCTGTGCTGGGGGTAGGGGCAATGGAATTGTGCAAAGGAGAAAAAAAGGACGTTAGAGGCAAGGTGGAGCTCTTTAGCTAGACTGGACGTGGGTGATTATTTAAGGTGACTGCATGTGAGGGAATTAAAGATGCCTTGTTACAGATATTTTCTTTTCAGAATGAAAGACTCTGTGGTTTTACAACTTCTTGTTTAGATCTAACAGTGCAAAAAGACTCACAAACAACTGGTATTTATATGCACTCAACACACGTCTTCTATTAGTCACTTTTGTAAGGGTTAGAGGAATGACAATAATATAGGAATTTCTACTCAAAGCTATTTGCTGTGAATTATTACACAGAAAATACACTTGTAACCTAATAAATAAAGCAGCAATCTACAAACTATAAATGGAATCTTGGATAGCTGTTGTTATAGTTCTTACAAAGAACTTTATTTATGTAGACATTCTTCGAAATCCTAATCTGCATTTTGTTGATGGCCTAAGAGAATGTATATATAAATGAATTAAAAACAGAAACAGGGGTTCTAAAAACTAGATTATGTGGTCATAACCACTAGATATCTTTCTTCTCCAGGTGCTCTACTTAACAGGTGTTAGTTTGGGAAATGGATCCAACAGGTCTGTTGACATCATTTCTTTTTGGGAGACTTAAATGTACCACCTTGCAGCACTGTTCCCACCAGAGACGACTACCCATCCCTTTTGTTTACTTCACTAAAATTAGTTTCTTACACAGTGAAAGCAAATGGGGAGATTTCAACTGTTAGTAAATAAAGGGCTGTGTATGAGTGCCTCTTAATAGCTTATCATCGTGTGTATAATCAAACTGAATAATTGCCAGAGAGAGTTCCTACACATTGGCAGATGCCTGTGGGCTGAGCTCTGCTCTGGAATGTCACCATGCAACAAAGCCCTGGATGGATAATGCATCAGCAGCACTGGGGCTCTAGGCATGTCACGCAGGTGGGGAGAAATCAGTGAGGTGAGGCAAATGTATAAGTGTGCCAATGACAAGGGAATGGTATTAGATGGATAGGGGGCAAGTAAAAAGACAAAGAAGGCAAGAAATTGAAGAAAACAGCTTTCACCACTAAATGGAAGTTACCTTGAATGTTGCATTGCACCAGTGACTTTGACAGCTGAAGCAGCGGCAAAGAGAACTTGACTAAGATATTGGCCATGCTGTTTGCTTTGCAAGGGGCTAAGTGTGGTTGCCTTTCTCCTGACAAGATCAATCACCATTCATACAACACAATGAGCTAAATTCAAGAATATTTTCTTGGGGGCATTCACAAAAAGATTGAAAAGCAGCAGGCTGTTCCTGTGCCCTGAATCCACAGGGACACAGAAACACATTTTCCAAATGGCCATTTAGCTGAGAATTTCTTTACGTATTACATAAAATTATACTATATGTTTACTATTTTATGTCATATAATTAAACTTTGATGTCACTTATCAATCAGAAAATAGATTCAAAGATGCCAGATAATCTTAAATCCACACTTGTTTTGCCCCATTTTAAACTGGATTTCACAGACCGAAGCCTAATTTTCTTGCTCTCTCTGTCTCCGGTATTCTCCTACAGAACCCTGTATGTATATGGCCGATTGGCTGGCACTTATTATTGGGGTCTGCAGTGAGTTAGCTTTGTCATACTCACGTTCATGCACACACACACGTACACACACGCACACCAAGTCAAGTGAGCCTCATTATAGGCTGGCATTCCCTGTGACAGACAAGTAACATCTGTTCTGCTTTGTCTGCAAACAGTGCGTCTGCTGGGGAAACTTATTCGGAAATCCTTTAAAACATTCCGGCTCCCTCTTTCTTCTCTCTCCTTTTTTTTGCACAAGGCTGTGAATAAGAATTGTAATTCCAAATTAACTATTCCAGATAAAGCTTAAGGTTTTCATTAATATTTAAATTGAACTATCAGATGTGATGTTGTGATATTTCATACCAACAGCTTGCACAGAGAGGCTTTTAAATATTAAGGTTTCATCATTTTCAAAGGAAAGAATGAATTGTTCTTTTCTTTCAAACAGTGATACTGTGGAAACTAATGTGAGCCATGTAAGAAACCAAAAAAGCATGAGATTACCCATAGATGCTTAAGTACTATCTCTGCCTTTGCACACCACCTTGAATACCAGAGCTCTGTGCTCTGTCAAATAGGCTCATTCTAGCACTTAAAAGAGAAGCAACTACAATTGTTCAGCCAGCTATTTGTTTGGCTCCTTCCAGTGCCTGGCTCATAACAGCCATTCAATAATCATTTAATATTGAACAAATAGAGATGTGAGAGAGATGTTGTAGGGAACACAAACATGTAATAAGCAGCCTCCATCCTCCATCATAGTAGAGTATTGATAAATTATTCTGTGACTCACAGAGTAAAAATGGGAAGACTTTCTAGAAGAGATATGACAAGAATTGGTCTAACATTGATTGAATGAGGAAGGCATTCCAGAAAAATAAAATGCTATGAGCAAAGAAAAAAATATGAATTTTCCAGACTTTTGAAGGGACACTTAAATGGTGAGATGGCTGGAAACAGAAGGTTCATGTAGGGAGGCAGAAGGTTCATCTAGGTTCACCTTCTAGATGAGGTTACAGTTGAAAAGTTGAGACCAAATCATGGAGCACAGACCTTTGAAGTTCCTTCTCCATTTCATGAGAAAGAAGTCATTGAAGGATGTTTTAGCAAGAGAGTGAGAGAAAAATTCTATATTGGGGACATTACCCTAGCTATCCCAGAGTCCTGTCCATCTTTTTAATGGGAAAATATAAATAATCAATACAGGCTATTTCAAAATTTTCTAAGAAGCAGAACATCGTTATAACACCAGTGCTATGACCAACTTTCTTTGAGCTATTGATCTTTTAATCATCTTATAATGTCTATAATAGTCCTTGATATGCTCTTATGTCTAATTAACTGTTTCTTCTGTCTCCTTTAAAGGATCATTTTTCTCTACCTGGAAATTAAATATTGGGGCATTTCAGTGCTAGGATTTAGACTGGTTCTTTTCTCACTTCATACTCTCTGTCTAAGCTCCTTCTTTATGTACTCATGATTACAGAGCTATCTACCAATAGGTGACCTCCAAAATACCTTATATTCTATATCTTATATATCTTATGCCCAGCTATTTCCTCTGAGCTCCTGGCCCTTAGCACCAACTGCTTAATTAACATTTCCTCTTGGGCATATCAAGAGACCTTACCACTACCTGCGATGCTAAATATGTATTTAATAATGTCAATCTCTTCCTTGCAAAAATGTAGGGTTTGTGGGTGGGATGTTTTATCTTTTTGTTCACTGATGCCTTCCCATGTCTATAACAGCACCCGACACATAAATGGTACCTGATAATATTTTTGAATGAAGAAATGGCTGAATCTCTGGTCCAAGTTATTATTTATCCTCTCCAATGATATATCAAGTGAATAGACTATTTTAATCACCTACATTGTTTAGAATTACTGGCACATAATGATAATAAAAATTGGTATTTTAGTTGGTTACATTTTCCTTTAAAATTCTCTACAGATAATGCACCCCTTTATTACCCAGACCTAAGGAAAACACAGCTTCCACCAACTCCTCCCTTGGTAAATTATTGATAATCTCTCTCCTGGACTATTTCAATCACCATTTTTCCCTATTTCGAACTTCACACTATAATTACATACACCTTTTTAAAACGTATATCTGACATAACACCACCCTGCTTAAAATACCAAAAAGGCTTTCTATTGTTGTTAGGATAAAAAACAGCACATGATCAACAGAGACAACAAAGCCTTGCATGGTCAAGCTCCTATTTACCTCTCCATTTCCCTTTGTATCAACACTCCTCTGTCCATGCCCACTTCTGCTTTCTCTGCCCCAGCAACAAGGCCTTCTTGCTTCAGATTCTCATACCTTTGCATGTCCTTGCACTACTCAGAAGACTTCCATTCCTCTCTTCACCTAGTTAATTTTCATTGCCACCTTTAGATCTAGGCTCAGAGATACTCTTCCTCAGGGAAGACTTTCCAGATCTCCTTGACTCAGTCAAGTGTCCTTTATAGAACTACAGTTTGGTATTTGTGTGTATCTGCGTTTTTTTGTTTGTTTTTTTGTTTTTTTTCGGTACGTGGACCTCTCACTGTTGTGGCCTCTCCCATTGCGGAGCACAGAGCACAGGCTCCAGATGCATAGGCCCAGCGGCCATGGCTCATGGGCCCAGCCGCTCCGCAGCATGTGGGATCTTCCCGGACCGGGGCACGAACCCGTGTCCCCTACATCGGCAGGCGGACTCTCTACCAGTGCGCCACCAGGGAAGCCCTGTGTATCTGGTTTTGTTCACATTGCAAAACATCATCTACGAGCCATGCACTGTACTGGACACTTGAAATAAAGCAGTAAACAACTGCAATTATGCAGCTAACATTCAACTAAGGGAGGCAGACAATAACCAATATAATACATATTTTAATGTTAAGCTATACTAAGAGACAAAAAAAATAAAGCAGGGTAAGTGGCTAGGGAATATAGAAAATATTATATCAGGTAGGATGGTCAGGGAAATTATTTCAAAAGAACAGGTATTGAACAAATAAGATAATAAAGTAAAGGACAAAGTACTACAAATATTTGGGCAAAGATCACCCCAAGCAGAGGGACTAGCAAAGACAAAGGCCTTGAGGTAGCAGTATGCTGGGCAGGTTCAAATTCCAGCCAGAGCACCACTGGGGGTAGAAAAGTAAGCAAGCAAGTAGGAAATGAGACCAGAACAGATAAAAGGGTTAAGATCATTAGGATATTATAGGCCAAGAAAAATTGTTTGAAATTTGTATTTTATTCTGAGTATGTTGGGAAAATGTTTGAGAACAGGAATGTAATGATCCAATTTTAGTTTTAATGTAGCTGACATGTGGAGAATAGGTTATAGTAGCAAAAGAGTAGAAGCAGAGACTAATTAGGATGCTACTATCGTCATATGAACAATGAACTAGGAGGATAACAAGATGTTAGATTAGTAATAAACTTTGAAAGTAGGGCCAACAGAGATGATTTGGATGTAAAATATGAGAAAAAGAAAAGAATCAAGAATGACTCCAAGATTTTTGGCCCAAGCAACTGAATGAATGGTGGTATTATTTACTGTAGTAAGGGCCATTGGGAGATGGATGAGTTGATGAAGATTTGAGCTTTGGACAGGTTAATTTTGTGATGCCTATTAAGAATCCAAGTAATGGGGCTTCCCTGGTGGCGCAGTGGTTGAGAATCCGCCTGCCAATGCAGGAGACATGGGTTCGTGCCCTGGTCCGGGAGGATCCCACATGCCGCGGAGCGGCTAGGCCCGTGAGCCGTGGCCGCTGGGCCTGTGCGTCCGGAGCCTGTGCTCCGCGACGGGAGAGGCCACAACAGTAAGAGGCCCGCATACCGCAAAAAAAAAAAAAAAAAAAAAAAAAAGAATCCAAGTAATGATGTCAAGCATACAGTTTGATATATAAGGCAAAGTTCAAGTTTGAGGACATTATTGAATGGTGCTGATTTTATTTAGATATAATTGACATATAGCATTATATTAGTTTCAGGTACACAATAATTCAATATTTGTATATATTGCAAAATGACTACCATAAGAAATCTAGTTAACATCCATCATCATACAGAGTTACAAAAATTTTTTTCACGTGATGAAAACTTTTAAGATCTACTTTCAGGCTTCCCTGGTGGCGCAGTGGTTGAGAATCCGCCTGCCGATGCAGGGGACATGGGTTCGTGCCCCGGTCCGGGAAGATCCCACATGCTGCGGAGCGGCTGGGCCCGTGAGCCATGGCCACTGAGCCTGTGCATCCGGAGCCTGTGCTCCACAACGGGAGAGGCCACAGCGGTGAGAGGCTCACGCACCGCAAAAAAAAAAAAAAAATCTACTCTCTTGGCAACTTTCAAATATGCAATACAGTATTATTAACTATAGTCACCATGCTGTACATTGCATCCCCATGATTTATTTTATAACTGGAAGTTTGTGCTTTTTAACCCCCTTCACCCATTTTGCCCACTAATGTTGCTGATATTTAAAACATCAAAATGAATGGAACTGAAAATAAGACTGGAATTCCTTCATAATAATTTAAAAATAATTACTTGTTTTATAATATTCAAGATGAAACCAGACTATTTGACCTGTATTTGTGCTACCATTGGAGAAACCGGTGGGCATGAATATGACTTATATATCCTCTCTAGCCTCAAGCACTGATGGGTCCAAAGTAGGTGCTAAGTAAACACTGACTATTTTTTATTTTCTTTGGTAACCAAGGTAAGCAGAGAAAGAAAATGACAGCAACTCAGCCTTTGGCATAGTGCAGCCCTAAGAGAATTTACAGAACAAAATTTGATAAACTGTCTAAAGTAAAGTATTAGGAAAGATGACAGAAGACATAATAGAAAGAGCAGAGGACAGAGACTTTGAGTCTGGCTCTTTCAAGAACATATTTTTTAAACTTGGGCCAATATCCTCATCTCTCTGGCCTGAAATAAAATCTGCTCAAAAAATCTACACGATCTTAGTATTCTTCCAAATTCAAAGGAAATCAGACTTTTTCTTGATCACTTACCTTTCAAAATGGTCTGGGTTTTGTTCACAATATTTATTGCGGACTGCAATATTAATATCCATTTCAGAAACTCTTGAATCTGGGCCATATGCCATTAGTGCACTATCATCCTACCAACCAAAATAAACATATCCTCCTTAGCCACGTAGCTAATAGGAAACTGTCAGCTTATGTAAGTTTTCACACCTTGGGTAGTCATTTTGTGGGACAGAAATTAACTACATCCACAAAGAAAATGTATAAACAATTGAGAATTCCAGGAAGGAGGAGGTACTGTTAGTGTTTTAAAGAACAATTTTATAATTACTCTCATCCACATGGACTTAAAAAACCTTTGAAAATATAGTATTTGCATCACCATTTAATTAATAATGATAGGATAATCTAATGAAAAATTTAAAAATATATCCAATATAATCTTCCTTTGACTTGGTAGTCTAGATTTGAGGACACTCATACAAATTAAAGAGGCTAAAATAAATATGAAGACTACAGGACTTCCTGAATATTGCTTTTAGGTGAAATGAATGCTCACATTTGATGGTAGAAACTAGATGCTGTACTACAGTCAAGAGAACTTTTTTTCTCATTCTTAAAAGTAACCCTAATATAAAGAAAGGATATTCTACAGGGACCAGTCTAATTTATGTTTAATAGATATAATATATGATATTATTAAATAATATAAAACTTATCAAAAATTGAAATTATATACTACCATTAAAATGGATATATAACTTAATTTACCTATCTTTTACTTTCCATGAAATAACTCTTTTCTTACACCAAAAAAAAGATGACTGACTCCTTTACTGTGTTTTCTAGTACATGGTTTCCTAAACTATGTTCAGCAGAAATATTAGCACTGAAGAAGATGTTAATAGGTGCTCTAAAATAGAAATTAATAATAATAATAATGAAATATATAAAACAGGAGACCATGGTCAAAGAAATTGGAGAAATGCTGAATGATATATTAATGGCTCTGGAAAGTCCCACAGGAAAAACAACTAAGTGAACTTGTTTAAACCAGCAATTTCCATACTTATTGACCTGAGAAAACTTTTTTTTTTCCCCTTAGTACCTATGAACAAAGCCCAGGACTCCTATGTTATACAGAATGTAGTTCTGAAAACAGTATCTAGCAGTTGACAAATACCTCTACTATATCATTTCCTACACTTTGTTGTAGTTACTAGACAATAGCCTGTGTATATATAGAACCTTGTTTTATTCTTACTTTTCTAGAGTCTTTGATAGGTTCTGATCTACAGTGTGTTTACTCGTGTTAAGTTGTATATGGTTAAGAAAGATATAATTTTAGTATTATATTAATTAATAAACCCATTACTTTAATACTGCTATTTAAAATCATGCTTTGATCAAATCTGAATATATTCCCCATATGGGCTCATGGTGCTCTTTGCTGACTGGTGTGATTTTTCATGTTATATTGGCTTGTTAAAATCATATCCATCCTTCAAGGCCTAGAGCCAATTTCATTTCCTCTGTGAAGTTTTCCTTAATCCTCCATTGATAATTCTGTCTCTTCTCCCCCTCTTGATTTCTCACGGCACTCCCCATTTCTTTTGGTTCTCAGTGGACATTCTACTTTGTAGAATACCTTATATTCCATATGCTTGCACCTTGCTCTGTGCCTTGTACAAAGAAGTACCACAAAAATTACTTGCCAAGAATATGAAGAAAAGACTAAACTAATAAGACAAGATACAACTGCATAAGATTTACCATTTGATTCTTTGAGCAGGACTTCAAAAAATATTTAATCACATAACAGAGTAGATAGGGAAAATGTTTAAAAGGATTTAGTCCATTTGTTTTCAAATCTGGCTAATTATCAGAATCTTTCTGAGCCCTTTTAAGACCCCTTTCCAGACCTGAATTCTAATCTCCAGGGATGGATTTAGAACCCAGATTATATAGTTTGTTTGTAACCTCTCTGTCTTCTTCCCACCAAAGAAGCTACATTCTACAACCCCTTCTCTTTCACCACATCATCATCTGAGAGGCTGACCCTGATAACCCAGAGCCTGAAAGCAAAGAGAAGTAATAGCTACTGTTGGTTGCCATCCTTCCTGCAAACACCGTGACTTGCCTACAAGTGTCACTTGCAGATTTTTTGCCAGGGGTGAGAACTAAGAGGCAGTTGGCAATAGCATGGTATTACTTACAGTACCTACTGACCAACAGCACCAGAGCCACTGGAAGAGTTGATACAGTGCAGGTAACTTGGGCCCAGGAAATGAGAATCTCTGGAGCAAGGTCAGAAATCTACAGTTCTGACATATTTTAATGCCCACTAAAGTATGAAACTAAATGAAATACTGCTAAGGATATATGACCTTGGGATCAAGAAGACCTGTTTTCAAATCCCAGATCTGCCACTTTAATTGGCTGGACAATTTTTGGCAACCGTAAAATGGGAATTTTGTAACAATTAAATGCCGTGTGCCACACAAAATCTAACAAATAGTCAGGACTTAGTAAATAAAAGCTACTCTTGCGTTGCTGTTGCTGTTGGTAGTGGTGGTGGGGAGGGGGGTGGATACACAAGCAGAGAATCTGTCCCAGCCCTGAGTGTACTGTGCCCCATGGCATGCTATGTAACACTCATATTTACCCTACTTTCTACTCAGTGACCCATACCCTGTAGATCTGTAATAATCTCTGTGTATGTATGTAGCAGTTCACATAGCATAACTCTTTTGGACTCCTTATCCACAGAGCAAAATCTAGTAATTTCTGTTACTGTGAATATTTATGCTTTGAAACAAAATGTTTTTAAAGTTTACAAAAATCTGATATGCCAAAATTTTACGAATATTTTTGATTTATAAAAAGTGTTTTAAACTATTATTCCAGTTTTGCAGGTGAGAAAAATATAGGTTTAGAGATGTTAAATGACTTTCTGAAGAGCACACAGGAGGTATCTATGTGGCAGAGCTGAGACTCCAAATCCTTATTTCTGCCACTGTACCAAAGCAGGCTGCTTGAAACATCTGAAAAGTTAAAGAAACATTTACTAAACTTATTTTATTTTATTTTAACCCATTAAATATTGGTAACACCTCTAAAGTAACTCTGTACATCGGAATATTTTATTAACCATGCTATGAGAAATACATGAATAAAGAAAAATCACCTGGCCCACAGGAAAGATGAAGAAACTCCTAGTTTTATACAGAAAATATTGGATATATTTAAATTGCATATAGGTAAAACATCCATGGAGTTCAAATGTTAAAACATACCAGAACATATACAGTGCAAATTCCCTCACACACACACACATCTAAGCATGATCCACACAGCTGCTCTCCCCCAAGAGGGCCATACATTTCCCAGTTGCATGCATATCTCACTCACCTCCATATGCAGAACCTCTAACCCACCGTCTCGCAAAAGCTAACCACAATTATAAATTTGAAGGTTTTATATGCTTATGCACTTAAATATAATATTTACTCAATTTCCTTCAATTTTATACAAAATACAACATATGGTACACATTGATAAAATAGCTTTTTTTTCCCACCACATAATAACATATATTGACAATCTTTCCTTAGCTGTATGAGCAGATTAGCTTAATTATTTTCATGCTATTACTTTAACTTAATGCAACATAATTTATTGAACCACTTCCTATCAATGAATATTTTTTTCAGTCATTTGCTATTACAGGCATACTGCCAACATTCAAACTTTTGAGTCACAAAAAATGTCGATTTCATATAGTTCAAACTGATATAAACAATCCTGGAATAAATTCCCTTGTATGTTTGTAATTTTGTACAGAGGTAAGTAGAACTCTAGTATAGATTCCCAGAAGTAGAAGTACTCAAATAATATATAATTTTAATATATTTTCTGTAATTTTCATATATTTTGTCAGCTTAACCTTAGAACTATACAAATTTAAACTGTCAATGCTGTATGCAAGTGCCTATTCTCCCACAGTTTAACCACCAGAGTATTGTTAAATTTTGGGAAATTTCTCAGTGCTATGATTTCAATTTTCTTTCCTCTTATTCTATCTCCCTCTCTGTCTCTATTTCTCTGTCTCTGTCTGCCTGCCTGTCTCTCTCTCTTCTGTTTAACAATCATTTCCTTTATGCGTTCAGATGTTTAATGAAGTCCAAAAGTTCTTTCCACACCCGATTTATAAATGAATCACCTCATGTTTTCTCCTAGCACTTTTATAGTTTATTTCTTATATTTAAATATTTTACCTATTTGAAATATATCCTAATAAACATTGTGATACTGGTCCAAATTTATTGTTTTCAGATGTCTTCCTAGTTGTTCTAATGCCACTTACTAAATAGTCTATCTTTTTCCCAGATGATTTTAGATACTAACTTTAACATATAAATAATCCTCATTATGTATTTGTGTCTATCCTGGAATATCTAATGTTTTTCTTTGATATGTCTTTCTGCTGTTGTACTATTACACACTATTTTCATTTTAAATACTTTGTATTTTAATATGTTAGATTAATTCTTTCTCATATTTCTACTTTTCAGAATTTTCCTAGTTATTGTTTTAATTTTCTACATATTTTTCATTCCCTGCATACTTTTTTCTTTTTAAAATATACAGTTTAAGATTAATACATGCTTCAAATATAAAAATCAAAATACATTCATTGCTGTCTCCCCTCTGCCCAGTTATTCCCCCTACCTTCACAGTAATTATTGCTGGCAGGGTTTTTTGTATCATTTCAGAATTATTTATGTATATACAGCAAAATTAATATAATTTATTTCCTCCATTTTATATAGAGTAATATCTATACACCTTGCTCTGCATCTTTTGTAAACAATCTTTATCCAAAGAGAATATCAAAGAAATCAAAAATATGTATTATTTTAATCCTCATAACAATCCTCTTAATTAGGTAATAATGAAGAAACTAAAGTAAGAAAAGGTTAAGTAAATGACCCAAAGTCACACAATTTTAAGTGATGAAAGGGATTTGAATCAAGTCAGTTGGATAATTTTCATAATTGATCATCTTAAATGTTTCTGATCATTATTGTTTCTTTTGTGTCTTCCCCATTTCCTCATGGAATTTTTCTCCCATGTAAATCTTGTACTTAAAATAGTATAATTCTCGTTTGGACTAAAATTCTATTCAGTAACCTCTTGTTTCTGAGCATTGATTTAACTCTTTTTTTTTTTTTTGGCCGCACCATGTAGCATACGGGATCTTAGTTCCCCGACCAGAGATTGAACCCTCACCCCCTGCAGTGGAAGCGCAGTCTTAACCACTGGACCGCCACGGAAGTCCCCTGAATTAACTCTTTAAAGAAAACAAGTTCTACATGCATCTGTCAAGTGTTTGCAACCTGAAAAATGTTTGAGTCATGTTGATGGTGGTTGATGGAGAGTGGGGTGAAGAAGGGAAGTAGGGAATGATGAGTAGCTGGATAATCGCTGTGCAATGTGGAGAAGTGCAAATGAGCTGGTAGAGAAAGACTCAATTTATTCAGCGTTAGCTACAGAAACAGGGACTGGGGCTGATGCATGACAACAACTTGTATACATAAACCTTCTAAATCCATCTCCAGGGGACACCTGAAGTAGACTTTTTTCTTATTCTCTTCTTATTCTCAATCTTCTTTCTACGTTTGAGTACTCTCCCATTTTAGGATCCTGGGTGGGAGGCATAGCTCTCCTCTCACCCAAAAATCTCAAAGTGGTAGATTTTTATATTCACAGCCTCTCTTCTGCCTAGGGAGTGTGCCTTTGGCTCCCAATCACATGAATCTGCTCCAAACTTGAGATGTGAGCTAAGGAATCTGCTCTGCCCCCATGCTCTTTGCACGTATCTCTGGGCAACAGGAACAGATGGTGGTAAAAGTGGCATCCAGTTTCTTTTATCAAACGTGTAGAAGGGTAAGCTGCAATGAATAATGCTCAACACTGGTGGCATATTGTTGGACAGTCCTGCTTTGTTATTTTTGGTTTTGTTCCTGATCCTGTCGTCTCAGAATCATAATCACTGTCCTAATAGGCTCAAGGTACTCACATCACATCTGGAACAATGTATAACATCCCATAAACCCCACTCATCAGTTTTCCCTGATACCTGAAATTTTCACCACTCTAACAAATGATTCCAGGTTAAAATGTTTTATATGTAAGTGAATGTAGTCACTAGTATTGCTCTGAAAATTATCATAATTATCCAATGCATTTAATCCCCACTGATGGGAGTTAGTTTGGTGGATCAATCATTGTTACCTTGGAAACTAAAATTGAGGAAAACTGAGTATATTTCAATTGGAGAGAGATTATCCAGAACACCTACCCTCCCAAACTACTCAAATTTCTTCCCTATGTTTGTCTTGTCTACACCCAATCCAGGCAGAGGATCCTGTTGCAATATTTCCATAAATCCATGGAATGGCCTGCAGACTAGTCTGTTTTTTACCACCATTCCTTCCCCCATTCTTGTAAATTTATCTGTCACTCTTGTAAACTGTACTTTGGTTGAGTAGTTACACCTTTATTGAATAAGTTGGATTCACAATGATTTTACTGAGATCCTATTCCTATCTCTTTTAAAACTACTGACTGAATGCTTTCGCATAACCACTTTGCCCCCTGTTCTTTTTGAAAAATGTTATAGCTTGGAAGTTATAGTACCTTGGTGAAAGTATTTTCAAATGACAAAAATGTAGAAAGAGTTTTCAAGAAGAGACATCACAGTATCATAAAACACGTTTTGGGGTTTTTTGTTGTGTTTGTTTTTGTCCTTTCAGGCAGCCCAATCAACAACTGCTGAAGAATCATTTTTGTGTTATACCTGTGTTATGTAGAACTCTTTCATTTGGGAGTAAAAGAAAACATATTGAGCTATGGTGTGTGTATTCTAAGAATATTTAGGGCCTTATGAAACTCAAGGGCACGGATGCTGCTGAACCTTAAAAATGTATGGAAATCACGTATGAGAGTGCTCTAGAGAACACAGAAAGGACCTTCTCTCCATTGCTAATCTCTGATTCTCTCCACGGATGTTCTGTATTCTTCTACTGGCTTTTGAGAAAGTTTTTTCTATTCCCAAGCTACATGGAATAAAATGTTCAGTGACAACAGCTCCCAAGTCCCTACTTCTCTGCATTATTCTGTATCATGTGTTCTCAAGGAAGAAGTCTATTTAGCTCAATATGAGCATACAGACTTTACTGCTGGAAAAACAGTGCAGGTTCATGCTGACCCCTATCACCTCCACGACTCTTTTCTACATGGTGTTCTACATTGATCATTTCTTCTGAGAAACTTTCCCAAGCCTGCCACCCACTGGGCTCAGTGAAGTGCAACTGTTTCCCTTAGTACCCTGTGCATCTTTGTTTTATTATATCATATTGATGAAGAAGATCAGAGGAAGTTCCCAGAGCAGGGATGTGGAAGCAGCACAGAAAGAGTGGCCAGACAGGCAAATAAACCTGGTGAGTACCATATTGTACAATGACATATTTGGACAATGTTTTTTGTGTGTGTTTGTTTTGTTTTGTCTTATGTTTTCTCTTCAAAGGGAACTAAGTACAAGAATGGAAATGAATCAAAATGCTCCCATCACTTGAATAAGAAGAAAATATTTTAACGTATTTATATTAAAACATATGAAGTTAAATTTTATATGTATACACACACACATAAACATATAGGTTCTCAACATAAAAATTCAGCAATTGTCTTTAGAATGTAACCTTAGAAAAATAGGGATTTCATTAGGTTGTATGTAATGTACATGCTGTAAATATAAATTCTATTGCTGAAATAAAAATACCTCTCTTAATGGTTAGACTTTTTACTAGCTGCTAAAAGATTCTTATCTGTCACAACTTTAGGATTTTGAGACTAAAACAAAATTATATGTTTTGTTATATTCTTTTGTTATATTCTTATATTTTCTCCTGCTCATCCACCTTCACATTTGCAAATACAGATGTAGAGAGACTATTCAATTAGCAAATTTCGTTATGTTCTACCACTCAAATCTCTCAGTTCTTTGTACCCCAGAAAAATGTTGGTAATATTTTTATTACTAACATTTTATTTTATTTTTGGTAATACCAAAAATGTTGGTAATGATACTTATGAAATTACAGAGAGTAAACATATAAGAAACAGAAAATCATGTTAGAGTAAAGTATCACATATTTTGGTGATTAATGTTCTCTCCCTGCCTTAAGCCTGTACTCAATAATTTACCATATCTACCTAAATACCTTTCTACTTATGTCATAAATCATATCATCTTAATAGTTCTACAAAATGCTCCCTCCCCACTCTCATTTATTCTCATCTAGATTTCCATAAACTTTTAAAGCTTCTCCAACTCCCTGAACATTGTCCAACAATCTGTTCTCCACACAAACACCAAGAGATCTCAGGAATGACTAAACCATTTCCTCATTAAATCTAGAGATGACTTCCCACTACACTTCCAATAAAACATGAATTTCTCAACGTAATGTAGAGCTCCTACATGATCTGGCTCCTACCTGCCTCTCCAATTTCATTCTTAACATGTTCCAACACTGAACTGTATGTTGAACTAGGTGTTTTTTTGTTTGTTTGTTTTCTGAACAGTCTCTGTTCTTAGATGCCTTTGAATATCAAATCTTTTCTGGTCCAAAATGTTTTAAACACCCTTCTCCCATAGACCATCATGATAATTTCAACTCTTCATTACCTGGTGATCTCCTACATTGACAATTCAGGTATTATAGTTCCTCTTCTGGGAACCCTCCCCAAGCTTTCCATGCCCCTAAGCTGAGTGAGGGCCTTTCCACAATTTCTTATAGTATCCTGTGCTTCCTTTCTTCATTGCATTTATTGTATTTAATATGCTCCACTGTCATGGGTTCTTAAAAAGCCTGTCTTTTTCACTAGGTTAATATTATCATATGACATAATGCTTTGCTTTATCATTTTTAGGTCTTTTCAGAATTTACAAAAGTATAAATATATAAAAGGAACTGTCCTATTATTTGCCCATGTTCTTACCTCAGACTGTAAAATAGGAGTTCCTAAGAAATACTGAGAGACAGCTTCTGTTTTCTCTTCCACTCTATAACCTCCCAAACCCATCACTTACTCAATCCTCCCCTACCACTTGAAGGAATGAGCTGATCTAATGTGAGGCTATAGGAAAAGGGTCTCTGAGCATGCATAGCTCAGCTTCTCTTGGAATTTACTTACCTGAAAGTAGTCTGCCATCTCCTCTTCCCCCCAGTTTATGCCATGCGGACAGACCCTACCCCTTCAAGAGGTGGGATTGAGTTGCTGAGCTCCTATGCAATGACTAGGTGAGTAAAATCAATCCAGAGCTAAACCATATTTAGCTTTAAATCTAAGCCATATGTCACATTCTGATTTTACTGGTAATAATGATGGTAGTTTGGTCTCTGTTTGACTCTTATGTTCATTTTTCAATTGGTTTTAATTTGGAGGGAACAGAGATATGAATAATTAGTCCCCTCAGAGATACTCAAAGTAATGTGAAGGTAATATGAAGTAATATGAGGGGGTTAAAAGTACAAATTTCAAGTTATAAAATAAATAAGTCATGAGGATATAATGTACAGCATGGTGACTATGGTTTAAAAAAAATTATATGAAATTTAACACTTAAACTTGCACTTAAACTAAACCTTAAGGGAGCCTTTCCAGTAGGAAAATGTGACTAGAATAACACTGATAATAATAAAATCATTTAAAAATTTGTCTTCAATAGCTAGTTATAGATTTATAATTTATGTTTAGAAATAACTGAATTCCCCATCAACAGAAGCATAGATTTGAAAATTTACAACTCTTTACATGCTGCTAGGAGAAATTAAAGGGGCCTTTTTTTTTTTTGCGGTATGCGGGCCTCTCACTGTTGTGGCCTCTCCCGTTGCGGAGCACAGGCTCCAGACGCGCAGGCCCAGTGGCCATGGCTCACGGGCCCAGCCACTCCGCTGCATATGGGATCTTCCCAGACCGGGTCACGAACCCGTGTCCCCTGCATTGGCAGGTGGACTCTCAACCACTGCGCCACCAGGGAAGCCCAAAGAGGCCTTATTATTCACTACAGTCAATACTCAACTTCTACAGCTTTGATTTAAAGAGTTAATTTAACTTTGCTGAGGAAAATTATCAATACAAAATTTTAAATTAATTGTATGTTGAGTTAGAGGAGACTTGAGTAAAGTATTGTAAAATAGCCATTTCCTTGAACAGTGAATTCTGTGTGACCTTTACTAGAGTCAAATGATGTTAAAAAATTAAGTGAGTAGAAAATTAAAAGGAAAATGTTCTACCATTTTTCTTCAGTCTCACTGACACCATTGCCCTCTATTTATCTGTAACCAAGAGGCACTTAGTACTTCCAATAAATATGAAGTAAAATCATTTTAGGGTTAACTTTAGAGAAGTAGAATCAAAGGGATGCTAACTGCGAGAGAAATTTGAGGAAGCTCTCTGCAGTGGAAAGAGAAATAAATTGAGAGAGAAGGGATCTGAATTCTAGATAACTTTACTATGCTAAGTTACTTATGTCTCTAAGCCTCAGTTTATTCCTTTATATAATGGGAATGATGGTGATAATATAAAAATTTCATACGGTAATGTAACAATGTGAATGAGAATTATAAAAAGTTCATATATAAAATGCTTACAACATCATCTAGCATGTAATTAGTAAATAGTAATAATAGCAAATACTTACAAAGTACTTGATACATCCAGGCACTATCCAAGTGTTCTACATATACTAGCTCATTTAATTCTCACAACTCTATGCTATAGGTATTAAATATTAGTTAATATTATTGCTTACATTACTAGAATCTCTAAAATGTTTGTACATCTCTGTGTCCCATACACACATTAACCCTTTTGCACTCCCACCCCTATTTACTTTGACTGCAGCTCAAGGACAGGAGTCATGTTTTTCATTATATTCCACAGCTCCCAGGATCTCACAGTTTAATTACAGAGCAGTAAAAATAGCCAACGAAGGAAAGAATGTGGTAGGGCAAAGGCATACCTCAGAAATCTAAAGACAAACCATGGGGAAATTGTTAGTTCTGCATAAACAATGACAGTTCTTTGTGGCCCCAGTGTGTATCATTGTGCCTGGTACCTGGTAGTTATGACAGAGACAGGGACTACATGAATGAATCAGGGACACTATCAAGTGTCACATATGGATTATTTCACTTACAGACTTGAGGCATAGACAAAACAAACAAACAAACAAACAAAACTAAGGACTCTCTATATAACACAGAGCATGCTTATTACCCAAGGCTAGATTATAGCCAACAACAGGAAAGTCATTGGGTTCTGGCATGCATATGCTCTCCAATATGTAGAGAAAGAATATATTTGCACATGCACAATATATTCTTGGAAGGAATCAAAGGGAGCCCAAAAAGGGCCATATGTAGGGCCACCTACATACATAACAGCACATCTGAACATATTGTTTTTAAAGGCACAAGCAAACTAATTTCCTTCCTTCATTTCTGTCCTCAAGGAGTTCACAGCTGAAAGAACAATTGGAACATTAAAGTACAGCAATGCAGCTCACAGACAAAGGGAACCTCATTCAGATACAGCAGAGGTCAAGGATGGCTTCTTAGGGAGAACAAACATGAGCTAAGTCTTGACAGTAGAGAAGACAACTAGCCAAGTAAAATCAGAAGGAAAGACATTCTAGGCAGAAAGAACAGCCTTTTTACTTCAGCTGGTTCAACATGAATACAGAAGTTGTGGGTTAGAGAATGCTGGAATAAGAAGCTGGAAAGCAAGGCAGGAGCAGATAATGGAAGAACTGTTGTGCCACACTTAAAATTTCAGCTTTAGTTCCAGAAGTAACAGAGCTAGATGAGGCATTTTAAACAGGCCATAACCTAACAAGATGTTCTATGTATAAAAAAATCTGTGTTAACTATTTGAGAGTTTAGGACATAATATATAAAATAAGATGATAGGAGCTTTTAGATTTTTATCTTCACCATGTGTGAATATGAGCCTCATTAGTCTTTAAATAATACACCTAAAAAAAAGCAACTCTGTGTTTGTGAATGTGGAAAAATACGCTCCAGCAGTGGTCATTCCATTCTCGGCCTAGGTGTTATTCCAAAAATCATGATATAAATGGAGACTAATTACACAAATGAATGAGGGACACTCATTATAGTAGCCTCTAATCTTTTGAGAGGACAGGATGACTGGAAGGGAGCAACTGGTGAACAGATGAATAGCCATTTTCAATTCTCTTCTGGAAAATGATATGAATTCGTTTAAATGCTTTGTTCAAAAAGATAAATGTTCATGTGGTGATCCTCTCTAAAGGTATACATAAAAGAGAGGATCCAAGAGAGTTGTTTTCAAAAAGGTGATAATTAGATAATCAAGATGTCATAGAATATTTAGAAGACATGAAAAAATAGTTAATATATATTCTTTAGTGGAAAAAACTACATGATATTTTAAACAAATTCAGTATGATAATGAAAAACAAATCTAGACGGACTTTATGACAGGATTATAGGTATTTTTTGTTGTTTTTGCTTGCCTATATTTTTTATAGTATTCTACAATAGACATATAATTCCTGGATAAATAAAACATTAAACATTTATTCAAATTAAGTAATTTGCAGCAAAGAGCCAGCCAATGAAATCAAGAGTCATAAAAAAAGAAGGTATGCTTCTAACAAATAAAAGTAAAAGCACAGTGTCTGTATGATTCAATAAATTTTGTAAATTTTAAAATATTTCTCTTTTTAAAAATGTATCAGTGTTGTATATTCACAGATAATTTATGCTTAGGTCAATATTGGTTTTTTAAAAATTATTTTTGCTGCTTACTGTTTTACTGTTTTGGAGTAAATGCTCTCATAATCCCTGTTATAGAAACTTGCAATGATCCCCAACTCACAATGTTGAATAACTTTAAAAACAAATGTAATAACTGCAAAGAAAAACCAAGAAGATACCTAAAGAAATGTGAATTAAAGAATGTACAATAAGAAAATCTAGAAGTATTTTTAATTTAAATTTTAAAAAGCTCATTTTGTGGATAATATGGATTAATTTGAATTCTTTAAATGTACAGAAGTAAAGCTGCAAAATGTTATCTCATTCTAAACTACATCTTTTGATATGAGAACTATGTGAGCATGAGCTAAGTGTATTTTGCATATATTCAGGTAATGTTTCTGAGCATATTATACCTACATATGCTATGCAAAATGGTGCAGAAGATTAAATTATCCTAGCCACATTTGGGAAGCGGCAGTATGTCTGTCATTGCATGTAAACATATGCAGATTTATGCAAAAGATTCTTAAATATGTGTACCTAAAGTCCCAAACTCCCCACAGACATGGAAAGCCAGAAGGTTTTGTTTATTTTCAATTTATTGGAAAACCTATAAATGGGACTAAAGAAATAGATATGCTTATGCTCTATGTTAAATTTGGGACATCTGTGTGTGTGTGTTTTTTTCCTTTATTTCTTTGTTACTTGGCCAAGATTTTAAATTCATCTGCAGTAATGTGTACAGTAGACTCAACACAAGCAAAATTTCCATTTGCTTCCAAAAGTCCTCCCAAAGTTAAGAAAAGAGAGTTCATGCACCATTTTACATAATGAATTAGATTCTTTCAGCTCTTAATTCCCTTTCTGTTGGTACTTTTTGTTAGCCTTTCAGGCGGAGCACTAACTCTTTCAGGTTATTGCAACAGAACATGAAATATTGTTAAAGTGGTTTGCCAGGGTGAAGTCACTTGCCAGATTGGGTGATTTATCATAGTATAATGAATTAACCTTTGTTTTGGTAGATAAGGTAGAAATCACAAGAATGGATGTTTTTAAGGAATAATGCAGTAGCAGTAATGAGAAATAAACAATAATACAAATATTTCCTAAAGGCATGATACTAAATTTTAAACAGTAGATAGTTTCTGAAAAACTGCTGTACATTGATTCCTCTTGTATATCAAGTAGTAGATTTTACCAAGGGAGTTTTTAAAAGAACTCTGTAATATCTTAATGGGCATTCCCTGGTGGTCTATTGGTTAGGAATCAGTGCTTTCACTGCTGTGGCCGGGGTTCAGTCCCTGGTTGGGGAACTGAGAACCCACAAGCTTCATGGCATGGCCAAAATTTTTAAAAAAACAAAAAAGAAAAGGGAGTTTCCTAGCCTACCAGTGGTTAGGACTTGGCACTTTCTCTGCCATGGCCCTGGCTTCAGTCCCTGGTTGGGGAACTAAGATCCTGTAAGCCGTGCAGCATGGCCAAAAGAAACAAAAAAACTATGTAACATTTAAAATATTGACCCCAAATTCTTGACCCCATTCCCATCAGGAGGTAGAGTTTATGTTTCTTCTTTTTGAATCTGTCGCTGCTTGACCAATTACTTCAAAACATGAAGTAATGCTATCAGATTCTGAACTTGGGCTTCAGTAAGCCAGCAGCATTTACTTCCCATCTCGTGGAATGCTCACTTTTGGGACCCAGCCACCATGCCAAGAGTAAGCCAGGGAGCCCATAGAATCAGGTGAAGATGAACTGAGGTCCTTGATCCTTAGGCCCAGCTGAGCTCCCAGCAAAAAGAATCGCCACTTTGCCAACCATGAGTGAGCTATATTCAAAGTGGATTGCCTAACCATATGGAACACAGAGAAGCATTCCCCCACTAAGCCCTGCCCAAATTGCAGAATCAAAAGCTAAAAACATGATCATAGATATAAGTCACAGGTTTTGAGATTCTTTGTCATGAAGCCATAGTTAACCAGAACAGGACACTTTTGTACAGTGACCTTCCCTTTATGTGTGTATGTGTGTGTATGTGCGCATACACATATGTATGTGCATGATTGTATGTTTTAAATACATTTATATTTGCTCACATTGTGACTTTTGGGAATAATGTATACTTCCAGAGAGTTGGTTCCAACTTAAGGAATCTGAGATTTAATTGTTGTCATGGTCTAGTGATGGTTCTGAACTACACAGAAACATATAAACAGGTTCTGGTATAAAAGATACATGGGCCAGGGCTTCCCTGGTGGCGCAGTGGTTGAGAGTCCACCTGCCAATGCAGGGGATACGGGTTTGTGCCCCGGTCCAGGAAGATCCCACATGCCTCAGAGCGGCTAGGCCCGTGAGCCATGGCCGCTGAGCCTGTGCTCCGCAACGGGAGAGGCCACAGCAGCCAGAGGCCCGTGTACCGCAAAAAAAAAAAAAAAAGATACAAGGGCCAAGGAAGGAAGAAAGTGTGTTCAAGAACCTATGTTTTAGAGTTACTGTAATGTTTATCTGAGTTGAAGGTACTTCTCTTGATTAATCAAACCATATTTACTTTATCAAGTTGTGCCTATTTCCCTCCTTTCCAATTATAAAATAAAATAAGAAACTGGTTCTGTTCACAATATTTAACCAACTTCTGTTTGATTATATAGGTTTAGTCAATGTATTTATTACTGGCCCACTATGGAGGAGTAGTACCTCAGATTGTTTTTCATTCTGTGTCGAACTTTCTTTTCCTTTAAGGACACATAGTCAAATTCAAATTTGAGTTCTTCTCTAAAGTACCTCCCAACCAGTCTCAATAGGATGTTGCTCTGGCAAGTGATTCAAGTTTGCAACCACCTGACAAGATTTTGGGTGGATACTTGTACAGAGTGGTTCAGGGCTACCTTCAAAAATATTTTCACAGGAGCCTATCACTGATGTCTGAAATTTCCCTTTAGGAAAGAAAGGGCAAATTAGACAGTTTGTCATTAAATCCTTAATGTGAATTTTTAAATCAGCTCCCATTATATGTAACAGCTAGCTCAAAGTTTGTTTGGATAGCAAGGAAGGAAGCTATTGTCCTCAGAGAATCAGGTGTTGAGCTGGGGATGGGACAAAGTTATTGAAGTCAAATTTCACAATTCTGTCTGTCTGACCCTGTTACTGTAAAGCTGAGTAAAAGAAAACATATACATGTGTTCAATGGGATTTTTATCTTCTCGTGCTACAGTCTTTGTTGGTAGCATTTTACACTCAGGGAAGCACATTTAGGTTTTCATCCCACTGAGGGACACTTAGCACAATACTACTTCAGTGTCCTCCTAGCCTCCAAGAGTGAATGAGTCTCTCAGTGCCAACTTACTACCAGAGAGTAACTTAGGTAAGGGAAAGAATCAGGTTATGACTCTTAAGGTTCCTTAAAACTTTCATTACCATTTAAAAGTGAAGTTTGCATGGCTATATGATCGAATTCTTAAGACAAAGACTGTTTCTGTTCCAACAGTAGCTTTATCAGCCATTGGCCAGTGCTGTCTTGAAAATGCACACCGTTGGTGGCCACTGTCCTGCCCCAATTTGAGTTGGTGTCAGGTTAATTCTGCAATCCCTTGTGATCAATGTTCTACAGTTTTTATAGGCATCCCTCTGCTGCATAAATGTTTCCTGACCTACCTCCCTGTTCTGCCCTGGAGATCTATAACCATTTTCTAAAATGGTTTAAAAAAAGAAAAGTATTTCTTTCATTTCTATTAAGATGTCTCTGCAGCAGTAGGCAGGACATAGGAGCTGTTTCTGTCATCATTATCTCCTTCAATCTGTTTTGCATATATATGTGTCCCTGCCCCAAAGAGTCTGTCCTGTACATTAACAGCTTCTTGATAATCCAGAGTGAAACAAACTTATATTTGCCATATAAGGAGGTATAAAAACAGTGCTTTCTAATAAGATGACTATCTACCAAGTACTTGCCCTTCACTGTGTCCTTTCATTGGGAATTTGTTCTCTACTTTTCAGTGTATGTACATATATACATATGTTTTCATTTATTTATACCTTGACATAATGATAATCTCCTAGTACTCACTTTCCTTATAACTGCTTTATTTTACTATTTGATGCTGTTCCTGGGTAAAAAACCTTGTCAATTCAAGACTTCTGAGGGAACTTTCAAAAAGATGACCAAAAATGAGCAGATCAATTGAAATGATGAGTCTACCATTACAAGTAAACTCATTTCACAGAATTTGAAAAGTTTTAGATTATTTAAAACACTGAGAACAACAATAAAAATTCAGGCTGCATAGTCATATTCAATTGCATGTATGTTGCAGCAGCTGCTGAAAAAGTGAAATCCAGTTTTAGTTGAGAAAAGGAAAGCAGTGTTGAAAGGAGAGAAGAATTGCATTTTTAGCCTTAATATCACCAGTCCTATCCTTAGTCCTTTATACACATTCTTTCACTTGTTACCCACAACAATATTAGATATTTACTGAATTTTCCATTTTACAGGCGGAAGAAACTGAAATTCGGCAAGGTTAAAAAAATTGTCCAAGTTCAAACAGCTGGTAAATTTCAGATCCACAATTTAAACCCTGATCTCTCATTAAAATCTGTGGTTTTTCAATAATTCCATACAAACTAACCTGAAATAATAAAGAATGATAAATATTGCAGAATTTTAAGTTAGGAGTTTCAAATTTTAAAAGCCTGGGGAAAAAATCTAAGGTTATTAGCAGAATGGCAAATAATTGAGTTAAAATCCTAGAACTGGGAAAAAAGTGACTTCTACTGAAAGTTATCAGCTGGGAGAAGGAACAAACAAGGAAACAAACAAGTAGTATCAACATCTAAAAGGTCAGGTTGTAGACCATCCAGTGATAATGCTAAGCTTGTTGCAGAGTAAACCATAATCTTAGACTGGCTTCTTTCAAATGTTTTCAAATCCAGGAATTCCAGCATCTTTCTCTCATATAGTATCACGTCCTTTTAAAAAAATACTATAATTGAAAGGGAAAAATAGTTTTTTCTTGGAATTGGAAACATAAAGTTCACCAAACAGATTTCAAAGGTTTCAAAAAGAAGAATTTTTAATATATATAATTATTTGGGTCTTGAATCTTTCATAGTTTTGACTTGGAATAGATGAATAAAGGTAATTTAAATATCAATTAAATTCCTAGGCTGATAATTTATTTTCTTAGTTTTTTTTGAGGTATGGGGTAAAAGGCAAATAAAGAGATCATATTAAAAACAAACCAAAACAAAGTAAAACACTCTCTACTTAGAAAGAGAAGAGTATCATGCCAAGTAAATATTCACCAGGTTTTAAAAGGAGTATTATAATTGATATTGGTCCCCAATTTGAAGTAGGCTTTGAAAAAGCTTGGACAGTTTTTAAGAGTTTGGGAAACTAGATGGACCAAAAAGGCTAGAAGAAATAATTTTATTAAGTCATTTTCCTTAAGAATGAGTTGATAATTGCTGTTAAGAAGAAAAGAACGATCTAAAGACACATGCTTTACAGTTGTTTCCTTATTCTGATGAAGAATAATAAAACAAAGGATGAGCTTACAGAGGAGCAAAAAGACTTCCCTGAAATGAATACAAACTTCCAGACCATTAGTGTATAAAATACTGTGGTTCCTTTAGAAACCTCTCAGTCTTTGGTCTACTGCATAATAAACATGAATAAGCACTAAACGTTTAAATAAGTCCCCCAAAAGATATATGGTTAATAAAAGGAATAAGAATAATGTAATGCTCTGTCAGAATAAATGCTTTTACCAGACATGTTTGCCAGTGGCCCTCTAAAAAGATGGAACTTATCACTTCCTAAATAAATAGCTCTGTTTGAAACAACTTTACCCTCAAAAGGTCCCCAGAGGTGATAATTCTTCTTTTTCAAAATTTCTAAGTAATCACTTATTTGCCACTTTAATTGTGATTAATGAGTTATACCTATCCCTTGATTGATTTTCTACTTATAAATTCCTTATAGTTTTTCATGCCTGTCAGAAGATTGTCTTTTGAACTTTATCTCTCTCCTCCATATAATTTCTCAGTCCTACATACCACTCTGAACTCTCTCTGTAATAAAATTCCCCAGATTGGAAGATCCCTGAACCCAGGCTACCCCTATATTAAAGTGGCATCAGCATTCCTATAGATTTAATGCTGAAATTTTATTACATCAAAAATGATTCTTGATCCTACTGACCTCCAAGGAAGAAAGTGGGGCTGGATATTGAGTTCCATCATGAATTGACAATGATTTTATCAGTCATGCCTATTTAATGAAGCCTCCCTAAAAATCCAAAAGGATGGGGTTCGGAAAGATTCCAGGTTCCACTCTTAAGAAAGCAGTTCCACAGACTAATGAAAACTGTGCTCAGCTTTTCACCTTTTCATTCAGTGCTTTTTGTGGAATCCATACTCACCCAGCAGCTGGGGGGCTGACAGAGTCTTGGTGCTCCAGCCAGGTATTTAGCCTGAGTCTCTGAGGTGGGAAAACCAAGTTCAGTCCACCAGAGACCTCCTAGCCCCACATAATATCAAATGGAGAAAGCTATCTCAGAGATCTCCATCTCAACGCTAAGACCCAGCTCCACTCAAGGACCAGCAAGCTACAGTGCTGGACACCCTATGCCAAACAACTAGCAAGATAGGAACACAACACTACCCACTAGCAGAGAGGCTGCCTAAAAACATAATAAGATCACAGACACCCCAAAACACATCACCGGATGCAGTCCTGTCCACCAGAAAGACAAGATCCAGCCTCATCCACCAGAAAACAGGCACCAGTCCCCTCCACCAGGAAACCTACACAACCCACTAAACCAATCATACCCACTGGGGGCAGACACCAAAAACAATGGGAACTACGAACCTGCAGCCTGCAGAAAGGAGACCCCAAACACAGTAAGTTAAGCAAAATGAGAAGACAGAAAAATACACAGAAGATGAAGGAGCAAGGTAAAAACCCTCCAGACAAAACAAATGAAGAGGAAATAGGCAGTCTACCTGAAAAAGAATTCAGAGTAATGATAGGAAAGATGATCCAAAATCTTTGAAATAGAATGGAGAAAACACAAGAAATGTTGAACAGGGATGTAGAAGAATGAAAGAGCAAACAAACAATAATGAACAACACAATAAATGAAATATAAAATTCTCTAAAAGGAATCAATAGCAGAATAACTGAGGCAGAAGAACGGATAAGTGACCTGGAAGATAAAATAGTGGAAATATCTACCACAGAGCAGAATAAAGAAAAAATAATGAAAAGAATTGAGGACAGTCTCAGAGACCTCTGGGACAACATTAAATGCAGTAACATTCGAATTACAGGGGTCCCAAAAGAAGAAGAGAAAAAGAAAGTGACTGAGAAAATATTTGAAAAAATTATACTCAAAAACTTCCCTAACATGGGAAATGAAATAGTCGCCCAAGTCCAGAAAGCACAAGAGAGTCCCACACAGAATAAATCCAAGGAGAAACATGCCAAAACACATATTAATCAAAAATTAAATTCAAATAAAAAATATTGAAAGCAGCAAGGAAAAAGCAACAAATAACATATAAGGGAATCCCCATAATGATAGCAGATGATCTTTCAGCAGAAATTCTGAAAGCCAGAAGGGAGTGGCAGGACATAATTAAAGTGATGATAGAGAAAAATCTACAACCAAGATTACTCTACCCAGCAAGGATCTCATTTAGATTCAAAAGAGAAATTAAAAAGTTTACAGACAACCAAAAGCTGAGATTTCAGCACTATCAAACCAGCTTTACAACAAATCCTAAAGGAACTTCCCTAGACAGGAAACATAAGAGAAGGAAAAGACATACAATAACAAACCCACAATAAGTAAAATGGTAATAGGAACACACATAATGATAACTACCTTAAATGTAAATGGATTAAATGCTCCAACCAAAAGACACAGACTGGCTGAATGGATACAAAAAACATGACCCATATATATGTTGTCTACAAAAGACCCACTTCAGACTTAGGGACACATACAGAGTTAAAGTGAGGGGATGGAAAAAGATATTCCATGCAAATGGAAATCGAAAGAAAGCTGGAGTAGCAATGTTCATATCAGACAAAATAGACTTTAAAATAAAGACTATTACAAAAGACAAAGAAGGACACCTCATATGATCAAGGGATCAATCTAAAAGATATAACAATTGTAAATATATATGCACCCAATGTAGGAGTACCTCAATACTTAAGGCAAATGATAACAGCCATAAAAGGGGAAATCGACAGTAACACAATAATAGTAGGGGGTTGTAACACCCCAATTTCACCAATGGACAGATCATACAAAATGAAAATAAATAAGGAAACACAAGCTTCAAATGATACATTAAACAACATGGACTTAATTGATATTTATAGGACATTCCATCCAAAAACAACAGAATACACTTTCATCTCAAGTGTGCATGGAACATTCTCCAGGATAGATCATATCTTGGGTCACAAATCAAGTCTTGGTAAGTTTAAGAAAATTGAAATAGTATTAACTATCTTTTCTGACCACAATGCTATGAGATTAGGTATCAGTTACAGGAAAAAATCTGTAAAAAATACAAACACATGGAGGCTAAACAATGCACTACTAAATAACCAAGAGATGACTGAAGAAATCAAAGAGGAAATCAAAAAATACGTAGAAACAAATGGCAATGAAAACACGATGACCCAAAACCTATGGGATGCAGCAAAAGCAGTTCTATTAGGGGAGTTTATAGCAATACAATACTACCTCAATAAACAAGAAACATCGAACATAAACAACCTAACCTTACACCTAAAGCAATCAGAGAAAAAAGAATAAAAAAAACCCCAAAGTTAGCAGAAGGAAAGAAATCATAACTATCAGATCAGAAATAAATGAAAAAGAAACGAAGGAAACAATAGCTAAGATCTATAAAGCTAAAGGCTGGTTTTTGAGAAGATAAACAAAATTGATAAACCACTTGGCAGACTCATCAAGAAAAAAAGGGAGAAGACTCAAATCAATAGAATTAGAAATGAAAAAGGAGAAGTAACAGCTGACACTGCAGAAATACAAAGGAGCATGATTGATTACTACAAGCAACTGTATGCCAATAAAATGGACAACCTGGAAGAAATGGACAAATTTTGAGAAAAGCACAACCTCCTAACACTGAACCACAAAGAAATAGAAAATATAAACAAACCAATTACAGGCACTGAAATTGAAACTGTGATTAAAAATCTTCCAACAAACAAAAGCTCAGGACCAGATGGCTTCATAGGCAAATGTTATCAAACATTTAGAGAAGAGCTAACACCTATCCTTCTCAAACTCTTGCAAAATATAGCAGAGGGAGGAAAACTCTCAAACTCATTCTATGAGACCACCATCACCCTGATACCAAAACCAACGTTGTCACACACACACACACACAAAAAACTACAGACCACTATCACTGATGAACATAGCTGCAAAAATCCTCAACAAAATATTAGCCAACAGGATCCAACAGCACATTAAATGGATCATACACCATAATCAAGGGGGGGTTATCCCAGGAATGCAAGGATTTTTCAATATATGCAAATCAATCAACATGATAAACCATATTAACAAATTGAAGGAGAAAAACCATATGATGTTCTCAATAGATGCAGAAAAAGCTTTTGACAAAATTCAACACCGATTTATGATAAAAACCCTTACCTCAACCTAATAAAGGCTATATATGACAAACCCACAGCCAACATTGTTCTCAATGGTGAACAACTGAAACCATTTCCATTAAGATCAGGAACAAGACAAGGTTGCCCACTCTCACCACTATTATTCAGCATAGTTTTGGAAGTTCTAGTCACAGCAATCAGAGAAGAAAAAAAATTAAAGGCATCCAAATTGGAAAAGGAGAAGTAAAGCTGTCACTGTTTGCAGAATACATGATACTAGACCTAGAGAATCATAAAGATGCTACCAGAAAACTGCTAGAGCTAACCAATGGATTTGGTAAAGTAGTAGGATATAAAATTAATGCACAGATATCTCTTCCATTCCTATACACGAATGATGAAAAATCTGAAAGAGAAATTAAGGAAACACTCTCATTTACCATTGCAACAAAAAGAATAAAATACCTAGGAATAAATCTACCTAAGGAAACAAAAGACCTGTATGCAGAAAACTATAAGACACCGATGAAAGAAATTAAAGATGATACAAACAGATGGAGAGGTTTTCCATGTTCTTGGATTGGAAGAATCAACATTGTGAAAATGACTCTACTACCCAAAGCAATCTACAGATTCAATGCAATCCTTATCAAACTACCAATGGCATTTTTTACAGAGCTAGAACAAAAAATTTCACAACTTGTATGCAAACACAAAAGACCCCAAATAGCCAAAGCAACCTTGAGAGAAAAACAGAGCTGGAGGAATCAGGCTCCCTGACTTCAGATTATAGTACAAAGCTACAGTAATCAAGAGAGTATGGTACTGGAACAAATCTGAAATACAGATCAATGGAATAGGATAGAAAGCCCAGAGATAAACC
Source organism: Kogia breviceps (assembly GCF_026419965.1). Taxonomy (NCBI): domain Eukaryota; kingdom Metazoa; phylum Chordata; class Mammalia; order Artiodactyla; family Physeteridae; genus Kogia; species Kogia breviceps. The sequence goes on from NC_081312.1 coordinate 71,752,234, forward strand.
CACACACATATGGTCACCTTATCTTTGATAAAGGAGGAAAGAATATACAATGGAGAAAAGACAACCTCTTCAATAAGTGGTTCTGGAAAAACTGGACAGCTACATGTAAAAGAATGAAATTAGAACACTCCCTAACACCATACACAAAAATAAACTCAAAATGGATTACAGACCTAATTGTAAGCCCACATACTATAAAACTCTTAGAGGAAAACACAGGCAGACACTCTGTGACATTCATCACAGCAAGATCCTTTTTGATCCACCTTGTAGAGTAATGAAAATAAAAACAAAATTAAACAAATGGGACCTAATGAAACTTAAAAGCCTTTGCACAGCAAAGGAATATATAAACAAGATGAAAAGACAACCCTCAGAATGGGAGAAGATATTTGCCAATGAAGCAACTGACAAAGGAGTAATCTCCAAAATATACAGGCAGGTCATGCAGCTCAGTATGAAAAAAACAAACAATCCCATCAAATAATGGGCAGAAGATCTAAATAGACATTTCTCCAAAGATATACAGATTGCCAACCAACACATGAAAGGATGCTCAACATCACTAATCATTAGAGAAATGCAAACGAAAACTACAATGAGGTATCACCTCACACCAGTCAGAATGGCCATCATCAAAAATTCTACAAACAATAAATGCTGGAGAGCGTGTGGAAAAAAGGGAACCCTCTTGCACTGTTGGTGGGAAAGTAAATTGATACAGCCACTATGGAGAATAGTATGGAGGTCCCTTAAAAAACTACAAATAGAACTACCATAGGACCCAGCAATCCCACTACTTACTGGGCATATACCATGAGAAAACTATAATTCAAATAGAGTCATGTACCGCAATGTTCATTGCAGCTCTATTTACAATAGCCAAGACCTGGAAGCAACCTAAGTGTCCATCAACAGATGAATGGATAAAGAAGATGTGTCACATATATACAATGGAATATTACTCAGCCATAAAAGGAAATGAAATTGAGTTATTTGTAGTGAGGTGGATGGACCTAGAGACTGTCATACAGAGTGAAGTAAGTCAGAAAGAGAAAAACAAATACTGTATGCTAACACATATATATATAGAATCTAAAAAAAAAAAAAAATGGTTCTGAAGAACCTAGGGACAGGACAGGAATAAAGACATAGATGTAGAGAATGGACTTGAGGACATAGGGAGGGGGAAGGGTAAGTTGGGACGAAGTGAGAGAGTGGCACAGACATATATACACTACCAAGTGTAAAATAGATAGCTAGTGGGAAGCAGCCACATAGAACAGGGAGATCACCTCAGTGCTTTGTGACCACCTAGAGGGGTGGGATAGGGAGGGTTTGAGGGAGATGCAAGAGGGAGGAGATATGGGGATATATGTTTATGTATACCTGATTCGCTTTATTATACAGCAGAAACTAATACACCATTGTAAAGCAATTATACTCCAATAAAGATGTTAAAAAAATATTCTTGAGACTCTTACTGTGTTTTGGGTCCTGGTGATAACCAAAATATAATAATGCCACAAACTCCTTCTGCCACCCATTTAGTTCAACCTCAGGACTCCTTTTTATATTCTGTCTTGGTAATTATCCATTCTACTGTATTGTCCCTCATGACACTTTTTCTGCAGAAGCCCTATATACATCACATTGCAAATGTTACAGTTCTCAGAGAGCTAATGCACTCAGAGCTGAAATGACCTTCACGAGCTCATGCAGCTTCCTGCTGGACAAATACATAATATGATACCTTTCTGAATCAATTCAACATATCTTTTTGATAGTTGCTCATGTCTACCTGTTTTGACTCCTTATGCAGAGTTAATGTCCATGGTGGCAGCAGGAAGCTAAGAAAATAGCTGCTACAATTGCTCTTAGCCCAAACAATTTTACAAAACCATCAGAAAAACGAGAAAAATAAATCTTAATGTCCTCCAGCCAAGGGGTTTCCTTCCATGAAAAAAAGAACAATGGAACCAAGGAAAAGTGATGAAGTAATATGCTTTCTTTACACTGATTACAAGAGCATCCACAGGAGTTACAGTGAGTCTAAGGGACCAAGAAGCTCCCTGGATTTCAAGCTCTTCAAGCTCAGCACAATATCTTATTTATAACCAAGATCATTTTCTTATGTTCTGCACAAACTGCTCATAATTTCTTCCCCAATGGTTATTCCAAAGTGAAGCTAGCATGACCTCTTGGTATTGCATACTTTATTACAATTTACTTCATTTGAAGGAAGCATTTTCCTCCTAATATTATTATTATTATGAGGATGGGGTCTCCTAGCCAGGCCAACTTTTTTTTTTTTTTTTTTTTCGGTACGCGGGCCTCTCACTGTTGTGGCCTCTCCCGTTGTGGAGCACAGGCTCCGGACGCGCAGGCTCAGCAGCCATGGCTCACGGGTTTAGCCACTCCGCGGCATGTGGGATCTTCCCAGACCAGGGCATGAACCCATGTCCCCTGAATCGGCAGGTGGACACTCAACCACTGCGCTACCAGGGAAGCCCCAGGCCAACTTTTGGGTTGGACCTACACAGTTCACTCCAGTTTCATTTCCACTGGGCCCTCTGCCCCACTTGATAAAACAACAATTGCATTCTTGCTTCACATCTTTATTAAGGGGTTAAGAATCTAAGCACTCTGGCTTTCTGCTTTTTTACATTTTCTGATTCTTTATAATCTATAAAACCTATGACCAGTATAGTTTTTCCTATACCCACTGATTTAGTATATTCAATTTCTAGTAATATAATATTCATTTTATATATTGTTATGTCCTCTAACCCATTCTTTCCTACTCTGTACCATTTTAATTTCCTTCTCATCAGCACTAACCAATAATTGATTATGTACCAAGCATTATACATGGCCAAGAATATATAGTAATTAATAAAAGGTAGTTTTACCATCAAAAACAGCCTAGCAGAGATAAAGAGATAATAAACAAGTAAAAAATGAACAAGTAATTACAAATTCAAATATAAATTGTTATAAAGGGAAACTGAGGATGTGTCTTAAAATATGGTTTGAAGTATGAAAAGAAAGAGTTGTACAAAAACCTGATGCCAGCTTATGCACAGCCTTGTCAGGGCATGGTAAGAGAAGAGAAAAACTAAAATGTTAAATTAATAAAATAATAATACTAAAATAAATTACAGTTAGATAATATGAGATATATGCTGAAAATTAAAAATATAACACTGAAATTTTTTAAAATGTGGGGATGGAAAGTCAAGTCAAGGATAAGTCCCAGATTTTAGAACAAAAAGATGGATATTAAAAATCAAAGAGAAAACATCTTTAAAAATTGTAGGGCTTCCCTGGTGGCACAGTGGTTGAGAGTCCGCCTGCCGATGCAGGGTACACAGGTTCATGCCCCGGTCCCAGAAGATCCCACATGCCACAGAGTGGCTGGGTCCGTGAGCCATGGCCACTGAGCCTGCGCGTCCAGAGCATGTGCTCCACAGCAGGAGAGGCCACAGCAGTGAGACGCCAGCATACGGAAAAAAAAAAAAATGTAAAAGACTATTCAAGACTTTCATTATTTTAGTAACAGAAATTAAATGAGACTAATAAAAACAGATGAAAGAAAATTATCAAAGAAATTATGCAACAATATTTCCTATAAATTATAGACATGTGTCTACAAATATAAAGAGCTGAGGGAGTGTCTTGCACAATGCAATTAAAAAATCCTACAACAAAGCATACCATCTTGAGTTTTTCACATGTAAAGGATAAAGAAAAGTTTCTAAAATCATCACAGAGTGAAACAAGGTTCCACACAAAGGAACAGGAATCACATATCACAGAAATTCTCTACAACAAGAGCCAGGAAACCATCGACTAATACCATCACAATTCTGAAAACAAAAATGACTTTCAATTTAGGATATTGCATTCAGTTCATTTATGAATTATTTGGAAGGGTAAAATAAATTCATGTTTAGACATGATAGGTTCAAGAAATTTATAGCCTATTTTTCCTTTCTATGAAACTACCGGAAGATGTGTTCCAGATAAACAAGGGAATAAACTGAGAAAAAGAAAATAAGATTTAAAAGAAAAAATAAAGTAAAAAAAAATCTCCAAAGGACAGAAGGCCCCAAAGGCAGAGCACTCTTAGAAAGCAAATGGCTTAGGCTGGCACAATAGGATAAAGTATGGTCTTTAAGGGAAAATGGAAATGATATAGCCTCTAGTGTAACAGAGCTTTTGGAAAACAATGTTGTTAATAGATTGATAATGCATAAAATAGGTACATAGAAAACTAAGGAAATAAAAAAATAAGGCAAATATTAATTTCAAGAGAAAGAAAGACTGGCGATAAAACATACATTTTATACAACTTTGCTTAGCAGTGAATAATATTTGCATTGCCAAATAATATTAAAACACAATTAACTTGACCAGAAATTTTTATTGAAATCAATTTTTTAAAGGATGTGGTGGGATGTTGAGATGCTATATGAAAGAAAGTGAAATCCTGATCTTCCTAAGAGGAAATCAATAAACTGTGATTAAAACGAATACATCAAGAAATATCAGTATATTCATATTATTTAGTACAACAGAGATAAATAACCAAAAAAAGGCTAAAAGAGTAGGTCAGGAGGGGGATCAAGATAGGAGAGTAGGAGGATGTGGAGCTCAACTCCCACACAAAAACATCAAATATGCATCTACATGTGGAACAATTCTTATAGAAGAATAACTGGAAACTGATCTCCTATACAACCAAAGCTACAAGAAAGAACTGCATGAAACTGGGTAGGAAGGAAAAAAAGAAAAATGGTATCAAGTTGGGACCAGCGCCCCTGGGAGGGATCTGTAAAAAAGAGAAAATGTACACCATGAACCCTAGCCTTGAGAAGCCCCTTACCTGCTGGGAAACATGCTGAGACAGATAAAAAGGTGGGAGAAGTCTAAACTCTACTCATGAGAAATGCACACATGCTGGCTTGCTAATAATCGGGATGGAGAGAGACTTGTGATGGTGGGTGCCACCTTGCACACTTCCCAATCTAAAGGGATGAATGTCCTGGTCTCACTAGCTCTACACCATAGACTGGCATGAGATCAGGGCAGAGATTCAGTTTAACTGCACAGAGACAGACCGAGGGGCCTGGGGTGTGATCTGGTCAGAACTACAAAGACCATTGTCAGTGCAAACACGGAGGTGGAATAATGAACTAGGAAGACATTATCAGTGTGTGCACAGGGTGGCACCACAAGAATCTGCAGCATCTAAGTGCTGAATCTAAGGCAGAAGAGCCCTGAGAGAGGACTCTATCTAGCTGCTCAAAGGCAGCCTGGAGTGCCTGGGATGGGGTTGAGGAGTGGGGGGTGCCACAGAGCCCATTGTCAGCACACACACACAGCAGTTCTGGCCATGGAGCCCACTGTCAGTATGTGCAAGGTGAGGGCGGGTTCGTCCATGGCAGACATTGTTGGCGCAGGCACTGAGAAGCACCAAAGGAATATACAGGGGCTTGGGTGAATAGGCCCTGGGCAGGAGTACATAGCCGTTCATTTCTGGCTCCACCCACACCACTCCCCAGAAGCTTGGCAACAGATCTAGGGGGGACAGATTATGGGAGAGCTCTACTACAAAGGCAGCTCAGATTCCAAGTGGCAGCACACCCACCTTGATTCCTGAAGCCATGGTGTCCCAGCCATGAGCCCCATCCTACTCCACATCAGAGCCTTGCATTAAACCTGGGATGAACACAAGGGGGAAAGGGACATCACGTTGGGCTGCTTCTGGGTGGAACCACAGACACTTCCATGGGTGGTGCATAGGTTCACTGTAACTGCATGGCCTTCACTTGCTTCAGTAGTCACCTTCTTTGGGGCAGGGCACACACTCAAGGGCAACAGAGCCTGATCAAATACAACCCTGCCTACTCCAACAACTGGGGAGCAAACCCTGCTCTCAACTGGCTGGTGACAGCCACAGAGCAAAGAGGAGGCCTCACATCCAGTGCAGGGTCTGGACACCACAATAATAATCACACCACATATCAAGGAGGTAAAGGCCAGCATGCTCTGAGGAAAGATGTGGCTGGCATCCATACCAAAACCAGCCCTCACACCAAAAATATTGGACACACCCAGTCTACACAGAGATGCTCCCACATAAAAACACTGCTTCAAGACCACAATATATAACAGTTTCTCCTAAATTCATAAAGATAAAGTGAAATAAAATGAAAAAGCAGAGAAACTACCCCAAATTAAAATAACAAGAGAAAAATCCTCTAAAGAACAAATAATGAAACAAATTTCACCAGTCTACTATACCCTGGGTTCAAAAAAGGAGGTAATAAAAATGCTAAAGGAATTAAGAAAGATTATCGACACAAGTGTAGATAACTGTAACAAGGAACTGGAAACCATAAAGATGAACCAATCAAAATTAGACAATTCAACTGCTGAGATAAACACAAATCTAGAGGCAGAATAATGCTAGTCATTTATTCTGACTAGCAGAATAAATGACACAGAAGAATCAGTAAGTGATCTGGAAGATGGAATAAGAGAAATCACCCAATCAGAACAGCAAACAGAAAAACAAATGTACAGAAAAGCAAAAGCAACATACGAGATCTGTGGGATAACATAAAGCATGCCGGCAAACACATAATAGGGGTTCCAGAAGGAGAAGAGAGAGAAAAGGGAATCAAAAATGTTTTTGAAGAAATTATAGCTGAAAATTTCCCAAAATTAAAGAAGGAAACAGATATCAAGGTACAAAAAGCACAGAGTGTCCCAAACAAGATGAACCCAAACAGACCAACACCAAGACACATCATGATTAAAATGGAAAAAATGAAAGATTTTTTAAAAAGATTCTAAAAACAGAAAGAAAAAAACAAGAAGTTCGTTATAAGGGAGTAACTTAAGGCTATCAGCTGATTTCTCTCTAGACACTCTGCAGGCCAGAAGGGAGTGGCATGATATATTCAAAGTCCCAAAATGGAAAAACCTGCAACCTAACATACTCTACCCAGCAAGATAATCATTTAGAATAGAAGGAGAAAGAATTTCTCAGACAAGCAAAACTAAAAGAATTCAGCAATACTAAACCTACCCTAAAAGAAATATGAAAGGGTCTTCAATAAGTAGGAAAGGGGATATCACAGTATGAAAGGCAAATATATGAGGATTAAAAATCACTTAAAATAAGCCAGTACACAGATTTTTTAAAAATCAAAAAAAAAAAATGGTAAAAGTGTTTATAACTAAAATTAACAGCAAAGGATAAACATGCAGATGTAAAACAGGACATGAAAATCACAAAATATGGGGGAGTGGAGTATAAAAATGTAAATCTTTTAGAATGTGTTTGAACTTGTATGACTATCTGTTTAAAGCAAGTAGATATAGTTATAGGTCAACATACTTAAACTCCATGGTAACCATAAATCAAAAACTTACAATAGAGTCACAAAAATGCAAAGAAAGGAACCCAAGCACACTACAAAAGAAAATCATCAAACCACAAAAGGAAAACAGAAAGAAGAAGAAATGAGCAAATGAACTACAAAAATGACCAGAAAACAAGGTCTAAAATGGCAATAAGTACATACTCATCAATTAGTATTTTAAATGTTAATGGACTAAATGCTCTAATCAAAGACATAGAGTGGGAGATTGCATTAAAAAACAAGAATCTACAATCTACAATATATTGCCTATAAGAGACTCGCTTCAGGGCAAAAGACACACACAGACTGAAAGTGAGGGATGAAAAAAGATACTGTGTGCAAATGGAAACAACAGAAAAGCAGGGGTAGCAATATTCATATCAGAAAAAATAGACTTTAAAACAAAGTCAATAAAGAAAGACAAAGGACATTACACAATGATTAAGAGGATCAATATAATGAGGATATTACACTTATTAACGTAAATCCACTCAATACTGGAGCACCTACATATATAAAACAAACACTAACAGACACAAGGGGAGAAACTGACAGGAGTGCAATAATAGTAGGAGACTTTAACACCCCACTGACATCAATGGACAGATCATCCAAATAGAAAATCAATAAGGCAAGGGAGGTCCTAAATGACACAATAGACCAGTCGGACTTAATTGCTATCTACACAACACTACGTCCAAAAACAAAACAGAATACACATTTATTTTAAATGCACACAGTCACTCTGTAGGGTACTAGGTCACAAAACAAGCCAGATAGAAATCATATTAACCATCTTTTCTGACCACAACAGTAAGAAATTAAAAATCAACCATAGAAAGAAAAATGGGAAAAGAAAGAGCATATGGAGATTAAACAACAGGATACTAAAAATGGGTCAACAGTGAAATTAAAGAAGAAATCAGAAAATACTTTGCAACAAACAACAATGAAAATACAACCTTACAAAATCTATGGGATGCAGCAAAAGCAATTCTAAAAGGGAAGTTTATAGTGATACAGGCCTTCTTCAAGAAACAAGAAAAATTTCAAATAAGCTACCTAACCTACCACCCAAAAGAATTAGAACCAAAAAAAAAAAAAAAAGCTGAAGTCAGTAGAAGGAAGGAAATAATAAAGCTCAGAGAGAAAATAAATAAAATAGAGATTAAAAAATAGAAATAATGGCTTTTATTATGTTGAGATATGTTCCCTTTATACTCAATTTGATGAGATTTTTTTTTTTTTTTTTTTTTTTTTAATTTTTTGTGGTATGCGGGCCTCACTGTTGTGGCCTCTCCCGTTGCGGAGCACAGGCTCCGGACGCGCAGGCTCAGCGGCCCTGGCTCACGGGCCCAGCCGCTCCGCGGCATGTGGGATCTTCCCAGACCGGGGCACGAACCCGTGTCCCCTGCATCGGCAGGCGGATTCTCAACCACTGCGCCACCAGGGAAGCCCTGATGAGATTTTTAATCATAAAAAAATAAACAAAACTGACAAACCTCTAACAAGACTCACCAAGAAGAAAAAAGAAAGGACCCCAAAAAACAAAATAAGAAGTGAAAGAAGAAAAATAACAACTGCTACCATAGAAATACAGAAAATCATAAGAGAATAGTATGAACAATAACATGCCAAGAAATTGGACAACCTAGAAGAAATGGATGAGTTTCTGGAAAACTACAGCCTTCCAAAATTGAATCAACAAGAAATAGATAATTTAAATAGACTGATCACTAGAAGTGAAATAGAATATGTAATTAAAAAAAAGTCTACTTGCCAACAAAAGTTCAGGACCAGATGGCTTCACTGGGGAATTCTACCAAACATACAAAGAATAAACTACCCTTCTCAAACTATTCCAAAAAATTGAAGAGGAGGGATTACTCCCAAATTCATTCTATGAATTCACTATCACACTGGTACCAAAACCAGACAAAGACACTACCAAAAAAGAAAATCACAGGCCAACATCTTTAATGAATATAGATGCAAAAATCCTCAACAAAGTATTAGCAAATCAAATCCAACAATACATATAAAGGATCATACAACATGATCAAGTTGGATTCATTCCAGGATCTCAAGGATGGTTCAACATACACAAATCAATCAATGTGATACAGCATATTAACAAAAGGAGTGACAAAACCACATGATCATCTCAATAGGCAAAGAAAAAGCATTTGACAAAATTCAACATCAATTCATGATTAAAAATCTCACCAAATTGAGTATAAAGGAAACATAGCTCAACATACTAAAAGCCATTTACAACAAACCCACAGCCAACATAATACTCAATGGTGAAAAGCTGAAAGTCTTCTCGCTAAATTCAGAAAGAAGACAAGGATGCCCACTCTCACCACTCCTATTCAACATATTATTGGAAGTCCTAGCCATAGCAATCAGATAAGAAAAAGAAATAAAAGGTATCAAACTTGGAAGGGAAGAAGTAAAACTGTCACTATTTGCCAATGACATGACATTCTATATAGAGCACCCTAAATTCTCCAAAAAAAAGCTATTAGAATACATTAATTCAGGAAGGGAGCAGAATACAAAATTAATATACAAAAATCTGTTGCACTGCTTTACATTAACAATTAAATATTAGAAAGAGAAACTTAAAAATCCCATTTAAAATAAAATGCTTAGGAATAAAGTTAACCAAGGATGTGGCAGACCTAAACATTGAAAACTGTAAGACTCTTATAAATGAAGTTGAAGATGATTGAAAGCAATGAAAAGATATCCCATGCTCTTGGATTAGAAGAATAAATATTGTTAAATGGCAATACTACCCAAAGCAGTCTACAGATTTAATGCAATCCCTATCAGAATCCCAGACATTTTTAACAGAACTAGAACAAATAATACTAAAATTTATATAGAACCACAAAAGACCCAGAAATGCCAAAGTAATGCTGAGGAAAAAGAACTAAGCTGGAAGCATAACCCTTCCAACTTCAGAACATACTACAAAGCAACAGTAATCAAAACAGCATGGTATTGGTACAAAAACAGATATATATAGAACAATGGAACAGAATAGAGGGCCCAGAAGTAAACCCACACACTTATGATCAATTAATCTATGACAAAGGATGCAAGATATATAATAGAGAAAAAGCCTCTTTAACAATTGGTGTTGAGAAAGCTGGACAGCTACATGTAAATCAATGAAATTAGAACACTCCCTCATACCATATACAAAAATAAATTTTAAATGGTTTTAAGACCTAAATGTAAGACCTGAAACCATAAAACTCCAAGAAGAGAACCTAGGTAGGACATTCTCTGACATAAATCATAGCAATATTTTCTTAAATCAGTCTCTCAAGGCAAAAGAAATAAAAGGAAAAATAAACAAATGGAACCTAATCAAACTTAAAACCCTCTGCACAGCAAAGGAAATCATTAACAAAACAAAAAAGACAACCTATGGAATGGGAGAAAATATTTGCAAATGATGCTACCATTAAGGGGTTAATATCAAAAATATAAAAACTGTTCATACAACTCAATATTAAAAATACAAACATTCCAATCAAAAAGTGGGCAGAAGACCTAAATAGACACTTCTCCAAAGAAGATATACAAATGGCCAACAGATATGTGAAAAGATGTTCAACATCACTAATTATTACAGAAATGCAAATCAAAATGACAATGAGGTATCACCTCACACCAGTCAGAATGCCTATCATCAAAATGTCTAACAATAATAAACGCTCAAGAGGGTTTCGAGAAAAAGGAACTCTCCTTCACTGTTGGAGGGAATGCATATTGGTGCAGCCACGTTGGAAAACAGTATGGAAGTTCCTTAAAAAAATAAAACTAGAGCTACTATATGATCCAGCAATCCCAGTCCTGGGTATATATTCAGAAAAGACAAAAACTCTAATTCAAAAAATAAATGCACCCCAGTGTTCATAACAGCACTATTTACAATAGCTAAGACACAGAAATAACCCAAGTGCCCATCAAGAGATGATTGGCTTAAGAAGATGTGATATAGATAGATAGATAGATACACAGACACACACACAACAGAATATTCCTCAGCCATAAATAAATGAAATATTGCCATTTGCAGCATCACGGATGGACCTAGAGAATATTACAGTAAGTCACCTACATACAAATGAGTTCTGTTCTGAGAGTACATTCGTAAGTCCAATTTGTTCATAAGTCCAACAAAGTTAGCCTAGGTACCCAATTAACACAATTGGCTATATAGTACTGTACTGTAATAGGTTGATAATACTTTTCACACAAATAATACATAAAAAACAAACAGAAAAAATAAAGAAAATATTTTTAGGCTTACAGTACAGAACCTTGAAAAGTACAGTAGTTCATGCCAGACACATGAACTTATGTGATCAGACATGCGAACACAAGTTCACATCTTTAAAAGTTCACAACTTGAAGGTTTGTATGTAGGGCACTTACTGTATAGTTAGTGAAGTAAGTCAGACAGAGGAAGACAAATATTTTAAGATATCACTTAAACAAAGAATCTAAAAAATAATGCAAATGAATCTGTATACAAAACAGAAACAAACTCACAGACATGGAAAACAAATTTATGGTTACCAAAGGGGAAAGGGGTGTGGGGAAGGGATAAACTAACAATATGGGATAACAGGTATAAACTTCCATACATCAAATAGATAAGCAATGAGGATTTATTATATAGCACAGGGAACTATAATCAATATAATGAAAAGTAATCTGAAATATATATATATATATATTTAAAACTGAATCACTTGTCTTCACTTGAAACTAACAAAATATTGTAAATCAACCATAGTTTAATAAATGAAAAAAGAAAGTCAGGACTCCTAGGGAGCAACCTTAAGTTAGGGGTAGAGTAGAACAGGGGATTGCTATTTATTTTTATATAAACTTTTAGTACAATTTGACTTTTAAAATGTGACGATTTTATTGATTAAAGTAAAAACTAATAAATTGTTAATGTGGTGAAAGTAAACAAAATATATGTGTTTATTATAACATAAACCTTTAAAACTCAGAAAGATGTAGAGGAAAAGTCACACTAAAACCCACAACCCAGAAATAAAAACCAAATAAAAATATTTCTTCCCATGAAATATTTTTATTTATGTTTGAACATAATATCATACTTAATATGGAAAAATTATATATACTAATTATCTCCCACACAATTTACTGATTATAAAGATGACAGTTATTCTATGATATTTAATATTGGTAATATAATTTATCTACTTCAATTTTAACACTATGAACTCAAGCTCCTTAAAAATTTTTTGTAAATATGCATATACCCATATATACAAAATAGATAGGGATCGCAAGTGAACGGAAGATGCCCCTGTTCTGAATTGAATGAGTTCACACCATTGAAGGTATCTGAGAGAAAAGTGTTCTGGGAGAAGGCTGAGCAAGGTCGAAAATCTCTGAGGTAGAGCAAGCTGAAACATTTGAGAAACAATCAGGAGGCCAAAGAAGCTGGAGCAGAGACTAAGGGGAAGTGGAATAGGCACCAGAGAAGTAATGCCTTCTTTCTGCAGACTGAAAGGACTTTGGCATTTTTCTGATGGGCTTGCCGCACCATTGCAGTTTCTCTTTTCTTTTTCGAAGTATAATTGACATACAATGTTATATTAGTTTCAGGTATACAACAGTGATTTGACATTTATAAACATTACAAGATGATCACCACAATAAATATAGTTACCTTCTGTCCCCACTTAAACTTATTACAATATTATTGACTATATTCTATATTCTGTATAGTACATCACCATGACTTATTTTTAACTGGAAGTTTGTGCCTCTTAATCCCCTTCACCTATTTTGACCATCCCCCGACTCTCCTCCTTTCTGGCAACCCCCAGTTCACTTTCTGTATCTATGAATCTGCTTCTGTTTTATTTGTTCATTTGCTTTGTTTATTTGCTTTTTTTTGATTCTACACATTATTGAGTTCATACACTATTTGTCTTTCTCTGTCTGACATATTTCACTTAGCATAATACTCTCGAGGTCCATTCTTGAGGTTGCTAATAGGCAAGATTTCATTCTTTTTTTAAGGTTGAGTGATATTCCATTACATACACACACACCCTCCACATCCTCTTTAACCATTCATCTATCAATGGACACTTCAGTTGCCTCCATATCTTGGCTGTTGTAAATAATGCTGCATTGAACCTAGGGGTGCATATACCATTTTGAATTAGCGTTTATTGCAGTTTTGAGGAGGGAAATGTCCGGGTCAAATTTACACTTCATCAGACTCAATCTGGTTGCTTTATGGGGTTCAGTATTTCAAGTCACAGGTAATAAGAGCTTCATCCAGGGTCCTAAAAATAGGAAGGTAAGAAGGAGCCTGATTTATATAAATGAAAGGGAGAGTGGTCAGGATTTTCTATGTAGTAAAGGTCGGTACATTTTTACCTTCCTCTTGCCTCCAGTTTACTGAAGAGATCATCAGATTTTTTTAAAATGATTAAATTGCATTTAATGACAATTCGAAGCCAAAATTCAGGGTTCCACATATTTTTCATACTTTGACCTACAGTCATTGAAGCTTCATGTGACAAGTCTTAAGACTTACTTCTTGCTTCCAGCTGCTCCCTCCCTCCCCTGCACATATACAGTATAACAGTGAAAAAAGCTTCTTGGCAGCATAGAACTGTGATGACATCAACTCTCACACCTAATAGCCATGGAAGCCTAATGACACAGAAAAGATCTGGCAGAGATCCTCAGAGGACTGTAGTTGATACGAACACAAGTTTCCCACTAGGAACATGATGCTGCCTAGTTTTATACACCATTATCTGCATTTCCCAGTGTTAAAGACTTTGAAAATATAAATTATGGCTAAAACTCATAGGCCTGTACTGAGTCTCAAAGGATAGAAAACTTCTACTTTAAAATATGGGAAGAAATATTTCCCTGTATCTATATCTTCCCACCCTTCCACCCCCTGAACTGCAGTAAGCAATCGGATCTGCCAGGGGTAAGTAATAAAAGCATCAGTGTTTGAAGGGTCCTGGTTAGGTTGTGTTGAGTCACATAAGACAAAGAAGACATGAGAAGGCTTTCCATTGTGCTTTTCTGTGGTTTCCCCTGCCAACTGGTGAAGTGAACTAACATGGAAATCAGTGTCCTGAAAATTGGTTGAATTAGAATAAAGATAAAGCTCTTTAGATTTCAAAACAACTGTATATGCCTCCTCTGTGCATCTGAATCCTCAAACCCTGCCCTCTTACCTTGCAAATGAGCATTGTTTTCACAATGAGAGAATGTCTAGCCTTAACCAGAGCATCCTGTTTCAATAATATATAGGCTCAGGCGTTTAATAGTCTACTGAACTTTTTGACAAGCCTTCGGTGTGTCACCGCACCTTACTTTTCCACAAAATACTGAAATTAAATTAAATATTGGTAAGCTAAACAGGCAATATAGCAGTGGCATTCACATTTAAATCCCCAAAGCATACTTACTACATGGATGATATTGGTCTAGTTATTTCAACTCTGTACATTTTATTTTTCTTCTATAAAAATTAATGGCATTTACCTCAGAGTTTAGTGTGAGGATGAAATGAGTAAAAACATGTAAATCACTTAATATGGTCCCTGTGCACAGTCACTGAGTTAATGTTAACAATCTTAATAAGATGTTCATTGTTCTGAACTGACAATAAGAAACCCTCTTTGTTATGTTAATTTTAGTTTGATTCTGTACATAGTCTCCTTCTGTTGAAGAAAAGCAATGTTTTAAAGTCAAGAAATCAAGCAATACATGCCAAAGTGCTTGGTGGCTGATGTGTGCCCTAGAGGTGTAGAGGTTTGTTGTATTTTAAATACTATTCACGTTATTCCTCCTGAGTTTCTGCAGCATGGTAAAGGTAATAATGTGTAACTGATGGAATTTCAAATAAAGCATTATTAAAATACTTGTTCAGTGACCTTTTTGCTCTTTACCTTTTGTCTTCTGTCTGTTAACATTCTGGTGTAATCTCTATTCTATTCATCTTATACATTTCTTTCAGTTCTACACATGATATCCCCTTAATTGGTTCAGGACATCTATTTTATTTTATTTTGGGAATAGAGAAAATATATGTAATAGTACTTATTAAGAAGTTTATATCCTAAGTTAGGAGATCCAGGCCTAGAGAAAGACACAGCAGTGAGTAGACCTCTTATTAAAAAGGGAATAAAACATCAGTTAATTTCTCATGGTATATGAATTATAATAAGTACTTTGGAGGACCTTTTGAGATCCAAAACCTAGCAGGGTGCCATATGGTAAAATCCTTCCTTGGTGCTAAAAGATGCTTTTGCCTGTGTGGGGTGCTAAATCTGTCAGTGCTATTTTATTTCTGACAACCAAGAATGCTGAGATAGTCTATAAACCTATTTACATATTTACGATATTCTTAGAACATAATTCATAGATTAGAAAAATTTAGATGAAAACAGCAGAGGAGGGCAGAAACAAGAAGGCATATTTTTTCAGGAAAAATTGCTTAAGAGAGCAAGAAATAGTATCTTCTCGTGATCCATGGATTAGGGATGACTCAGAACATTCTCACAATAACGGTCTGTTTCTACAAGGAATAAAATTTAAGGTAGCTCAGAGAACTGAAATCTTGTTTTGCCAGGATCTGTCAGGGAATATTGGTAGAGAAGAGTGGGCACCTGTTAAGTTTACCAGACACATGAATATTCCAGAATCTAGGCTTGTGAGGTAGTAGATCAGATTCATTAAGAGTCTTCTAGGCAATATTATAATACTTGCTTTAGAATAACATTAGATTAAAAAATTTAAGAATAACAGTTCTAGAACTTTTAGTTTCCCAGAGTCAAGATTTATAGAAAAAAACAAAATATTCTGAGTTGATATCACTTGTTAATTTATCTTTTTTCTGAGAAAAGGGATAAATAGCATGTAAGGGTTAGTACTTCATGACCAGAGGAAGTCAATGGAAAGGCAAACATATTTCAAAAGGAACAGACCTAAAGGAAGGCAAGGGACTCATGAAACTGTATGCTGAAAAAATGTCTAAGTGGATGAAAATCCACAAAACCTCAAATTCAGTAAAGAAATTGTATGTGTTATAAAAGGAGGAAAGCTCTTCTAGATCCAACAATATGAGAGACTAAGTTCATATTTCAGCCCCTTCTCTACTGCATAAAATAAAACAACAATAATAAATTAATGCTAACCAAGTTTAAAAGGAAGAAGAAAAATCAGCAGATGCTGGAATGAAGGAGAATCACAAATCCAGAGCAATAGGATACAAGTTAACAATGTGGTTTATATGAATGCTTGTATTAGAAAAGGACACACCATCCTACCAGGGTTAAGAATTCTCATTTGAATTGCTCAATTTTGAAAACTTGGACACAATAAAAGTGACTCACCTCCTTTCTGTGTTAATCAACAAACAATTGTAGGCAGAGAACTGCAAAACCACACAGGTGACTGGGTCACTGATATGAGACCACCTGACTTCATCATTTGGTGGATGAATTACTATCAGGTACAGAGTTGCCTGACATTGGTGGAAACCAATGCATTCAATGACATGTGACTGATGGTGGGTCTAATAAAAATCATACTTTTGGCTAAAGATGGAAGTAAAAAATATATTGAGATATTTGCAAAAACTTTAATGTGGTACAAACAAATCTGTGATTTCTAATAGTGATGACACAACTCCTGCTAATACAACTGTGATTTATTGCCTACTTTCATGATCAGAGTAAACAGTACATTTTAGTTATAGCTTGATCAAAATGAAGATACAATCTTTCCATCAAATTCCAGGCCCTTAAATCTATACATGGACCTCATGGGTATGAACCTCTGCTTTACATGAATTACCTCATTTAGTCTTTATATGACCAATGTGAAGAAAGAACTAATATTTTTTTTAACTGGAGATAAAACTGATGGACAGACAGTTTGATTTTATCAGTTCATGTCACACAAAAGTTAAATCCTGGAGCTGGGATTCTAACAGAGGCAAATTGACTCTGGCACATTTGCTTTTATTCTTTTATTTTGAACTAAATTCTTATGCATTGTTACGTATTTATGCATTATGTAGTTCTCTTATCTATCTAGCCATTTGTTTTGTCTATTGAGTCATGCACCACATCTATAATGTTTCCACTGCAGTTATGTAATATGTTTAATATTTGGTAGGATAATTTCTCTCTCAATATTTTATACATATTTTTCAATATCCAAATTAATTATCTGAACTTAAGAGGCATTATTAGAATTCAGGTTTATTGAGGTAAAATCTTACATACAATAAAATTCATTCTTTTTTAAGGTACAGTTGATGCATTTTACAAATGCATAATGCCACCACAGTGGAGTCATAGAACATTTCCACCCCACCCTCAAATTCCCTCATTTCCCTTTGTAGTCAATCCCTTCCCTTCTAAGCTTTAAAAATGTTTAAAAGTAAACATTAAACCAGAGAAGCTAGGAAGGTTTTTTTTTTTTTTTTTTTTTTGGTTTCTTTTTACAAGACAAAAAATAAATAAATAAGTAAATAAAGGACAAGCTATAAAATGAAATGGTGACAATATTCACTACATTGTTAGTTTATGTATTAAAAAGCTTCCTTTAAAAAAATTTTAAAATACAGGTTAGGTAATCAGAAACAATGCTATATAACGATAATAAGAGACCACTCCAATTAAAGCAGATTGGAAAATGTTAAGATTAAATTTAATGTTTGGAAGGAATTAGGTAAGGTTTAGGAATAGAATTGTGCAAGAAAAATGAAAAGTAGGTAGAGGTGTCATACAGTACTTGATAAATTGTAGACTTGGTGAGTCTACAAAACGTTTCATCTTTTAAAAGCTAGACTAAGTAAGAAGGAAACCTGTTACTTTGGACTTAATTATGGCTACTAAGAGTATACTTGTTTAAATGAAAATAACAAGAAATTTTAAAGAAATCGAACACATTGGCTTTGTGTTAACCAACAGAGATGTCAGATATATAAACTGAATTAAAACCCAAAAAAGGTAGGTTTGGTCCCACAGCCTGACATTTTTAAAAAGATGACTCAAAGTGTTTCAAAAACTCAAAGTCAAGGTTCTGTAAAATCCTTTTCAATCCCTTCTATCAGAAATATCAAAACCAACTTTCAGAAAAGGGTAAAATAAAATACATACTATGGCACTTAACGATTTATTCTCATTGTATTTCCCACTCTTAGTGGAAGGGGATTTCATTTTATGGAAAAACTCTTGCACCAAATAACAGAACTCAAATTATAAAACTTTGGACATTAGGTAGCAGAAAAATGAGGTAATTTATACATGGAATATATTTCCTTTGCATCAGTGACAATACATCATACATCCTTCTTATGCTAAGTATTTGACAATATGTTCTGATTTTACAACTCCCTCCTCATGCCATTTCCTTCTCAATCCACTGTAATCTCCTTTATGCCACCATTAAAGCTAATCCTAATCCAGACACATTGACTCCTTAATTCAACAGACATTTCCAGTCTTAATTTTTGTTAGCTGATTCCTCTGCTGTTTTTAATTTTGTAGATCACTTGCTATTGCTTAAAACATTCTACTCCCATCATTTTCATAACATCAAATTGTCACTTACTTCTAAATAATGTTGGTCTTCACTATTTCTTTCATCGCCTAAATGCTGGTACACTCAACTCCTCTCCAGTAAATGAGTTTTCTTATACTAAATTTCTCCTTGAATTATCTCTACCACTTTTATGACCTTAACTCTTACCTATATTCTCTTATGACTTCAAAAATTATAGCATTAACCATGATCTCTCTTAAGAATATTAAACATGTACATATACCTAACTTCTGGACCTCTCCACTTTGATATCTCAGGAGTCTTTTAAAGTCAGGTGTCTAAAATGGAATTCATATTCCTTCCAAAACTGTTTTCTTTCCTAAATTCCATATGTCAGTTTAGAGTTCCACCAGTAATCCTAACACCTAGCTAGAAAACTTGGGTCCTTTATTTATTTACTTTACCCCTACACCAAATTTACAAGTCCTACTGGACAAGTTTACCTGTAATTATGTACTGCATCTGAATGACCACTTTTATTTTTGCGTCCACTCTGCCAGTTTCTACCTTCATCCTCTTTGGCCTAGAATGTTCAAATATACTATTGATTTTACATCCCACAGCCTTCAAATCTACCTTCACACTGCCAACAGACTGATTTTTATAAAGCATAGAGCTAATACCACTCATCTCCCTAAAAATCTTTCAGTCTCCTGTTTATCTAAAAATCTTAAGTTTTTAACATGTATACAACAATATACATGGTCTTACCACCCCAAATCTGCTTCTCTAGCTTTATCTTCTTCTGTGTGCTTTGTACTTTAGCAACAATTACTTTAAAAGCTCTGAACACACTGCTAAGCCATGATTACATCTTTTGCCCAAACTCATTCCTCTGCCTAAAATAGACAAACCCATGCCATTCTTTCTTCCCCTGGTAATCAACAATACTCAACTCACATGTCACCTCCCCAGAGAATCTTCTAACACTTCTCCCTATTAACTTAACTATAATTCATCCATTTTTCACAATACCCTACACAATACATTGATGACATTTAGATCATTGCCATAAAATATTACTTTATGTTTCTCTCTCTTTTTACTCCTTTCTCTTAATAACTGAGAGACCATGGAAACAGTTTTATTCTTCTTTTTATCAACATAGCCTGATAATTCCCTGATGTGTAATAGGGCTCAATAAATGATGGTTGAAATGAAATGGGGAAAAAAAAGCAGCTGACATGGGTTGTCTTGTTAAGGGGGCAGAAATATGTCTTCACGAGAAATATGTAAATATATTTAGATATTCCAATTCCTGTTATATCTCTTCAACTACCTATCATAGATATTACAGGGGAGCTTCATACATCAGAGGCCCCAACCAAAGTAGAGGTGCCCATAACTCTAAGAGCCCATGATTCCAATTATACCCTGCCTCCCTTAGAGCAGAATTTTCAGTCTCTAAGATTTAGGCTCTAATAGAATTCCAGCTACTAAATAATAATCTGTGAAGATACAGAAAAAACTGTATATGTTAATTTGAGCTTAGCATTTTATTTCTTGGAATCTCTGATGTTTGATTTCTTCAACAAAACTACTGCCTATTTAACGTTCCTCATACACATTTTACTATTGTTAAAAATGGTGCACAAGTCACACAAATGGGGATAGAATTCAATTTATACAATTAATGAACTGACATAATTCAATATACACAACAGGGGATATAATTGATTTTTCAAATCTATAAATATATTTGAAAGTAAATTTATGAGATATATAGCTTGTTGATTTTATATTATCTAAGATTTCAAAACTCAGCTATAATAGTTCTTGACCTTTCACTGAATTCTTTACTGAAAAGTGCTGTGTATTTTCTCTTTAGCACTCTTCTTTCCTGATTAGACTTTTTAAAACACTTACCAAAGAAACTTGTGATTAATGACAGTTATAACTTATTGGACTTGAAGGACAAATGCTTGCTTCACCAGTTAAGGGAACGAGCTAATCAAAATGAAGAAGTGCAGGGCAAGGGAGAAGAGGGAGAGAAACGAATGCAGTGAATCTATTTGGATTCGCTTGAAGTGATGAGCTGAACTGTTAACTTTTCATTTACTGCATCACAAACTTGACTCAACCTTTGTCTGTATTAAGAATAATGGAGCAGTTCTTATAAAAAGTATAAAACTTCTGAAATTAAGCCTCCTCCCTCTTATTTTTATAGCTACTGGTTGGTATTATTCCAGCTTCTTCACAGTAAATGTTTCACAATATCTTTCACAGATTGGAAAAACTTTTCCACTTCCACAGTTACAAATCCTGCAAACCAAACTGTCTGTCTCTTCAGAGACTATACTTCATTCTTCAGCAAGAAACTGAGACTGAACTTTTTATTTGCTGAGAAGATGACACAGTTTTCTTTTATATGGTGTGGTCTCATTCTTTGCTTTCCCATTGACCTCAAAGGGGTGGGTGCCTAAAATATGTCAATGCTAGATTGTTTGTGAACTAGAAATGAATCAGTCTTGAAAAGAAGGCAGAAATCCTTTTTGGTGGAAGGGTGCCAGGTAACAATTCAGAGTTTGTCATGTCGATATTTGCTACGTGTTTCATCAAAAACTTGCACTATTGCTAGAAACTCAGCATCTAACAATGTAATCTAGCTGGTTATGTTTCTTGCCAACTAATCTCTGAAAAATAAAAGAGGTAAGGGTTAGAAAAATGGGGATAAAGTTGTATGAAGATTTCTGTCATGTGCAATGGTGCTAGTTGAAGGAGGAAAACAACTCTGTGTTTCCTACATGATACAGAAAAAAAATTACTAATCAAAAAACTATACCTACACTGGATTTAAGGACAATTTGTGTGAAGATGTGATATATTAGGATAGAATATAAATAGGGGCTTTCCTAAACCTGAAAACTTGAAGTACATTTTATTACTTTTGGTTCTCTAGAGAAGATTCATTTGCATATTTCTTTAAACTATTTCTGCTCTAGATGTGATCATCTATCTAGTAAACTGTCTCATGAACCAAGGAGAATGACAGCTAGAAGATGAAACACGAAAGAAAATATGAAGTAACTTAGTCATTTTAATTCTGTGTTTTTTATTGTCTTAAACACCCTTCTCTTCCATTAATAACCTCTTCGAAAGAAAGCAGTTGTTATTCCATATAGAGGTCTCCATATAAGAGAGCGATGATGAGAAACATCATATGCCCTCTGCAAGTTACTCAAGGGCTCCAATGTAGTGGGAGCAATGCTTCCAAAGCTGCTCTTGGACATCATATGCCTGTTTGATTTGGCAGAATCAATGGCTAGTACTTTTCTTTCAGCCAATTTACTGGAAGCTCCTCCCTTTCTTACACATAAGCTCCCTATGGGCTCACAGTACTTCTACACATTTACAGAACATTTATTTTGTTCCGTATTAACAATTTTTAAATTCTAACATTGAAGTGTTTCATAATTTTCTGCTTTTAAAACAATTATTTCACTTTTCTGGAAACTGCTCTATGGTGTATCTCAGAGGATAAATGCTAATATATAAGTGCAATATTTAAAAGTCACTTTGACATATTATTATTAATATGCCTTAACTTACATCTCATTAGTAAAAAATCAAATTTCTTATCTCTTTGTTGAAATTGTGTGATGTGTTTCTAGCTCATTTGTTTCGGTAATCAATTCACTTAATGTAGAACCTAAAAATTTATGAAGGAAAACAAGTTAGACTAGATACTCAAAGGAAATTCATCTGCGAAGCTAACTTTAAAATTTCCTTGAAAAGATACAAGAAATAAATAGCAAAAACTACTGAAAAAAAAAGAATGAAGTGAGAGGAATGACATTATCTGACTTCAGGATTTAACGTAATACCACAATAATCAAGACACTGTGATATTGGATAAAGGATAGACTCATAGATCAATGAAACAAAAAGAGAGTCAAGAAACAGATCTACACAAATGTGGTCAATTGACTTCTACAAAGGTGCAAAGGCAATTCAATGGAGAATGCAGAGCTTTCTCAATAAATGTTGTTGGGACAATTGGACACAGTATGCAAAAAAATAATGAACTTCAACTGAAAGGTCTCTCAATATGTGAAAAGCAGCTCAAAATGGATCAGAAATCTAAGTATAAAATGTAATGCCATATAATTTTTAGAAGAAAAAATAGGAGAAAATCATAATGATATGTGGTTAGACAAAGAGCTCTTAGACCTGACACACAAAAAAATATTCAATAAAAGAAAAAAAAGACAAATAAATTAGAATTCATCAAAATTAAAAACGTTTTTTAAGTAAGGCACTATCAAGAGAAATAAAAGAAAAGCTACAGAGTTGGAGAATATATTTGTAAAACACATATCTGACCAAGAACTTTTACCCAGAAAGTATTAAGAACTCTCTACAAATAACCCAATTTTAAAATGGGCGAAGACTTGAATAGACACATCACTAAAAGGATGTACTGATGGAAAAGAAACACATGAAAAGATGTTCAACATCAGAACAGCCTCTCAAAATTATTGGTGAAATGAAAATTAAAACTGAAAGGAGTTTCCACTACACATCTATAAGAATGGTCAAAATAAAAAAATATCGACAGTACCAAATGATGATGAGGATGAGGAGGACTGGAACTCTCATAAATTGCTGCTGGAAATGCAAAATGGTGTGAGTACTTTCAAAACTAGTTCATCAGTTTCTCATAAAGTTCAACATACATCATATGACCCAGATATCGTACACACACGTATTTACCCTAGAGAAACAAAATTATGTTCGCCCCCAAACCTATACATGTTTTTAGCAACTCTATTCATAATTACCAATACCTGGAAACAACCTAAATATCCTTCAATGAGTGAATGAATAAACAAATGGCAATACATCCCTACTAAGAATGTTACTTAGAAATAAAAAGGAATGAACTACTGATACAACCAACAATTTAGATAAACCTCTAAGGCATTATGCTCAGTGAAAGTCAATCTCAAAAGGTTATATACTGTACCATTACATTTACTATATGATATTTCTTAAAAGTCAAAATAGGTGATGGAGAATACATCAGTGATTGTCAATGATCTGGAAAGTGCAAGTGTGTGGCTACAAAGGAATAGTACAAAGGAATTTTTGATAGTAATGGAAATATTATATATCTTGAAAGTAGAGGTTGTTAGACAAATATATACATGAGCTAAAATTCATACAATTTTACACAAAAATTCCACTTTTATTTTACGTTAATTCCTAATAATAAAATTTTTAAATGAATCTGTGCAAAATTAAAATTGTGTTATTTTACTGTTTTCTTTTATTAATACAAAGAAGAGGGGAAGAGACAGAATGGTTAATTCAATAAGGCTCAAATATATGATATATTTTGAGGATTACAACTAACTTCCGATTTTTTCTTAGAGTTAAGATGAAGATTAAATGTGATTAATTTTTTGCCGAAAATATTTTGAACACGATTAGAAAAAAATAACTAGAGTTAATAGCAGATATGTTAGAAAGTCTTCTCTTCATATCTAAAATATGATTAATTTTCATCAGCCTCAGCATTTTCAATTGGTCGAGAACTATGAGAATATTCATTATCTCACATGGTAAGCAAGAAATGACATCAGGGTTGAGATAAAGGACAAATTAGGCAACAGCAGTGGTTGTAGTTATAAATAAAATTAGCGTTTTTCTTCTGTGAGTTTTGTTTATACTTTTTTAAGAAATGCATAGCTTAATAAAACTTTTTGACTTTGTTTATAAATATAGTTACTTCACTCTGTTCAGTAATGAAGGAAAAAGATGCGAGGACATAGTTATCCTTAGGTAAGGATTCATTAATAGATAAAAATTTCATAAAATAAGTATTTTATTTGATGGCTGTGTTACCCTTAAAATCCACTTTAAAGCATGGCCAGATGACCTTTAAGACCCTACTATTATAAAACCACCAGTGAAACATGACCAGCACTCAAGCTGGGTAAACCTAGTCACCAAATTCCCTTGGCAAGTAAGTAAGGCAAAGTACTAAGTATGACAGCCAAAAGAGTGCAAAAATCATTTCACTTCCTATTTATAGCAATATACTTGATTCCAGTTTATATGGAATACACAAAATGCCATTAACAAAAGAAAATATGGTTAACTAAGCAATAAATTACCAAATAAAGCAATGTGAATAGGTAGATATTCATGAATGACTTATGAAATCACCCTGATTCTATATATAACTTACCAGTTTTCAATGAACTTGAGTATTAAAAAATGGATTAAAATATACTGGATTTGATTTCATCTACCTCTGACAATTTCTCAGTATCATTTGTGAAGTACTTGACCAGCACAGTCTTCTGCTTTGTTTTTCCTAGTTTGAACTGATATTTTAAAATGTTCTTTTGGTATGAGAGCAGCAACTATTGCCTTTATACAGCCTTCAGAACTTAGGCAGGATGAAATTCTTTACCTCATTTAATGCTTTTTAAATTTTTTCACATGATTAATAAAAAAACAATAATTTTAACATGTAAGATCTATCACTGTGAACATGTTTTTATTGCATTAAAATACAAAACTCTCCTGTGTGGTTTAAGTTTATAGTTATTGGATTCTGAAAAAAGAGGAGTTTGGTTTTTTTGATGATTTTATGCTTTGCTATAACAGGTGCAGTATAAGACTAAATTAATTGGCTTATAACATTGAATCAACAATTGTGGGATATAGATAACTTTTAACTTTATGGGCAACTCTATATGACCATGCCCTCCCAAAGAGTCTGAAAACAAAAAAATACAGGTTTCATAGGCCATATTGCTATAACTATTAACTATATAAAGGTTGGTATACCCTTTCATTTCTTTGTAATAATATCTCTTGTTCATACTGTAAAGGACAGAATGACACCAACCTTATGAGGGTTAATGTGAAAAGTTATTGCCTAGAGGTATTTATTCTCTCTCATATGTCACCCAGAACAGTATTACCCCTTTAATTCATCAGACGCCAGACTCAGGGTCATAAAATAAGCACAATAAAGTGCCTTCTGTGCCCTCCAATTGTCAACAGCCTCCTTCAAAACCATTCATTCCCATAGGTCATAGATTTCTTGTCTTTTTTCTGTTTCTTTTGGCTTTTGACTGTATAAATAATTTCCTGTTAACAATTTTGTCTCAGTTTGGAAATGATGCTTTCTATGCCTTCTGTGGCCTTGACTTCTGGCTTCCCTCCTTGACCACAAGAATGATATACACCCCCTTAATTACACTGCCTCTAGCTTCTCTGAGTAGACACCACAAATGCTGTAGCTGGATCAGTAAGTCCAGTCTCTTAGCAAAACTGTGTAATCACCTTTATCACTTGGTTTACACCGAATATACTATACTACTTTAGAATGTACAAAATGTTTTCATTTATATTATTGTTATTCTTAATAACCAGTTTAGATACTCAGAGTATATATAATCATTCTTATGAGGCTTAGAGAAATAAAGTATCTTAACTAAGGACTTGCCGTAGTTCACTGGAGGGTTTAGAACGCCTTCTGATTCCTGTTTCAATATTCTTTCCAAAGGTCCACATTACATCTAATTTATCCCTGGGAGACTGAAACCATAAACAAAAACTCTTGCTTCTTAAAGTTTCTTTTTTATTTTTTTAACTTCCAATTTCTAAAATTTCTAACAGTGGTTCTATGAAGTACTTTCTCTTTTTAAAATATAAATATTTAATAGCTATAAATACATGTCCTTATACCCTGCTCGATTCCCAAGAGATATATGACTAGGCCTACAAAAACTCAGGTAGTCTTAATAGGAAAATTTAATACACTCAGCTTCTTACTTCTCTTCTATTCTTATTAATTTTGTATGAAATGTGCCAATAAATTAACTCTTAGAATACATCAGTTGTAGGATATGCTGATGCACATGTTATCTTAGTTTTATGGAGAATAAAAGAATAGTTTAGTACAGAAAAAGTCAGTAGAAGAAGAAAATGATGAAGTGAGAAGTAAAGTTAAGAGAATTGCCTAGTTTTTAGGAGACTACACATAAATCCCTTTATACATACATATACTAGGCATGCATTTTGTTTATTCCATCTTATTCACTTTAATTTAATTGAACTTGTGCTTATTAGTCATTTATGATGCTGTAATATATAGTATATCATCCATTAATGTTCCAAAGCTTCTGATCTTTAGTTAAGAAACACAAATTTAACCATATAATTGCCAAGGTGGCTTTGCCATTTGAATATCTGGCATGCTATTCATAAAAGAACTCTCTCTCACACACACACACACACACACACACACACACACATATATAAAGTACTTCATAAGTGCTTGCTATTGTAATAATTGCTAATATTATGGAATGAGATCAATGATATTAAGACAGAAGAATAATTTAGCTCACATTATGCACAGCAGTTATAACAATGTGCATAGGCTGCTCATTAAACAGCCCAAAGTTTTCTAATTTCTCTGTATAATTTTAACAATTTGAAACCCTATTAAAGCATTCTTAGGTGTTACTTCTTTCTTGAATATTATTTTTGTTTTTAGTTTTTGTCCCCCAAGTAATTTGTATTTTAATTCTTTATTTTTAAAAATATAAAATAAATATTTCTCTCACAAAATGTGAGTCATTGTTTTGGCTTCTTTGCTGAATGAATATTATTCCTTTTTCTGGTTTCTTTTGCTTTGCTTTCTTAAAAAAATTTAATCAAGTTCCTTGTTAATCTGTTCAAAATATTTTATAAATTTTACTTTTTACTCCAAATTTTTGTTCAGTTTCCTAAGAGACTTGCCTGTGTTTTAAAGTAAACTCTCCCCTTGTCTTCAGTAGTTCTTACATAAAGAGATATAAAGAATTATACTTGAGGCATAGTTCATTGTCTTTGTCTTGCTTTTCTTTTGTAGAGATATTGTGGGATCTTCGGATATTATTCTTAAATATTGCCAAAATACCAGACAACTTTCTACTCTTGGACAGGTCTAGTTTTGATTTGTTCTTATTAAGCTTGACGTTTTAAAACGCCACAAGACACAGACCAAACTCTTTCTTAAAGAAACTATCTCCTTTATTTTCTACTCTAAAATAATGCCAACCTATATTCAGATAGTACCCATATACTTTCTAACTCTTTGCTAGTGAACTTTCTCCTTTCAAACGGTCCAGAATCTCTACTTTCTTGGGGGAGAGCCCTTTGGTCTCATCCTTAAGTTCTCATTTTATTTTTTCCATAGAAAAAGACTGATCTAAGAACTATGCAAAGCATTTCATGTTATTTTCTCTTGTTGCAAAATTATTAACTTTTAAGAATAGACACTCAAAGCCTTGTTAAAAGTGTCACATCAAGACTGTAACAAGTACATGGCAAGAATGGTGATACATGTTTCCAAAGACCCCAGCGGCCAGTAAAAAACAGGGAACAAGTACCCAGAACAGGACCAGTTACATCACAGACTTCCTACAAATGCCTCTGAAAAAGTGAAAGGATAAGGAGATGAGGAAATGAATGACTTTTTAAGGTCGACTTCAAGCAGACCATATTCTAATATCAGTGCAAGGTGTTCTCAATTGCCTTTGGTTTCATTTAGATCTTAAAAGTTATAAAAAACCCTAAAATGAGTCAATCTCCATATTCAGTTAAGTGACAATAATTATATTAACTACCCTCTGCTCTAACTCCTAATCCTCGACAGCCTCATCCTTAGGAAAAAGTAATAGCGGTAATCCTGGAAGTAGTAGAGTTATAAGAGTATTCTTTCATGATCACTACGATCCCAACTTGCTAACCAGGACCGTCAGAGAATAAACTCTCAGGTATCGCATCTAAAAACCAGTCTTTGCAGTGACATTGATAGTTGAGGGGTCAAAATATCAATCCGCTCTCTACAGTGATTTCATAATTATACTGATAGAGATAGGTCATTGAGAAAAAAAAAAATCCATGTATAGAAAACCAGATGTTCTCAAACAAGCACGCTTACATTTGCATCCTTACACAAAACCCAAACCAAACGTTTCTTAGTCCCCCTTTAACCTGGGACGAAGTGAGAGAGCGGCACTGACATACATACACTATAAAATGTAAAATAGATAGCTAGTGGGAATCAGCCACATAGCACAGGGATATCAGCTCGGTGCTTTGTGACCACCTAGAAGGGTGAGATAGGGAGGGTGGGAGGGAGATGCAAGAGGGAGGGGATATGGGGATATATGTATATGATTCACTTTGTTATACAGCAGAAACTAACACACCATTGTAAAGCAATTATACTCCAATCAAGATGTTAAAAACAACAATAACAACAACAACAAAAAGATTTGGAAAGAATAAGCTTAAAATGATAGGTGGTAAAACATCAGATTTCCTAATATTTCTGTCTCCAAGTCAAATAAAATATGTGACTACGGTTGATTTAAAAAATAAAAAATAAAAAATAAAAAATAAAATAAAATTTCACAAGTAAACAAATAAATAACTCCTGACTGGGTAGCCCTACATTGCCACCTTTTCTTAACTGAGAGATATGCAACCAACTCCTTATGATAACATTTCATTTTAATGTGGAGAGCTGATTGGTGTCCTAAACTGCATTGTCTAGCATATATGCAGTCCTATCTTGGTGATAATCTTGAGGCTAATTGCTTTTCTTCTAAGAATGTACAAACTATATGATGTGGCTGTTGCCCAAATTATGCAAAAAAACCACAGCCTTTTCCTCCTTTCATCTTAGAGATGATTTTAAATTGAACTGTATTTTTCTTTACTTGACTTTGAGCTTTAAATATTTTTATACTTTACAGTTTGTCTGTTTTTTCCTAATTACTATTTAAATATTTTAGTTAATTTTATCCCTTGTAATTTTACTTACCAATTAATATTGATAATAAATTAACATTTATTAAATACTTAGTGCTTTATGGACACTTTTATTTTTATTTTCTTTTGACCAATATTTATTACATGATATGGTCATCTGATTAAAAAATTTGGCTCTGTAGCCTTGAAGTTCAAAGACTGACTTTATTCCCATTCACACATTTAACCTATATATGTGTGTGTGTGTATATATATATATATATATACACTGATTGATCCTTATATCAGATGCTATTCTACATTCTAGGTTCACAGTTATGAACAGGACAGAAGAGGTGCTTGCTTTTATGAAGCTTACCTTCTAAAATAGGAATACAGATAATAAAAAGTAATTTTAAAAATAAGCAAATGAGAAAACATTACAAATAAGTGCAAGGTAGGGAATTATAGTACTGTAATAAAAAATGACACATAGACACTTTACACTCAATGGTCACGGAAATCTTTCTGAGGAGATAACATTTAAGCTGAGATCTAAATTTCCAACAGATAATCTGCACTTATGCCATAAATTACTTCCTTCCTTTGTGTCACTCACTTTTTGCATTCTCATCTAGATTTTTATTATTGTTGTTATTGTTTTATTCATTTTAAATTCACATAGAATAAACTTCACTCTTTTTGATGTACAATTGCATGAATTTTGATCAAGATATAAAATAATTTTGTCACACTGAAACAACTCCTCTTGATGTCCATTACAGTCAACCCCTCCTACTACCCTAACTGATGCCAACCCTGATGTGTTTTCTGTTCCTATAATTTACTTTTCCAGAATGCAATACAGTTACAATCACACTGTAATTTTTTTTTCTGTCTGGCTTCTGTCACTTGGCATATGCATTTGAGATTCAATCATGTTGTTGTATCATTAGTTTCCTCCTCTTTTACTTCTGAGTAATATTCCATTATGTATAGATATGTCACAATTTATTTATCCATTTACCAGTTGAGGGACATTTAGGTTTTCCCAAATTTTAACAATAATAAATAAGACCATTATAACCATTTGCATACAGGCTTTTGTGTGACCCTAAGTTTTCATTTCTCTTGAGTAAATACAGAGGAGTAGAATTACTGAATCATGTGATAAGTTGATGTTTAACTTTATAAGAAATATCCAAACTGTTTTCTAAAATGGTTATATCATTTGTATTCTCACCAGCAGTATATGAAACTTCCAGTAGCTTTGTATCCTTCCAAGCCCTTGGTATTATGTTAGTCATCTTAATAGGGGTATAACTGTATCTCATGGTTTCAGTTGGTATTTTCCCAATAACTACTTATTTTGAGCATCTTATTAATATGCTTATTTGTCATCCATGCATTCTTTAGTGAAATGCCTGTCAAATCCTTTGGTTGTTTATTTTTTTACAGATATTCTTATTAAGTATTCCTCATTAAGTATTTTGGATTTTTTATATATTATGGATACCAGTCTCTTGCCATGTATATGTTTTGCACATGTTTTCCCTCAGACTGTCACTTCTCTTTTCATTTTCTTATGTGTGTTCACAGAGCAGAATATTTTTTGATGAAATAAAATCTATCAAACTTTTCTTTTGTATTGTCTTGTTGTATTTATGCCGTCCTTTAAATACATTTCAAATAGGACCATACAGTGAGAAAAGGGGCTTCTCATACATGCAAATAATCTCCTAATTATTTCTACAAAGTGTCATGAAAAAGTTCAAACGTCTACTTGAGAGGAGAATTTTCATCTTTTAGATAACTGCCAGAAAAATAATCTAACCATATTTTTATGTCTCAAGTCAAGTTAACAGAACCTACCACTTGTCAGAAATGAGATTTAGTGTAAGGAAGAAAGAATTGTAAACTGAGTATATTCTTTGAAAAGTAAAGTACACCAATCTGCTCATTCAAATCAAATAAATCCATCTAAGTAAACATTATTTAAAACCTTTCGGTACACAAATATGTGTGTCTGTGCTACATAAGACACTATTCTAATAGGTTAACACAGAAAAACATTAAACTTCCTGCACTGCAATTCTTCTTCAAGATATGTTCTCTGAAAAAATAGTATTTTTTTCATCCATTTAAATATAATAGATTTTAGGAGTAAAGAGAATATTGCTTCACATTTTCCAAGAAATTAAAAATTTTAGAGCTGTTAGAGAATTGAGAGTCATCTAATCAGTTGACTTTATTTTTTTTACCAACTTTTAGAATTTACTTTTTTAAAAATTGAAGTATAGTTGATTTACAATATTATATTAGTTTCAGGTATACAACATAGTGATTCACTGTTTTTATGGATTATACTCCATTAAAAGTTATTACTAAGTAATGGCCATAATTCCCTGTGCTGTAGAATATATCCTTGTTGCTTATCTATTTTATACATAGTAGTTTGTATCTCTTAATCCCATACCCCTATAATGCCCCTCTCCTTTCCCTCTCCCCACTGTTAACCACTAGTTTGTTTTCCATTTCTGTGTGTCTGTTTCTCTTTTGCTATATTTGTTTTATATTTTAGATTCCATAAATAAGTGATAACATACATATTTGTCTTTATCTGGCTTATTTCACTCAGTATAATATTGTCTAGGTTAATTCATGTCACCGCAAATGGAAGAATTTTATTATTTTTTATGGCTGAGTTCCATATATATATATATATATATATATATATCACATCTTTATTCATCTGTTGATGGAAACTTGGGTTGCTGCCATATCTTGGCTATTTTAAATAGTGTTGCTATAAACTTTGGGGGTGCATGTATCTTTTAAAATTAGTATTTTTGTTTTTTCCAGGTATACAGATACATATATATATATATATACACATACACATGTATATATGCATATATACATACACATATATGTGTATATATGAACATATGCATATATATACACACACATCCAGGATTAGAATTGCTGGATCATATGGTAGTTCTATTTTCAGAATTCTTGAGGAATCTGATTGTGTAGTACTGTATTATTTACTACAAAGAAAATCCAAGTTTAAGTAGACCCTAGCAGTTCAAACTCATGCTGTTCAAGGGTCAATTGTGATTAGGAAACTATGTGAAATAAGAGAAAGAGAGACAATTAATTTCCTTGTCATTTGCTGAAGAATTAATTATCTATCTTCTCTGATATTCATTCATTTATTTGTATATTCACACCTATCCTAGCTTAACTTACTAAAGCCATGATATATGCTCATGTGAAGAAAAATATTAAACAGTACAGAAAAAATTCAAACGTTGAGGAAAATATCCTCTTCTCTAATCCGTCCTCTTTCTAGAAAAAAATATGGGGAAGGTTTGTATTTTAATAGTTCTATTTGTCTTCATTATTGATACATAAATTAAAATTATTTATTAATTTATGATAATTAGGCCATGATATACTGATTTTGTGCTGTAACCAATGACATGATGCAGTTACAATAACTTCTGCCTCTCATTCCTCCCTTCTGGGTTGATAGATAAATTTATATCATAAAGTACAGTGGTTCTGAACAAGGGCAATTTTGACCTCCAGGGAACATTTGGCAAATCTGGGACATTTTTGGTTGTGACAATTGGAGGGTGCTACTGGCATCTAATTGGTAGAGACCAGGGATGCTGCTAAACATCTTGCAATGCATAGGATAGCCCCTCATAACAGAGAAACATCCCATCCAAAAATAAATAGTTCTGCTATTGGGAAATCTTGCTCTAGAATTTGCCTATAAGATTTCAGATAATGTACTTAAAATAATTTTGACAGCAGTGTTTGATATAACTGACTCTTTGCTATGAAAACTGAGGTCATTAGAATTGTATTGTTTCTCCACTTACCTACCTCAAATTTTTGTTATGTGTATTAACTTTATATCATTACGATTTATAAAATTTTCATTCTTATTATAATTGTCACTTGTTTTATTTGTCAAATAATTCTTATAACTCTGAAACATTAAACAGAATTTAATATATAATTGTATAGGTAATCACAATAATATTGACTCAGACAAAGGCCATAAATAGATGTTAAAACTATTGGGTTAAAGCTTATAGGAACAAGATATTTAGACAGTCTCAAAATATTACTCCACGTATTATTTATTCTTTGGGGGGGAAAAGAGCACTTTACAATGAATGGCACTGTGGTTACCTCCTTAACCAAATTAAACTTAACATATAATGGAACAGACTCATATAATACAATGCAGTGTGGAATAGACCATATTATCTAATCATGAGGAAACAATCAAACAAATTCAGATAATGTGAAATGCAACATAATGACTAGCCTAAGCCCTTTAAAAAGGTCAATATCATGAAAGACCAAATAAAGAAATATAAAGAGGTAGGGGTACAGATTTAGATTAAAGAAGACCAAAGAGACATGATTATTAGATGTAGCAGGTGACCCTTAGTTGGATCTCTATCAGAGCTATAAAAAAAAAAATTTAGACATCTTTTGAGCATAAATATAGAACGAATATGAGATAATGTTATTACAAAGATTTTATTTCTTGGGTATGAGATGGGTTAAATTACTTAATTTTTATGGTTATATAGGAGAACTCCCAGGATACATCAGTAATTTTTTTCATATGGTTCACAGGGGTGGGGGTGGAGGTATGTATGGGATGCATGCAGAAAGAGCAACCTTGAGCAACTCTGACACAATATTAATAGTCAGTGAAATGAGATAAAGAGTATACAGCTTACTTATTCTATCATTCTCTCTACTTTGCTACAGGTATGAAATCTGTCAAAATAAAAATTGTTAGCTACATTGTATTTATCCTCTGATGAAAGCCTGAGGACAAATCTCAAATTTTTTTAAAAAGTGGACTTTATGTAGTAGTATAATGGTAAATACTTAAAAATTAGGTCTCCCGGTGGTGGTTGGGGGGGCTTATTTGAAGCATTTTTTTTTTTTTTTCTACAGTGTACATAGTCTTACCATGGTCAGTTTCAAGCACTGAACACAGAATTGGGAAGAGATGCCCAGAACCACACAATTATGTAGCTTTTCCTCCATACAGAGAGATGTAAATAATCTCAAAAGCATAAATAATAGTAAAATGTAGTAAGATAATTAGGGAGTAATAAATTCTGAGTATTTATTTCCCTGTTTTTAATATAATTTATTTAAGTGAAGTTTCTATTATAGAATTTCTAATAATGGATGTGTTAAAAACCTCCTGGCAAAATTCCTAAAAATTTAACAATTGGCTCTTATGAGGCCCTAGAAGCCAACTCTAGCTGGTCCTATGCCTTGGGAAGATTCCTAGAGGGGAATATGGTGCCTGAGAGTGTAATAAGGTTGAGATTATTGTACTCTCCATCTTGGTCAGGCATCAAGAGAAAAAAATAACTACAAAAGGACATGGCTCTCCTTTCCCTCCCAGAATTAAAATTCTGTATGCTGAATTAAATGATTTATGTATCAAGCACCTTTCTAGATTCAGGAGTTACAGAAGTGAACAAGACAAATGAAACCCCTTCTTCTCATGGACTCCATTATTATTGCCTTACGACCCACTTGTTTTAATTTGTTGACTCAGAACTTGGAGTTCCTCCTTGGTTCCCTTGGACAAAATCATGTTTATTCTTGGAATATAACTTAGCATATGGAATCAGAATAGTCTGATTTCTTAAAAACAAGACAAAACTGTGTTCATTCTCCTTTCCCAAGAATTCTCAAATTTCCCAATCTGCTCATTACTTTCTGGCTTCTCATTATTAATCTGCTTTTGTAATTCTGTTTTTATCATTCAAAAGAGACTTTGGAAGTAAAAAGTGGCAAATGAATTTTCATTCTTATATCTTAAACCAGGAGATATTATCTGATAATTTTCAAAGAGATTGCCGAAGTAGATTACCTAAGTAATCTTAGAAAAGTTCTAACTCTTTATGAAAGTACAGTAGCAGCCTGCAAGATGTCTTTAGTGGCCTTATAGATCAACGTATCTATTTTTTAAATCAGTAAGGGTAAAAGAAATAAAACATCAGAGTGAAAGGATAATTGAGACCTAATTGAGTATAATTATTCCACAGCTTTTATTTAATTGTCCAAAATACATATTTTTATAATATACTTGGTTCCAAGGTATTAGAATTTCTGCTCACATATTAAAAACTCTGACATAAAAATGCAGAAAACTTGGGCTTCCCCAGTGGCGCACTGGTTTGGAGTCCACCTGCCGATTCAGGGGACGTGGGTTCATGCCCCGGTCCGGGAAGATCCCACATGCCGCGAAGCGGCTGGGCCCGTGAGCCATGGCCGCTGAGCCTGCGCGTCCGGAGCCTGTGCTCCGCAACGGGAGAGGCCACAACAGTGAGAGGCCCACGTATCGCAAAAAAAAGAAAAACAAAAAACATATATATATATTAAAACTTTGTCCCTGATATCAATCCAGTCAGAAATTTTATCTATTTTAACCTTTTTTATGGAATTAATATATTTCATATTTATTTTTTATCATGATATGTATTTATTATTTTCATACATTTTTTAACTGTGTGAATTTTTATTTGCTGGGCAATAGAAACTGCATGCTAAATTTTAAGTTTAGTTTAAAAACTATTTATTTAATAATATTTGAAATTTTAAATATGTATTGATATCATTAGTTATTCATCTCAGAATGTTGTGGTGCATTAAATCTGCGATTACAATAAAAAGGTAGGATAGTGTTTAACTCATTTTATATGTAAAGTAAAATTTCTTTATTCCACCTAGATTAGAAGAGAAATTTAACTGAGATCCATCAAAGCATAGATTTTGTTTGGTTAATAAAGCTTAAATATTTATAATTAAGCATTAAAAATGTTCATTCTTTCACATCTCATTCTAAGTAGAACAAATTAACTTTTGTAATCCATTGATTAAGGAAAACTAGAAAAATTACATCTTTGTATAATATTACATTACACCTTCTTTCCACTTTTTAATCTCTATACTGCCCACTATCAATTTAAAATAACTGTTTATGATCATAGCAAAGATTTCAGCATACTTCTTTTATGTTTCATCCACAATGATGAAGTTATCAGATCAAGATGCCAAAATGCCAATTAATACCCTGTTAGATAGAGTATGTCTGTATTTGTATTTAGGTTGTACATAAAATAAACTGCTTTAATGGTTTTCTCTAGGTTTCTTTTGAAAAAGTTGCTTAAACAAAATCAAGAAATAAACCAAAATATTCTATGTAACTACTTATGGATAGCATATATCTTTAAAGTATTTTCACTTTATATTGTCATCATACTCTATAACCAGCTCATTTCTCTACTTGCTTCATTATTTTCCTTTTTGTACAATTAGTTTTGTCTTCTTGTTCTTTCTGAGTATAGCTGCTATATAGGGACACCTGCTGGGAAATAAATGAAAAGAATCAAATTCAAACCTGAGCTTTGGAAACAAAAAAAGCTTCCATCTTGTATAAGTTAAAGTACACTTTCTTCATACAGCATATTTCATTTCAAGGCACACTTGCCTCTTAAATATATCAAAATCCATCTACGTCTTGATTTTTGCTATTGATCTAAAAATCTCTGCCTTGGCTTGAAGTTTCCAGAATCTACATACAGTCTTATCTGCTATGTACAATATATGTACAAATGTATTTATTGCAACAGGAAAGTTGCAATAAATATATTTCAATCAAGTCATTTATTAGATGTTCATACATGTTTTTAAAGAAATGTTAAAGGAAATTATTTTTCAGTGTTACTAGGACTTCTTTAATTTTAAAATTTTTACATCTTAATTTTATCTAAAACATCTAAAGCAAGGTAAATTTTATCCTTTGTGAGCTTAATGTAAATATTCTGAATTAATGAAAATGGTCTCTTAAAAGTCTGTTTACATAAAACTTTGTAGTCAATTTCAATGTAAGTGAGTTTCCAACGCAGCAGATTAAAAACATCAGAAATTACATATAAAAAGTACAGTGTTTAACAACAAACCATCAAATAGATATATAATTGTGTTCCAATCTCAAATCACGCTTAACTTCTTCAGAACTATGTTGATGTATAAAGTATTATAAG
Organism: Kogia breviceps; assembly: GCF_026419965.1. Classification (NCBI taxonomy): domain Eukaryota; kingdom Metazoa; phylum Chordata; class Mammalia; order Artiodactyla; family Physeteridae; genus Kogia; species Kogia breviceps. The sequence goes on from NC_081312.1 coordinate 71,790,209, forward strand.
ATGATAAGACAGAGATGATACGAGCATATCTCATCTCTTGAGTGGTTTTAATAATTTCATCTAGGTGCTCTGCTGAATATCAAATCATAGGCAAGATTATAGTCACGTTTTGGAGTGTAGCCACTACAGCAGTTCTCAAGTGATATTCACCATAATTCAGCTGAACGTGGACCAGTCATGTGTGGAGAATGGATGACAGCAGGATTTCCAAGCACCTGCTCTATGCTCCCAACCAAATAGGGAGAATACGTTATATGGTGACAAACTGATATCTGGCCTCCAACCATGTGGCAAAGATGCTGACAATTTCTAAGAGGCCAACCAGAGATGTCATGATTCGAGATGTGGTGAACACTGTTTAATTTCAGAGGAGAACAAGAACACGCTTTGAGAAATAATAGCTTTACTTACTATTAAATGAACTTAAAAACCTACATTGTCTTAGTCAGATCTGATAATGTAAACCCATTCCAGCACACTCAACAGATTGTTGAGAGAAGAGTATACAGGATAAAAACAAACTGAAATCAGAAAAATTCAAATTCAGTCTCTAGTACTAAGTAGCTGATACATTATCCTTGGGCAAGGTCTTTAACCACTTTAAATAGCATTTTCCTAATTAGTACAAAGGAGATATTAATGGTACTATTGGGATTATTGACATTAAATGAGATAATGAATATAAAGTGCTTCCTAGAATATGTGGCACATGATAAGCATTCAACTAACATTAATATTTCAATATTGATCACCAGTTACAGGGGAGATTTCAATAAATCATTGTACATATCATTTCTACTACTTTGTTGGATTATATGACAGTATTATTTAAGCTCTTGGATAAAGCTGTAGCCAGAATCATAAATTTTGGTTTTGAGAACATTATCAAATCAGTTGTAAAATCAGACTGAAAGATGCATCTCAAAAGACACAGGTTTTAGATAGACTGAATTCTAAACACTGCAGATTCTATGTGTTGCTTTCATCAAGTTTGATAAAATTCCAAACCATGTTGCACCAGTATTTATAAACACTAGAAAAAGGAAAATCCTGTATTAATTATGAATTATTTACTTAGTTAAAGCTTCTGCATTGCATAAATAAATATGATAAATGGCTTCTCTTATGCCTACCTACTGGCCTAACCACCTGATATTTAGAATAATATGACATGAGTAGTCATGGAAGTCCAAGGCAAAATACTGAAAAAAATTTTAGTTGGGATTCTAAAACAACTAGAGACACATCACAGTGTGAATCACATCATTTGCTATGAGACCTGAGATGATAAAATTACATTATTAATCTAAGATGGTTGAGTAAAAAAAAGTGACAGCTGAACAACTGGAGGTGCTATATGATCCCAACAGTATTCTTTGTCTACTCTGTTGTAAGGCAACAAAGCCAGGTTTACAGGGCTTCCTGTTTTGTTTTTTTGTTTTGCATGTGAGTGGAATAGGTGTTATTAGACATAAGGAGAAAATTGGGACTGTTTACTTTGTGTAATATTGAGTTTCTTGTTTTGCTTGATATTCTTCCTAGAAATAAGTGAAAAAATATATAAAATGTATATGATACATCCACCAAGAAACTAAACTTTTCACTATATAATGCCAATGAGCATGTTTGATATGCTTTTTTCTTTAAGCAATGGTATTATGAAGATATAATCTTAAGGTAGATGGATGATAGACAGATATAAATATAGATCAAATAAAAATGAATTGATACAGTTTTACCATTTGGTATTCTTTTGATTATGTGGGAAAGTAAAAGATGAGAGAAAGGATAATTATGAAGATAATCTGGAAGAAGCACAGACCAGAGTTTAAAAATAAGAAAAGTTTAATAGGAAGATATCAGCTTGGGAAAACTCTATAAAAATATTACATTTGGCTAACTATTTTTCTTTAGAAGTAGAGAGCAAATTATAAAATAATAATTCAGTGTTCTGCTTATATTACTTTAACTAAGCAACTTTTCCTGCATGTGCCATACAACCTAACCAAGATATAAGCAAGACTGAACTCATTATTGTCCCCTGAAGACAGCATGAATGTAAATCAGCTAAAATATAATGCTCAGGATAACTTTTGGGTTGTTAATAAAATTCATGGTGCTTAAGTTGCTCACTTCTAATGCATATTTTACAAGTCTCAGAGGAAATCTCTGAAACTCATAGATTTCCCCACTTTCCTTGTTACTGTCTTTGATGCACTTTCAAACTCTGTAAGATAAATATAATATTTTGTGTAGCAATGAAAGTACCTATGTGAGAGAATCTGAAGGTGCTATAGAACATTTTCTATTTACAATATTCCATTTTGGATCACTGAATGTGAAAACTGAGGATAAATGTGTCCAAGGTCATACGGATTTAATATCAGAAAGAGCTTGGTCTTCTAAGGTATGCTCTGGTGCTGGTTCTTTCCACTTAGTCCCTTGATCTAATGAATTATGAATGATTCCTTACTGTCAGCACAATCATCCTTTTAAAGTAAATTTTTCTATGGTGGGTACATGTTCATTCTGATGTATTTACACTCTCATTCCTTTCTCTCTGTTTGACAACATGCTCTGGGTGTTATTGAGTGTCCATGATCATAAAAGAACACTAAGTTTACTGGCCTATACCAGAGATTAGTATATGATCTTTATTTCACTGTTATTCCTAAAATAGCTTATAGAGCAACCAGAGGAACCAGAGGAACATTCCATGGGGATATGCAGGTGTCAAGACAGGTAGCAAATCTCTAGAATTTTATTTCTCTTTAGAAGAATACTAACTAGTTCAGCTTACAATGACTGTGATTGTATCCCACTAATTTCAATGATGATGAAAGACAGACTTCCACATCTTTGAATGATATCAGAACTTAAATCAGGCATACTTTAAATATTTTTATAATAAAAATATGCCCCTACCAAAAGTGTAGATAAACATTAACTCAACAAGAAAATAGCTGGGTTTTTTTTTTTGGGGGGGGGGGGCTGACTGTTTTTTTTTTTTTTTTTTTTTTTACTTCATCCTTTTCAGGTACTTTTGCTGGGTATATGGGTATACAGAATTACATAGATAATTATTTTCTATCAGAACATTATAGAAATCATTTCACTGTCTTCTAGCTTACATAAGAAGCAGCTGCTTCTCCTTTAAAGCTCATCTGTATTTTTTTTTCCCATCTTGGTGTTTTGTACCTGTATTTTCACAACAGTATATCTAGGTATGAATTTCTTTATATTTCTTTGTCTTGAGATTCTCTGGACTTTTATATTTATTCATCAGTAACTTCTATCAGTTTGGGGACATTTTCAGGGAATATGTGATCAAATATTATTTACTGCCACATTTTTACTGCCCTCTCATTCTACCTAACTGATTAAATCTTTCACTCTATCCTCCATGTTTCTTATCCTTTCTCATATGTCTTTCTGACCTTTACTTCTCTATACTTCTTTTGAAGTGATTTCTCCTGATCTGTCTTCCAATTCATTAATCCTCTTTTTGTCTGTGTCCAATATGCCCTTAAATACATACATTGGGTTTTTTACTTCAGTTATTGTATTTTCAGGTCACACTGGAAAATTTATTTTTCTATAAATATTTTCAAATGACCTTTTATCTTTCTAAATATAATAACTATTTCTGATTTATAATCTGCATTGATAATTTCAAAATTTGAAGATTTATGATTCTGATTCTGCTATCTATTGTTTTTGCTGCTTTCTAACTCACTGTGCCTTATTGAAATGTGTGGGGTTTTTTTCCTGTGATTTTGTAATTTCCCCCAGAAAATTTTTCATGGAAACTACTAAGGCCAAGCATGAACTGCATTCCTCTAGAGATGATTCATGTTGCTTCTGCCACAGACCTGAGAGTACTATTAGTCTGGGCTCATTTTAAACTGAATTTATGATTGAAGAATTTTGAGTACATTCAGGTAATACTAATTTTGACTGCATATTTGTAAATTAATAGGTTTGTGGTTACAATTTCTATAATATTCTAATTCTCTGTGAAAAGGAGGCAGGTTTATTTTGCTTCATCCTTGCCCTGGAAAATATAGTCTTTTAGAGCTCCAATTTCATGTATAAAGTGTTGCCTGATAGACTTTTCTTGCCCTTAAGCTTTGATCCCTTTCATTTTTGTCCTGAAAGGAAATCAAATGCTAATCTCAGTTTCATTGGATTCAGCAAATCTCCAGTGGTCCACTTACCTATCTAAACTCCTGATTTCTTTTTAGATTATTGCCTGGTAACTTATGACATCTTCTCAGTACCTTGGTGTTAAATATATATATATATATATATATATATATATATATATATATATATATATATTTAAAATATTTTACCCAACATCTTTCCTTTTTTCATAAAAGAGTTGGTCCAAATCACCTGGCCTGTTAAGTATGGGCAAAGAGCCCTTCTATTCTTTCTGTTTTACTACTGTTTAGGGTCAAAACATTTCAATTAAGTGAGTTCCCTTTGCACAAAAATTAAAACTGAACAAGTCAAGTTTTGTGAAGGATACAGAAGTAGAATAATAAAAATAAGAATGTAAGGAGGAGTGATAACTTTTATATAGAAAGATGAGAAAATAGATATATATATATGTGGTTTTGTTTTTATTTTGACATACAAAGGATATTGACCAAGACTATGTAAATATAATCTAAGCTAGACATCAAAAAGTATTTTAGCTTGAGTAAATAAAGTAGGGATCCTACTTTCCTAAGGCATTTATATAAGATATGTTACCCCAACAAAAATAATAGCTATTATTTACTGAGTGTACTTGTAGGCCAGACAATTTAAATGGATTATTTTACATAATGTTCACAACTTCCCTAGAATTATGTTCTTTTCATAGATGGTGAGATAAGGTCCAAAAATATTAAATGGTTATTGAGACCCACAGCTGATGAGTGACAGAACTGAGATTCAAATCTCATTTCAGAGCCCATTGGCTCTGACTTATCCAAGACACTGTATGATAATGTAGGTGTGGTCATGTTCTCTATAACAATATATCAGGTATCCTTTCAAAATCCTCCCAGCCCTATGAAGATACATACTGATATAGAAATATACTTCAAAAATTATTAATCACTTGTGTTTGCAAAAAACATAAACATATACAAACACTCTACCTCGTCTTTATTATCTTCCAGTATCAGATTCACATATTCTTATTTTTTCTTAGGTGAGATACTAATATGAAAGTTTTATTTATTACCACTCAGCCCTTCTTAACTCAGTTGTAATTGGACAAGAGTCTTACTCTTTTAGTTGCTGAAGGTTAGTTTGGTAGAAGAAAGAAAAGAAAAAAGGAATCAAATTCAAGACCAACGTATAAGATATTATGTATTCTGCCCATACAAATACAAATGAATTATCTCTAGTTAACTTTATGGGGAAGGAAATGAGTTGAGGTGTTGATATTAATCATTGACCTATTTTGTTAAAAGGACATTTAAAATATATCTATAATACTCTTAAATAAAGCAAAATTCCACCTACTTATTTTCTACTGTAAGATTGTTTTTTAGAGTTCAGCTTGATCCAATAAGGTTATGGGCTAAATAATATCTGAGCATTCCTGGTGACAGCAGTTAACCTGAAAATCTACTGGCAATCTCATGTAACCAGACTTTCACCTCCAGCCTGAATTTAAAGACCAACCTGAATATTTTCAAATAAAATGAGTTTGATTACTGTAATGAAAAATACATTAAAAATACTGAATATAGCCTTTGAGATGATTTATGTATCACATTACCACTGCATGAAACTTGATTGATATACTTAGGATTTCTCAGGCAAAGAATCTATATCATAAAAAAAATGTATTTCAAAAATATGTAAAAAATAAGAAAAAAATGAAGGGCAGGCTGAGACAGGGAGGGAGGAGATGGACTATTTATTATGCAGCAACCTAAAACCATTGGAAGATAGGTTAGGTGAATATAATTTTCAACTTTCACTCTGGGCGCAACTTAACAGAAATAATTTCTCAAGTTAATCAAAATATAAGAAAAAAAATTTTTAAACATTGTAAAGAAATTTCTACCTGACCAGACTCTGTAGATTAAGAGTTAAATCACACATTCTAAGCATACACTAAAAACTGTTCAATGATTTGTGACCCAAACAAAAACTTGCCAGTCTCTGTTCTTGAGTTCAGTTGGGGTCACAATCTCTGTTTTATTTAAAAATGGCTTATATTGCCCATTATAAACAGGAAAAACATAAGCCTTTTTTTTGCATAAAATCACAAACATGCCCTAGAAAGGAGAAAACAGTAGTGTATATCAATCTTCCACATCAACTATAGGTGAAACAACAATAGACCTGGGAGTTGTATTCCTAGTGTAACCACAAGTTTAAATGAATCAAGTAAGCTGATTTAAGACACTGTGACTGGTTGATTTAAGATTCAAATGACTGAAAGAGTTTACCAAACTTATATTCCTTGTTTTCAGAGTACTTAACACAAAGTTCTCCAAACCTATCCAAGCTATTATTAAATGACATAAAAGGTGTTTACTGCTTCAAAAGGCAGCCTACCAGAATATTGCTTTTTTCCCCCTCTGAGCTACATAGTCTTTTAAATGGCACTTTCTATAAATGCTAGATCTTTTCTAATAAGAAGAAATGCTGTGATCTCAGCTCTTCTCAGAGAAGCCTCAGATATTGTGCCAAATCTCTGGGCCTCCGGGCTGTTTATCTAACGCTGAAGTTAGACTGTATGCTTCTCTATATCTATGTTTTCCTCTGTATAGTATAGCTCATCTTTGTTCACAAAACAAGTGAAATATATATATTCTGCTCATTTTTCAAAAAAGAAAAAAATGGTTAAAAAAGATATAGAGTCAACTATATCAACACTATTAGAAAGATACAGTGGGGGTTACTTTGGGTAAATTCAACCCATGAGGTCTTACTGAACACCTATAAATGGAGATAAATCTGCCCGGTGCGACCATATCCCACAGCTCTTAGACAGAATTTCTTTCCTGTTTTCTTCCCGAAGAACTCACTAAGTGTAAATGAAAATATAATTTAGGATGAATTACAGCATATTAATGCAGTAAGCATTTACGAGGACTCACTTAATCGAAGTCATTTTGGTTTGTACTGTGAAGGAAAGCAAGGAAGTACAATACTAGCACTGTGTCTGCTCTGAGAAAATCTCTAGCTTCTTAACCAGTAGTTATTTCTTCAGTCGATTAAGTCAGCTCTTGGTCTTTTTCTGAATTTAGGCATGAATAGTTTAGCCTTCCACTTTAACTCTACACTCACACAAACTCCCTCCATTCCTCTCCACAGTTGCTGTAATAAATCTTTAACTTTCAAGTTCACAATCATAGAGCAACGTTTTCTTAGTAACTTAGAGGCTAGTCAAAGCAGTCTTTCCTCTTCCTTATGTTTCATTCAAAATCTTTTTTACAGTGACCCATTTTCAACTGCCTCATTTGTTGCCACATTGGCCAATGTGTTAGATCCATGCCCTTTAGTCCGTCCTCATCAAATATCCCCCACTTAATCTATTTCTCATCTCTTCATCAGCTATTTCTTCTTTTATGAAAAATGAAAGTATATAAATGTCACACTAACAAGCATTTGTTCCTTTGTCCCATGCTTACACCCATTTTCAGTGCTACCTTTTCATTTCTTTCAACTCTCTTCACCACAAAGCCAACACTTGCCTCCAGCTGGATATTGAGAGCTCTCTCAAGGTGCATAGGCTGTTTCTTCACTTTTGGCATTCTCATGCAGTTTTCTCTGATGCTACCTTTTAATAAACGTATTACTGATCCTTTGAAGCCAGTCCAAATATCATCCTCTTAGATAAATCATTTGGGGCTTTCTTCCCGTTCCAGCCCCAGAAGAATTAATCTTCTCCTCATTTGTAATTCTGCAACATGGGTTGTTCATTATGTTGTGCTCATGTTTTAGTATTACTTTCAAAACTACCTTTCTCTCACTAAATTATGAAATCTTTGTAAGCAAGGACATTATCTCTATCATCCTTCCTATCTCAGTAAACTCTAGTACAATGTCTGACACATAAGGGGTGCTCAATGTATGTTTGTTGCAATTAACTGATTTCATCCCTCAAGAAGCTTGTTATCAAGTATGTTTATGGAAAAGTCCATAGCATGATATTACAGGAATCTGGAGAAAGATTACCCCAGGATACTCTAAGAAAGCTGAAACATACTTGGGGAGAAGAGAATTCCAAACAGAACAGGTAACATCTCCTACTGTGCAGATAAAGTACATTGAACAAAAGGTCAAACCTGAAAACTTATTAAAGGAACACTGAATATCTAATTACCTGGACTTTTGTAAAGAAAATAAGATAAGGTTGAAAGATAGGATGAAAGGTGAAGAATTTAGCATCAGTCAGAAACAGGTTTAGATGCAAGTGACAAAAATACTGGAAATAATAAGAGAGAAGTTTATTTCTCTCACATATAAGTGAAATCAAAGAGAAACATTCAAAAGTTAACGAGTCATTCATACTTTGTGCTCCATGACCATCAACACATGCCTTCTACCTCCTGTTCCAGGCGGCACTTTGAACTCCAACCATTCTGCATTTCAATAAGGAAAAAGGAGCAAGGAAGGAATATGGTGTACTTTTTCTCTCTGAAGACATATTCTGGAAATTGCAAGTAACTGGTCAGAATTTAGTGCCAGGGCCACAGTTGGCTGCAAATGAGACCAAAAAGTCTTATTTCTTATGAGTTCTTTCTCCCTCTTTCCAAATAGGGTTTTCTCTCTTTGCCCAAGATTTAAAAGATAAGCTGAGGCATTTGCATTTTAATGGTGAGAACAAACAGGTAAACTCAGTAAATATATATATATTTTTTCCATAAACTGATGCTCTTAGGAATTGAATCAACACCTGTTGGTTTGTGTCTTTAATGTTCCAGAGAGAAATTAAGCACTCAATTTCTATTTGCCTAGTAATTGTTCATCACAGCTATTTTTCCCTTTAAATATAGTAAGCATTCATTATAATATTCACCTAAAAGGAACAAAAGAAATCTGCCAAATACAGTTCTTGTCTGTATGTAACAGGTTTTTTTTTGTTTGTTTGCTTTGCTTGTCCAGTTCCATTTAAATGGTCATTTCAGCAAATAACACTGAAATACAGACATTTAAACACAGGGAAAAGCTGAGTCCCTACTTCTGTTTGCTGATTGATTTGGTTTTATTGAATATAAATAAGCAAAATGATTTCTTTCAAAATAGCTGCCAAGGATCATCCCTCATTAATCTCTGCACGGCTTTTCTTGCCTACATCATAAACCCAGCAGCAGAAAGTACTAACACAAAGCTCACATATCTCCCAAGTTAGCCCTGGAGTGAATCCCATTCCTCCTCATGCTCAGACCCGAAGTTAGGAAATATTCTGGTCATGATACTTTTTTATTTTCAAATTAATTCTAAACGTGAGAATAAAAAACAGTGCTCTAAATATTATGTATTTATACACTTTATATAACTGAATATTTCAAATAATTATAGTAAAATGATAACAGGAATTAATTACAACAGGGCATAAAATTGTATTTTTTGATAGATATATTCTCTTTATATACAGTTCTAAACTGGGAATACTATGTTTAGAACTTAGAACAGGTATACTATGACTAAAGATGAAATAAGAAACCATATTGAGAACATAAAAATATTTTTTTCTAAAAAAGGGCTAACTAGTTAGTTTCAGACACGTGTGCCTTAACATTCGAAACTATTTATGAAGTATTAGCAATCTATAAATGTATAACAAACTAACTAACCAAATAAATAAGTAAATAAATAAAAGCATGCACTACCAAAACTGTGATGACAAAAAAGTTTTCAAAATTTGAAAGTTCTACCAACTCTAAGGACTTGTTCTGAGAAAAGCGAAGTGTCCAGCATGCTTATAAAATTCAGTAATTTCAGCAAGATAAAAGAAAGTTGGAGTATTTATTTTCTTTTGTATCTTATATATTCCCTCAACTTGTTCTTGGTAGTTTTACATAGAAAACCACTCATCTATTCCTCCTTCTACCACGAGAGAGAAATTTTATGAAGTGACCAAATCATCATTCTCAATCACCTTGGCTTCATGTTTTTTTCATCCATTTAAAGACTAAAACTTCAAGAAAGGAACAAGAAGAAAGTATGGTGGATGCGGACACATTAATCCTCATATGCATTATCCATAGGCATAAAGCACTTTAGGTGGAGGCAAGGAATAAGAAGACTCCTAGATGCATTTTGGAGCTTGTTTTTTCATGGACCACAGTCCAGAATATCAGAGGACAAATCAGTACATGAGAAGATATCAGACTAGGAGAAAAATTGTCAAGTAAAGACTGCTGGGTCCTAGAAACTGGTCAAGAAACAGTGCTCATCACTATGCCTTCCAACTCTAGAGCAGAGAAAGGAATTCAAGCATCTCCCAAGTGTTAGTGAACAGAACCGAGAGAAGAGCCACATACCCTGCCTGTGGACAGACTGAATTTAAAAAGCTCCCCTCTCAATCAAGGATGAGTAAGGAGAAGAAATAGCAGCTAGGAATGTATAAAAAATACTGCAGAACAAATGAAAGAAAACACTGGAAAAACCTAAGGAAGAACACAGTACAGTACTTATTCAACTGTAGGAATCAAAAGAAAAAATATCCATGTTATAGTAAAAAATATATATATGATAATTCAGTAGTCTACATGGACAAATCCAGCTACCTCAATATCTACAGGGACTAGTATAGCTATATCAAGATTTCAAAAGGCAATAAAGAGTGGTTAAATATTGGAAAACTGGCAAATGCAGGCTATTTTCAAAGAGATAGACACTAATCAGCACCATCTAAATATTGTCAAGCATGAGTTCATTGTTATCAGATTTCAGATTTGGGAAATTTAGGGATTTTTCAGAATTATCTCTTTCTTTCATCCTCCTTCCCTCCCTCCCTCCATTCGTCCTTTTCTTCCTTTCCTCATACGTTGGCCAACAACAAAACAAAAGAAAGACCACCACAACAAGAAAACACTATGCCCCAAACAAACCACATCTGTATATTGCATACAGAATACAGACTGTCTTTTTAGGAGCTCTTCTTAATAGAATATAACAAAAAAGTTGCAGAAACAAGAGAGTAAGTCAAGAAGAGAACAGGAATTGATGAAAAAAACAACACACTGTGCTGAACCTCAGTGAACACACTGAGCTGAAACCTCAGTATTCAATAATAAAATTAGAGTTAACAACAGAAGCATTAAAAGCCATAACTTACATTTTAGAAAGATAAATCAGAGATGTCAATGATGATTTGAGATCTTCTTAGATACCCAAAGAAAGAATGGAAATAAAAAGAACAATAAGAAAGAAGAAAATAGAGGGAGAGACAATAGGGAATAGAACACACAGAGCTAGCCCAAGAATTATTGGTGTACCATCACAGTATGCAGTAGGATAAAGGAAAAAAAATTCCTTGACCTAAAAATACCCTGAAAATGAAGACAGGCAATACTGACTATAAACTTCAGATAAAACAACTGGCAATTAAAGTTAGGCATATTTTGGAAACATTTTTAAAGTTAATATCAAGAGAAAGTTTGAAGGAAAAAGTTCATTACAGAAGCATTGAACTCATTTACTTCAGTACTTCTCCAAATCCCAATAAAATGAGAGCCAAGTACTTTTAAAAACAAAACATCAGTGTGCAAGGTCAAAGAATGGGAGAGATAATAAAGAGCAACAGAATTTCATGAGCTAGAATGTAGGAAAACAAGAGGTAACTAACTTACTGGTCCTGAGAAACATGGTCTTAAGACATAAGTGGGGAAAGCCCTGGTATTCAGCAACAGATGTTTATGGAAGTGGGGATGACAATGGGTCTGAAATACAAGATTTATGTGAAAGTCTGTTTAAAAAGAAGTTGAACCCCCAGACATGCTCAACCAATGTGTGCAGTTCTATGATCGCCTTTATCCATCAGGGAGAAGGCAGGTTTATTCTGTAAAGACAGTAGAGGCTCTTTGCATCAGCAGATATCCAGCAGAGTTAAAGGCAATGTTAACCATGCAGGAAACAAGGAATTTAAAGTCTTAACCCAGAATTCTGATATTTCTATCACTTGTCCTCCTTTTGGCTTCTAGAATGCAACAACAAGGCTTATATCTTTCCATGAAGGATACTAAAATGTTCTCTGAGAAATGTGACCGAAGAAGAGATAAGAATTAAAATAATGATAGTGAAGGCTTCTCAGGAAATGAGCCTGACCAGGTTACACTACACTGAAAACAAGCACTGGTAAATGTGTCCATGTACACAGATATTTCAATTAGGTATCCAGTAAAAATTCCTGAAGACAGAAACCACACAAACATATAAATAAAAAACACAATAAGAGAAAACAGACTATGAAGCAAAATTACCCCCATAATTAAAAACATTCTTGTCAACATTTTCAGAAAGGTAAGAAAACATATTTCATCATTTTATTAAAAGGATTCTATTTAAAAGAGCATTGGGCTTCCCCGGTGGCGCAGTGGTTGAGAGTCTGCCTGCCGATGCAGGGGATATGGGTTCTTGCCCCAGTCCAGGAAGATCCCACATGCCTAGGAGTGGCTGGGCCCGTGAGCCATGGCTGCTGAGCCTGCACGTCCGGAGCCTGTGCTCCGCAACAGGAGAGGCCATGGCAGTGAGAGGCCCCGTGTACCACACACACACACACACACACACACACACACACACACACAAAAGCATTAACATAAGAAATACATATTGGAATTTAGAAAAACGATAGTAGAAATGAAAAGCTTAGATGGATTGTACTATGAAGTTGAAGGAATTTTGTAAAAAAGAGAGCAAAAAGACACAAGATGAAAAATAAGAAAGAAAAATACCAAAAAAATTAGAAGATCAGTTCAGGAGGTCCAAGATAAAAAACAATGAATATCCAAATGATAGAATAATAAAAAAGGAGAAGAGGAAATCATCAAGGAAGCACTTTTTTAAATGCCTCAAAATAGAAGAATATGAGTTTGTAGACAGAAAAGATTCACTGAATGAATGCCCAATACTATGGATGAAAATAGATTCATGATAAGGATATGCCCATGATATTTTAGAACTTAAGAGCAAAGAGCTAATCCAAAAATATTTTAACAGAAAAAGAAAATAAAAATAGGCTTCATGCATAAGATTTAGACAATGATACTCTCAGACTTAGAGACAGCAACTCTACCTTCTAGCTTAGTTGAACAATTGATTTCCAACCTAGATTTCTTGACATAAACAAATGATCAATGAGTAGCTGAATACACTATGAGAAATAATCTTAAAAATATTATAAAATATATTTTATAATTATGCATCGTAAAAATGCACAATTACTTAGGAAACCTCTGGAGAATGTTCTCCACAAAAATAAAGGAATAAACAAAAGAGGAAAATATATTGATAGAATGCCGGAAACAAAGCCTTTATCAAAAGAGGACTCCAGGATCACAACTATGCAGCACATCTTAAACACAGACCAACCATATCGGAGCACATCAAAAGTTTCCAGGAAAATTTCTAAGTGGTTAAAATTGATAGAATTCCTGATATTTTTTAATGCATTAAGCAACTATTTAAGCAACTTGAGGAGAGATCAAAAAGTCTTTCAAGGAAAGAAAGTTAATTATAGTAATTTATATGTCTCAGCTCTAAATGGGAGTTTATAAAGTCCAATAAACACTTAATAGTATAATAACTAGAATTAGACTATTACAATATCTAGAGGGTAGGGACTTGAGAATTGTATGTGTCTTGGTTAAACTGAGGAATGAAAAATAAACACATCAACATCTTCCATAGTAAACAGACAACCTCTAAACCTAAAGTATCAAGAATATCAGCAAATTATTTAGAAATATAAATGGTTTATAGCAAAAGAAGGAGTTAGTTAAAATAATGAAATTGAAATTGGTTGCCTACTAAAAGCTAAATTGAGGTATGGAATTTGGAATAAAATACAAAAAGAAAACATCTAGAGATGAACAGTACAATATCTGGAATTTAAAACAAAATACAATACAGGTATCAAAATTACACAAGAAAAGACTGTTGAACTTGAATCATAGCAATAGACACTATCTAAAATGAAAAACAGAACATGAAGGAATATTTTTTTTAAAAAAGAATGTTAGTGAGCTGTGTGATAACTTCAAAGTGTCACTGAATTCCTCAAAGGAGGGGAGAATGATGGGGACAGAAAAAAAAAAAATATTAGAATGAAAGATAGCCTAAATCCTTACAAATTAAAATGAAACAAAAATGAAAACACAACATATCAAAACTAATATTATTCAATCTTAAAAACGAGGGAAATTTTGACACATGAATGAACCTTGAAGACATTATGCTAAATGAAGTAAACCAGTCATTAAAGAACAAATATTATATGACTCCACTTACATGGGGCTCCTAGGGTAGTCAAATTCCTAGAGACAGAAAGTAGAATGGTAGTTTTCAGGAGATGGAGGGAGGGAGAAATGGAGAGTCAGTGTTTAATGGGTACAGAATTTTAGTTGAAGATGGAAATATTCTAGAGATGGATTGTGGTGATTGTTGCACAGAAATGGAAATATACTAAATGTTAAAAAAACTATACATTTAAAAACGGTTAAGGGGGTGGAGATGAAGAAGGTGGAATAGAAGGACATGGAGCTCACCTCCTCCCACAGATACATCAAAAATACATCTACATGTGGAACAATTCTCAAAGAATACCTACTAAATGCTGGCAGGAAATCTCATACAATCAAAATTGCAAGAAAGATCATCATAAACTGGGTAGGATGAAAGAAAAAAAAGAAAGGAATCGGGATGGGGCCTGTGCTCATGGGAGGGAATTGTGAAAGAGGAAAGGTTCCTTCACCCTGGGAACTCCCTTCACCAGCTGAGAGATCAGCTGGGATAGAAAGAGTGCTTCACAGGCTCAGAGGAGAGTGCAGCAGCCGAATTGCAGCAGGCAGAACAGAGAGAACAGAGAAAGACCAGCACAGAGGGACCTGGCCACTTGCCTGCACTCCTCAGCCCAAGACTCATGTCTGCTGGTGTGCGCAGGGAATGGGTGCTGGAAATTGGGCTTCAGTGGGCAGACTCGGGGAAAGAACTGGAGTTGCCTATGCACAAACAACCTAAAGGGGTTGAAGTGTGGTCCCACACCTAGGGGTGTACACAGGCCGAGCCCTGGTCCATCATAAAAGCCCCATTGCAAAGGCATGCACAAAGGGGGAGTGGGGCCTTACCCTAGCAGACTCATTTACATCTGAGGGGATTATTGGTGCTTTGGTGTCTGGGGTTGGTCCCAGATTAGCAACTGCTGGCTTTGCAGGGGTATGCATGCAGAGACAGGGCCAGGGTCTGGGCTGATTCCATAGTTCCCACAGCAGGTTGAGGTGCATGACTACAGTGGTCCTGGTGCCTGACTTAAGCAGATCTGTGCCAACAAATCTGCGCTGGTGGCTTTATGAGCACATAGGCTGAGGGACGCCTGGGCTGATTTCCTGCATTCCCACAGCTGAGGTGGGGCTGAGAGCAGTGCCAACAACAGTGGACTCTGCAAGCATACACAACGGGTGGAAGGCAGCACCACAGAGCACACCTCCAGGTGGACATCTCCTGCAGAGGAATATTCAGTGCCTCCTCTCCCAGCAAAAATGCCCAAGTCCTGCCTACCTCACACCACAGCTCAGAAACGGATCTGGTGGCTTCTACTCCAACAGCTTGGGAGCAGACCATGCCTCAGACAGGGCTGCAACAACCACAGAGCAAAGAGGAGGCCCCTGCTCAACATTCAGTGTAGACTCTCTCTGGTCACCACAACACTAATGACACCCCCTATCAACGGGATAACAGCCAGCACACACCGAGAGAAGATGTGGCAGGCATCCATACTAAAAACAGACCTCACACCAAAATTATAACTCATGCAGGTTATACAGGGATGCTCTCACATAAAAAGAGCCCTTCAAGGTAGATTACAGCACATAACAGTTTCTCCTAAACCCACAGAGTCAGGGGAATATAAGTAAAATGAAGAAGGAGAGGAACCACTCCCAACTAAAAAATCAAGAGAATTCCTTTGAAAGAACAAATGAAGAAACAGACCTCTCCAGCCTACCAGATCCCAAGTTCAAAAAGGAGATAATAAAAATACTGAAGGAATTAAGAAAGGCTATTGATAGAAACACAGATTACTGTAAAAGATAACTATAAACTATGAAGAAGAGCCAATTAAAATTAGAAAGCACATTTGCCTAGATGAAAGCTGAGGTAGAGGCAACGAATAGCAAACTGAATAATGCAGAAGAATGAATGTTTCCTAGAAGATAAAATAAGGGAAATCACTCAATCAGAACAGCAGACAGAAAGGCAAAAGAAAAAAAAAAAAAAGAAAGCAATATAAGAGACATATGAGATAATATAAAGCATGCCAATCTACACATAATAGGAATCCTAGGAGAAGAAGAAAAAGAAAAGCAAAAAAAAAAAAAAAAAATGTTTTTGAAGAATTTATCGCTGAAAATTTCCCAATCCTAAAGAAGGAAACAGATATCTAGGTACAGGAAGCACAGAGGATCCCAAACAACCTGAACCCAAAAGACCCACTATAAGACATAGTATATTTTAAATGGTAAAAGTTAATTATAAAGAGAGGATTCTAAAGGCAGCAAGAGAAAAACAAAGTTATTTACAAGGGAACCCCTGTAAGGCTGTCAGCTGATTTCTCTATAGAAACACTACAGGCCAGAAGGAAGTGACAGGATATATTCAAAGTCCTGAAAGGGAAAAACCTGCAAGCTAGGATATCCTACCCAGCAAGATTAACATTTAGAACAGAAGAAGAGACAAAGAATTTTTCAGACAAGCAAAAACTAAAGGAATACAGCAATACTAAACCTATCCTAAAAGAAACACTGAAAGGTTTTTTCTAAATAGAAAAGAAGAAAGAATCTACAGGATGGAGAAAATCACAATTGGAAATTACTTAAATAAACCAGTATATGGATAATAATAATAATAATAATTCTTATGAAAGCAATCACAACTACAACAAAGAGCAAAAAGATAAATATGGAGATATAAAAGAGGGCATCAAAATCATAAAATGTGGGCAAGGAGAGGAAGAAAATGTAGATTTGGGGGGGGGTATTTGAGCCTATATGACTACCAGTCTAAAACAAGTAGATATAGTAATGGGTTAACATACTTGAAAAACAGGGCAACGACAAATCAAAAACATGCAACAGATTCACAAAAACCAAAAAGAAGAGAACGTAAGTACAAAACAAAAGAAACCCATCAAACCACAAAAGGAAAAACAAAAATTGTAAAAAATGAACAAAGAAGAAACACAGGGCTTCCCTGGTGGTGCAATGGTTGAGAGTCTGCCTTCTGATGCAGGGGACACGAGTTCATGCCCCAGTCTGGGAAGATCCCACATGCCGCGGAGTGGCTAGGCCCATGAGCCATGGCCTCTGAGCACGCACGTCCGGAGCCTGTGCTCTGCAACGGAAGAGGCCAAAACGGTGAGAGGCCCATGTACCGCCAAAAATAAAAAAGAAGAAACACAAAATCACCTGGAAAACAAGGTTTAAAATGGCAATAAATACATATCTATCAATAATTATCTTAAATGTCAATAGAGTAAATGCTCTAATCGAAAGATACAGAGTGGCAGATTGTATAAGAAAACAAGACCTTCTAATATGCTGCCTACAAATGGCCCACTTTAGGGCAAAGAACACACATAAATTGAAAGTGAGGGGATGGAAAAAGATATTTCATGCAAATGAAAATGACAAGAAATTGGGTATAGCAATATTCATATCAGGCAAAATAGATTTTAAAACAAAGGTCATAAAGATAGATAAAGAAGGGCATTATATGATGATAAAAGGATCAATTCAAAAAGAGGATATTACATATATGTACCCATTGTAGGAGCATCTAAATATGTAAAATAAAAACTAAGAGACATAAAGAAAGAAATTGATGGGAATACAATAATAGTAGAAGACAGATACATATCATAGATATCCACTGACGTCAATGGACAGATCGTCCAGACAGAAAATCAATAAGGCAATAGAAATCTTAAATGACACAATGGAACAGTTAGAATTAATTGTTATTTTCAGAAAATTACATCCATAAAAAGAAAATAAAACACATTATTTTCTAGTGCATATGGAACATATTCTGTAGGATAGACCACAAACTAGGGCACAAAACAAACCTCAACAAATTTGATGGTAGAAATTATTTCACTCATCTTTTCTGACAACAACTAGTTTCTGGCATGAAACTAGAATCAACCACAAAAAGAAAAACAAGGGAAAAAAAAACTATTACATGGAGACTAAACAACATACTGCTAACAAACCAACAGGTCAACAGTGAAATCAAAACAGAAATTTAAAAATACCTTGAGACAAATGATAATAAAAATACAAAATCTATGGGATGCAGCAAAAGTAATCCGTAGAGGGAAGTTCACAGGCCTTCCTCAAAAAACACCCCCCCAAAAAAAAACAACCTAAACTACCCCCTAAAAAATTAGACAAAGAAGAACAAACAACACCTAAAGTCAGCAGAAGAAAAAAATAAAGATCAGAGAGAAAGTTAATGAAACAGAGATTAAACAAAATAATTTTAAAAATCAAGAAAACCAACAGCTGTTCTTTGAAAAGGAAAGAAAACTGACAGACCTCTGGGCAGGCTCACCAAGAAGAAAAGAGAGAGAACCCAAATAAACAAAATTAGAAGTGAAAGAGGGGAAATAACAACCAACACCACAGAAAAGCAAAAAAAAAAAAAAAAAAACACAAGAGAATACTATGAACAATTACATGCCAATAAACTGGACAACCTAGAAGAAATGGACAAGTTTCTAGAAACATACAGCCCACCAAAACTGAATCAAGAAGAAATAGATAATTTGAACAGACCAATCACTAGAAGTGAAACAGAATCTGTAATAAAACAAACTCCCTGCCAACAAAAGTCCAGGACCACATGCCTTCACTGGGGAATTCTACCAAACATACAAAGAAGAACTTATACCAATTCTTCTCAAACTCTTCCAAAAGACCGAAGAGTAGGGAACACTCCCAAATTCATTCCATGAAACCACCATCACTCTGATACCAAAACCAGACAAAGACACTCCCCAAAAAGAGAATTACAATCTTTGATGAATATGGATGCAAAAATTCTCAACAAAATATTAGCAAACCAAATCCAATAACACATAAAAAAGATCATACACCATGACCAAGTTGTCTTCATCCCAGGGTCACAAGGATGGTTCAACATCTCCAATCAGTCAATGCGATATACCACATCAACCAAAGAAAAGACAAAATCCACATGACCATCTAACAGATGCAGAGAAAGCATTTGATAAAATTCAACATCCATTCATGATAATAACTCTTACCAAAGTGGGTACAGAGGGAACATATCTCAACATAATAAAAGCTATATATGACAAACTCACAGCCAACATTATACTCAATGGTGAAAAGCTGAAAGACTTTGCACTAAAATCTGGAACAAGACAAGGATGCCCACTCTCACCACTTTTATTCAACATAGTTTTGGAAGTCCTAGGCAGATGAGACAATACTATATATAGAAAACCCTAAAGACTCCATACAAAAACTTCTAGAACTGATAAACAAATTCAGCAAGGTAGCAAGATACAAGATTAATATCCAGAAATATGTTGTATTTTATTACACTAACAGTGAAATATCAGAAAGGGAATGTAAAAAAACAGTCTTTTTTAAAATTGCATCAAAAGAATAAATTACTTAAGAATAAACTTTACTAAGGAGGTGAAAGACTTCTATGCTGAGAACTATAAAACACTGGTAAAGGAACTTGAAGATGATACAAAGAAATGGAAAAAATATCCCATGCTCTTGGATTGGAAAAATTAATATTGTTAAAATGGCCATATGACCCAAAGCAACATGCAGATTTAATGTAATCCCTATCAAATTACCCATGACATTTTTCACAGAACTAGAACAAGTAATCTTAAAATTTATATGGAACCATACAAGACCCAGAATATCCAAAGCAATCCTGAGGAAAAAGAACAAAGCAGGAAGCATAACCCTCCCAGACTTTAGACAATACTACAAAGATACAGTAATGAAAACAGTGCAGTATTGGCACAAAAACAGACATACAGATCAATGGAACAGAACAGATAGACCAGAAATAAACCCACACACTTACAGTCAAGTAATCTTGAGAAAGGAGGCAAGAATATATAATGGAGAAAAGACAGTCTCCTCAGCAAGTGGTGCTGAGGAAACTGGATGACCACATGTAAATCAATGAAGTTAAACACCCCCTCACACCATACACAAAAATAAACTAAAAATGGCTTGAAGACTTAAATGTAATAAAGGACACCATAAAATTCCTAGAAGAGAATACAGGCAAAACAATCTCTGACATAAATTGTAGCAATATTGTCTTAAATCAATCTCCCCAGGCAATAGAAATAAAAGCAAAAATATAAAAATGGGACCTAATCAGACTCATAAGCTTTTGCACAGCAAAGGAAACCATAAACAAAATGAAAAGACAACCCATGGACTGGGAGAAAATATTTGCAAATGATGCGACAAACAAGGGCTTAATTTCTAAAATATACAAACACCTCATATGATTCAATAACAAACAAAACAAAACAAAACAAAACAACCCAATCAAAAAGTGGGCAGAAGACCTAAACAGACATTTCTCCAAAGAAGACATACAGATGGCCAACAAACATATGAAAAGATACTCAGCATCACTAATTACTAGAGAAATGCAAACCAAAACTACAAACAGGTATCAATTCACAGTGGTCAAAATGGTCATCATTAAAAAGTCTACAAATAACAAATGCTGGAGAGGGTGTGGAGAAAAAGGAATCCTTTATATTCCCACATTGCTGGTGAGAATGTAAATTGGTACAGCCACTATGGAAAACACTATGGAGGTTCCTTAAAAAGCTAAAAATAGAGTCACCATGTGATCTAGCAATCCCACTCCAGGGCGTATATCCAGAGAAACTAGAATTTTAAAAGATACATGCACCCTAATGTTTATAGCACTATTTACAATAGCCAAGACATGGAAGCAAACTAAATGTCAATTAACAGACAAATGAATAAAGATGTGGTGTGTATATATGTGTGTGTGTGTGTATATATATATATATATATATATATATATATATATATATATATATAATGGAATATTACTCAGCCATAAAAAGGAATGAGATAATGCCATTTGCAGCAACATGGATTGATCCAGAGATTATCATACTAAGTGAAGTAAGTCAGAAAGAGAGAGACAAGTACCATATAATATCACTTATATGTGGAATTTAAAATATGATACAAATTAACTTATTTATAAAAGAGAAATAGACTCACAGACATAGAAAACAAATGTATAGTTACTAAAGGGGAAAAGGGGCAGGGGAAGGTTAAATTAGTAGTTTGGGATTAGCAGATACAAAATACTGCATATAAAATAGGTAAACAACAAGGTCCTACTGTATAGCACAGGGAATTATATTCAGTATCCTATAATAACTCATAATGGAAAAAAATAAATAAAAATAAAAGTGGTTAAAGTGGTTAATTTTATACTATGTATATTTTACCACAATAAAAAGGAGAAAATTCTAAAAGCAGCCAGAGAAACATACAGAGCGACAAAGCTAAGGATGGCAGCAGACTTCTTGCCAAAAACAACGCAATCAAGAAGGCAGCAACTCCTCAAAATGTTGAAGGAAATCTACTCAACAAGAAAAAATCTTTCAAAAATGAAAATGAAATGAAAATGAAAAACTACTTCCTTTTTTCAGGATATAAAAGGTGAAATAATTCATCTCAAAGGAATCACATTATAAAAAAGTACCTCAGTTGAAGGAAAATGATAACATTTAAAAAATGAATCTACACAAAGGAATGAAGAGCACTAAAAATGGCAAGTGCAGAGGTAAATATTTAAGAATTTTACTTGTTACATAGAAATCTTTAAAACATCACACAAAAAATTAAAATATGGTGTGATCTTATAAAATATGAAAAGGAAAATTTATGACAAAAGTGTAATGGCCAGAAAGGTCAAAATGGAAGTTTATTTTTATAAGGTCCTTATATTATCTGGGAAGTCACAGCACTTGAAGCTAGACTCTGATAAATTAAAGATATATACTATAAAGCCTAAAGCAACCACTAAAATAACAAAAGTCATATTTAACAAGCCTACGAAGAAAAAAATGAAATCATAAAAAACTTCTCAAATCAGAAGAAGGCAAAGAGAAGAAGAAAGGAAAAGCAACCAAAAAAGTGTGACACATATAAAATTACCAGCATGATAGACTTAAGCCTAACCATATGAATAATCACATAAAGGCAGATGCGCTAAACATCCAATAAAAGGCAGAGGTTGTCAGATTCGATTAAAAAAAGCAAAACTTACCTGTATGTTATCTACCAAAATATAAATAGACAAATAGGTCAAAAAGTTAAAGGTTAGAA
Source organism: Kogia breviceps (assembly GCF_026419965.1). Taxonomy (NCBI): domain Eukaryota; kingdom Metazoa; phylum Chordata; class Mammalia; order Artiodactyla; family Physeteridae; genus Kogia; species Kogia breviceps. The sequence continues at coordinate 71,812,840 of NC_081312.1, forward strand.
AATGATATACCTTGCTTATTAGTTACAGACCGAATGGCTTAAAAAAGAGAAATATATATTCTCACAGTTTCAGAGGCTAGCAGTCCAAGATCAAGGTGCTGGCAGGATTGGTTTCTTCTGAGGTGTCTCTCCTTAGCTTGTAGATTGTCATCTTCTCCTGTATCTTCACATGGTCTTAATTCTGTACCCATGTATGTTCAAAGTTCCTCTTCTTATAAGGACACCAGTCATACTGGGTCAGAGTCCACCCCAATAACTTCATTTTAACTTAATTACCTCTTTAAAGATTCTAAATACAAATACAGGCATGTTCCGAATTATTGGGATTTAGAATTTTAGCATATGAATTAAAGGGAGTATATTCAATTTAACATATGAACGTATAATTCAGCCCATAACACCTAGCTAGCACTAATCAAAAGAAACCAGGGTCATCATATTAATAGCAAACTAAGTAAATTTCAAGGCAAAAAATGTTACCATGAATAAGGAAGATCATTTAATAATGATAAAGGAGAATTGTTAAGAGGACATAAGAATCATAAACCTCTATGAATCTAATAACAAAGTTTCAAAACACACGAAGCAAAAACTGATAGAACTGTAAAGAGGAATGGACAAATCCACAATTATCCCTAGACATTTCTATACTACTCCCTTAGTAATTGACAGTACAAGAAGACAAAAAAATCAATAAGAATATAGAAGACCTGAATAGCACTATGAACCAACTTGAACTAACAGACATTTATAAAACACCACCCAACAACAGCAAAACACATACTTTTTCAAGTGCACACCAAATAAGTATGAAAATAGACCATATTCTAGGGCAAAAGCAAGTCTCAGCTTCAATGGATTCAAGTTAAAAAAAACAACCTGCAAATTCCAAATCCATTACTATAAATAACCCACTTTTATATAACCCACGTGTCAAAGAGGAACTCTAAAGTAAATAATGTGTATTAAAATGAGTAAAAATGAAAGTAGAGCATATAAAAATCTGTGTAATGCCACTAAATCAATATTGAGGAAGAAATTTATGGCACTAAAAGCCTATATTAGAAGAGGAGGGAGGTTTCAAATTAATGATATCAACTAGAAAAATTTAAAAAATTAAACCAAAAATTTTTTAAATATTCTGCATATTTAAAACATATACAATGTATAATATATGAACTAAGTTATTGTTAAAAACTAATATACCACTCAGTGGAAGAAATTATTTCTTCCCAGGATTTTTTTTCCACAACACTGTGCATCTAGGACCTGGAATTATTATGCTTTAAATACTTTATACTGAATTATCATCTTCGTATTAAAATGTATAGATGAAACGTCTAAAGAAAGACACTAAGATATGAATGCTATCTCTGGGAACTGGATTCTAAGTGATAAATATTTTACTTTACATCTTTCTTTGTTTTCCAAACTTTTTCAAATAAACATACAATTTTTATAATAAGAAATCTGTTTTTTTTTAATTAAAAAATTTATTTAATTTTTGGCTGTGCCACATGGCTTGTGGGATCTTAGTTCACTGACCAGGGATTGAGCCGGGCTCAGGCAGTGAAAGCACCAAGTTTTAACCACTGGATCACCAGGGAATTCCGAGAAATCTGTTTAATAGTGTCATATAATCTTATAAATGCCATAAAGTCACCATTATGTAACACTTCTAGGAAAATTGGCAAAGCATTAACTAATATCAGCTGTCCCTAGATATTGAAAATATGAGAGATGATTATCTTCTTTAAACTTTTCCAAATTTTCCACATTTTCTGTAATGACATATAAATATTTTACAGACAATTTTATTTTGAAAACTTTAAATATATGATCAAATAAGAATAAAATTGTGCTAAATAAATCAATCTGTAGAATCAATTTTAGAATAATACATTTTAAGTTTTCTTTTATGAAGGTGAAATATTATTAGTTTAACAAAAATGCATGCCTTTATTTTAAGCATCCAATTATTGATGGTACCTAACTCCCTGCTTCCAAAAACAAGACAAGTGAAAAAATAGCAGATAACAATTCACATAATAATTCTCTAATGGTATCTAAGGGCTGAACTAAAGTCCCCAAACTTAGTTCAATCAAACATTGTTATAGCTTAAGAATAAGGGTATTAATGCAGTTTCAATTTTTAAAAAATAACTGCCTTTTCTTTCACTTTTAACTTTGACTTAAATATTCTGCTACTGTAAATATATTTATCAATTTATCAATTTATGTAATTAACATAATCAGCAAATATTTTACACATAAAGTTTAAAAACATTTCAGATTATTAAAGGGATGGAAATACCACCTATGTGGAAAGATTTTAGAATCCAGGATTATTCAGCATGGTGATAGAGTTGCATAAAGTTTACTAAAAATTCCCAAATATGTATGTTGCTATACATATATATATCAATATATATACATGCATATATACATACACATAAACACACACACTATACACACACACACATATATATATATAATATGTTACTATTAATGACTAGTTCTTTCTTACACCGGTGGAAAATTGAGCCAGAGACATTTGGCTTAACCACAAGCAATTTGAGTCCTTAACAGTGAACAGCATTGTCAATTTTGTTTAACTGAGAGTGCGTTCCAAAATGGCTTCTTCACTTACATGTGTGAGGCTGTTGGGATGTTTATATTGATTGGCTATCTCCCCACCACCACATAGCTATCTAATTTGCTCAGCTTAGGCTACGTCACAAGTATTTTCAGATAGAATCTTACTAGTTGGATTCCTTCTTCCAGAAAGAGCATTTCAAGAAAGGGAAAAACAGAAACCTTGTTGATTAAGCACTAAGCCCAAACTGACAGAGGGTCATTTCTGTCATAGTCTATTGATGAAACAGTCTGAGAACTAGTTCAAAGTCAACGGGCAGAAAAATTAGCCTCATCTCTTGATTGGAGGCATTGCATGTTCATGAAAGAGGGAAGAACTTAGAGGAAGCATTTTTGAAAATTCATTATTGCAGATCTTCTTGAATTGACTATAAAATAAGGTCACTTAGAATCATAATATTGAAAATAATGAAAATTACAAGAGAAGCAGTTTGCCTTGATTTCCAAGTCTCCAATGTGAATTTCTAAAACAATCAAGAAGGAACCATATATAAAAATATATTCTCCCTGGTTTGGTCTTTCATAATGCTGGAAACAAACGTTCAATGTCTTTTTATTTTTAATAAAGACATTTCATACTCCTTTTCTTTGGATGACCACTCTATCATATCAACTTATCTTTGTCTTACAGAATAGTTTTACATCCCTTTAGTTTGCCTACATAACTCTTCCTTTTCAAATTTATCTTTTATGTTGATGTAACTGTAGGTTCGATTGCAGTCATAAGATATAATACAGGGAGATTATGTTGTATCACTTACCCTATTTTCTCCCATAGCAACATCTTGCAAACTGTAGTACCAATACCACAACCAGGATATGACATTAATAATATAGTCAAATATATAACATTATCATCACCACAGGAATCCTTCATGTTGTCTGTTTACAGCCACATCTACTTCCCTCCTGCCCCTGCACCTTCCTGAACCCTTGATATGTTCACCATTTTTAAAACTATGTAGGTTCAAAAGTGTTATAGAAATGGAATCATGGGCTTCCCTGGTGGCGCAGTGGTTGAGAGTCTGCCTGCTGACGCCGGGGACACGGGTTCGTGCCCTGGTCCAGGAAGATCCCACATGCCGCGGAGCGGCTGGGCCCGTGAGCCATGGCCGCTGGGCCTGTGCTCCGCAACGGGAGAGACCCGCAGATTGCAAAAAAAAAAAAAAAAAAAGTAATCATATATTCTTGGAACTGACTTTTTTTCACTCAGCAAAATTCCCAGGAGATTCAGTCAAGTTCTGTGAATCAATAGTTTGTTTCTTGTTATTGCTGACTAGATTTCATCCGTAGACGGTGGTTCTGAGTTTTTTAATTCCTTTCTGATTTTCTATCTAGTTATCCTATCAATAGTTGAGAGAGGAGTATTGAAGTCTCCAACTATAACTGTGGATTTGTCTGTTTCTCCTTTCAGTTTTATCACTTATTGCTTCACATATTTTGCAGTTCTGTTATTTGGTGCATACACACTTGGGATTCCTATGTCCTCTTGGTGGACTGACATTTTTTATCATCATATGTCTCTGTTAATTTTCTTTGCTCTGAAGTCTACTTTATCTGACATTAATAAAGCCACTGTTGCTTCCCTTGATTAATATTTGCATATATATCTTTTCCAAACTTCTATTTTAAGCCTACCTGTATCATCATATTTGAAGTGAGGTTTTTTTAGACAGCATAGAGTTATGTCATATGTCATATTCTTTAATTCACTCTTCTGATTTGTCTTTAAATTGGTGTATTTAGACAATTTTAATTTAATTTAATTATTAGTATGTTAGGGCTTAAATTAACCATTTTATTCATTTTATTTCTGTTACTTTTACTATGTTTTAATTTCCCTGTTTTCTTTTTCCTGTCTTCCTCTAGATTACTTGAACATTTTTAAGAATTCTATTTTGTTTGATGAACAGTGTTTTTGAGGGCATCAGCTTGTATAGCTTTCTTAGTGATTGATTGCTCTAGGTATTACTTTACATATACATAATGTATCACAATTTACAGATGTCATCATTTCACCAGTTCATATAAAGTATAGAAAACCTACCTCCTTTTACATTCCCTTCATCCTCCTCCAATTGTCATTCTAATTGATTTTCTCCTGTAGGTAAGCTCTTGCTTTTCTCTGCCTGCTTTTAAGATTTTTCTTTGTGTTTAGCTTTCAGAAGTTTGTGATATGCCTTAGCATGGATTTATTTGTTTGGGATTTCCTTGTTTGGGGTTTGCTCAGCTCTTTGAATCTGAAGGTTCCTGTCTCTGGCCCAGTGTGGAAACTTTTCAGCCATTATTTCTTTAAGTACTTTTTAACCATGTCCACTTCTCTCTTTCCAGGATCCAGATAGCATAATTTCTTCTTCTTTTTTTTTTAATGGTTCCTAATGTTCCTCATGCTCTGTTCAAGTGTTGTTCAGTCAATTTTCTCTGTGTCTTTCAAAACTGGGTCATTTTTATCTTTCTATTATCCAATTCGCTGGTTCTTTCCTCTGCCCCTCCAGTCTTCCATTGAGTTTTTCATTTCATTTATTTTATTTTTCAATTCTAAAATTTCCATTTGGTTCTTCTTCTTTATATTTTATCTCTCAGTGTTGAAACTTTCTATTTCTTTGTGGAGGCTTTCTATGTTTTCATGTTACTAGTGTGTTTTCAATTGCTCATTGATGCATTTTTATCATGGCTGCTTTAAACTCTGTCAGATAATTCTAACATCTCTGTCTTCTCAGGATTGGCATCTATTGATGATCCTTTTTTTTTTTTTTTTTTTTTTTTTTCATTCAGTTTGAGATATTCCTGGTTCTTGCTATGAGGAATGACATTTTTATTGAAGCCTAGGCATTTTGGTATTATGTTATGAGACTCTGTATCTTATATCAACCTTATAAAATTGACTTTCTTGTATATTGCTCTCAAATAAGGAAGGCAGGGAGACATCTGACTAGTATAGCACCAGGTGAAGGCAGAAGTCCAACTTTCCCACTCAGCATTCACTGACAGCTGAAAAAGGGGTGTTCCTCTTTACTCTTTGGTGAGGCTTGGACTTTCAGCCCCTCAAGTTATCTCCACTGACACCTGGGTAGGGATGGCTTTGTTATTACTGGGTGATAGTATAAGACTGACACACCATTAGGTCTATTCTGATCCCACCCCAGGGAGGGTCATGCTCATTATTGCTGGGTGGTGTGGATGTCCAAACTTACCACCTGAACTCTTCACTGATACCATGCGGGATGGGAAGCCTCATTACTGAGCAGCAGGGATTAACATCCCATCTCCCTCTTGACCTTCTCTGACACCACCCTGGTATGCTGTTGGGTGCCTTTTTACAGGCTCATGAGACTGGAAGTCTAGGCTCTCACTTGGCCTTTGTTAGCATAGGATTGAGGGGGAGGAGGCCATAGTTTTTCCGTGGGTTTGGCTGGAGTAGAGCAGATATTGCCTAAAACTTCTGTCTTCCTAGGTTGTTCCTTTCATGACCTTTTGGCTAGAGGGAATACACTTTTGTTGGGGCACTTTTGTCTACACTCATTGGTGTTTCCAACTTGCTAGCTCCTTCTGCCCCAAGTCTGGGATACAGGAGGCAAAAGAAAACAGAGAACTTATCCTGGATCCCATGCTCCCTAGCCAGTCTTCCTTCTTATCTCCACCTTTCAGAGGTGGAAATAAGGGGTTTTAGTTGTACTCAGAGAAAGTAGTAGGAAAGACTATGTCTACTCCATCTTCCCAGAAGCAAAATTCTTTTATAGTTCTCTATATTCTTTTTCATCCTCTAAGCTCTATTTAAGAAACCTTCGGGCTTCCCTGGTAGCGCAGTGGTTGAGAATCCGCCTGCCGATGCAGGGGTCACGGTTTCGTGCCCCGGTCCGGGAAGATCCCACATGCCGCGGAGCGGCTGGGCCCGTGAGCCATGGCCGCTGAGCCTGTGTGTCCGGAGCCTGTGCTCCACAACGGGAGAGGCCACGACAGTGAGAGGACCGCATACCACAAAAAAAAAAAAAAAAAAAAAAAAAGAAACCTTCAGTTGTTGTATCTTTTACTCACCCTCTTGTGTTGACTAGTAAGGAAATGAGTGATGATAATAAATATTAACAATTAATAATAAATAGCAGTTCTCAGTACCTTTCAGTGCAACCTGTGTCCTGTAACATGAGAATACTCTGGGATAAAAATATTTACTAATGCTTATATTGGTCTGGCTTCATTGGCTGATTTTATTTAGGTACAGTTTAAAATCTTAATTCACACTGAGTTTCTGGAATAAAGAGTTAATATTATATCAAAATGCCTTCATGTTTTAACAAATCCATATTCTATTACACTGTATATATGAAGGCTCATTAAACTATTCTCTCTACATTTGTGTGACTGAAAGTTTCTCTAATAAGAAGAATAAGATTCCATCAACAGAAGATGAACAGAGATGTTCCTTTGACTAATAACCCTGTAAATCCGATATTGCAGAAGTTTAATACCTAGAAGAAGTTTCAGTAAACTCTGTCACAAAGTCAGGCAACAATCCAACATTTTTGTTGTTATAAATTCTCTTCACTGCTTCTCAAATTTTATGTAGTTAAAATGTATTCTACTCTTGCTTTAGTCTTATTGTGTTTGCTCTTGGGAAAAAGCAGAAAATGTCCTTTTTTTAAAAAATGATACAATGCTCTCTACAACATAGATTTAAGTGAGGGTATGTTAGAATAGTTTTTTGCCTCCTATTTTCCCATCAAATTATTTTCCATTAATTCCTGTATAGTATTGGAACTTTTTTCCCAGAACAGAGAACACTGATTTAAAAGTATATATAACTGCCATTGTCTAAAAATTTTCTTCTATATTACTCTTGCTAATCCTATTGTTTATAAATCCTGTAGTGTTGATAGGCCTTAGGATCTTCTGTTTCCATTTTAGCTTTTTGGTCTCACAAGATTGTTTCATTCTTATAAAATAAAATTGTATTGGGGACAGTTGACTCAATTCACAAAAAGATATTGTTTTGAAATAAAAAAGAGTTAGGGGGATAAGATCATGTTAATTTTTCATTCTAAAATTAAGCCCAGAGATGTGAATTAATTTGTTTTGAGTAATAACATGATGAAATAAGCTAAAACTATAAAGAATTAGTACCCCATCTTGACTTTGGACCTTCTGCAAATTTGATAAACATTTCTTACCCAAAGTCAAACATCTTCAAAACAAGACAGATTCCAACAATACTGATTTTACTTGTTAGTGCATTAATAGTATTGATATTGATGTTATTGTATAAAGATATCCTACCCTTGAATGTGAAGCAAGAGTCATAGTAACCTATTTAGAAAAATGAATAATAATAAGAATATGTTAAAATGAATGAGGAATAGCACTTATCTTTCTATGTTAATCATATACTCACAGTTACAGAAACCACCGAGAGGTATGTCTTTTAAAGCACAATATTTTATATATAATTTGAGGAGATTGAGAACTATACTAATGTAAAATTTTTTGTAATGAAATGTTTTACTATCTATATCACATTCTGGTGACAATGTATGACCTAGAAAATGTGCAAATATTTTGTACATTTATCGAATTTTATGAAAGTTGCCTTTCCAAAGATAAGTTACACTTAAGCCCTTGGCCTATGATATAATTTATATGCATACGTTTGAGTTACAGCAATAAGAGCTAGCAAGTCTAACATTTATTCAATGCTTACTATCTTCTAGGCTCGAAGTTTTATATATATATATATATATATATATATATATATATAATCTTATTTAATCTTCAGAATACCATCTTTATTTCAAAAATGGGGAAACAGAGTGAAAGAAATTAAATGATTCGCCTGACGTGAGAAAGATAATCAGTGAACAAGCTGGGGAATTCCAGGAAGTTTCCATAAAGACACTCAATAAACACACTTTGATTAAATGAATAAATGAATCAAGGCCACTAACTTAAAAGTTACATACTGCCCTTCAATCTTCTGTAAGAGCTCAACTGCAAGGTATGTTGATAGCATCAACAGAGCAGTAGCACAATAAACAGAAGTTGAAAACAGACAATGAACTACACAAACTCCTAGACTGGATATTTTACCTAGTACTCTCCAACAACTCCAATTCTGCTCCAAGATACATTTGCACCAAAGTATATATCTTCCCCAACTTGTTCAAGGAAAATGATATTTTCCTTAATCTATCTATGGGAGAAGTGGATAGTAGGAAGACACTTTAGAATTACATTTTCCATCTCCAGCAGATCATTTCAGTTGTCACTAAACACATGTCCTCTGACAGAATTTTAAAAGTGACCTTAAAAATCATCTTTAACCCAACGTCTTTATTGTATAGTTATAAACCTGAGGCTTAAAGAGATTTCGTTATGAGCTTAATGTTAGTATGGAGCCAAAACCATAAGAAGTCTTTTCAATCTCAGATAGGTGATCTTTGCACAATATCTTAATACCTTTATAAGTAAAATAATCTGGGAAAGTAAACTTTTAGAGGTCAAAAATTCTATACATGTAAGGCTTTCTTCCTTTTGGTGTCTGAGTAAGATAGGCAAAGTCTGCACCTATATAATCAACTTCTTTCTCATTAATACAGATCCCATTCAGCTTGGAGCTAGGTAACTTAAATAATATTGGCCTACATAAACTGAGAACTTATCTGATCCAGGGAGTGTTTATGTATATTCCCATTAAATGTGAAGACCTAGAATACAAATGTTTTCAAAATAAAATATTCTTATTATTACTACTTAGAATTACAATGTTTTAAGTAGTTAGGAAATTAGATCTGTACTTTCTTTCATCTTACACTAGCACACATACAGAATACCATGTGACTGTAAGGAAACTGCTGATTTTTGAAGAAATTTTCAGAGAAGTCTGAGTTTGAATGAAGTTAAGAATGGTTATCTGATTTAGAACCTTTTCAATGAAACTTAATCTGATATAGATGACACTAAAAGTTCCCAGAAACTATGTCATAGCTCCAACTGATGAAGTTTACATTGTGTTTTGTGTGGAGAGGGCGGCAGAAGAAATAACAAATATATGTATTTTATTATTCATAACAGGATTTCAACTTACTCCATCAAACTCCTGAATCTGTGTAATGAAGACTCTCAAGATTTATTATGGTATGGCATATTTAACTTATAGTTGTTATACAGTAAGTTTTATTTTATGTAAAGAATAATAGTTTTATTTATACATAATGACTCACCAGGCAACAACTACTTAAAATAGCAATTGATGTAGATATATGAGTACTGATAAAAAATATAAAATTTCAATATACAATTTAAGAGTAAATAGGTATTATAAAAAACATGACAGTAATCAGAAAGTAAGGAATTTTATCGATTACTTTCTCTATGGCCCAATTATTCCTACTCTTGAACTTGAAGGAATTATATTTTAAATACTTTTTATAATGCAGAATTAACAAAAACCTTCTACATATCTAGCTATATGATATACTAGTCCGTATTTTTAAAAGTATCAACACCTCAATCAATATGTGTGTTTACATTCTGGTGCGCTTGCTTCCCTGATCAAAGAAGCATAGTAAGAGAATCAATCCTTCATAAGCATACTATCTGCTTGAAGAGTTACACTAACAACACAAAATAACTACAGTTTGTGCTTCACAGTCCTGGTGCAAAAGGGATTCAAAGGAGGAGGAAAGACTAAAAGAGCTAGAATGGGAAAAGATGCCTTCTCTAAGGAGGAAACCTTGAAAGTGCTTTTCAGATGATGAGATGACATGGCCAGATAAGAGAATGGGCTTCAGCCCTGGGTCCAGATACAACTGCAGTTTTCAGAGGTAACAACAGAGGCAACCTCACTACAGAGCAATATTTTACATTTGGAGAGGAGGTGCACATGAACCTAGATAGGTAGAGTTCTAGATATTACGGTATTTAGATTTAATTTTGTAAAACTAAAACAAAACCAAAAGTCATGTATTAAATGTATAAAATAGTGTGAGAAAGCACAAAAAATGATACAAGAGGTAAAATAGACACAGTGAAGCATATTCAAATGCATAACTTCATGTTTGCTAACATGAAATAAAAATGATAAATATTTATGGAGGTTGCCTCTTATTTTACTAAATCTCTCCACAGGAAAAGAGAAACATGAATTTAACTATGGAAAACGATCATTGAAAATAGTATGAGAACACTGCTGCATTATCTGGACAGCTAGGGAAAAGTTATACAAAACTATTTCTAAGCCAAAGAAAAATGAATATAGAATATTCCTTCAAGAGAACTCTAATATCCAGTGAGAAATTACCAGGAGAAAGCTCTTCATTCAAACTCCCGTTTCCAGGAGAACAAAAAGTAAGAAGTCTAGTTAGATACTCCCCACATGATTACCTTTGGGCTATGACTTAAACAAGAAAACTAAATAAACATATTATTGTGAAGAAAACAAACCTGCTTATTTAAAAGAGAATCTTATAGTTTATATTTATTTCTCTACCATGTTAGAAACAGAGAGTGGACAAGCTTACATTTCAAACCTCCCCCACTGTTATTTTTAGGCAAGGAAAAGTGAGAATACATATATTTGTAGAAAATAAAATTTAGAACCACATCTTTCACAGGTGTTTTTGAAAACTTGAATGAAAACAGGGCAGTCTTAGAGCATGAAGCTGCTCTTTTGTTAAATTAAAAGCTATGTTTGTGTTTTTATTTAATTGGGGAGGGGCAGTTAATAATTATGGAAATGTCTTTCAATAATAACCTTGAGATTTTGATATTCTAAATTGAAGCAAATTTTGACTAATAAAGTCTCCCTCAAGATAATTAAATTCATTGTTAGTTAAGTATTTAACCTTTTAAGGAACTCAGAATTCAAAGGCTGGGGGGGGGGATTGATAGAAAAGAGAAAGAGAGGGTGAGACAGAGAGGGAGGAAGAGAGAGAGACTAATAGGAGGGACGGGTGGGGGTGATGGGAAATTGTAAAACACCTATTTACAGTTTTTATGGAATAAAATAAATGCTACAGAGCCACAATTTTCTTTATAAAGGCACACCAAATATACCACCTCTCAAACGTGGGTGACAGTAAATCAGCAAGAAGAAAACTGTTCAATATTATATCTGGTGTTCTACATGAAAATAGTCACATGAATTATCAATTAGTTCTGTTATAGCCAGCCACACCTTGATAAGATAGACTAGAAAACAGATTCATAGTAAAAATGAATGCTTTCCAGGACACAACTCTCCCTGAGAAAGACTTACAAAGTAGAGAATATATTGTGGTGTTCTTGATTGGTTAAGAAGAAACATTTAACTACACACAAAATGTTCCATTAAAATCTATGCAGAGTGTAAGTTCCATCAATCTTTGCAGAGCTGTGTTGCAAATTACTTAATAGTATGGGGGGGCGGGGGGAGAGGGGTGTATGTATGGAGAGAGAGAAAGTATGTTTGTGTGCATATATGTGTGTGTCTGTATTTGACCATGAGGGAAAGTGGATATTCAAGTCATAATAAGTTTAATGTCTCTGTTTTCAGGCAGACCTGTATGTGTGATTGTGTGTTGAGCTTCAGGAATGGGCATCATGAATAAGTTCAGCAGTACAATACCAAGGATGGAAAAGATATCACTAAAGCTTTTCATTTCACCTCCTATTTGCAGGCAGGTATGCTCTTGAATGATCAAAAGAAGATAGCTCTGTTGCCCTTTTCTAAAAGTTTTCAGAAAGGAATATTCTTTGGCCATTCTTTACCACTGCAAATTATATTAAAACATATGTAGGCATCTACTCACTATGTGAAAAGTTAACGAGGTAGTGGAGAGGAGGTCATAGATCTAAAGATGTGTATATTTTATCCATATCATACCTGGACATCAAATAAGCGCTAAATGTTTCCAGTATAATCTGATAGTAAGTATAGTAAAAGTTAAGGAAAGGTAGTTTGGGTTCACCTCTTTCCAAGGAAAAAGTAATATTATTGACTTCATTGAAAAACATTATTTATTTTACACAATAAAATATCTCCCACTTTTATATAACTTCGCCTATTTCTTCATGAAATCACTACTTCATTTGTTAGGATAGGTACAATCATGGCTGGATCCTAAGTTGTCTTTTCTTTTCTATTTCTAATAAAATGCAAAGATGTGTGAAAGTAATTCTAGGTATTAAAAAGCTGACAAAAATTCAAGGAATCTAAAAGTAGATAATTGTTATCATTGTTAGTCTTATGACAAGATGATATATTATATCATTTTGCAACTCAGGCTTTGGAATTCCTGAGACCTGAGTTCAACTTCCAGAGGAGCAATTATCAGCTATGAGTCAATACACAAATAAAATTCTCTGATAATCAATTTGCCCAACTATAATATGGGTACTAAGTAATATTTTAAACATATTGTGAAATATAAAATAGAACTGTTTATTACCATTATTAGTGTTATAATCCATAATCTCTACTTCATGTTTGAGGTACTCTGATGCATGCCGTACATTTATCATCTCATGAATTCATTCCTCCACTTGCTAGCAAGATGCCTGATTGAGTACATGGCAGACAGTTAACATTTAAGTTAATGATAGCAGTTACTGTGTGGTATATGAGAAATGGGTGTTGGTTTACAATAAGATTTTGATTACCTAATGGACAACACAGAAATACTTTGGGAAAAGATAACCATAGTGAGTAAGTATAAAGCAAATATGAAACAACTTAGATGAAGGTAATTTACTAACACTGCTCTAGCTGCTTGTGCTTTGAACTGCGTTAAAAAATATACAAATAGCTCATACTGCTCAATATCAAAAAAACAAATAACCCGTTCAAAAACAGGTGGAAAATCTAAATATATATTTCCTCAAAGAAGACATACAGATGGCCAACAGGCACATGAAAAGATGCTCAACATCACTAATTATTAGAGAAATGCAAATCAAAACTACAATGAGGTACCACCTCACACTGGTCAGAATGGCCATCATCAAAAAGTCTATGAATAATAAATCTTGGAGAGGGTGTGGAAAAAAAGGAGCCCTCTGACACTGTTGGTGAGAATGTTAACTGGTGTAGCCATTACAGAGAACAGTACGGAGGTTCCTTAAACAACTAAAAATAGAGCTACCATATGATCCAGCAATCCCACTCCTGGGTATTCATCCAGATAAAACTTCAACTAGAAAAGACACATGCACCACAATGTTCACTGCAGCACTATTTACAACATCCAAGACATGGAAGCAACCTAAATGTCCATCGAAAGAGGAATGGATAAAGATATGGTACATATATACAGTGGAATATAACTCAGTCATAAAAAAGAATGAAATAATGCTATTTGCAGCAACCTGGATGTATCTAAAGATTATCATATTAAGTGAAGTAAGCCAGACAAAGATAAATATCATATGATATCACTTATATATGGAATCTAAAAGAAAATGATACAAATGAACTTATTTATAAAACAGAAATAGACCCACAGACATAGAAAACTAACTTTTGGTTACCAAAGAGAAAGAGGGGGAGGGATAAATTAGGAGTTTGGGATTAACATATACACATTACTATATATAAAATAGATAACCAACAAAGACCTACTGTACAGCATAGGGAACTATACTCAATATTTTGTAAGAACCTATAAGGGAAAAGAATCTGAAAAAAGAATAGATATGTTTGTATGTATAACTGGATCACTTTGCTGTACACCTGAAACTAATGCAACATTGTATATTAACTATACGTCAATAATTTTTTTAAAATAATAATAAAATTATAAATGTACATACTGGATCTACTTATCAGCTATGAAGCTATAGGGAGGTCATGAAGAAAACTGAAAGATGATAAAAGGGCTGAGAAATAGCTCTGAGAAATGTTAAATAGAGCTTTCATTTTTGGCAATAGAGCAACTGGAATATGGTAGGACTTGATTTACATAAAAAATGATATGTCTAACTGGTCACTCTTGGTACAGCTTAAGGAAATTTTATTCAAGAGGGCAGAAAATAAACTCTTCCAGAAGATGACAATAAACATGGTAAAAGTGACTATAACCTCTTTGACAGCAGGAGAGGGTCTTATTGGTCTTCACATAATGGTGGTATCTGGTGTACAATAAGTGTCTTAAAACATTTATAGAGAGAAAGAGACAGAGTGTGAGTCAGGATGCTGTCTTCCAACCCTGACTAGACTAGTGGATGAAAATGTGGCTACTCACAAAATTACCTAAAATGCTTCTTAAAAATACAGAGTGCCAGAATAAAACCGAAAAAATTAGGAATCCGATTAAGTTTTGAAAAGAAAGGTTCATGGGTGTTTCTGATGTCAGTCAGAATTGGCAGCCATTAACGTAGGCAATGAAATCACTGGATCAGAGCTCCAAATTCCATTTGGAAGATGAGGCTGGCCTTTAGCTCAGATCTTTGCCCATGGCATGGAGCACAAAGGGCAGAAGCTCTGACAAGGAAAGGGGCTAGATTATTTCTATAGCATATTCCTGTTAAACTAGAGTTTAAGCAACTTTGAAATGCTTATGAAGGAAACATGTTCAGTAAAATGTGTAAGTCATACAGAGTGAAGTAAGTCAGAAAGAGAAAAACAAATATCGTATGCCTGTATGCTAAGACATATATATGGAATCTAAGAAAAAAAAAAAAAAGGGTCATGAAGAACCTAGGGGTAAGATAGGAATGGAGACACAGACCTACTAGAGAATGGACTTGAGGATGTGGGGAGGGGGAAGGGTAGGCTCTGACAAAGTGAGAGAGTGGCATGGACATATATACACTACCAAATGTAAAATAGATAGCTAGTGGGAAGCAGCCGCATAGCACAGGGAGATCAGCTCTGTGCTTTGTGACCACCTAGAGGGGTGGGATAGAGAGGGTGGGAGGGAGATGCAAGAGGGAGGAGATATGGGGATATATGTATATGTATAGCTGATGCACTTTGTTATAAAGCAGAAACTAACACACCATTGTAAAGCAATTATACTCCAATAAAGATGTTTAAAAAAAAGTGTTAAGTTGACTGGCCTCATCCCATTGTTCTTAATGAAAGAAGAAAGCTATGAAAAGCAGAAATTAGGCTTTCCTTCTCTGTTTTCGAGAGACTCACACTGTTAAAGTAATTTAACAAGGAGACTGTTAGACTGGGGTGGTTCTAATACCTTAGTAGCCTATGTAAGCAAACTGAAATCTAATCCAGAGTCAATGCACTTTTATGTGAGAAGACAAAACTGAAGAACAACCAGTCACAAATAGGTAACTAGCCTTCCCCAAATAAGGTAGCTGCTTAAGCTACAGCCAATCAGATAATTTCCTTACTTTGCTTCCCTGTCTGCTCTATAAAAACTCCTAGCTCCTGTCTTGGAGTGCTTCTAACCACTGCCTGACTTGAAGGGATGGCTGCTCAAATCAACTCTTCAAAATTTAAATGTAACTCAGTTTATCTTTTAATAACACTGAAACTTTTAAGTTGGGACTTGACTGAATTTACCACCTGAGAGGTATCTTTATTTTGCAAGGAGAACAATCGAACTCATTTAAAAATTTTCAGCCATTTCCACATCTTGGGGAGCAGCCTCTTGTTTCTCTATAGTGATGTAAGGTTATTCCTGTACCATCAAATATAAATATGCTTTAGAGTCATGCCAATTTGCTAACACTGTATACACATTAGCAATTTCAATCTGGTGTATTATAACATAGATGTATATTAATGTTAGATAAGGCTAGACAGTTGGATTACACCCAGAGATGCTCCTAGAAATGTAGTGCTACATCATGAGAAGGGGGGAAAAAAGCAGAGTTGTCAGCATTGCTTTTCCTTAGCCAACATGTGATTAGTTGAGACTTCTGCAGAAACTTGTCAGGGGTATAAAGTACACTTGGACTAGGAGGTGGGGCAGCCTTTTAACATATTTCTCTCTCTAATAGACAAAAAGTTTAGATTAGTGAAGGTGCAGCCTTCTTAGATAAAATTCCTTCTAACTTAGTCCTAAGGCATTCATTATGCTGAATTTGACCTGTTCTCTGAAGTTATCCAAAGAAGCTGAACTTTATGATAAACTAATGTCATTCACTTTATGAATCAGCACAAGACTAACTAATCTTATTACCATGTTTAGTCTGGTTGGTTTCAGTAATCCAAAATTATATTTAAACTAGTACACTCTGGTATACATCATTTTCTTCTAAAATATTTACGACCACCACCATCACTACCAACACCACCACCATCTTAATTTCCCAAGCCAGACTGATCTCAGAAAAGCTAGGAAAAGAGAACCACTTCCCTAAATTGATGGCATATTTATATTAGATTCTAAGTAGCTTCTACAGGCAATCTTTCACATGTTCAGTAGGCTTCACCCTAAAGCATTTAATAGACAGGAAACTATAGATACTAATTTATGAAATACCAAATTTCTACATGTATACAGTATTTGATTCATTTATAAAATGCACATACTCTTCTCAAGTCTGTAACAGCAAAGTGAAATCTGTAAGACCTTAGTATGTATCTAGACTCTGCTACATACTTACAAACAGAAGTGTCTTGGGCAAGTTCCTTCAATCTCTCTGAACTTCACTTTGTTCCTGAATAATATGTCAACAATCTCAGTCTATATCATGAGGTTATTTTAAAAAGCAAATAAAATATGGTTTACAAAATGAGTTCAAGCAATACCTGGCACATAGTGCTCAATAAATTTTCTTTACTTTGTTTTATATCCCAATCGTTTAAGAATGTACTTCACAAATCGTACTTGAACGTGTGTGTCCTGAGCTACCATAAACATGTGTTCCATTTCTAAATATTTATATTACTGAATCCCTTCTCGGAATCTCAGGTTTTAAAGAGACATAAAGTCTGCGTCTTGAGATAAAATTGCTGTAGCTGTCCTCTCATCAATTCACAATGCCAAATTAGTTGAAGAACTCTTAATTATCAGAATTCTAAAACAATATTCATGTAAGAGAAACTTAAGGGATGCTTACCAGAGTGAAAAGAGCACTTGCAAAACAGATTATCAGCATTGTAGGTGACCACAGAAGGATACCGGAGATGACAGAAAAATGAAGATGGGCAATATATTTACCATTTTCAAAAATGAAAAATAGGCAGATACTGCTTGAAGTACTTCCTGGTAAATACTACAGGAAACTTAATAAGAGGAATACTTAGATGAAAAAGAGGCAAGTCCTAATAATCTATGTTAACAGAGAACAAATACTAACAGTATATCTTTACTTGTATGTCTTTTTAAAATATGTTTCAGGTGTATGTAAAGATAGTTCAACATATGTATACACTACCTAGTGATCACCACCACAAGTCTAATTACCATCCATCACCATACAGTTGACCCCCTTCATCCATTTCATCCACCCCCTGACCCCATTACCCTCTGGTAACCACTAATCTATCTTCTGGATTTATGAGCTTTTATTATGTATTTATTTATTTACTTATTTACCCATTTATTCATAGATTCCAATATAAGTGAAATCATATAGTATTTGTTTTTCCCTGTCTGATTTCTTTCACTTAGCATAATACCCTCAAGGTCCATCCATGTTGTCACTAATGGCAGAATTTCATTCTATTTTATGGCTGAGTAATATTCCATTACATATATATATATATATATATTTTATCCATTCATCCATCAATGGACACTTAGATTGTTTCCATATCTTTTGTGAATAATACTGCAATGAACATAGAGGTGCATTTATCTTTTTGAATTAGTGTTTTTGTGTTCCTTGAATAATTACCCAGACGTGGAATAGCTGAGTAATATGGTAGTTCTCTTCTTATTTTTTTGAGATATCTACATACTGTTTTCCATGTATTGTAAATTGACTTTTTTTTTTTTTTTTTTTTTTTTTTTTTGCGGTACATGGGCCTCTTACCGTTGTGGCCTCTCCCGTTGCGGAGCACAGACTCTGGACACACAGGCTCAGTGGCCATGACTCACGGGCCCAGCTTCTCTGCGGCATGTGGGATCTTCCTGGACCAGGGCACGAACCCGTGTACCCTGCATCGGCAGGTGGGCTCTCAACCACTGCACCACCAGGGAAGCCCCTGGAAATTGACTAGTTACATTCCAACCAACAGTGCACAAGAATTCCCTTTTCTCCACATCCTCTCCAACATTTGTTATTCCTTGTTTTTTTCCAGTAATAGTCATTCTAAGAGGCATAAGGTGATACCTCATTGTGGTTTTGATCCGTATTTTCCTGATGATTAGAGATGTTGAACATCTTTTTATGTGCCTGTCGACCATCTGTATGTCTTCTTTGAAAAAATGTCTATTCAGATCCTGTGTCCATTTTTAAATCTGGTTGTTTGTTTTTATGTTGTTAGTGTTGTTGTTAAGTTGTATGGGTTCTCTATATATTTTGGATATTAATGTCTTTTTGGATATATGAATTGAAAATATTCCATTCAGTAGGTTGCCTTTTTGTTTTAAAGATGGTTTTCTTTGCTGTACAAAAGCTTTTTACTTTGATGTAGTCTTATTTTCTTATTATTAATTAGTGACATTTATTTTCTGCTTAAAGAAGTCCTTTTAACATTTTTTATAGGGCCAGTTTTGTGGTGGTGAACTCCTTTAGCTTTTGCTTATCTGGAAAAAATCTTAATCTCTCCTTCCATTTTGAATGATAACCTTACTAGGTAGAGAATTCTAGGTTGAAAGGTTTTTTTTTTTTTTTTTTTCTTTCAGCCCTTTGAATATGCTGTGCTACTCCCTATTGGTCTGTAAGGTTTCTGCTGAAAAATCTGCTGATAGTTTTATGGGGTTTCCCTTGTACCTAACAAGTTACCTTTGCTCCTTTTAGGATTCTCCCTTTATCCTTAACTTTTACCACTTTAGAATGTGCCTTGATTTGTGTCTCTCTGGGTTCATCTTACTCAGAACTCCCTGGGCTTCCTGGACCTATATATCTGTTTCCTTCACTAGATTAGGAAAGTTTTCAGCCACTATTTCTTCAAATAATTTTTCTGGCTCTTTCTCTCTTCTCCTTCTGGGACCTTTATAATGCAATCGTTATTCTGCTTGATGTTGTCCCAAAGGTCCTTTGAAATATCTCTTCACTTTCTTAAAATTCTTTTTTCATTTGCTCTTCTGTCAGATGAGTTCCATTACTTTGTCTTCCATTCTGCTGATTCATTCTTCTACTTCATCCAATCTACTATTGAACTACTCTAGTGTATTTTTCACTTATAACTTCTTTGGTATTTTCTTATATTTTCTATCTGTTTGTTGAAGTTCTTACTGTATTAATCCATTCTCCTCCCCAGTTTGGGGAGCATCTTTATTACCATCAAGCATATTTATCAGGTAGATTGCTTATCTCCATTTTGTTTAGTTCTTTTTCTGAGGTTTTTCCTTGCTTCAATTGGAACATATAGCTTTGTCTCCTTATTTTGTCTAATTTTCTGTGTTTGTTTCTATGTATTAGGTAAGTCAGCTACCTCTCCCAGTCTTGAAGAAGTGGCCTTATGTAGAAAATATCCTGTGGGGCTCAGAAGTGCAATCTCACCTGACCACCAGAGCCAGGTGCTCAAGGGGTGTCATTTACATGAGCTACGTGTGCCCTCCTGTTGTGATGGGGCCACGGCTGCTGCTGCAATGTACTGGTGGGCATGGCTGACCCCTGGAACAACTATGGGGCCCACCACAGCAGCTGTGGGGTGCTGGGGTGGGACTTGCCCCCCAAACTTCTGTGCAGCCCAGCCACTGTGGCTGTCAGATGCTGGTGGGCAGGGTTATCACCAGGTCTGCTGTGAGGTCAGGCAATAGCTCAGGGATTGGCAGGGCTCCTGGAAGGGTGTGCCCACTGGTGCTAATAGTTTAGATGGAGCTTTCCAAAATGATGCCCACCAGAGCTGGTATTAGCAAGGTAGCCCAAGATTGAAAAAAATCACTCCCACCAGTGTCTCAGTCCCTTGTGAGCATCCCAACTGGTTCCTGCCTCTCTAAAAGATGCTTCAGAATTAGTAAGTGGATCCTGCTCACCTATGGTCCATGTACTTTTCAATTTGGTGTTCTGAACTGTGTTTCAGGTGAAGTGAGTCTGCATGCAAGCCCTTTAAGAGTGGTTTTTTTTTTTTTTTTTTTCTGTTCCCTGTAGTTCTATGCTTTTCCTGGAAGTATTTCCCATGGGTTTTCAATGGCAGGTGTTTCGGGGGCTCATCTTTCCCAGGCAGGATTTAAGGATTGAGGTGCTTGATGTGGAGTTCAAATCCCTTACTCCTCAGGGAAAATAATCATACCTTTGTGATCCTTCCCAGTTGTGGAATCTCTGCAGCTGGGGTGTGGTTTTTTTTCCCTTGGTGCTAACATCTCTCTCTTTCCCTACCTGTCTCAATGTTGCCTTTTAACCCTTTGTTGGAAAGACTGTTCATTAGGCTTTCAGGTCCCTTTTAGAGGTAATTATTCCATATGTAGCTGTAGATCTGTTGTGTCCATGGGAGGAGGTTAAGTTCAGGTTCTTCCTATACCACCATCTTGAACCTTCTACAATTTTCTCTACTTGTATAACTTTATTGCAGATTGAAAAACTCTCTCAGGGATAACCATGTGAAAAAGATGGAGAAAAATGACCTGGATGCTTGTGCAACTAACTATGCTCCTAAATATTAAAAAATTATGCTCAGATATTTTACTAAATTGATCCACACCAACCTGAGAAATATCTAGACATCTATTAAAAGAACATGGCCTTGATTCACTCTTAATAAACATTTTGGCCCTCAATTTGAATACAGATTAGGAAGTAATAATGGCATCTATTAAATCCCAGTTATGTGAAAATGCTTTGCAAAGCATCTCTTCTATATTATTCCCTATACTCCTGAATACCACTCTATGAAACAGTACCATAATCATTTCCATTTCTTTTATAGATAAAACACTTAGGCTATAAAAAATAATAATACTAACAACAATAATAAAGGGAATGGTAGGAAACTTTGGGAGGTGATTGATGTCTATGGCCTTGATGGTGGTGATGGTTTCACAGGTATATATTTATCCCCAAACTCATCAAGTTGTATACATTAAGTATGTACAGCTTTTCATAAGTCAATCCTACCTTAATACAGTGGTTTTCTTAAATGAGTACTTGATTCTGATGTTGTAACAATTATATTTGGAAAATAATTCAAAACTTATCCTGTATATCTTTTTGTTAAAAATTAAAATGTTACACTAAGTTTGGAAGAAATAAACAGAAACTTTACCATTAAAAAAAAAAGAAACTTAGAGCCAGAGAGGTCTGGGAACTATCTCCAAGACTCGACAACTGGTTATGCAGCAGCAGTACTAGGCTAGGAACCCAGGCTCTTCTCACCTCCAATGCCATTTAAGTACTAGTCTATAGTGCCTCTTGGTATACACATGCTAATTACACTTGCAGATGTCAAATCGGAAGGAGAGAATAAATACCTTGGATATCAGATTAGGATAAAAAATATCTTGATAGGTTAGAATGGGAAGCTGGAACTAGACTTTAGCAAGAATTAGTAAGCTCATTTTACATCTATGATCCAAATTACAACTATACAACTCAAGGAAAGGAGAGGGGTGATTTAGGGACAAGGGCTCAGTGTGTGTGTGTGTGTGTGTGTGTGTGTGTGTGTGTGTGTGTGTGTGTGTGTGTGTGTGTGCGTGCGTGTGCGCTCGTGTCTGTTGGAGTATGGTCACCCTATTTACAGCATTATCCAAAGATAGAATCGTATGCTTTTGAAGAATATGAGCATTCTGATTCTGAAAGCATTCAAACCTATGCTAGATGACATTTAGGAAGGTACTATGGCTAGGATTTAAGCACCAGATGGATGTATGGACTGAACATTTAAGCATCTTTCCAACCCTGATATTCTGCTCTTATGGTATGCTCAGATGTCCAAATAAAAAAGAATTCAACGTGCTTAGGAGAGACAGAGCAGGATATATATTTCTAGTCTCTTCAGTTTGTAGTAAATAGTTGAAAAATCCATCAAAAGAGAAAAATTATATCTCGACTGACAAGCCTCACCCAATGCACACCCCAGGCAATGCTCTCATGTCACTGAGAAACAAACTGGCCCACCCAGAAGAGAGCCTCACTAATCTTGATGCTTAAAAGCTGGAAGCCTCACTAGAGAAGTGAGCAGTCAAACGGAGCTTGTCACTGTTGATTAGTTGACTATTGAAAGATGCTACTCTTTATACAAAGAAAAAAGAGAGAAAAAAATAAGGAGGATATTTTTCCACCACGATGGACGAGATCCACCAGCTGAACCCTATAGCTGGAGGGTAAAGGTAAATTGCCATCGCTGGTATTGGTCACTTTTAGCTGGGGTTTGAATACAGTGTATAACAAAAAAGCAGGCACAAGGGAGCACCTTTCTTCTCCCTGAAGGAATTAGTGGCTAAAGGAATACTGTCAGCCACCTTCCTGGGTCCCTCCCTCAACATATGTGGACTCTGATCACAAGCAGCCAAGCTGGGCTTCTCTCCAGTCAGGGGCATATGGTGAGGTCAGAGTGGCTGAAGGGGCTGAGACAGATTTGATTTCAGAGCTAATGAGAGAAAGACCATCAAATGCAGTTGCACAGAAATTAGGAGATTAAAACAACTCCTGGCATTTTTGCTGCCAGTGTTTCCCCACTTCCTTGCTCAGTGACTTGTCAGCACACCTAAAATTGGGGGTTTGATAAGAAAGAAGGAGAAATGTAAGACAGAAATATTTTTAAATAAAATTATGAATTTTGAAGAATGGAAGAATCATTTTACACAGAACAGCAGTTTATGATTACTGAGACACCAAGGAGTAGCACTGCTAAGAATTTAACATGCAGTAGGGCTTCTCTGACAGGCACTGTGCAACAGCATTCTCCCAGCAGCCTGACATCATTTTGCTTGGTTAGGATGGGCATGGCTAGCGTGTGACTGAAGCTAACAGGAAAGAGATGGTGCAGGTATGTAAAAGCGGGGGGGTACATAATTTACACACAGTTCCCCCATCCAGTGAGGAATTATAGTTCAGATGAATACTGCGCTTTCTTGTGGTACAGAATTCAGGATACAAAATACATTTTATACCAGGAAGTAATAATGCTACAACTTTGACCCAGTTCACCACCCAAGTAACTCCATTAGGAAACAAATGAAACTGTCTAAATTAAGTGAGTAGACTAATTGAGGTTAGGATTTCCAGAACAGACAGAGACAGCCAAGACTCTAATTAAAGGAGCCTCTCAACCTCATACAAGGAGCAAAGGAGCTGAAATAGAACATGAATTCCTTCTACTCTGCACTACAATAGCACCATCTGACTAGTTAAACCGCTGTCCAAACAACCACACATATGCACAGCCCAGTTTAAAATGACAAAACATAAACATATAATTTAGAGGTATTTGAAGTATTATGTGAGTTTAAGGGAGATCCAGAGAAATTGGGAGAGAGGGAAAATGGGGTTCTGGCTTTGGGACTGACCTTGAATGCCAACCAAAAATCCCTTGGCATTTTGGATTCCTGAAGTAAAAAAAAATAATAAAAATATTAGAAAAACTACAGACATGAAAAGGGTTCCCTGAAACACTTATCAGGAGACTTGGCCTCAATATTTCACTCCTCACAATCTAGTGTTAAAAAATCAGCACTGGTTGTTTTTTTATTTATTTACCCTGCAACCTAATATATTAATTCAAATCCTAGTAGAAGCTACCTTTCACTTTGTGTTGCAATGGCTAAACAGCCACCTAAAGTAATTGTTCTCTGCTATTAAATTAAAAATTAGAGTAAGGAACAAAAACCAAAATAACATAGTTAATGAAAACACACCAAAGTTTTAAGTCATTAGATGGCACAGAAGAGCCTCTGGTTTATTAGGAAATGTCACCTGCCAGCAGCTAACATTTGAAAGAAGTCTTATATCATTGTCCTGGCCAAACTATGACAAAGCGGAGAAATTGCTTAAGCAAAAACAAGGACAATAAAAACAAAGGTTTTCTAAATTACTGTTGCCCGTGTCATTAAATTTCATATTGTGCATGGAATATAAATACATCACTTTGTTCTGCATGACAAGCAGAAGTGAGCATTCATACATTACTCAGCCACTTAATTAAGTGCCTGGGATATTTGCAGTTAGCAGAAACTAATAAGGGAATCACATTTAAATTCAAA
Source organism: Kogia breviceps (assembly GCF_026419965.1). Taxonomy (NCBI): domain Eukaryota; kingdom Metazoa; phylum Chordata; class Mammalia; order Artiodactyla; family Physeteridae; genus Kogia; species Kogia breviceps. The sequence continues at coordinate 71,837,679 of NC_081312.1, forward strand.
TCACTCCTCAGGGTAGCTGTCTGCAACATAAGCAAAGCTTACTGGGTAGATGTTCCACTAAATGCTCAGCTAAAAGCTTAGATTCACTGTATCTGTTAATAAAGAATAATACTACTTGTGATTAAAGGTAAGAGTAAAATAAATAATTCTGTTACAGATTTTGAGTGATGTTTTATTTAAATACCCATTTTGTCTATCATTTTGTCTAATAGAATAAGGGTATGATTTTGGGCTTTGCCCACATAGAGAAGAGGTTCCATAAAAAACAAATGACTGCACTGACCCTTTTCATTGCAGTCTTTCAACAGACCTGACAGTAACGGTCCCTGCATCACAGACAGTAAACAATAAAATTATAAAGTGCTCATTCAGAAAAAGGAAGCTGGAAACAAAGTGATGGAGGGTCACAGGAGGCCAAGAAAAGGGAAAAGAGCGGAGAAGGGAGAAGGTAGGTAATCACATTTTTTATAACAAGAAGCCAAGAACCCAGTATTCCGAACTTTGAGGAATTACTCCACCCCTAGCCACTGACCAAGAGTGGGTTTATTTTTAATCATTCATCTTTATAAATTTTAACTTTTCTGGACTAAAACAGTCCCATATGGTTTCAAATCTGCTTTTGATTCTAAACAGCCTCCACACCGAGCTTCTTCAAAATTTCAAAGCCATCTGGACGCCAGTGGTAAAATGACCTCTCACAATTTCTCCTCACACAAAGTGTGGTTTTTCAGTTTCAGAAACTAGATTCTCAGGGCCCTAAGTGGTTACCAAGGATAGAAGTAGAGGTGTACAAAAGACCCTATCACTTGAAGGGAAATATGCTCTAACCCAAGGTGCTTAACAGAAAAGTGAGTGGAACAGCTTAGATTCAGATTGTACACCTTTGTCCTACTCACAGAAATTATATACTTTCACCTGCAATCACATATAATTTTGCTACAGAAAACATAAAATCCCTAAATTCCAGTCTGTATTCCCAAGTAGAAATAAATCAACTAACTCAAATATTTTAACACTGCAGTTAGAGTGAATATAATATTTTTGGTTAGATGGAAATTTGGCATTTTCTACAAGTCATAAAATCTTTGAAGCATAAATTCTGATTGTCACAATAGGTACTGTCACACAGAATCACCTCAGATATTGTCAAGGTACCATCTGGCATTAGTTATACGGCAGTGGATGAAAAAGGTGTAGGTCTAGCATTCAATTCTTAAAAGTATAGGGATCAGTATTCATACTAGTATCGAAAATCATCACAAGACAAATGCAAGGTATATACACGGAAAGTATTTTGATGATTTACATAGGAAATCATCAGCTTGGTTATATCTGGGAAGAAGACAAGGAGACGTAGCTTTTAGCTGTATATCCTTTTAGGCAATTTGAATTTTTTGCCATGTATATGTATTCATTTTGGATGGGAGAGTAATTAGATTAAAAAATAAAGTTTACCTACAGCTCTTTAAAAATTTCACCAACCACTTATCTCAAATACCTCAGTGTGAAATAACACCTTTAATATTCATAAGCATCCAGTGAAATCTATCCTACCATTATGAATAACAGCCTCCTAAGTCTGTAACCACACTCTACCCTCAATCTGCCAAATGAAGAGCCTCTGGAGCCATGTCCTACTGGATCCACCTCATTCTTAGTAAAATTGTTAAGGATGATCACTTTCTGTTATTTGAGTCATGAGTAAAATTATTTTAGATACTTGAATATTTAGGATAGATTTTAAGAAGTTGCAGAGTCAAATATGAAAGGCTGGCTACTATCACAAATACTGCTGAAAATCTGAGAAGATTCACACAATAAAATTTTTTTTCTGCTTTTTTGTTTTTGTTTTTGTTTTTTATCCCTAACGTTATAGACCAATGTGAGGTTATTTAGAGATTCTATTATATAAAATGAGAGTCCAGATTCCTTCCATTGTATAACTCAGGCATATTATTCTGGGTCCTAGGTCTCCTCCATATTCAGCCACTAGGTGAGCAAAGAAAGACCATGGAGGATAGTATGAGATGTTTTATATGAGCCAAGCATGGAGACAGCATTCATCACTTCTAGCCACATTTCACTGGTATCATTCAGTCACACGGGACCACCTATCTGCAAGGGAAATATAAGTTAAGTGTCTGCTTAGGAAGAAAACTTTGGTGAACACCATAGTAGGTTGGATCAGTCTTCCCACATTTTCACTCTCTTTGTGTATCCATACCTTTTGTCATATGACTTTGCAGTACAGTTCTCAGGAGAGTGAGCAGTATATATATCCTGAACTTATTGATCTTGTCTTTGGCCATATGATTTGCTTTGTTCAAAGGAATGCTACCAGAAGTGATAAAAGCAGAAGTTTTAAACGTGCTTAGGGATTTTTGGCTCCCCCTGGTATTCCTTCCTTAACCTTGAGAAGGTCATGCCCCAAGGAGGATGAGAGATGTGTGAAGTAGAACAAAACCTGAGCAGATATGAGTCTGAAACCAAACCTAGCCAACCCACAGCCTGAAAGAGAGCCACTCACTTTAGCCCAGCCTAGATCAGCTGAACAGAAATTGGCCTGCAACTCTGTGTAAGAGTAAGCTTGTTGTTATAAGCTACTGAGTTGAAAGGGGGTGGGGGGCTGTTATATATCATTACTACTGTAGTAACTAACTGATACAGATATACAGCAGTCTCTGCTTCAGTTACCTTCTGTGAGCAATTATCATCTTAAATGACCTCACTAACCGTAATTTTCAAGAGTATTTTGCTGGTATTTTAACACTAGACATTGCTCTACTTTGATAAATATTGAGAGAATTGTGAAATCTAGTAAAATTTGGTACAATAAATGAGTTAAAACTAGGTTCGATAATCTGGATAAGATATTGTTGTCTCACCATATTTTTCAAGGACTCTCAAATAATTATTTACTGGGCTTTTTAAGCTTTATTGAGGTATTATTTACATATCCAAACTGTCCATATTAAAATATACAATTTGTTGAGTTTGGACATTTACATAAACCCTAGATGCCATAGAATGCTCATTTTAAATTTGAACATATTTATGAGCAGTTAATAATTCTCCCAAAGTCATCTGCAAAAGAGTGAGAAAGACAGTATCTATCTCAGCTACTACAACTGTAGTTGATCATCCAGAGACTGATTTTATTTTTTTGGTCTTAGAATTTTTTGTCTAGGTTTCTTCTTTTAGCACCTGCTTTAGAATATTTATTTCATAGCTGGTTAGAACTTTAAACAAAGGATGATCAGAAGCAGAGGAGATTGTTTTATACAAACCATGAACTAAATATTATATCAGGCATTTAAAATATATTGCCTTATTAAATCCTCAAAATATTCCTATGCATTATTTTTATTTTTCCCCATTTATAGATGAAGAATCTGAACATTTTAGCTTTTCCTAATTTTTTTAATGACATATGATATATGATTATATATCATATATATAATATGTGATACAGTTGGAGAGGTAGGCTTAAAACTAAGGGAGTCTTCCTCCAGAGTCCAGACTTCCTCCATTAAACTGGGTTGTTTCCACAGTCAATGTAAATTTAGTAACTTTAGTAATAAAACAGAGGCTTAAATCAAGGTCTAAACTTAAGTTTAAGGATGAGCAGGGAAAATGCATTACATACACATACAGATACAATAAGTCCCCTACATATGAACCTTCAAGTTGTGAACTTTCAAAGATGTGAATGTGAGTTCCATTAACATCAGACGTGAGTGAAATTGCAGCCTGTCCTCCGTCTCCTATTGCTGATGTTCCGTCAGCTCTACCATCTCCCACCTCCTTTCCCTCCTCCAGTCAGTAACTCTTCTTGCCTGTTCACTCAGTGCCAGCCCCTGTATGCCAACTGTTGTACTGTACTACTGTATTTTTCAAGATACTGTACTGTAAGATTAAAAATGTTTTCTTTATTTTCTCTGTTTTTTTAATGTATTATTTGTGTGAAAAGTATTATAAACCTATTACAGTATGGTACTATATAGCCAATTGTGTTAGTTGGGTACCTAGGCTAATTTTCTTGGACTTATAAACAAACTGGACTTACGAACGCACTCTCAGAACAGAACTCGTTATATGTAGAGGACTTACTGTATTTGTGATTTCATTTTCTTTTCTTTTTTTAAAAAAAAAATTATTTTATATTGGAGCATAGTTGATTAACAATGTTGTGTTAGTTTCAGGTGTACAGCAAAGTGATTCAGTTATACGTATACATGTATCTATTATTTTGCAAATTATTTTCCCATTTGGGTTATTACTGAATATTGAGTAGTATTCCCTGTGCTATACAGTAGGTCTTTGTTGATTATCTGTTTTAAATATAGCTGTGTGTACATGTCAATCCCAAACTCCCAATCTATCCCTCCCCCCAGTTTTACTTTCATAATTACACGATAAAGTTTCATAATAATGCTTAACTCACATAAGAGAAAATAATTCATTAGCATTAGTTAGTTTGAAGACTAACTGAAGAAAGAGGATATTCATTTGTAGAATAAGAACCAATGGTTTTCAAACTCTGATTTCACCACAACTTGTTATAACCAAATATAAGTAAATATCCAAAGACTTTTCCCCAACCCTTCTCTAGAAATTTACATGGGAAAGACTAACTTCACATACGATATAATTATAAAGAAAATAGCTTCCAATTTCAGAATCTACTAAGCTTAATAAATGGAAAGTGTAGGTTTAGTCAATGTAACAAGAAAATAAATTGCAAGAACCTTTCTGTACCTGAACTTTGGTCAAAAAGTATCATCATTTCTCTTATTCTCTGAGTCATTTACCTTAACTATCAGAACGGGAAGAAATAAACAGACAGAAGATAAGTTTTGTTTAAATTCTTGTATAAGTCAACTAAATTTTAAGTCAACACAGAATGTTGAGTTTCCAAAGGGACTGAAGAACAATAGCTCAGTAGTTACTTGCAATGGGAACAACATTCAAAATTTCATAGGCTCATTAGAATTCATGACACCTGCTCCACCTATTGAGTCAGCCTGTGGTGGGTGGGTATTGGAAAGAGAAAAGTGGGTGACAAATGCAATTTCCATGGACCAAAATAGGTTCTGGTACACTTAGCTCATATGATTTCTTCTATTTAGCTCTTCTGAGGAAAATTTGGAATAAAAAATACTTACCACACAAAGTTTTTCTATTAAAAAGTACTTTTATAAAGATTGGGATGTAATCCTAGTTTCTATTGCAGTATAACTTCTAAATACAAAGGTATTCTGATTTCCCAACCCAATTTCAAATACAGACAATACATAAGATTGGCTTTTCTCCTAAGATAAGCTCCTACTATTTAGTAAAAAACCATCAACCAGGTGACAAATCGGCTTTCAATAGGCCTTAAATCAGCCCATAATTGGAAGTAAGCTCTCTCTTGTCAAAAGTTCAAAGACATCTGTTATCTCTTCACTAATTTTTCATGTTGAAATTTTAATAGCCGAGCAAATTCTATGCACCACCTCTCATTCAATTATTAATCTGTGAATAAAATTATGAAATTTAAATAATATCAGATATGCTCATTCCCAAAATGTTCATTACGGTACTTGTGTACTTTCCCAAGGGAAGACTTAAAACCAAATGAAATCTAATTTTGGCGTTGCTTTGAACATTTTCTTGAATATGACCTCTTTGAGATTTTAAGGTCTTTGCCTCTTTAAGATAATGTTGAGTGCATGCATTTACATTATAGTACTATTTTAAGACTCACCTTGGCTATCTCCATGATGCAGTAGCTACTCTCAATTCCCAATCTGAATTAACTTGGTTGTATGATAAATACACAGGTAAATCCTTCTTCAATAAATGTCATTTTCATTATATCTTTTAAAAGTAACTGAGCTTAAGTAATTAAAAATAATCAGGTTTAGTCCTCAATGATGAAAAACTGAAACCATTTCCACTAAGATCAGGAACAAGATAAGGCTGCTCATTCTCACCACTATTATTCAACATAGTTTTGGAAGTTTTAGCCACAGCAATCAGAGAAGAAAAAGAAATAAAAGGAATCCAAATCGGAAAAGCAGAAGTAAAAGCTGTCACTGTTTGCAGATGACATGATACTACATAGAAAGAATCCTGAAGATTCTACCAGAAAACTACTAGAGCTAATCAATGAATTCGGTAAAGTAGCAGGACACAAAATTGATGCACAGAAATCTCTTGCATTCCTATACACTAATGATGAAAGACCTGAAAGTGAAATTAAGAAAACACTCCCATTTACCATTTCAACAAAAAGAATAAAATATCTAGGAATAAACCTACCTAAGGAGACAAAAGACCTATATGCAGAAAATTATAAGACACTGATGAAAGAAATTAAAGATGAAACAAATAGATGGAGAGATATACCATGTTCTTGGATTGGAAGAATCAACATTGTGAAAATGACTCCACTACACAAGGCAATCTACAGATTCAATGCAATCACTATCAAACAACCACTGGCATTTTTCACAGAACTAGAACAAAAAATTTCACAATTTGTAATGGAAACACAAAAGACCCCGAATAGCCAAAGCACCCTTGACAAAGAAAAATGGAGCTGGAGGAATCAGGCTCCCGGACTTCAGACTATACTACAAAGCTACAGTAATCAAGACAGTATGGTACTGACACAAAAACATAAATATAGATCAATGGAACAGGATAGAAAGCCCAGAGATAGACCCACACACATATTGTCACCTTATCTTTCATAAAGGAGGCAAGAATATATATACAGTGCAGAAAAGACAGCCTCTTTAATAAGTGGCACTGGGAAAACTGGACAGCAACATATAAAAGAAGGAAATTAGAACAGTCCCTAACACCATACACAAAAATAAACTCAAAATGGATTAAAGACCTAAATGTAAGGCCAGACACTATCAAACTCTTAGAGGAAAACAGGCAGAACACTCTATGACATAAATCACAGCAAGATCCTTTTAACCCACCTCTTAGAGAAATGGAAATAAAAACAAAAATAAACAAATGGGACCTAATGAAACTTCAAAGCTTTTGCACAGCAAAGGAAACCATAAACAAGACCAAAAGACAACCCACAGAATGGGAGAAAATATTTGCAAATGAAGCAACTGACAAAGGATTAATATCCAAAATTTATAAGCAACTCATGCAGCTCAATATCAAGAAAACAAACAACCCAATCCAAAAATGGGCCAAAGCCCTAAATAGAGACATTTCTCCAAAGAAGATATACAGATTGCCAACAAACACATGAAAGAATGCTCAACATCATTAATCATTAGAGAAATGCAAATCAAAACTACAATGAGATATCATCTCACACCGGTCAGAATGGCCATCATCAAAAATCTACAAACAATAATTCTGGAGAGGGTGTGGAGAAAAGGGAACCCTCTTGCACTGTTGGTGGGAATGTAAATTCATACAGCCACTATGGAGAACAGTATGGAGGTTCCTTAGAAAACTAATAATAGAACTACCATATGACCTAGCAATCCCACTACTGGGCATATATCCTATATACCCTAAGAAAACCATAATTCAAAAGAGTCATGTACCAAAATGTTCACTGCAGCTCTATTTACAATAGCCAGGACATGGAAGCAAACTAAGTGTCCATCAACAGATGAATGGATAAAGAAGATGTGGCACATATATACAATGGAATATTACTCAGCCATAAAAAGGAACGAAACTGAGTTATTTGTAGTGAGGTGGATGGACCTAGAGACTGTCATACAGAGTGGAGTAAGTCAGAAACAATACCATATGCTAACACACATATATATATAGATTCTTTTAAAAAAAAAAAAAAAAAGAAAATGGTCAGAAGAACCTAGGGGAAAGGTGGGAAAAAAGACGCAGACCCACTAGAGAATGGACTTGAGGATACAGGGAGCGGGAAGGGTAAGCTGGGACAAAGTGAGAGATTGGCATGGACATATATTGTAAAGCAATCATACTCTAATAAAGATGTTAAAAATTTAAAAAAAAATTTTTTTAAATCAGGTTTAATTTCTTTCTTCAAGTTTGTCACTGAAAATCCTCTATTAGCTGAAATTCTCTAGAAGTATTGACTAATGTCACTGTATGTATATAAAATTAGTTTAAATTTTATGATATTAGTAAAAACAAATCACTGTTTTATATCATTATGTAATTGATAGTCATTGTTGAAAATATATAAAATATAAAATGAAAAATCTATAATAATCTACCATCCAACACCTAAAGATAATTATCTTTCATTGGAATAAGTTAATAAATGTTTATGATTAATTTATATTTATATATGTATGAGATATTTCTGTAAATGTGGGATTATTCATTTTATTCTGTTTTATAACCTTTTCAATGTGTATTCTCTTTGCTTTGTTTCCTAATTATTTGAAAGACATTTTTATATTAATGTAATCATGCTTATATTTAGTTTACATTATTTTGTCTAGTTATCAGTGGTTATAAAAAAAATACTCTATTAACTTCCTAGCATAGAGCCCAATATTTAGTATGTCAAACCTCACAGACCTTTCCCATTGACCCACTATCCTTTTCCCATGTTTCAAAATTTGCAATGTTGATATCTTATAATTACTGTTATGGAATCATCTGTTTCTAGCTCAGAATTTCTTTCGAAAATTGCATTAATTTATAAGACAGATCTTTATTTAATTGGCTTCAATAACCTCTGCAAGAGCAACTTATTTCTTCATCAAGTCATGATTTTTATGCCTTTATTTGAATGCATTCTTTAGGAAGTTGATGTGAGAAATCTTATAACACTCTTTTGTTGTTCTCACACACAGATATAGAGTTATTAGACCTGAGAAAATATGAAATCAGTGTGATTCTTTTTCCTTTTGTCTGAACCTATTTTGTATCCTAATTGGATCCTTATAGAATCTTTTAAATTTACTTTTAAGTGTAAAACAAAAATTCAGCACGTGTAAATATAAATTTCTTAAATGAATATTGACTTACGTTCAGTAAACCTGTTCAATCTAAATATTCAAGTCTTTCTAAGTTTAGGATAGTGTGCTACAATTATTTATTTAATTATGACCTCTCCTTCATCAGTCATGTTTTTTCAATCTGTTAGGTCTGTCCTCCACATCACATCTTTTCTCTTTCAGTTAGAAGTCTCCTTCTGTAGATTTTCATCTTAACTGGTTTATTTTTTCAGCATTATCATGACTATTACTCATTGCTCACATTGTTTTAATTTAATAATTTTGATTCAGTTTCATGCAGTGTATACTTCATCTTATACTGTTATCTAAGTTTTTATCTTTTAAGGAACAAATTTTTTAAATTTTCTAAATGTTTATTCTGCTTTTTGAGTAAGTCTGTTCCATAGGAAATAAAACTGCTATGATTTTTCAGAGCTGTTTCCATTCCATTGGCAAACTGGGAGTGCAGAAAGTTAAAAATTTATGTTCATGTGCCCATAGACCTCAGAGGGAGTTGTATTATTAAAGCTGACCACAGTCCTGATCAATGTACTATTACCCATCTTTCCTTGGGATGATATCTTTAATCACTTGTCTATCTTATTCAAGATTACATACACTCTGGTTTCAGAGAGCACAGGCATAGAGATAGTTAGGTACATGATAGATAGATAGATAGATGATAGATAGATAGATAGAAAAATCGATAAATAGCCTATAAATAAAAATGATGATGATGATGATGTGCACTTAATAAATATGAACGATTATGATGATGATGTGCAGCAGAAATCATGATCTCAGAACACTATTAAACTATACTCAGTTCAGAGTAGAAAACTATAAATACTATACTATAAATACTAAGTGATACTGACATTGCTACTGTTGCATATGTTTACCTTACTTGAAGAGACAACCAGCAACTTTCTTTTCAAATACGCACTGAAAGGAAATAATTGTGTTCATTGAATAGCTGCTTTAGAACACAATATAATGAAAAAATGTAATCTAAAACAGTGAATCCAAACTTTCAGGAGATAAGAATTATTTGATCCCTTGACAGAACAGAACATGTAGCCAATGTACATTTATAAAGTTAATTTATAAAAGTGATTTCAAAATGTGTTCCTAGATCTTAAGCCCTCCTTCATGTAATTGGAATACTCATAATAAAAAATCCTTGGCAGAAAAACTTGTAACAATTCTTTCTGGATGGAGATTTAATAATTTGTAAAAGCAATCGTTCGATAACCATTGCCTAAGTAAATAAATGCTACCACGGACAGAGGCCCTCCATATAATTTTCATTGCATTAACAGTTCCATTTTTTAAATCATTAACTCTTCACTAAGAACTCGTTGTGAATATAGCAATTAGCATTACTCTGGTTTTTACAGATGTTATAAACCGTGTTTTCTCAGGAGTAGGTGGGAGTTGGCAAGTTGACCAAGGGCAAAAGCCAGCAAGTGGTGTGTCTCTGACCTCTCTTCCAGTTACATTTAGAGCAGCTGAGAATACTGTGATTCCATCTACAGTTATTTGAAACTGCTGATTTGTCCAACCTTCCTTCCACTTAGAGAAAAATCACACAAAATTTTTCCAGAATTATTAGTATCTATGAAAGTTCTAGTGTAGAAATAGACATATCTCTGTCAAGATATGTATACTATGGGTCTCTCATTATTGCCTAAATATTAGGAAATAAAACAGTCTAAATTTAGAAATCCTAAATCTAGTTATTTTATTCACAGTGTTATTTTCTAAAGCAATGATCATAATGGCTTATGTTTCTTGCTTTACAAGTGTTCAATGTCACTTCATTTGTGAAACTTAGCATTGAGTTTAAAACATAGAAGTCCTGTGAAATTCAAACACATGCTTCTCTAATGGGACTACAACCAAACTCTGGTCTGTTTCCACTGTATATTTTTTGTTATGTCTCACTGCAATGCTTAAGTTATTTTTTTAATGCCATTGCTACATTATACAGTTAATGTTAACCCCCTTAATTTGCTTTTGGCCATCAAATAGCACATAGGTAAACAGTTAATAAATATTTTTGAAATTAAGCTTGAATAAGATAGTTCAATGTAAAAGCTGAAAAAGAGACCACTATGCTTGTAATGTAAAAGTTTTTAACCCTGGCCCCAGTTGCTTGAGTGATAGCTTAAACTGAGAGACAAGAAATAACCACAGCACAATGTATATGTGAATAAATAGGAGAGTTTTAGAGCTACACAACCTAGAAGGTCTTTTCTGTCATTAAAAGTCAATAAAGTCTCTTAAAACTTTCCAGCTTCAGAAAACAGCCACAAGGATTGAGTTCTTTTAGAAGGTCTGATTACAGTAAGCATTAGTCTGTTTCAGATAAGGAGAGATGATCCTCCAGACTTCTAAAATTTCTTGTATTGTGTTCATTTATGAAACAGTAAATAGAATTAGATAAACTAGAACTATTCAGTAGTATTGATGAAATCTGTGTTGGTGAGGCAAAAAGCCCATAATGGTTAAACTTAAAGGTATAACGCTCTCTCCATCGCACAATTTAGCATTTATATTGAAGAATAACAATGCATATCAGAGGCTAACAAAAGAAGAAACCAGATCCAAAAAGATTACTGTCCCAGCTACACTTGGTCAGGGATGCCAGCAATATCCCAGTAACGAGAGCTCAGTGGTTAAGACTAGAATCACCAATACAGACTATTTCATATAAGGTGCTCAGCTATTTCCACCCCTTTCTTTGTTTTATTTATAAATCTCATGCTTAATAGAACCTTTTCAAATACTCTTAGTTTAAAGAGGATTTGGTTACCTAGATGCTGAGACTGAGCTTTTGGAGAGAATTCTTATTCTAAATGAAATTAGTGATGACTAGAGAGGTCCTGTCCCACCAATCCAATACAGATTTTTGGTATATACCTTTGTGATTCTGTCTGGGGGCTTAGCTTCACAAAGGCTTGCTGAATGATGAAGAGTTTAAGGGTGTACATAGAATATCCATTGAGAATTGCTCCAAGACCTAGATCTAGAATACTATATACCAAAATAAATTGAGTATTATTAGATTACTAAATGACCTAATTTTTTCCTATCTTCATTTCCCAATGGAATTTAATACAATCATTGTCAGCAACCATAACAAAGTAAAGGCCAGGAAACCACACATATCCGTCCACTTCTCTCTGTTATTTCCCTTTATTATTTGTGATTCCCTTTGCTTCATTAAAGTTCTATGATTCATCATTCCCAAATATCTGTCAATATTGAATACAAAATTTGCCTTCATTTGCATCCATTGACAATCTGACGGTAAAATGGCCCCCTTTTTGTCCCTTCTCCCACAAGTAAACCATTCACAAATCATCACCTTGACCCTTTGTGCCCCCATTCCTAAGTATACCACTCTTACACAGCTGAAAGCTATAGAGACATTGAAGACACAGAGATATAGTTTTACAAAAACTGTTTACAATGGTCCATGATCTTCATTTCATTCAATAGGTAAAAAGTATAAATAATCTGAAAAGCAAGATGTAGAATGAATGAACACTCTCTCATAAAAGATATGCTTGCATATTCTAGTATGTGTCTTTCACAAATTTACTGTGCAACAGTTAGCTAACCTAAAAGCCTCAGTATATATTTAACGCACCTTTAACAAAATGGGATCAGCAATGGTAACGATAGTTTCTGCAGAGCAACTAATGTCTCCAAAGGAATACTTGTACTTTGTAAACATAAAATGATCAATCTAAAAAACAGATTAGTGGGAATTCCCTGGCAGTCCAGTGGTCGGGACTCCACCCTTCCATTGCAGGGGGCACAGGTTCGATCCCTGATCAGGGAACTAAGATCCCACAAGCCTTGAGCCCAAAAAATAGAATAGAATAGAATAGAATAAAATAAAATAAAGTAAAGTAAAATAAAAATAGTCTATTTAGATAATAGCACAATTGTTTGAACTATCTTTTGGCCAGAATACAACTCTTTTAAAGTAAAAAGGATTTTGCTTGAAAATATACACATGCTTTTACATATGAATTTTATTTCTATGCCATAATTTTAGTTAATCATGTTTGTTAAATAATTTCATTCAACGAAAATGGATGCCCTCAATTCATTTGTGAAAAATATAAGAGATACGGTCTCATATCAATAGCAATAATGGAATCTACATTATAGAATCTTTTAAAAATTGGCCATCATCAAATTAGTAGGAATATCCTGGTTATCATACTCCAAGAGTGATACAATTGCTATATTTTCTAGGGGAAGTCTGGGTAGAAAACACTAATTCTATACCAAAGTTCATTTAACAAGAAAACTTTTAACAAGAATCTAACATTATCAGAAAAAAATAAATCAAAGAAAATAAAACTAAAACACCTGAAACTACACAGAAGCCCTTCACTGCATTACCGTGACACCAATTACAGAGATCTAAGAGAGTTTAAATCCCACCTCTGTAAATGTTATATATAACGAGTGTAAAATGTATTCTCAAGCCTTGAATTGAAAATATACTTCTCTTCAGCTCTTCTCATGGGCTGAGAATACAAAAGCCTACAGAAAAAAATATGATCTGGATAATAAGTGTTCTAGATTCATTGGTATTTCAATCCCCACATTTTTCATTCCTAGGCTCCTTTGTAACCTTGTGTTTCCAAAGAGAATAGAATTTTCCCAAAGTAATACTGGTAGTTGAAGGCAATCAAATAAAGAAGTTCATCTGAATTAGGAAGGAGCTATTTCCAGTTGGCAGTTTACTAAGCTCTATAGCTGTATTTGTACCCAGTTCAGCCATCAACTATCACACTTCTGTTCCCTAGAGATACAACACAGAGAACTCTCTGTTTCTGAGCAGAGACTTTCCAGAAAGCTGACAGAGGTCTTTCAGAGCTTTTTCAATAGGGTTTGAGTCAGGAAGTATAGACCAGGGTAAGGAACAGCAAGAGAGACTATGTGCTCCTAGCATAGTGCTGGGCTCTTAGTAAATATTCCCCAAAAATGCTAAATTAATTTTTAAAAACCATTCCCACATCTCATACATCCTACAATAAGAGGCACTGTTTTAGAAGCTTTTCATTTTTTTTGTCCTTAACAATCCTCAAGAAGACTTTTTAAATGAATAACATGGAAAACTATATAAATACAAATCTTCACTTGAGTTCATTAACATTTGGGGAATGTTAATAATATTATTTATAACTACCAGATTCAATTTATTGGATAACTTACTTATTATATTTCAAAGAGCTTTCATGTAGGTGGTATGCACAATCACAAAAACTCTTTTTGAATATTGATCTTGTGTTTTTAAAGTCATGTTGGCATTTCTTTACCTTCACACTCTACAACCTACTCCAAAATTTTCAGGGAAGCCCCTGGAAGATAACAAAGCCACAAAACATAACCATCTTAGAACATCCTAGTCCTACTACTAGGAGAATGATCCTTTTAGTGGAAGGAGTGTAGAAGATGAAATTTGCAATTTCCCCTTTAATTACCCCCATAGCTAATTATGGCAGAACCTGCCCATAATTAGCTATGGGGGTAATTAAAGGCTAAAAAGAAGGAGAAAAAGTTTACAACTGCATAATCCTCCACTTGAAATTTGTTTTGGGTTTGAAGACCCTAGAGAGGTAAAAATAAGGTAACATTTACTGAGTATACACTATGAACAGAGAACAACGTTCCATGGTTCATGTATTACAAATTTGATCATTACATTAGTCCTGTGAGGTAGGTGGTGTTTAACCCCATTTTACCAACGATGAAACTGATGCTCAAATAGGTTAGGCAACCTAGACACGATCACATCCTTAATAAAAAGGAGGGCTCTGTCTGACTCAGTGGCAGCTCTTTCCAAGGAAGAAGACTGGCTCAGAAGCAAGAAGCAGCTGCTTGAGCTTATTCCAGCTTCTAGGAGTTATGGGAAGAGAAGCCTAGGTTCCTCTTCAGAACTCTGTCCAAGTAAAAATTTGAAGAAGAATTTTTTCTTATGTATTGCAAGACTGTCAAGTAAGAAGAGAGAACAGAGTAAGGACTTTTCATGAAAAGGAGAAGCCAGAGAAAGGGAAAAGGAAAAACAGAGTTCCTAAGCCTTAGGATGTCTGCTTTGGTAAATATAAAGAAAAGAGCATAAAGACTCCTTTCCTCTCTGAAGGACTCCACCAATCAAAGCAAAATTGTGGCCTGAAGTTCTAGGGCTTCAAAGGGGAACTCAAGATGAGCCACTTTCCCCACTGTTCATATTCATGAACTGACTGATAAATTAATGATTTATATATCTAAAACACTAAAATAGAAATTATTTAAGTTGGTTTTAGAAATCAAAGCTATATGTGAAAATGCCATTTTTGTAGATCAAAAATGGTTGAATGATAACAATTTCATATGATTAACTTAATATATTATTAAATTAACACCAATTCAAACATAGGAGGAGATCCAAACAATGAGTATTCAAACGTACAAATAACCCTAAATCATTATAAGTTACAGGTTTGGACCCCCAAAATCTTTCTAATAAGCCTATTTACAGGTGGATCACTTCCAAAGGACAGTCACCCAGAACTCTGAAAAATTATTCAGGAAACAGTCCTTTGCCATGACAGCAATTTGACATGCTGCAAAGCAAAACACATGTGAACAAAGTTCTGCTTCCCCCATGCCATGGGCAGTTTTTCAGGCTAAGCTAGCTAATTTGTGCTTAACTATTCTCACAGCTGTGGCAAAGCTTTAGTTAGGACCTCAGTATAATTTATATTCAGCCAATAATTGTGTGAAAGAACAGATTTAATTTTTAAAGGGCAGGCCTTCAAGGTTTTAGTATAACTAAGCCTGAATTAACATGTTTGCAATAAGGGCTGAAGCAAACTGCTCACTGCAGTGGCCAATTCCAGTGTACAAGCAACCCCCTTAGGTTTTCTACCACTTGCTTGATAGGCCTGTCCTCCATGGCAAGGCAGACAGAATATATCCTGTAGGTTCCCTGTGCAGCAGGAGGCTGAAACAGCATTTAAATCTGATCCTTGGAGCCAAGGAGGAAATACAAAGCTTCCAATTTCAGGAGAAGGGTTGGAGTGAAATTCAGCTGATATCACTGTCATGCTTAGAAGAAGGAAGAGGCAGACAAGACCAAGAGGGGACAATCATAACAAACAAGAACTCTAGATCTCTAAAGTGGAAATCTGCTGCCAAGTCGTCATCATCTAAAAGTGTTGTGCACACCTGGGAAAATCCACAGATGGACACTTTTAGAATGTTTTCCCTTCAGAGTACAACACTGAAAATGGAGACTTTCTTTTCTGCTTCCCTTCTGTCTTTGAAATTTAAGGAGCACACAGTGTTCTAGACACTGTCCTGGACATTAGGTCCAGAGACCAGATATTGGAGGACTGAGAAGAGAAGAAATCTAAGAAATATTTAAGAGCCACATTATATAGGAATGTAAGCAGGTGTTTGGTGGAAAACAAGCCTAATATGGAAAAATTTTAGGTAACCAACGTCAAGTATACAGAATCCAGACAATTAAGACACAATCCAAGTGAATTTAAGAGGGTTGCCTTTAAGGGATTTGCTTTCTTCTTGAAGGGGTATGCCCCTAGTATTTTCCTACACCTTACTTTTTCTCCTCCTCCTCACATAAACGTTCAAATTTTTTCCTTTCACCTTACTTAAGGACTGAACTCCTGAAAATACTTCCCTTAAGGAGTAGGAATTCACATATTACCTTAAATGCAACCTGCCATTTCTTCACAAGTAGTTTCTTTATAAAGGCCCTATGTTTTTTATGTATACCATTATGAATTAGGAAAGTAAAGCATAGTGGAGAATTAGTGAATAAACTTAGTGTGTGATGAGAATCCAAGATTGAACTACAAAGCTCTCCAAAATACATAACATTTCTTTTCCCATTATGATTGAAATCAGGTACATTTCAATCTGGTTTATTCAGGGTAAATGTTTTCAAAGGAAGTTGGAAAACACATGGGTAAAAAACAAAGGAGAAAGTATTCTGATGTCCTTTAAATTCAGCCCTATCTTTGAAAATTTTATTGTCAGATTTCCCCACACCAAGTGACTAAACTGGAACATGGTTAAGTTATAAAATTAAATTATGCATGACTTAAAAGAAATAAACTTTTCCTTTTCTGAAATATAGTTAATGAAAATTAGCTTTCCTAGTTTATTCCATATTGATTTCTTTATCTAGTGTGCTTTTAAAGTCATGTCTCAGACACTGTGTTGTACATGTGAAGTTTTTCCCAGTCAAGTGTCTTTCTGTCAATCTTTTGATAAAGCACTCAAATTACCCTTCCGGAAACGGAAGTAGATTGGACTTTTATTCTCAGTGTTCCCCCCTCTCTGCATTCTTATCCTTGGTGTTCCTTCCAGTAGTGGGCAGAGTATATTCCCCACCTCACTGACATGGGATAAGCTGTTATTTGCTTTGGGCAACAGAATGTTAGCATACATGACACAGAGGCTTTGTATCAGTGCTCTCTGGTGCCCTTCAGCAAGAACCATGAGAAAAGATGTCCTCAGGTAGTGCACAGGCTCCAAAAAAATGAGGGAATACATGAAGCAGAGCTAAAACAACACCTGTTCTGGAGCCAAGCCCAGGTAAGCCCTGCCAAGAACAGCCAAACCCTAGCTGAAACGTGAATGAGAAATAATTGTTTATTGTTATTTAACAATGAGATTTTTATGGTTGTTTGTTATACAGTATGGTTGACACACTGTATCTAACTGATACAGAAACCAAGGCTTCTCCTTGTGAGAACTTGTTAGACTTTCCATAAAGATTCTTTGCTTCTACTAGATAAGAGGTGAGCACATGACCAAAGTAAGATCAATTTGATTTTCTCTCCAAAGAATTTCAATCAACCTGAGTGACAAAGATTGAAAAGAGTTGAAGCTGTTTCATCCTAGGAGTTCTAAAGGGACTGTACAATAATTCTTAAAACCAAAATGCCTAAAACTGCTATGGTTCTTGATTTTTCAAAGCCTGCTTCTTCAGATTTTTCCTTTATTCTAGTGAGTTACACCTATTCATTAAATTCATTCATTTATTCTTGTTAGAAAGTAATTTTTTGCATTTGATAACTCAAAAATTTTAACTCTTTCAAGGACTTTTTAATCTTTAAGTAAATTTGTTAATTAGTAGCAAATCTAGCATTGTCTGTATTTTCCAGGACTGACAGAAATTCATGTTGAAGGAGTTGCCTACTACAATAAGAACATCTCCAGAAGAGTTTAAAAAAAAAAGCCTCAACATCAGGTAACTTACATATAGCCTCAATTTTATATAAGAGAATGGATAAGGCCTGACAATGACTCTTTTTGTCCTACCCAAGAAACATTTTATAGATGATATTCTCTTTATTTTATTATTGTAGCTATATGTTATGAAATCAAAGAATTCTGCTAAAATGGCAAGTAACATGCCAAATATGAGAAATTTATTTCAAAAAACTTACAAAATGCAAATATTTATTTTAAATGGTGGAATGACTCCTGTTTCCAGCAATATGATAATCTAAGTAATCTGAAAATCCATCTGATCCCAAACAGCTAGAAATGTGTGATTAAATTTTAAACTGTACTTTTAACTGCAGAGCCAATACTTAAATTATAATTATGAGAAAACTTCAGGGACCAAAATTGGAAAGGGAACTAAAAGTAAAGAAGGAAATACACAAGCTGATAATTTGGCTGGGGTGGAGTGGGGGAGCCATTCGTTTCTTTCCTTAACAAATGAAGGATCTTGGATTTTAATGCTCAAATGAGGATAATGCTCTGTGTCTGAGAGAGAAAAGAGATTATCACCAATAGTCCCTCACAAAACTGAGAGCTCATCCTCAGTGAAACAGACGAGATACACACACACACACACACACACACACACACACACACACACACACGGGAAAAGAGATCTCACAAGTAAACTTATGTTTCCCCTTGGACTTTGGATGAAGAAAGAACTTTATCTAAGAATTCAAAATTCTTAGACACCTGAGCCTAACATGGATTTTAAATTTCTAAATCTAATATAAAAGACAGCACAAGTCTGATTAACATACCTTTGTCATATGGTACAAGCCAATGCAAACAACAAAAAATAGATAATATTAACAACAAATAGCAAACAGAGCTACAATTACAGCAGAGATTAAAAATAGTAAGAGAAAACTAAGAACAAAATTAGTCAATGAATATGAACATTTAATAAGAGTTACATTTCTAGAAGAATACGACTTGCAAACGTAGCTAATTAAAACATGTATAACCATTAAGTTAATCAAATTGGTTTTATAACACTATTTCTTATTCTAGGTTCTATTGACATTTTGGACCAAATTATTTGTTGTCAGAGGCTGCCCTGTACATTGTTGGATATTTAGCAGCATAGTTGGTCTCCATACACTAGATGCCTGTAGCACCCTTAGAGTTGTGACAATTGTGTCCCCAGACACTACCTTAATGTCCCCTTGGGGAAACAATGGCTCCCTGATTGAGAATCACAGGAACCACTAGTCTATACTAACTTATGCACACACACGCGCACACACACACACTCCCTCTCTCTCGTTACTGCATAAAACAGCTTTATATACAAGCTCTCTAAACCCACAAATTAACAATCTTTCCCTTAAAAAGTCTGTCCCTGAGACTCAAATAAGAGAGAATTCACTTTACGCAATTGGCGTTAAATTGTGTTATGTGAAAACCACATAAGGGAAGAATGAGAAAGAATATAGGCAGATATGATTTCTTAAGAAAGATGAAATATTTCAGATTAGAAAACTGATTTTTTCAATGTACAAAAGTATATTAAACTGAATTAAGAGCATCCTAGGAATTCAAGGATAGGCACATATAAACTACTACTGATATATAAAACAACATGGATGCATCTCATAGACATAATATCCAGCAAAAGAAGTCATAAACAAATAGATAAATATGGTATTTCTTTCATATATATTTCAAAAACAGACTAAAATAGCATACAACGTTAGAAGTGAGATAGCAATGATCCTTGGTAGGTGTGGGTAGTGGGTAGTGAAAGGAAAAGGGCATGAGGAGGGCTATGAGAACCCTGATAATGTCATGCTTTTTGATCAGGGGTTGATTACACATTTGTTTTAACTTTGTATAAATTATTTGAGCTGTATATCTATGATTAATGTGCTTTTCTATATGTACCTTATAGTACAATAAAATTGTTTAAAACATTTAACCTACCCCCCTAATTTAAACAATTGGGAATAGATTGGAATTTTTCAATCTGATAAAAGGTACCTATAACTAGCCTACAAGTAACATCAAAATTAATCTGAAACACTTATAAGGTGAGCAAATTGATCAAGTGGAAATTGTGTGTGTGTGTGTGTGTGTGTGTGTGTGTGTAGTCATAGTCTTTTCCTTACCATGTGTTCTACTGTGTCATTTACTTACCAATTCTACTGTCAATGAGTACTTAAGTAGTTTACAGGTTTATTATGATTATGAGTGATGATATGAACATTTCAGTGCATATTTTGGAGGAATTGTATGCATGCGTTTCTTTGGATATATACATAGGAGGAGTAGCTGAGCTATAATGTATGGACATATTGAACTTTAGTAGATATAGCCAGTTTTCTAAAGTGTTTATACTAATTTACATTTTCATAGACAAGGTATGATAGTTCCAGTTACCCCACTTCTCCAATATTTGATAGTTTTTAATCCATTTTTTTCCCATTGTAATGGATGGGAATTTTATCTTGCGTTCCCTTGATAAATTCTTATTCTGAAGTTCTAAATATAATCTTCATGTGGACATCTTCTTTTATAAAACATCTCTTCAAGTCTTTTACCCATTTTTCAAGTGAGTTGTTTATTTTTCTTACTGCAGTTGTGTTTTTTGGGTTTTTTTTTGTTTTTTTGTGTGTTTTGCGGTACACGGGCCTCTCACTGTCGTGGCCTCTCCCATTGCGGAGCACAGGCTCCGAACGCGCAGGCTCAGCGGCCATGGCTCACGGGCCCAGCCGCTCAGTGGCACGTGGGATCTCCCCGGTCCGGGGCACGAACCCGTGTCCCCTGCATCGCCAGGCGGACTTTCAACCGCTGCGCCACCAGGGAAGCCCCTTACTGCAGTTTTTAATAAATGTATTTAATAAATATATGAATAGATTTGTCATGTATCTTATTGCTAATAATTTCTCCCACTATGTAGGTTGGTTTGTAACTCTCCTAATGGTACGTTTAAATCAATGGAAGTTCTTAATTATAACATTTTACAATTTATCCATTTTTAATGGTTAATGTTTTTTATGTCTTGCTGAAGAAACCTTGACTTACAGTAAAACCACAAAAGTGTTCTATACTTTCCTCTAAAAGCTTTGTTTTACTGATTGCATTTATATCAGCAATCTATAGGGAATTAACTTTTGTGTCTGGTGTGAGATAGATAGAGATATATTGAGATGTATTATTTCCTATATATGTACCAACTGACATGGCACCACTTATTTAAAAGACTATCATATCATCAATGAACCTGAAAGTTAATTTTGTCATAAATCAGGTCACTGTATATGTACAAGCCTGATTCTAGACACTCTACTATTTCATCACACATTTTTCCTATCATTTTGCCCATAACATACTTCTTAAATGATTATAGATTTAAAATATGTCTTTGTATCTCATAGCGTAAATTCTATTATTTTTATTATTCTTTTTTCAAGTTTCTGATGGTTACTTTTTCAACTTCCAATTGTATGTACATTTTAGAATCAGCTTGTCAATTTCACCAGAATAGGAATTGCATTGGATCTGAAGGGATTTATGGTAGAATTAAAAATCATTACAAGTATGAGTCTTCCAATACATGAACATGGTCTATCCTTTATTTCCTTAGGTCTTAGTTTTTTCTCAATTAATGTTTCATAGTTTTCAATGTATAATTCTTGCATATTTTTGTTATATTCATTTTCAGGCATCTGATGTATTTATGTTATGGTAAATGCTACCATTTTGAATTTTTAGTTTCTATTTGTTGCTAGAATACAGAAATAAATTGAATATTTTTACATTAACTTGTATTGAGGAAACTTGGTAAATTCACTTATCATTTGCAATAGTTTGATTACAGAGTATTTAGGAATTTCTCTACACACATACAGTCATCTCATCTTCAAACAGGTCTGCATAACTAAGTATATGAGAGATGACTGCCCTAAAATTTTCATCTCACAATCTATTTGTCACACTTTTGAATCAAGTTATTATGGTCTGTCTTGTTCTAATCTCTTAGTTTGTGCAAAACGGATGCTATTTCTCTCCTTAAATAAATAAAAGAAAGCCAGTATGTCCTGAAAATGCTGAAAGATTTTTTTTTTTTTTTTTTTTTTGGCCATGCCACGCAACCTGTGGGATCTTACTTCCCCGACCAGGGATCGAACCCACACCCCTTGCAGTGGAAGTGCAGAATCTTAACCACTGGACTGCCAGAGAAGTCCCGAAATGTTTTTGTTGTTGTTGTTGTTTTTGCGGTACGCGGGCCTCTCACTGCTGTGGCCTCTCCCGTTGTGGAGTACAGGCTCTGGATGCACAGGCTCAGCAGCCATGGCTCACGGGCCCAGCCGCTCCGCAGCATGTGCGATCTTCCCCGACCAGGGCACGAACCCGTGTTTCCTGCATCAGCAGGCGGACTCTCAACCACTGCGCCACCAGGGAAGCCCTGGAAAGGTTTTTTTAATAACAGATACAATTCTATCATAGATATCAGACTATACAGATGTTTTTATTTCTTCTTCTAGAATTTTAATAAGTAATTGTCAAATTTATTGGTGTACATTTATTCATAATATTCTTTTATTGTCATTGATGTCAGTATGATTTGGGGTTATGTCCTCTTTAATTCTTGATATTGGTAATTTATGTTTTTACTCTTTTTCTAAGTCTCGTTAGATCAATTTTATTAATTTTTTCAATGACCTAGCTTTTGTATATGTTGATATTCTGTATTATACATTTGTTTTTTTCTTTATGCTTTTGTAATTATTGGAAAATATTTATAACTTTAAAAAGAGATACAAAGAGAATATGAATGAAAAGAAATTATAATGTTATATTAGGCATTGCCCCACTGGTTCAGTTTTCTCAAGACACAACAGGGAAAAACTAGTCCATCCAAATCAACTGCAAAATAAACTCTTCAAATGAAGTATACTACCTAAAAGTACTGCTGATCTCTTGGCAATAAGTAAATAATATGTATTTAGTATCTGCTCTATGCAAAGTCTAGTACTAAAGGAAATGAGGAAATACCTATAAATAGGGTGTGTACATTGAAAAGATGCAGAAATTTCCTTTGAGAATTCAAAGAAAAAACATTACTTCTGATGGGGGAAGAGTTGATGGAAGAAGTACTATTTTGGTATTTGAACCAGATCTTTTCAGATGAGTAGAATTTAAGTAACCTGGTGGCGAAAGCAGTGTTGGGGGTGGGAAATGACAGTGCATAACACCAGCACTTACAAATCTTTCTCCCAACTCTACAACTCAGAAGAAAAGCTCAACTTCAGAGAAGAAAGAATTCCATATCACAGAAAAGTTAAAGTTTTTATAGTTAACTTAAACAACTTTTATTCATCTCATTATATATTATTTTATAATATAATTATAAAATATACAATTTTGTATCTTTAAAATCTTGGTTAAGAGATACAAAAAAATCTATTAAATGCTTCCCAGAAATTATCAATAATCCTATTATCTTGGCACTTAAGACTTCTAGTCAAGTTGCTTACTACCACAGGAACTCACATGCCACTCCTACTGATATTGGTCAAAAGCATATGCTCCTCCTACATGAATGAGAGCAAATTCGTGTCAAGAAAGATGCTCCAATTGAAGTACTGTTGGGCCTTCCTGTGTACTATAAAACCTATATGCAATTTATTACATTGAAGGTGTAGCATCTGAGTCATTCAAGGAAGACACATGATAAAGATGAACAAAAACAAATTCAACAAAATTTAAAGACAATGATTGTGTGTGACTCAGAGCTGTCTACCCTTTGAGACAAACGTTATATTTGTAAAAGGACAGAACTGCCAGTGCATAGAGTTGTGAGCATTTAGGTTAGTACTACCTAAATTCTTCACTTCATTATTTTAAAAAATAATAGTGGGCTTCAATTTACCCCCAAACAAGTACCTGGATTACAGATTGACACTAACTTTGAAGCAATGCTAACCTCCACACATTTTGTCCATGCAGAATGATGTCTGAACATCTAGTTCTAGGTAGAATGCAGTTAAAGATCATAAACTTTGCAAGCAAGACTATCTGTAAGAGGACCTTGGTGTATATAGCAATTAAGAATCACATGGTACTTTGTTTGAAATGGACGGAGAAATTCAAATATGGAGTTATAAATGAAAACTGGAAATGAAAGTGGTATCTGCACATTAATCAAATGCCTACATTTATTCAGACTTGATAAAAGGAAATATTGATCACAGTATTTTCAAAAATATCTTTTGAAAGTGAGGACTGATACATAATAACATGTGCATATATACATACATGCAATAGAAACAAATTTGATGGTCAGTTCCACACTAACGGAGTGATAATAAAGAAATACTTAACTCTCAGGAAATTCAATTTCATTAATATACTATTGAGTTTGGATGTGCTTTTTGCGGTCGATACACATTTTAATGATCTTTTAGCTATCATATGCCACGAACCCAAACACATCAAGCGATCATGTCATCCTCCTACCGAAAAGCCTTCAATAATTCCATGTCAACTTTCTACTAAATAAATTTCGAAGTCTGTAGCACATCATTCAAGGCTCCTAATGGTCTAGCCTAAACTAACTTTTAAATATGATCTCTCATTGTCCTTTGGATGTTCTTTTGGCTACAGCAGTCAAATAAACTACTCAAATCGAAAAGGTCCCCAAAGCTCCTATAGACTCCTAATGCTTGCCAATGTATTCCCTGCACTTAAAATGCCGTTTCTTCTCATCACCACCTAGACTTAGGCCTTTCAGCTGTCTTTCAAGTCTTCCATTCCAAACTACTGCACACACTCTGCCAAATCAGATTGATAATACTGTTTGACCATGCCACTCTCTTATTCAAAAATCTGAAAATGGCCATCTCAAAAGTAAACACCATCTTCTTTTTTAGATTGCACACATAGGTGAGATCATATACCACTTACCTTTCACTGTTTATAACAGGTCTAATGATATCTAGTTCATATATCCTTTCTGTTCTGTGATTAGATTTGTTTTTCTACCTCAAAAATTACATGATCCAACTACAGTACCAGAACAATGATATTTAGTTTAGATTTATTAAATAAATTCATTTTAAATAAAGCTCTATGGAAGTGAATTTGTAGCTCTTTATCAGCTGTGCCTTGAATTAAATTTAAGTATGATTCTACTGTTCTCTTTTGTTAGAAAAATCCCTGGAAAGCAGGAATTTTTGTCTATATCAGTGTTCTCCCCAGGTATTTAATATAGTAAAACACTTATTGAAGACTTATTTTGAAATGAATTTTAAAAATAAAGATTTAAACACAAAGTGTATAAGAAGTCAATTTGAGATTTAATGATCTGAGCTAATGCTAAGAAACAAAAAAAGATAGATGTTATACAGAAAAAAATTACTATTTCTTACAGATATAATTCCCAGTAAGTTTCTATTTAATAGCTCATGAAAGTATGAGTTTATGTTGTAATTTACTAGCTTTTCTATTGGATACTCAGTGTCAAAAAAATTCAACTCCATACATATTACAAAACAGCATGAATTTCCTGAAATATTCTGGAAAATAGGTGTTTTTATGCTACAAAATATTGTAGTATAATATTCCTATGTAAGTTAGTAGGAAAAAGTTATGAAAAGCTAAGTTAATTGACACTACTTACTTTATTGTAAGTGGAAAAATATCAATCTTCCCACCAAAGCTATCCCATGAACAACTACATCTTCAAATCTAGATTGTTGATGCTAATAATGTCTATAGTTTCTTATTGTTTCAGTTATTATGGCTGTGCAACAAATTGCCCCAAAACTTTGTGGCATAACTGTATTACGCTCATGAATTCCGTAAGTCAGTAAACCAAAAGGAGCACCACAAGGATGGCTTCTCTCTGCGCCTATATGTGGCTTCAGCTGGAAGCCTCAGGGCTGGGAGAGGAAATCACCTGAAGGTTCATGTACGCACATGCTTCAAAGTTGATTCTGGCTGTGTGCTGAGACTTTAGCTAATGCTATTGATCAGAGATCTATAATGGTCTCTCCATGTGGTTGGGGCTTACTCAGAACATGGTGACTGAACTGAAAGGGTAAATGTCCTGAGAAACAGAGAAAGAGAGAGAGAACTAGGTAGAAGCCATACCATTTTTTTATGACCTAGCATTGGACATCACAAAGCATCCCTTCAGCCCCATACTATTCAATAATTACAGTGGTAGCCACCCATTTTCATGGAAGGAGAAATACATTCCAAATCTTGGCAGGGGCATGGCAAAATTATTATTTTTTATTTTAAACATCTTTATTGGAGTATAATTGCTTTACAATGGTGTGTTAGTTTCTTCTTTATAACAAAGGGGATCACCTATACATATACATATATCCCCATATCGCCTCCCTCTTGGGTCTCCCTCCCACCCCTCTAAGTGGTCACTAAGCACCAAGCTGATCTCCCTGTGCTATGCAGCCGCTTCCCACTAGCTATCTATTTTACATTTGGTAGTGTATATATGTCCATGCCACTCCCTCACTTTGTCCCAGCTTACCCTTCCCCCTCCCCATGTCCTCAAGTCCATTCTCTACATCTGCGTCTTTATTCCTGTCCTGCCCCTAGGTTCTTCAGAACCTTTTAATCTTTTTTTTAGATTCCATATATATGTGTTAGCATACGGTTTTAATTTTTCTCTTTCTGACTTACTTCACTGTGTATGACAGACTCTAGGTCCATCTACCTCACTACAAATAACTCCATTTCGTTTCTTTTTATGACTGAGTAATATTCCATTGTATATATGTGCCACATCTTCTTTATCCATTCATCTGTTGATGGACACTTAGGTTGCTTCCATGTCCTGGCTATTGTAAATAGAGCTGCAGTGAATATTTTGGTACATGACTCTTTTTGAATTATGGTTTTCTCAGGGTATATGCCCTGTAGTGGGATTGCTGGGTCATATGGTAGTTCTATTTTTCATTTTCTTTTTTTTTTTTTTTTTTTTGTGGTACGCGGGCCTCTCACTGTTGTGGCCTCTACTGCCGCGAAGCGCAGGCTCCGGACACGCAGGCTCAGCGGCCATGGCTCACGGGCCCAGCCGCTCCGCAGCATGTGGGATCTTCCCAGACCGGGGCACGAAACCGCGTCCCCTGCATCGGCAGGCGGACTCTCAACCACTGCGCCACCAGGGAAGCCCATATTTTTCATTTTCTAAGGAACCCCCATACTGTTCTCCATAGTGGCTGTATCAATTTACATTCCCACCAACAGTGCAAGAGAAGGTTCCCTTTTCTCCACACCCTCTCCAGCATTTATTGTTTGTAGATTTTTTGATATGGCCATTCTGACTGGTGTGAGGTAATACCCCATCAAAATTCTGAAAGAGCCTAAAGGATCAGAAATACTGCTATGGCCATTTTTGAAAACACAATCTACTACAATGATCAACTGTCTTAAATCTGTAAAAAGTAATTAATGAATTCACTACCTACATTCCTTTTTATTGTATCACTTGGCTACTGCCACATAACAAACAACACAAAAGTTCAGTTGCATTTATTATCATTCTCAGAGATTTTTGAATCAGCTGCTTCAGGCTATGTGTCTGCAGAACATCTGGACTGACTCTTCAGGCCCAGAGGATATTTCCAGAGTACGTTTTATTCACAGCAATGGCAATAGGGATGAACAATGACACACAGCCTCTTAACACCTAAGGCTGGAACTGTACACTTTCATGACCACATTTCACTTAATAAAGCACCTGACCAATCCCAATATGAGGGAGGGGAAATGCTCCGTCTCTATGGGGAGTAATTACAAAGTCACTTTATAAAAGTGACTCTGGATATGGGAAAAGAGTTTGGATACAGGAAGGGGTTAAATAATTGTAAGCAATAATGCAATCAACATAGTTACTTCCAACAGAAACAATAGTATTAATGTCTGTACTGGTCAGAGAAGTAAAATTATATTATGGTAATTGTACCATGCTCAATTGTGGGAGGAACTGAGGAAGTAAAGATTGGATACTGGATATGGAGGTTCAGAGAAAGAGTTACCAATCTACCAACTTACTAAGTCAAGTACTTCTAACTTTAAGAGTGGACTCACCAAGGAATAGCTCATGGGGAGATCTATGGAAGGTTGTGAATTCTGTTTGGTTGCCACCTCAGTGAGTCCACAGCTATACATTTAGTGGTAAACCTGGGCCCACTGTTGGTCAACAGGACAGTAGTTGAGAAGAGCTGGACACCTAGAAGAGGAAAGAAAAGACAAACTACAACCTACTGGGTACCTTTGTATCTGTCTGCAATGGCATCTGACCACAACATGACCTTCAGAGAGTCAGGGCTGCTGTTTTGCATTTACCTTCCCATGTTTGCACATCTTCCCATTTTTACCAACTCTGAACTAGCGTGGTATGCAGAAGGGGATTCTGGAAATGTAGTTCTCAGCTTAATCAAATTAAGAAGCAAAATATACCACAGTACCTATCAAAGTTAAGCACTCTGCCTTATATAACATTGAAAGCATATTTGCCTTGATAATGTATATTATTGATTCAAATAGAATTTAAAATGCTAACAAAATTTCTTATAGTTTTATTTTTAATGAAGAAGCAAAAGGATAGAAAATTGCTCTTATTTCTTACAATAGACTCTCTTCTGAAATTAAAAATGCTTCCACTTACTGGATGACAGAAAAGCAACATTTCTATCTACATTTATGATATCTTGGAAAATTGAAAGTTAATTTTAATCCAATTATTAATTTTCTAAATTCTTCCAAAAATCTAGAAATTAATTTGTAATACATCATTAATCAACAATATATTAGTAGAAGAGCATGTGTTTTGTAATCTTTAATTGTAGAATATTAATTTTGCCTCT
The DNA here is from genome assembly GCF_026419965.1 of Kogia breviceps. Lineage (NCBI taxonomy): Eukaryota > Metazoa > Chordata > Mammalia > Artiodactyla > Physeteridae > Kogia > Kogia breviceps. The sequence continues at coordinate 71,866,819 of NC_081312.1, forward strand.
CGGAGAAAATCTTGGAGGATTTGGGGACTGTCTTATGTTGTTGGTTTACCTTGACTCTATTTTACTTCTCTGAAAAAGCACAACTATCTGAATTGTTCCTATTGAAATCGATAGAAAGTAATAAACCAAAATATTTAAATTTCATTTCATACATTGGGTAAATTTTAAAGGTCTCATCATGTACATGCAAATCTGGCAGCATTGTTGCTACACACACCGTACCCTTTTTGTTCAAATTTGGTTTTGTTTAAGAAAAGGAAAAGAGATAAACCCCTTATACCTTTTTGCTCTCTGAATTGTCTAGCCTGTAAGTGTCTGTGAAGCTGCCAGAACCTTTGATTTGTTTTGTAATCTTTAAGCTCTTTAAAAGGACCTTGACATTCTGCCTACCTACTTCATTTCAGATACCTATTAAACATCAGACTTTAATGATTTTCTAACTATAACTATAAAATTACTGGGCTTCCCTGGTGGCGCAGTGGTTGAGAATCCGCCTGCCGATGCAGGACACACGGGTTCGTGCCCTGGTCCGGGAAGATCCCACATGCCGCGGAGCAACTAAGCCCGTGAGCCATGGCCGCTGAGCCTGTGCGTCCGGAGCCTGTGCTCCGCAACGGGAGAGGCCACAACAGTGAGAGGCCCGCATACCGAAAAAAAAAAAAAAAAAAAAAAAAAAAAAAATTACTTTGCTCATCCTTCTGATGTCACAGCCTCTATCATAAAATTCTTCCCTTTCCTTATTTGTTCTAGGGTGACATTGAGGACATAGACAACAAAATCCTTTTTTGTTTTCAATTCCCTGGGAACACAGTGCTCCTTCCAGCATCCTTATGCTCCCTAAAATTCACAAAACTGCCCCCTTGACTGTAAGTCATCACCCCAAAAAAGTCATTTGGTGAGCTGATTCTCACTCTCACACACAGCACATACAAAGCACCTCATTATATCTTGGTATAGTCTAGTATACTGCAGAAATGTGATGGCCACTGAGGAGCCTCATTCCTTGCATTCCTTTAAAGAAAATAATCTCTAGGATGAAAAACCCTCGTAGGCGTCTCAAATTGAACTCCTTCTCTCCCCCATTCTACCACTACTATAACCTACCTTGTCGGTTTCATCCTACTCTCATCCAATACTCCCTCCTTGAAATCTCTCTCATACAAATCTCTTACTCATTCATTGAAACTTTAAAAGAAACTCTCTGAATTTAGTAAGCTCTTTTCATATATTTCTCATCCTCTCTGGGAAAGAATTTTATTGATCCATGAATGTCATGACATTTCCAAGATGATGGCAGTTATAGAATTTTTAACATGGGCAAGATTTGGTTTAGGACAAGACAGATGACAAATAGGGAATTGGTGATGATATACATTATACACAACAGAACATTAGAGTATAAGAAAGTACATGTGTATATACCAGGAAGGTTCAGTAATATATCAACCCCTTAAAATAAAACTTAGTTAAAAATTAAGCAGTGATAAAAAAACAAGGGAATCCATTCTTAAGAGAAAAATAAAACAGCCATTAAAATTGCAAGTAAAGCTTTTGATTTGCACCAGGCATTTTATGCCATTGAGCAATAATTAAAGTGGAGTGTGTTTCCACACTGTATGTAATTAATTTGTAAATGGATAATTATTTCGTATTATACTATACAAGAGAGGTCCATTCCTTTTCCAAATAGCCAAAAAAACAAAAAACAAAAAACAGGGAATTTGTAACTAAGGCCAGTGGAATGGTACAGTAAATTAGGGGAGAGAGATATTCATTTGGGAGATTTTAGTGCCTAAGATAAAAAGAGGAAAAGAGAGGAAAGAGGAGTGAGATGAGAAGTTGGAAGTTTACTCGAGATATTAGAAAGAGACTGAAGAACTGGGGACTGTAAAACCAGTAAAACATAAGAAGGAAAGCTTATTTTTTTAAAGAGTATTTTTTTTTTATTTTGATTTCCCTGGAAAAAATGGAAATAAAATTATTATTGACTGTAGTTAATTAAAGGTTTATTGACCTTAACTTTATAGTACTTGGATAAAGAGCTTATAAAATGTCTATCATCCATAGGCCTGAGGAGCAAAACCTCCTCTTCTTAGGATAATAACTCAGGTATCTTGCTGTTAACAAAGGTGACTGCCAGATTTCCTTGCAATGCAGTTAATTAGGTCATTCTATATATTATCCATCCTTCCCATGTCTATCAGTAAGGCATTCTCAAACAAGAGGGCAAGGTGTTAGCAATTTTCAGTGAATAAGCAGTCTTGGTAACCAAGTGAAAAAGAAAAAGCAAGGGGCTTCCCTGGTGGCGCAGTGGTTGAGAGTCCGCCTGCTAATGCAGGGGACACGGGTTCGTGCCCCGGTCCGGGAGGATCCCACACACTGCGGAGCGGCTGGGCCCGTGAGCCATGGCCGCTGAGCCTGCGCGTCCGGAGCCTGTGCTCCGCAACGGGAGAGACCACAACAGTGAGAGGCCCGCGTACCGCAAAAAAAAAAAAAAAAAAAAGCAAGGAGTAGAGAGCAAAAGGAAAGAATACCACTCTAATCCACTCTAATCAATTCTGCCCTGTAGCTGAGACTCCTACTGAAATAATATGAGAGTTAATCAGCACTTTCTAAATGGCACAATATAGAAAAAAAATCTTATCAAATTTTCATTGCAGTAGGGATATCAAAGCAATGTCTCAGTTACTGATTGGTTACAGAAAGTATGTTCCACATAATACATTCACCACGATTATTCCATTTAGGTATTGTTCTATTTTTAACTTTAAAATAAAACATATGCTATATGGTATCAGGGCCCAGGAATAAAATTGCAATTTATTGATAAAGATAAGTTTTGCGGGCTTCCCTGGTGGCGTAGTGGTTGAGAATCCGCCTGCTGATGCAGGAGACATGGGTTCGTGCCCCGGTCTGGGAAGATCCCACATACCGCGGAGCGGCTGGGCCCGTGAGCCATGGCCACTGAGCCTGTGCATCCGGAGCCTGCGCTCCGCAAAGGGAGAGGCCACAACAGTGAGAGGCCCGTGTATCACAAAAAAAAAAAAAAAAAAAAAAAAAAGATAAGTTTTGCAATCTGCTTAAACAGAAAAATACCCTTTTTAATATTTAGGCTTCTCAATTTTTTTTCCTGTTAGGCTAAGTAAACGGAACTTCCTCGTGAGGTGACCAACAGATAGCTTGGGAGAGAGAACACTCCTGAATTAGGTTTGGAGAGAAAGCTTCAAAATTTCATTCTAATAGTGGCTAGCTGAGAGAGAATTGTTAATGTGGTCTGACAAATATACACTGAGCATACGTTATGTTATATGCAATGCAGTAATGTTCTGTCAAATACAAAGATGACCAAATCTGGCTCCTAGACTTCAGGATGATAAATAATATAATAGGCTTTTGTCATATGACCTCACAAATTGCCCTGCCTTCTTTTCAGTAAGTTCTTATACTTAAAGAGCATATATCTGGCAAATGAATAAGAGATGGGAGCAGATATTTCCCACTGAATTTTACAAGTGTTATGAAAAGAAAAAATTCCCTAATGATACATGTATATGTACAACTGAATCACTTTGCTATATACCTGAAACTATCATGACATTGTTAATCAACTATACTTCAATATAAAATAAAAAGTTAAAAAAAATCCCCTAACGTATCAATGTATTAATATGAGCTTGAAAAAAGTCATATTGAAAAATCACAAGTGTATTATTTCTAGGGAATTAACACCTGCAAGAAGGATACTTATTGTCTATGCAGCAGCCCTTTACTAAACTCTCCACATTTGAATTCTTAGAGTTATTAATCCAAATCTAGCTTTCTTGTCAATCCAAAAATGGAACATTTTGCCTGGGAAAAGATGGAGCCAACTTGCTAGGCCACATTTGTATCCATTAGAAAATGCCTTTTGCATTTGGTCAACTTAGTCAACTGGGAGCTCAGTACTCTCCCCTATGAAAAGTGCCAGAGCAAGACCAATTTCTCCAGGCCGGGGAAGGTAAAATTTCAGCTCTTACTAGCTAGAATGGAAAAGGAAGAAATGGTCAACTTAATAAGGCAAATCTAGCAATTTCTATAGCCAGATATCCACGATTTGAACTTCTATGTGTTTCAACATCCAAAAGATCCTCATCGCTCGGAATGCCTTTGTGTATGGTGGTGGGCGGGGGTGAAGGAACAGTTGTTTTCCAGCTGCATGGCTCACTTAAATATGGGCTGACCAGCCATCTATATAGAGCAGAATCATAGTTACATCCAAAACCCAAACTTTAATATTTCCAGTTTCACTGTGATCGAACAGAATCAGGGATGCAGCTTATTCTCCCCTAATTTTTCTCTATTTATAGCCTCACTCAGTGACAGGTCTGATGCACAGGAGTGGGCTCTTATTCAACACATCTGCTTCCCATGTGTTGCTGAGTCACACATACTTTTTTCGTTACCAGAAGTAACAAATATTTATTTTCTCCATGACAGTCCCACAGAGTTCTTGCAACAGAGAGAAAAACAAGTAAGATTCCATTCAGCTTTGCTCATAAAAAAGATCACTATTGGTGCATGTGATTCCACTGCTAAGAGACTGTGGAAACCTTGGAATATGTCCAGAGTAGAGCAGTAAAAATGATTAGGGAAGAAGATCTATGAGAAAACTTTAAAAGAATTGATAGTGGCCTAGAAATAAAATTTTATGGAACTACAGATTAGATATTGCAGGTAAACATATATATATATATATATATTTATTTATTTATTTATTTATTTATTTATTTAAAAACTAGCCTACATGTGAGTTTTCTTTAAAGCAAATATTTGTAAACCTGATAGTCGTTAGGGAACAGCTGAAATTCCCTCTTAGATATAATATCATGTTGATCATTAATTTTCATATGAGTCTGGGATGAAATCATGCGGTATTATCTAAACATAATGGCATAAATTATGTTGTTTCTCATGACAATGTTTGAGGGTAGAAGTACAAAACTAGGATTTTTCAATTCTTTCTTGTAATTTCATGTTAACAGTTCTTTAAATGGTGAGTTGCAACTTTGGACTTACACATAAAACCATGCCTAAAGACACGTAGCAAAAATGAACAGACAGACCCATATCATTTCTCTGAATCAGGTTTCTAATTGAACTACACTTTAAACCATACCTTTAGTCTTCCCCAAGAGTCTTATAAATGAATGTTCTACTCATTTGATTGACTGATCTTTGCTTCACACCCTTCATAAAGTAGCTCGAAATACCTGCTGGAAAACACAGCAAACTTGCTGAGTTTTAGTAGTTATCAACTTTACATCATCAATAATTTATTGTTGGTGAGTTATAATTAGATTTACTTATTAACCATAAAAGCTCCAGAAAGAAAATTTCACAAATCATGCTGTTGCCATCTGATCTTGTCACTGCCTCTCTTAAAAATGACAACACTGGGCTTCCCTGGTGGCGCAGTGGTTGACAATCCACCTGCCAATGCAGGGGACACGGGTTCGTGCCCCGGTCCGGGAAGATCCCACACGCCGCAGAGCGGCTGGGCCCGTGAGCCATAGCCACTGAGCCTGCGCGTCCGGAGCCTGTGCTCCGCAACGGGAGAGGCCACGACAGTGAGAGGCCCGCGTACCACAAAAAAAAAAAAAAAAAAAAAAAAGAAAAGACAACACATCTAATCCGCCATCATTAAGGATCATCGCTCAGAAAGGAATTTCATAAACTAAGAAGACTGACTTCATACCACAACTGTGAATTTGCCTTTTCTTTAAACTAGCTTATTTACTATCTTAATTGCATATGTGTAAAATCACAAACATTCACACGATAGGCTCTACAAAGGCATATTTGCTAGTATAATGATCACTTTCCTTATATAATCTTGTAATGGGCTTAGCATGGTTACTAGGAACAAAATCCTTCGATCAAGGTGGTCTAAATCAAAAAGAATGGTAAGCTGATGCTTCATGACCTTGATTGCGTTTAGATCACCTACATTCCCCTTGCTTCAGAAGAACCTACATTATGCTAACGATTTTACTTCCCAAAATATCTAACCCTCTCACATCTAGTTAAGCTAGAGCTGTACCAAAAGCATAGATCACCCAAATGCTCAGGTACTTACAGGAAATGCATCCTTTCCAATAAGTTGTTTTGGCTTGCCACTGCAAGTATTCATGCATAAAACACAGAAATTAGTTCAAGAATTTCCATGAAAACAGAGGCCTCAAAATATTTTTCATGACTTTAAAATCATGCATTTTAAATAGTACACCCAATATAATTAGGGAACATAAACTACATTGAAATATATTTAAAACTTTAAAGAATTACTTTTCTAATTACGGTTTAACTAGTGCAATTTCTGTGTTATTTATCTTTCAAAAATATTAAGTAAAATTTTGAAATTTCTTTCATTTTTATATGTATAAAACCCAACTTACTGCTTAAATGTAAAATCTCTGTGGGATAGGAAATTCAATCTCAAAATCTAATCTGTTTTCTAGTCTTAAAAATCACCTGACAGCTCTCCAAATGCAAAGTACACACACATTTCGAAAGTTAACCTTCAGGGAATATAAACAGAACAGAGAGAAGCAACTTGCTGTCTCACTGTATGTGCAAATGGCATAAATTGATTCAAAATCTATTAGATTAATCTTTCCAAATTAATACTCTGTGGTTCGAAGGCTACTGAGATAGGCTCCCTTCACACCTTGACATGTTTTATCATAACTCAGAAGCATCTTACGGACTCACATATTATCTGATGTTTATCTAGGTTATGGGCCCAATCCATTCATAGGCAATCCAAGCTATTTCTTGTCAGACAGAAACTGATAAAACCTCAATAGCTTTCAAGAACCTTTTCATTCCAGTAATGGGAATATCCTAATGGCCAGGCAGTAGTAAATTTTTGAAAACTAGTAGTCTATTGTATTTTAAAATGCCTATTTTCAGAGACAGGCTTTTAAGCAAATGACTAAGTTCATGGTTCTATATCTTTGCAAGCTAGCTATTAAGAAAGAAACATTTAACTATAGATAAAATAGAGTGTCTTTAAATATATGTTAATTCAAGAAAAATGAGGTGGACAGAAAAATAATTGTGGAATGAGTGTGAAAATAATAGCAGTATGGATAACCCAGGTCCCAAATTTTTTTTTCTTGAGTAGAATTTTGGCAGAATTCCAGGATTATAATTTCAGCTTTCTATTTAATTTCATATTCATAAACAGATATAACAGATTGTCTTCTTTTCCTAATGAAACATCCATATAATTATTTTTTGTCTCAAATGAGATAAGATTCTGATAATTTGTGATGATCTAAAAAAGCATATGAAAAGAAAACTTGACTCTAACTTTATCATTGTGATATCTAATTAAATTAATTTAAATTAATAATAAAACCCTTGGTAATCTATGCCTTCAAGGAGTCAGAGGAAGACATTTGGAGGGCAATTATCACCAGCAGGTGGCTGTGATACTAATATTTCTTGAATGTCATAGAAACTTAGAAACAAACAAAAAACTACTATGTTCTCTTTTCCAGAGATTTTTTTTTTTTCATTCATTAAAGTAATCCAGCTCCCATAATGATTTCATTTTTATCCTTAAACATTATCAATTTCTTCTTCCAGGGAATGATGAATGTTGCTCAGAGATGAGTTCTTAAAACCTTGTGTTAAGATAGATAGAGGACAGTGGAGTATGACTAGCTGACCCAATGAGTAAGGACATTGTAGTCAGCCACAATGTGGACTGAAGGGATCAATTTCTCTTCCTTGCAAAAAACATATTCCTGATATTCACTGCAGGTACCAGAAGCAAACTTCAGGGAGAGTGTGACTTCAACTATCTTCTAAAGAATAATGAGGTTTTTGTTAATAGTCATCTGAGATTGAAAAGTGGTAGTCCTAGGAAAAACACCATCTGGTTTAAATAATGAAACAACTTTAGAAATAATGTCAAAGAAAATATTTTATTTGGCAATTGTAAGTATTCCAAAAATTATTTATGTCTAGATTACTAGGCAATAGCATATACATCTGGAATAAAAGTACTACACACTATTATGCTATATCCAGTCTACAGGTAATGTATTTTACATTACATGCCTTTCCAGCTAACCTTTTCCAATTTCTCTTATGTGGCATTCTTTTGAAATGTATCCAAAGCTCACAAATGAAATGTTTTCAAAAGAAAGACTTAATAACTAAAAGAGTAAACTCCAATAGCATGGGATCCGCTTGAGTTCCTTTCCCATTAGTCAGGGTAAACTTACAAAAATGCATAAGTAAATAAAACATTTAGCAAACATAGTAAAAATAATTGACCTTCTTACTTAGGAGTGTAAGAGTTTAGAAAAGGAAAAGGAGAGAAAGGAGAAGATGAAGAAGGATGAGGTTCTTAGAAGTACTTAGAGCTATTAAATTACATGCCAAACATCTACTCTATGAGAACAGTAAATCTCACAATATTTTTATTAATTCTATATCTAAATATCTGATCAAAGCTAAACCCTGAAGTGAGTAGAGGAAACAAGGATATGAAAAGACAAGAAGAAATCCAAAGATGAGAAGGTTGATATAAATGTTAATGTAATTCATCTAAAAACTCACTCATGTTGAGATTCCAATTCAGTGAGAAACGTTCATTCTGTTTGGTTAAGAGTAGATTAGTCCATTCTACGATGTGAGAGAGTGGCAGGAACATATACACACTACCAAATGTAAATTAGATAGCTAGTGGGAAGCTACAGCATAGCACAGGGAGTTCACCTCTGTACTTAGTGACCACCTAGAGGGGTGGGATAGGGAGGGTGGGAGGGAGGGTGACACAAGAGGGAAGAGTTATGGGAACATATGTATATGTATAACTGATTCACTTTGTTGTAAAAGAGAAACTAACACACTATTGTAAAACAGTTATACTCAAATAAAGATGTTAAAAAATATTTAAAAAAAAAAAGAGTAGATTAGTCCATTCTAGTATCACACATAAGGAAATGAAGATTCACCCAAGATCATAAGCTAACAAATGGCAGAATTGAGATTTTATCATGTATTACTAGGATTAGAAATCATCTGTGCTCATTTCTGGTGGAAATAAAGTCTCCTAAATATCTTGCAGTTTAGTATAAAAATGTTTAATCGTTAAATGTTGATTGACAAAAATACCTATTTGAACTTCAAGGAAATTAAATGACTTATCCCACGATCTTTCACCAGACCTCCTCCCTAACTCCTATAACCTAAGACTTCATTTTTTACTTTGCATCAGACAGTACTTTCAGGGAAGTTAAATGGGAAAAAAAAAAAAAAAAAAGGAACCTTTCAGATAAGTGGTCCTAAGCATGTAATATGCCCTCATGAAACTTCCATTGATAACTACACTTCTCTCCACTTCCCCCAGTGCATTTCACCTGAAACCATATCTAGATGCATTCACAGAGGGGACTCTAGTTTTAAAGCTAGAAAGATGCTTATCTGTTCCTTGGTAGCTTTATGATAAGTTGGCCTGAAAAATGAATTTCCTTTTTTGTTAAGTTTCTACCATTCAAAAAAATAAAAACATATTTTATTATAATTGAGGAAACAGTGGTATAGGGAAAATATAGGAAAATACAATGTCATTCTGTATGTTTATTTGCTAAATGTAGCAACCCAGTTCACTAGAGGAAAATGTAAACTCTTCAGAAAATGTATGGGGGAGTACTCAAGCTAATTTGGATTTTATATTAGATATCACAGATGTTAAGTGCATGCCCATCAGGTAATAATTTATTTAGGGCACAAACAACTTCAATCTGTTGTTTAAATATTTACATGTTTTATTTTATGTCTAAATACTGCCATTGAGCTAAAATAATTTATACAACTACAAACATTAAAATATTACCCGTGGAGGTAATTCAAGCAAGTGTAAGGATCACCTGTCAGTTGGGTCTTATGAAAACAAATTATAATTAAAACAAACTTAGATTAATTCAATTTCTTTAAAATTCTTTGCAAATACAGTACAGCTATTTGAGAAATGGAAAGTAATTTGACTTCCATTACTCCTAATTAGCATTTGTTAATAAGGCAAGAAGTTTTAAACAAGCTGTAGCATCTCTGCTTCCAACAGTGGAAAAATTGGCTATTATCGAATTTTAAACACAATTGGTTAGCCTAAATGTCTTGACTAAAATGACCCAGACTTATGAAATGCTGAAAAGAATTTAGCCATCCTGGGTTGTAATCTTTCTGAAGGAAAACTTTCTTTGTGATCTCAAATATGCCACCCCAAAGGATGTCAAAATCAATTAACTGATTTTATGAAAGTGTGAATTAATTTCATGATAGTTTGAATACCTTCTCTGTGTGTGTGTGTGTGTGTGTGTGTGTGTGTGTGTGTGTGTGTGTGTGTGAGTCAACCTACCGACAGGGAAAGTATAGTCTTTTCCTTCAGTTTTGCAGTTGCATAAGAAGGTCTTCTACACCTCTACAGAGTAACAAAACAGAAGTCATAGTATGCCTAACACCTGGTTAGAATTTAATTTCCACTTTACATTTATTTGAGGTAAAATAAACTTTACATAAACACACTGTGTGACTGCACTGAATTGTCACAGACTTCCCTCATCTCCCCAACTGTTCCAGGCACAGCATTCAGGAAACCCTGCTCACCATTTCTGTTACTCAGTCATGTCACTCTTCCTCTCTCTTGTTCAAAGGCTTTCGAAATCCCCTTCCTTAACAAAGATTCCCATGACTAAAACTACAAAAGAAAGAAAGCTAATCTCTCTGCTCCTAATTTTTTTCTCCCTGGCACATTTCTACCATACAGTAAACCACTCCTAGATTGGTGTTTGTGATAAATAATAATTGAGTAAATAATAAAAATAAAATTAAAAATAAAAATATATTCATAAAATAAATAAATGCTTCATGAAAAGTATATGGTGACTTTTTAAGCTTTATATAACTGTGTTATTTTGTATGTTATCCATGAAGGTTCTCTTCATTTGAGATACCTTGAAATCAGGGACTTTATCATTTTGAAATAATTTTGTGGATCCATAGAAGATGTTCATGTGACATAATAAACAGCATGATATAGAACTTTATCTAAATCTGTTCAGCATTGTACCCAAAATTTGTAGAGACACAGAGCTAAATTCCATGTGCCAATGAATCTACTTGATTTAAACAGACAGCAGATATTTCACTGGCCTAAAATAAGTGGCTGCTCCATACTGTTATTAATAGTTTCAAAAAAGCTACAAAAATATACCTATAAAGGTCTATGTCAGCAAATTATAAAATCTAGGGTTTGAAAAGGAAGTCAAATATATTGATTATCACATTGACTAGAAAATAAAATGTAGGTCGCTTTATTGTAAGTGAGAGTAAAAAAAAAAAAAAAAATTTTAAACGAGAGAATTTTAAGCCTTCCAGGTGGCATTCCACAATATCCATTTGGTTTCAAGTACAGGATGGAATTAATTGCCCCATGACAATTATTTACAAGGTATATTTCATCAAATATCTTCCTAGAAGTTAAAGCTTATTATTGTCCCCAAACAACACGACAGTGAAAGATCTACTTGTTTATTTGTTATATACAGGCCATGAAGTCAGTATGTATTTTGGGAGGCACATCCAAAACTAACAATCTACTAACAAATCACAAACTAAATGCTGGTAATTTTCAAGGCTTAACTAATTTAAGCTTCAAAGTAACTAAAGCCAGTAACTGGAATCGACCATTAATTATCTCTATTTTACAAACTAGAAAATGGGTTCAGAGAAGATAAGTAATTTGCCTAAGATTCCATTTCATGAGAATAACAGGGCTGGAATTTTTACCTAGAGTATCTAGAAGTTGATCAGTTAATCCAAAAAGTCAATTATGGTAAAAAATTATCTTAAACAATTTACTAGATAAACAGACAACATGAAAGACTGAACTGGAGGCAGTAAGTGGATTAACTTTGGGTTGTCTGCCTAATTGGAGAGGTCGTTAATGTTTTCTATGTTTAGCAGAAAGAATGAAACAGATACCTAATACTGGAAGGACAAAATGTGGCAGAAAAAATGCTATGTAGTCACCAAATACACCATCTTTCTTGGCACACAGGAAGACTGCATTTTTAACACATCTTTTTGGTTAGGGTGGGGTCATATTATTGAATTTTGCCCAAGGAATGTAAGAAGTGATATGTGCCACTTCCACACATGGCCAAAAAAATACCAACATGATTCTCTATGTTCTTTGTTTTCTTTTGCAGAAACATTAGGAGTCACTTCTTGAGAATGGTGGAGTCCCACAATTGGCAGAATATGGGTCTGTGAATGACTGAGTGAAGCAGAGTCTGACTTGCCAAAAGGATAAACTATAATATGAATAAGCAATAAATATACATTTTGCTAAGTCATTAAGTTTTGGAATTATTTGATACAGCAGTATATTAGTTTCCTAGGATCAACATGACAAATTACCAAATATTTGGCAGCTTAAAAGAACAGAAATTTACTCTCTCACATTTCCAGAGGCCAGAAATCCAAAATCAAGGGTTTTTTTAGTTTATATTACCCCCTAAGACTCTAGAGAAGTATCCTTCCTTGCCTCTTCCACTTTTTGATAGCTACTATTCTCAGCATTTCTTGGCTTTTAAATGGATAATTCTAATCTCTACTTCCATTTTCACACTGATTTCTCCTTTGTGTCTCTGTGTGTCTCACATCTTCCCTACCTTTCCAATGACATTTGTCATTGGATTTAGGATCCACCATTCAACCCACTACTAGCATTTAGCTTCTTCAATTAATTAAGCTCTGAAGTTATGCTACACATTTTTTTTCTAAGTAAAAATACTATCTAGATAAGAAGACAATGTTTCACAAATTTCAAAATATTTTAAGTGGTACACTTGTGAATATTAAGAATTATATTTGTCATTGTTAAGATCCATTCTTAATGATATAAAGTGTCTCATTTAAATAGACAAATGTCAAATCAATGAAAGAAAAAAACTTCTGTCTACTAATAAGCAGTAGAAAAGCCACCTAAAAACATGGGGATATTCCTAGTATCCTTGAAATCAAGGCATCAGGAGGCACTAAAGTGATGGCACTGAAGAAGAATAGAGGTGGCCTCCAACGTTAAGAAGTAGATATTTTTGAACAAGATTGTTGTAGGTAGTTTTAAAGTCTGGACAAATGGCATCAAATAACGATTGGCTTCTGAAAAGTTGCTAAGCTTCTACCTACACTCTTATTTTGAAAAAACTCTTCTTTCCCAGTGCACCCACATAGTAGTAGTTTCTTTAAGTTCACTGAATCTCAATGATCATAGAAACTAAAACACAGAAACAGGAATATATCAGAAGAAGCAATGGTGAGAAACCACACTGAGTCTAGATGTTGAATCAAAACAGAGCTTTGTGCAACAAATATATTTTACAACAACAGGACTCATGTCCCTAATACTGCCCCATAAAAATAAGAGAAAAAAGATAACAATATAAGTAGGAAGTTGTTATTTGACAAATGATTCTTTGACTCAACTGTAATCAATTAAAAATAAATTAAAAGCCATTTCAGCAGGGACATGCCAACTTGTCTTATAAAAATCCTCACCAAAAGAAAATATTTCAAGGACCTCATTATAATCTCTATAATATTAAACATTTTACCTGCATATTTGTTACAGATATTTCAACAAACATGAGCCCTATCATAATTTACGTAAATTCACATGAATCTTAAATTGAACATTATTTAAATAAATGTGTTTTTGGCTTATTATAAAGATATGGAATTAGGTAACAAATAGCAGAACTAAGTCACATTCTTATAAATATGTTATGACCCAACTCTTCCTAAAGTCAACAGAAAGGAAAGACAATAAGCACATTCTTGACATTACTGTTAATTTTACTCTAATTTCCAAAGCTATTCACTTTATTTGTTAATAATGCTTTAGCTAAAGGTTTTAGTCAAATAAAGTAAGTTTATAACATTTTCCGTATGTATGTATTTAATACAACTTAAGAAAAAAATATGCTAAGTTGAGGATAGGATTGTAAGCTGAACAAAGATAATAATGGAATAGCTACATTTTCTTCCCTATTTTGACCATTAAAAAAAAAACCCTCTCTTCATACTGCTCTGGACATTAACTAGTAGTCAGGTATATATTACATGATATGATAGCTGATATTTTTGCATTTCCTTTCATCTTATTTTCCATTTGACCTCAGTAAATAATTCATTTCCTGACTATTGTGTAAAGAAAATATCAACCTGGTTAATAATAGGATTGCAATTTGATGACTTCTGAACAATAATTTAAATTTTCTCTGTTATTATCTCTCATCAAACCTTGAAATCTTGTTAAAATAAATATTTTTATTCATTTGGCTTTGGGTAGGGCTGTAATTTTACATTTCTAACCATCTCCTTGGAGATGCCAATGCTGCTGGTTCATGGACCACACACTGAATAACAAAGTTGTAGCCACATTAGGATAATATACAATTTTCATTTCATTAAATTCATACTAGCATTAATAATTACAGAGTTGTTATCATTGTGAAAAAATATCACACAAAGGGAAATAAAAGAATGCCTCTAGAGTTCTTAAAACCTCTTTTTATACACTTTGAACATGTTTTGCATATCCTAACTGTGCAACAAACTAGTTCACTAGCCAACACTTCTCAACTTCACTAACACTTCACAACAACATTAACATTTTCTCAGCCACAAGATTTCCTTGCATCTTGTTTATTTATTTATTTTTCATAGTTTCCATGTCCACAAGTACTCTTGGCAGCTTAGCAAGAGCCCACCTCTCATTTCACAGACATATGCTGCTTACATAATAACAAAGCCCCTCTGCACAAATGGAAAGATAAAGATTCTTAAAAGCATCCTTGGGACTTCCCTGGTGCTGCAGTGGTTAGGATTCCACCTGACAATGCAGGGGATACAGTTTGAGCCATGGTCCTGGAAGATCCCACATGCCGAGAAGCAACTAAGGCTGTATGCCATAACTACTGAGCCTCCACTCCAGAGCCTGCAAGCCACAACTACGGAAGCCTGCATGCCTAGAGCCTGTGCCCCAAAACAAGAGCAGCCATCACATGGAGAAGCCCACACAACACAATGAAGAGTAGCCCCAACTAGTGCAACTAGAGAAAGCTCGTGCGCAGCAATGAAGATCCAACACAGCCAAAAAATAAAAATATAAATAAATTAATTAATTTCTTATAAAAAAAAAGCATCTCTCTTGAGCTCCTGCCAAAAAGTGCCACTTCGGGGCTTCCCTGGTGGCGCAGTGGTTGAGAATCCGCCTGCAGATGCAGGGGACACGGGTTCGTGTCCCGGTCCGGGAAGATCCCACATGCTGTGGAGCGGCTGGGCTCGTGAGCCATGGCCACTGAGCCTGCGCGTCCGGAGCCTGTGCTCCGCAAAGGGAGAGGCCACAGCAGTGAGAGGCCCGTGTACCACCAAAAAAAAAAAAAAAAACCCCAAAGCAAAACAAACAAACAAACAAACAAACAAACAAAAAAGTGCCACTTCTTTGAGATCATTATCCAAACCTAACTTGGAGGAATATTTGCCTGATTTCCTACAGTGTATTCATTCAGTAAAGTTTTACTGAGCACTGCCCACCAGAGCAACAGTCAGCTCTACCCACCACCAGTCCCTCCCATCAGGAAACTTACACAAGCCTCTTAGGTAGCCTCAATCATCATAGAGCAGACAGCAGAAGCAAAAAGAACTACAATCTTGCAGCCTTGGGAACAAAAATCACATTCACAGAAAACAGACAAGATGAAAAGGCAGAGGGCTATGTACCAGATGAAGGAACAAGATAAAACGCCAGAAAAACAACTAAATGAAGTGGAGATAGGAAACCTTCCAGAAAAAGAATTCAGAATAATGATAGTGAAGGTGATCCAGGACCTCAGAAAAAGAATGGAGGCAAAGATCGAGAAGATGCAAGAAATGTTTAACAAAGACCTACAAGAATTAAAGAACAAACAAACAGAGATGAACAATACAATAACTGAAATGAAAACTACACTAGAAGGAATCAATAGCAGAATAACTGAGGCAAAAGAACAGATAAGTGACCTGGAAGACAGAAGGGTGGAATTGACTGCTGTGGAACAGAATAAAGAAAAAAGAATGAAAAGAAATGAAGACAGCCTAAGGTACCCCTGGGACAACATTAAATGCAACAACATTTGCATTATAGGGGTCCCAGAAGGAGAAGAGAGAGAGAAAGGACCCGAAAAAATGTTTGAAGAGATTATTGTCGAAAACTTCCCTAACATGGGAAAGGAAATAGCCACCCAAGTCCAGGAAGCGCAGAGTCCCATACAGGATACACCCAAGGAGAAACACACTGAGATACATAGTAATCAAATTGGCAAAAATTAAAGACAAAAAAAAAATTATTGAAAGCAGCAAGGGAAAAACGACAAATAACATACAAGGGAACTCCCATAAGGTTAACAGCTGACTTCTCAGCAGAAACTCTACAAGCCAGAAGGGAGTGGCATGATATACATAAAGTGATGAAAGGGAAGAACCTACAACCAAGATTACTCTGCCTGGCAGGGTTCTCATTCAGATTCAATGGAGAAATCAAAAGCTTTACAGATAATCAAAAGCTAAGAGAATTCAGCACCACCAAATCAGCTCTACAACAAATGCTAAAGTAACTTCTCCAAGTGGGAAACACAAGAAAAGGACCTACAAAAAAAAAAAAAAAACCCAAAACAATTAAGAAAATGGTCATAGGAACATACATATCGATAACTACCTTAAACGTGAATGGAATAAATGCTCCAACCAAAAGATCTCTGAATGGATACAAAATGGATACAAAAACAAGACCCATATATATGCTGTCTACAAGAGACCCACTTCAGACCTAGGGACACATACAAGCTGAACGTGAGGGGATGCAAATGGAAATCAAAAGAAAGCTGGAGTAGCTATACTCATATCAGATAAAATAGACTTTATAATAAAGAATGTTAAAAGAGACAAGGAAGGACACTACATAGTGATCAAGGGATCAATCCAAGAAGAAGATATAACAATTATAAATATATATGCATCCAACATGGGAGCACCTCAATACAGAAGGCAACTCCTAATAGCTATAAAGAGGAAATTGACAGTAACACAATAATAGTGGGGGACATTAACACCTCACTTACACCAAGGGACAGATCATCCAAAATGAAAATAAATAAGGAAACAGAAGCTTTAAACGACACAATAGACCACATAGACTTAATTGATATTTATAGGACATTCCATCCCAAAGCAGCAGATTACATTTTCTTCTGATGTGCGCATGGAACATTCTCCAGGATAGATCACATCTTGGGTCACAAATCAAGCCTCAGTAAATTTGAGAAAATTGAAATCATATGAAGCACGTTTTCTAACCACAATGCTATGAGATTAAAAATGAATTACAGGGAAAAATAGTAAAATTCACAAACACATGAAGGCTAAACTGTATGTTACTAAAAAACCAAGAGATCACTGAAGAAATCAAAGGGGAAATCAAAAAATACCTAGAGACAAAAGACAATGAAAACATGATGATCCAAAACTTACCTGATGCAGCAAAAGCAGTTCTAAGAGGGACGATTATAGCAATACAATCCTACCTCAAGCAACAAGAAAAATCTCTAATAAACAATCTAACCTTACACCTAAAGCAACTAGAGAAAGAAGAACAAACAAAACCTAATGTTAGCAGAAGGAAAGAAATCATAAAGATCAGATCAGAAATAAATGAAATAGAAACAAAGAAAACAACAGCAAAGATCAATAAATCTAAAAGCTGCTTCTCTGAGAAGATAAACAAAATTGATAAACCATTAACCAGACTCATGAAGAAAAAGAGGGAGAGGACTCAAATCAATAAAATTAGAAATGAAAAAGGAGAAGTTACAACAGATAATGCAGAAATACAAAGCATCCTAAGAAACTACTACAAGCAACTCTATGACAACAAAATGGACAACCTGGAAGAAATGGACAAATTCTTAGAAAGGTATAACCTTCCAAAACTGAACCAGGAAGAAATAGAAAATATGAACAGGCAAATCACAAATAATGAAATTGAAACTGTGATTAAAAATCTTCCAACAAACATAAGTGCAGGACCAGATGGCTTCACAGGTGAATTCTATCAAACATTTAGAGAAGAGATAACACGCAACCTTCTCAAACTCTTCCAAAAAATTGCAGAGGAAGGAACACTCCCAAACTCATTCTACGAGGCCAGCATCACCCTGATACCAAAACCAGACAAAGATACTACAAAAAAAGAAAATTACAGACAAATATCACTGATGAATATAGATGCAAAAATCCTCAACAAAATACTAGCAAACAGAATCCAACAACACATTGAAAGGATCATACACCATCCATGATCAAGTGGGATTTATCCCAGGGATGCAAGGATTCTTCAATATATGCAAATCAATCAATGTGATACACCATTTTAACAAATTGAAGAATAAAAACCATATGATCATCTCAATAGACGCAGAAAAAGCTTTTGACAAAATTAAACACCCATTTATGTTAAAAACTCTCCAGGGGCTTCCCTGGTGGTGCAGTGGTTGAGAATCTGCCTGCCGATGCAGGGGACATGGGTTCGTGCCGGTCTGGGAAGATCCCACATGCCATGGAGCGGATGGGCCCGTGAGCCATGGCCGCTGAGCCTGTGCGTCCGGAGCCTGTGCTCTTCAACGGGAGAGGCCACAACAGTGAGAGGCCCGCCTAGCACACACACACACACACAAAAAAACCTCCAGAAAGTGGGCACAAAGGGAACCTACCCCAACATAATAGAGACCATATATGACAAACCCACAGCAAACATCATTCTCAATGGTGAAAAACCAAAAGCATTTCCTCTAAGATCAGGAACAAGACAAGGATGTCTACTCTCATACTACTATTTAACATAGTTTTGGAAGTCCTAGCCATGGCAATCAGAGAAGAAAAATAAATAAAAGGAATACAAATTGGAAAAGAAGAATTAAAACTGTCACTGTTTGCAGATGACATGATACTATACATAGAGAATCCTAAAAATGCCATCAGAAAAATACTAGAGCTAATAAATGAATTTGGTAAAGTTGCAGGGTACAAAATTAATGCACAGAAATCTCTTGCATTCCTATACACTAATGATGAAAAATCTGAAAGAGAAATTAAGGAAACACTCCCATTTACCACTGCAACCAAAAGAATAAAATACACAGGAATAAACCTACTTAGGGAGACAAAAGACCTGTATGCAGAAAACGATAAGTCACTTATGAAAGAAATTAAAGAGGATACCAACAGATGGAGAGATATACCATGTTTTTGGAGTGGAAGAATCAATATTGTGAAAATAACTATACTACCCAGAGCAATCTACAGATTCAATGCAATCCCTATCAAATTACCAATGGCATTTTTTACAGAACTAGAACAAAAAAATCTTAAAATCTGTATGCAGACACAAAAGACCCCAAATAGTCAAAGCAGTCTTGAGGGAAAAAAAAGGAGGTGGAGGAATCAGACTGCCTGTCTTCAGACTATACTACAAAGCTACAGTAATCAAGACAATATGGCACTGGCACAAAAACAGAAACACAGATCAATGGAACAAGATAGAAAGCCCAGAGATAAACTCACATACCTATGGTCAACTCATCTATGACAAAGGAGACAAAGATATACAATGGAGAAAAGAGAGTCTCTTCAATAAGTAGTGTTGGGAAAACTGGACAGCTTCATGTAAAAGAATGAAATTAGAACACTCCCTAACACCATACGCAAAAATAAACTCAAAATGGATTTGAGACCTGAATGTAATCACAGCAAGACCTTTTTTGATCCACCTCATAGAGTAATGGAAATAAAAACAAAAATAAACAAATGGGACCTAATGAAACTTCAAAGCTTTTGCACAGCAAAGGAAACCATAAAGAAGACGATAAGACAACCCTCAGAATGGGAGAAAATATTTGTAAATGAATCAACGGACAAAGGATTAATCTCCAAAATATATAAATAGCCCATGCAACTCAATATTAAAAAAACAAACAACCCAATTCAAAAATGGGCAGAAGACCTAAATAGACATTTCTGCAAAGAAGGCATACAGATGGCCAAGAAGCACATGAAAACCTGCTCAACATCACTAATTATTAGAGAAATGCAAATCAAAACTACAATGAGGTATCACCTCAAACCAGTTAGAATGGGTATCATCAGAAAATCTACAAACAACAAATGCTGGAGAGGCTGTGGAGAAAAGGGAACCCTCCTGCACTGTTGATGGGAATGTAAATTGATACAGCCACTATGGAGAAAAGTATGGAGGTTCCTTAAAAAACTAAAAACAATTACTATATGAACCAGCAACCCCATTACTGGGCATATACTCAGAGAAAACCATAATTCAAAAAGACACATGCACCCCAATGTTCATTGCAGCACTATTTACAATACCCAGGTCATGGAAACAACCTAAAGGCCCATCAACAGACGAATGGATAAAGAATTTGTGGTACATATATACAATGGAATATTACTCAGTCATAAAAAGGAACAAAACTGAGTCATTTGTTGAGACGTGGGTGGATCTAGAGACTGTCATACAGAGTGAAGTAAGCCAGAAAGAGAAAAACAAATATCGTATATTAACGTATGTATGTGGAACCTAGAAAAATGGTACAAATGAACAGGTCTGCATGGCAGAAGTTGAGACACAGATGTAGAGAACAAATGTATGGACACCAAGGGGGGAAAGCTTTGGGGGGTGGGGGGGGTGGGGATGGTGGTGTGCTGAATTGGGCAATTGGGATTGACATGTACACACTGATGTGTATAAAATGGATGACTAATAAGAACCAGCTGTATAAAAAAATAAAATTCAAAAATTAAAATAAAAAACTAACACTAAACTTTCTTTGGGTTATTTGTATGGAAATATGTTAATATAAATGTTTCAGACATTGCATGAAATTCCTAAATATCTTATATGTTCTGCTATAATGTTATGTCATAATTCTAGATATTACTTTAAAATGTATACCTCAGAAATAACTAAATTTCCTTGTCAACTGCATTATTATGAACTTTCATCAAATCTTTATCTGTGGTCATTTTTAAGTCTTTTGTCATTTACAAACAGTTCTGGGTGTACTCTGATGCTTTTGCAAATATGTTCCTATGAAAGGCTTTCATCTTCAAGGAATTCATGGAAAAGACTGACAAATACAGTTTTCTGCTAACGGACTATACTGCTGAAATGAATGAATAAGTATTTTCAGAACTCTAATGGAAAACTGATGAATTCATAAAAGTGCTAACAAAAGATCAAGGTGAAAAAAAATTAATTACATGGGACTGAGTGAACTGATGAGGATGATTATAATTTTTGTGACTTTCTGTTTGAATAAAAAAAATATGATGTAAATTTATGTAAAAATAACTTAATGTAAAACAATGCCACTACTGTCACATATTTTCTGTTTTGGAAAATATAGATATTTTCTGTTAAAAACGTGATTTATGCTGACACGTAATAGGTTGATTATTGTTATTATAAATGAATTAATAAATATTTTTACGTTTCAAAAAAAATAAAATAAAGTTATCTAAATTAAAAAAAAACACACAAAGCAACCAGGGGTGGGAAATAAAAACTAGCTTAGTGGAATAAATGAATGTTAAAGAAAAAGAAAAAAAAAAAGGAACTCGAAGCTTGTTATAAAAATGGTTAAGGGGAAAGGAGTGTCTTAGATAGACAAACTAATTAATAATAATAAAATTTAAAACCATAGTTGAAAAGCCACTTAAAAGAAAAACTATAATATGTAACAAAAAATGTATCATGAAATTTGAAAAGAAATGTGTTTGGTTCTAGAATAATTTTCTACTAACCCCACCACTCCACCTTGACTATAATTTGTGTGGTACCCTCAGCAATAGGGAAAATATACTCAGCAATAGGGAAAATATAAGTGTGTAGATGTCCATGGAATTGCTAAAATAGAAAGTGGATGTGTAAATGGAGTGGGCAGTTTATGACAGGGCACTTACCCTAAATAAAATGCAAATTAAACATTATTGTGGAAGTGTGAAATTTCTATAATAATTTAACAAATTACCATGAGCATGATTTCATATGCACTTTAGAGACATTTATCATCAAGTTACAAATGCCTTATTTCATTTAATTAAAACAAAGCCTAATACACTCTGACAGAAATTTTTATCAAGAAACAATGTAATCTAAAATCATATTTATTATGTTTTAAAGTTAGTGACCTAATTTTAGGCAAGGAGAGATCAACTCATTTCAAGTTATAATTTTCTCCAATTTCAACTTCACTGTTAAAACTTGAAAAATTGGGCTTCCCTGGTGGCGCAGTGGTTGAGAGTCCGCCTGCCTATGCAGGGGACACGGGTTCGTGCCCCGGTCCGGGAGGATCCCGCATGCCGCGGAGCGGCTGGGCCCGTGAGCCATGGCCGCTGGGCCTGCGCGTCCGGAGCCTGTGCTCCGCGCAACGGGAGAGGCCACAGTAGTGAGAGGCCCGCGTACCACAAAAACAAACAAACAAACAAACTTGAAAAATTATCAGGAATTTCTATCTCATGGTGATGTATAATTTGAATAGGGCATTTCATATTTTGTTTGATTTGCAGATACATCAAGAAAAGAACTTTTCAAATGTTGATTTAAAGTATCTACTTGCCAATTTTTGAAATGGAACTAACCTAAACATTATAGAAACCAAAAATTAAATGTCATTTTAGCCATAAAGTTCTAAGAATGTCTTAATTTTATGAGGTTATTCGTTTTGTTTTGTTTTGGTGAGCCCATTTCTCAACATAAAAAAACAATTGGAGACCATTACTTCCCTTAGATCATCTCATATAGTTCTAGGCTTCAAATACAACCAATATGCCAATGAATTCCAAATTTACATCTCCATTTCTGACTGTACTGGTCGACTTTTCTGGGATAACAACTATAATATCTCAGTAACTTTCAGCAACATTTATTTCTTGTGCCACTCTCAAGTGCTAAAACTCTGATGGGCTTGAGTAAGGGTGCCTCAGTGTCATCTCACCTCAGATCCCAGGTTTAAAGATCAGAGAATCACTGGGACATGCTACTCTCATGGTTGAGGGCAGGAGAAAGGGACCAAACTAAAACATGCTAGCACATTTAGAACTTTTGCTCAGACACAGCAACTTTCAAGTCTGTTTACATTCTATTGGCCAAAGACATTCATGTGGCCAACCCAAAGTAATGGGGGAGAAGTATGTCCTACCTATAGGGAAAAATGACAAAGGAGAAAGACAAATTCCTGTGAACAAATAATTCCATCTACAGCACTACCCTCTGAACTCCAGGTTCATATGTACACTGGAGCTACTTGCTAACTCCAACTGGACGTCTAATAAAAATCTCACCCTTACCACATCCAGAATGAAACTTTGATTTCCAGTGTCCTTTCCAAGAAATTCTCTAACTTGTCTTTCCTGTCTCAGCAAATGGCACCATCACCCAGTGTACATATTTCTGACCTAGCAGCCTATCCTATTAACTTTCTCCTTTTAGCAAGGGGTAGTATTTACAGACCCAAGTCTGAGAACTAGACTGCTTATTACTCTGGAGGGAAAGTAGTGTTTTTATATATTTTTAAACCCTTGTATTATGAACATTTTCAGATACACCTAAAGTAGAGATAATTGTAAAATGAATTCCATGTATTTAACTTCAACAAATTTCAAATTCGTGGCTAATCTTATTTCACCTGAACCTCATTTGCCCCCACCCAACACCTCTCCAAACGGTTTTTAAGCTAATTTCAGATATCATATTATTTCATCATTGATATTTATAATATATAGAAAGGAGTGTTTTTAAATCATCAAACAAACAACTTTATGCTCTTGTGTTAAACCCTACCCTAGGTTCCCATCACTGTTGAAATAAAACCCAATTCCCTTGATACCATTAGTAGCAGTCCATATCTACTTCTCTAAACTATTTTCCCTCACGTTGCCATCACCCTCATCCAATAGACTTTTGACACTCTGGAATTCCTACTCACCTAGTTTTCCCTTTGCCTCCAAATTCTCCCACACAATCTTCACATAGCTATCCCCTTCTTGCTATTTAGAGCTCAGCTTAAATACTAACTTCTCAGGACTTTCCCCAACTATCACTGTAAAACCACCCAGACACTCTATCAGAAAACACTATTTTTTTTCATAATACTTGTCATGACTTTGGCTATTTTTTAACTTATTACCTGCTGTCTGTTCACTCTCCTAGATACAGAAAGAGAGAGAGGTGGTTTTTTTACTGCTATATCCTTGTGTCAAGAACAAGTATCCTTTTCATAGCATGTGCTTAATAGATATTTGTTAAATGAATAGGCTGGTGAGCTTTCTATTACATGGACCAAAATCCTCAGTATTTTCATTTAAGAATTAAATCAGCTTCATTGAGTCATATAGTTTCCAGATCTTACAATATATTCCTGTCCAAGATCTAGAGTTACATAAAACAAGCACCACAGAAATAGGGGAATGCTATTCTGCTACTTTAAGATTAAATACTTTGATAAATTTGTGTCTTATTTAATTGAAAAATGAGGTGTTAGAGGTGGATTAAGAAATGCACAGTACACTGAAGAGCAGTAAAAGACAGATCCTCTTGTGACATAATTTAAGACAGCTTGGACATAAAAATGAAAGATCAAATTTTTCCATTTTTGTTTTTGAGCCCTCCAGACATAAACTCAGTTCTACCATAGCCAAGAACTTCCTATGGATATTTTCCTTTGGTCAGCCTACTTCTCAACATAAAACCACCATGAATCATCCTCTCTAACTAATACTTGACCAAATTTGAAGCAGAATATACTAGGGATTAAATAAAATATACAAGCAGTAAGTAGAAGGCAGCACACAAGGAGAGCTAATAATGAGAGATGCTGCTACCAAAACCACATCTGGAGGTGCCATTGGATGGGAGTAAACCTTGTTAATTTTTCCATTTTCTCTATCCAAATAATATGGATATCCATATCAATGATATGTCAGTGTGCCTGCCATCTTTGCAAACGTAGCCACTTCCCCATATTCCAGTAAGATTGCTTCATTTAAGCTCCTTGAGAGGAATTTAGGAGCTACCACTGTTTAAGGATATTTTATAATCACAAAACCATTACTTAGAACTAAAAATTCATTACCTGGATTTTAATTAAAAACAGTTTCTTTCTACCCATTTGAAATAGAGCAAGAACTTTCCAAAGATCATTTTCAAGTGGATAAATAGGCAGAGAGGAAATAAACTGTTCATGGCATCCAAACATGACAGTAGAGAGAATTGGGACCCCTCTCCCCCCACCCCCACCAAACCTGGCCCTTGAAGATAAACCAAGCATATGCCAAAGGAAAACAAGGAGAAAACTTGAGGTCATTTGCCAGTTTCCTTATCTTCTTCTATTTTGTCTTTTACAAAGTTAAAAAAGAGTTACTATGATGAATTCTATGTTAGGAAGAGAACTCAATCAATATAATAGTAAGACTAATGTTGTAGGTGCCATATTTACAAACCCAACTACACAAAATAGTAATTTTCTTTATTTTCTATAACTCAACCTAGTTTCAATCTTAATCTCATTCTGCCCAGGTGGAGAAATAAACATTATTTTGCTAATTCAAGGTAGACTCAAGGATTCCTCCTAGGGGTCAAATTCTCATGCAATCCTATTATATGATCCATGCCACATATGCTGCCACAAGTCTCCTCCAATTTTTTTGATTCACAATGCTACAGCAGTATAATCAAACAAACAAACATAAACAAAAAACAAAACAAACAACCCATCTGTTTACACTGTAAGTCTTGGTGCATGGAGAACCCATTTAGCCATTTCATTTCTACATTCTCTTCTGCCAATAAGACATATAAAACCTTGGCAGTACAGATCGTACTTAATTTCAGATCTCTAAAATTATGAGGGGATTCTACTCTGTCCCCGTTAGTTTAGAATCAACTCAAGTGAAAGAGGAAGGGGTAAGAAACCCTTATCAGAACCTTGATTGCTAAACTCCTTCCTGCAGCTCTAAGAATCTTTCTCTTGTCTGGGGAGGGTTGTGGGAAAGAACTGTTTCTGTGAGATCATACATTTCTTCTCTAATTTTGTTGTCTTGTAACTGGATAATATCCTTTAAAATATAAAAGGCAAGAATGTTTGGTCCATGCCTTTGTTCTGCTATTCTCTTAAGCCTGTCCTCCCCTAAACAATGGGCACTTCTTGTCTAGCAACCTGGAATGAGAAAGAAAAGTGCCTCAGTCTACAAGGAGCCTTAATATTTAATACTTAAAATTTTTTCAATATTAGTCATCAACAATGATTAGGTTAGTTTTCCAAAATTAATCATTTAACTAATGACAGCTTAGTATTAACCCTTTTGTTATGTTATAAAATTTCTTATAAGGATGTAGTTGGAGTTTGCTTCATGTAGCATTTTCCTTTTGTTTATATGCAAAAATCATTGCTCATTTAAAGCCTGTCACACGAAAAATTTGTGCTATAATAGTGTGAGTAAATATGGGCCTATCAGATTTTACTCTTAAATGTAATTGATGTGTTTAATTTGCAAAATGGAAAGTGTTTGAGAGCTTAAATGAGGAATCTTATTATTTTTCCATGATATCAGTGGTATTTATTCATGAATAACTCACTCATTCAAATATTTTCAGTGAAACTGAGAATTATTCAGAATATTGTAGCCAAGGCAATTATCAAAGCTGTTTCATACCAATTATGATTTTATAGACAAGCTAGCACAAGCCATTGTGCTCCTTGCCACACAGAATACAAAAATTGAAGACAAAATCATCTTGTGAATTTATAATAAAAGTAATCTAGTACATAGTAATGAGTAGATAGAATTTGGTTGATTTATCATTTTCAAGGTGGCTTTCAGGCTCAAGCTCATTCAACTATCACAAGTAACTGTGAGGTATGCACAATGTTTTTTTTTTAATTTAAGTGATAAGGAATTAGACTCAGAAAAGGTAAATTATTTACTTGAGGTCATAAGTCACAGATATTGAAAATGAGGGCTAGAACTATATGCTTTGAATGATAATGCAATGGTTTTTCTACCTCAGAACTGTACTTAGAGATGCATTCTGCATATTAGCAGGGCAACTTAATTAAGCACTCTTATAAAAGCTGTGATGGGGCTCATAGATTGTAATTTGCTGGGGCTTCAAAATCAGAGTGTTGTTTTCTCAATAATGTGTTATTCTAGACTATTTTAAAAGAAATATAGTCTGTTCTTAATAATTCTTCCAGTCTTATTTACACTGCTAAAATGCTTACTACTCTATTTTCCTGATATTTTGCAGAGATGATCATACACCTAGTTCTTTTCTGAAATAACATAAATCCCAGGTTAGTCAAATCATAATTAATGAGGATTTATTGAATACCAATGTATGAGTCTTCAATAAGTGATGCTTATTATTAACTGGCCTGCATAATTCAACAATTAAGAATGGAAATGGTGATAAATAGCATGCTAACATGATAGAGATTTGAGTGAGGGCCTTGTACTCACAGATCTTCAAAGATTTGAACAAATACAGAATTCATTACAGTAGTTCTTCAAATAAAACCAAAAAGGAAAAAAATATCAGTTCAATATCTATAAGTAAGATATTGGAATTACTTGAAACACACTTGTAGTAGCCATTCTCTGGGGAGAATAGTTGTTAACTCAATGAATCAAGTCCTGAGATGGAGGGGGAGAAAAACAAACCAATCAAGGCTAATGGTTCCTGATGAACCCAGATTAAACACAGAGATTGGTCTGGTTTAAATACACTCAAGGGAACAGTCCTTCAGATAAGAGTATCAATTTTCACTCTGGGTCAATAGGATGAACAGTGTGCACTTAAAAATCAGATACTGCAAATGTATACAGCTTGAGTCAGGATGCCTGTTGGGGGAAAAAAACTTTGCAATCAGAAGACACTATGAAAGTACATGAATTGTAATTAATATAGTCAAATAAAATTTTTTTAATTAGAGAATTGAGAAATATCATTAAAAATAAGCAAAACTCAGTAATTTTTCTATATATCTATCTTAGAAAATTGAAAAACTCATAACCGTGAAAATACTTATGCATAAATTTTGTCCAGGATTAAAATTAAGAAAACTGCAAAAGTTCTGAATAATATAAATACTTGAATAAAGTAAGACACATCACTGTATATGCATAGTAAGTTTAAGTACTGTAAAGATTTAATATTTTTCTCCAAATAATTTATAGATTTAAAGCAAATTTAATAAAAATATCAGTATTATTTTTGTTATGTTTATCTTACAAAATGATAGTAAAATTTATTAATAGTTATTTTGATAAAAATCAAATAAATTAAATTAAGGATTTTTCTATAACGATGTTCAATGCAGCATTGTTGAAAATAGCAAAAAATGCAATTATTTAAATATCTGAATTAATTGCACTACAACTGATGACTATCATTTTTTAGGCATTGAACTTTTTTTTACAATAAATACATTGTTAGGTAAGTTACAAAATGGTATGTATATTACAATGATGATTTTTACCTTGAAAATACACTGGATATATAAAAGAGTTATGTATATTTGTAGTTAGAGAAACACTGGACCAAACCCTCACTGCTGCCCCTGGAGACAGATAAATCTCCCAGGATGGGAGTGAAGAGGGCTCTTCACTATCTTGTTTGAAGAATGGTCTTTGAGCAATCCCCAACTTTCATAACTGGTCCCTCTCATGCATTTCTCTGTTATGTTTCCTTCTTCAATATGATGCCATTAAATTTCTTCAAGGGAACAATTATAGTTTTTGTCCACTGTTCACCAATGTGTGTGTGTGTGTGTGTATTTTTTTTTTTTCCATCAATCAACCTTTAATGTCCAAAAGTAGCATGGATGCAGAGCACAAGTGATGTGTGGCTGGGTCTCAGCCTCTGCTCCAGAAATGATGGAGAGATATACATACACACATTTATTTATTTTTATATCTGTCATTGCTAAGGTTTTGAGATAGGAAAGGAGGTTGCAGCATGGGTTTATTCTGTAATCTCAAAACAAAATTGGAGAAAATATTGTAAATATATTTTGTCAACAGCAGTCAGGGCTTACTTCTATGTTGCAGTTGCAGTTCTCATTACTGGGTGGCAGAATCATGAATGACTTTTGTTTTTTTTTTTGAGCTAATCCATGCTATCAGAATTTTCCACTCTTGGCACATATTGCTTTTGTAATTACAAAATCCACAATATATGTCATTGATTTTATTATCCATAATAATATCTTCTAAAATAAAAACTAAATACATTAAAAAATACTTTTACTTTTGTTGTAAAATAAAATTATATAGACTAGTTACAGAAGGCAAATGGACATTTTTCTAGTAAGAAATACACTCAAATCTATGCCACTACTGGTTTATAAGGCTATTTTATATTAATTGAATACAGTATTAGAGCATGCTCTCTTTGGGAGTAAAAACTGTGTCAAATGCATTTTGATACTCTAGTGTAGCTAGCACAGGGCATTGTACACAGTACTTAATGAAACTTAAATTGACTTTAACTTAAGTGTTTTAAGACTGACTCACTATACACCTCAGTCCCATTTTATCAAACACCTAAGATACCCAAGTTTGATATATCTGGGGGATACGTTTTAACTCTAAAAATATTTTTTAAAGATTTCTGAAAAAAAGTGTATATTATCATGTTGAAGATAAGAAATGTGGGGCATTTTGTGCACTTGTTAATTACAAACTCTCTGGTTTATTATCTTAAACAACCAACAATTAGCATCTAGCTCCACAATGCTCTGTGAGCAGATAAGTATGCTCAAAAGAATCATTACATGCTTGAGATCTGACTAATCACATTATTTGAATTTTTATTTAAAAAAAATATTTTCCTATCATTATTTCAGGAAAAAAAATGAACCTGAGATCTTACAGCATACAGCTCCATGTAGTACTTACTAGAATGTAGTGCTATTATCTTTTTATGTATTGCAAAGACAGTTTTTTTCTCATTCACCAAAACACTAAAATAAATGTGGCAAGCTAGTTATCGGTTTCAGATTAGAGAGTCACACCTTCCCAAAGGGGACCCAAACTAGACTGCTAAGAAAGTGGGTCACTGGGACAAAACTAAGCAGAGTAGGATATACATTTATGTAGAATTTTAGGGGACTTCTGGGTTTGTTGTTGTTGTTGTTTTTTTTTTTTTTTTTTTTTTTTTTTTTTTTTTTTTTTTTTTTAGGATTCTGAAAATATGCAATATGAATGAGTTAGAACTTGTAACCTATCTATTCATTTTATTGATATGGATCTGCTATAAAAGCAAAAAGTTTATATCTGCTGAAAATATGTACATTATACATAGGGTTCCAGCAAATAAGTATGAGAAAAAAATCTAATTTGATTGGATTGCTGATTGATTTCCTAAAATCACATTGCTTTCGATTTCTCAGTGATGACACACTTCCCTGCAGTCAATATGCATCTCTTAATTTGTTTGCAGGAAAATTGGCCTCTTTTGCCTTCTCAAATCACATTTTTAATCAATGGCTATGTTCTAAATGCAACTCAGAAATGTCTTTAGAAATCGAGAGTAGTTACAATACATTATTTTTAGCCTGATGTCCCTCCTAGGAACTTATTATTACCACCATAGCATAGCAGGAAGTTATTTTTTTCTTCTTCCTTGCATCTGAAAACCAACACAAATTCTACTTTAGGCCAAAATTTACACAGCTGTCACAGGCTATGAATATATTTTGTTTAATAAAATCTATTCCAAAATCATTTCTTGGAAACATACTGTAGTTACATTATCCTTGTGGTAGTTTCTATCTTGTAAAACATAGAAATGGATTCTTCAGTCATTTGGCCTACCTACTTAGTAAAGTAAACCTTCAACATCTGTAAATGAAGTCTTAATTTTTAGGAAAACCAAGGGCCAACTGATACTATAAAAAGATCAAGGGTGAGGGAGATTCTAAGGCTTGGAATTTAAAGTCAAAATTAGATTACACTAATAAGTAGCAATTACAGCTTAGAGTAAGCTATTTCATTTATATTAAGTGCTTCTGTTCCACAAAATAGCAAATCTTTCCCAGAGATCATTTAGTAAATTATATTATTATTTTATTTGAAGCATGGTATATCTCTATCATTTCAGTCATCCACTGCTGAGGTAAACCTCACCAACAGATGGCCTAAACAAGCAAGCTCACTTGAGTATAGATTTCTGAATTTGAGCACAGTACCTTAGCAAGTCACCATTTTCAATTGGTCTATCCTACAAAAACCATTCCTTATAAGCAACAACAAATGTCACAACCTTAAAATCCTACAATGACAGTGGAAGATCGTACCATTAGTGTCTACTCACAATATATTCCCACGGTTCATTCATTTGGATAAAAGACACAAATGAAGAAACAAGCAAAGTGAAAACCAGAATGAAGATACCGCCAGAATAATTACCATAAAGTATAGTTCAGGGCTCACGGTAGGCTCACTTAAGGTTGGTCACAGAGTTCACCAAGACTAAGACTCAGCTAAAGAGCCACTGCTAATCACCCACAGGTATGGTTAATTCACTCACTGACATATCCAATGCTAACTGGGCACCAGTGTTGCTCCCAGCACTGTTCTAAGATGGGAGGTCAGTAGTGAACCACCTAAAGTCCCCCCTCCCATGAAGCTTTCACTTTGTATGGAACAAAAAAGACAAAAAAGGAAAAAAAAAAATATATATATATATGTTTGCACTACCTCTCTTGGAAATATACTTTAACACAACTTCAGTATAATGTAATTGGAGTTGTGAAGAAAATAATTTTGCAGAGATAATTTATATTCATAATCAAGTAACTTTTTTGAACTTATTAGTAGCAAGATTAGTGCAAGATCCAACATTTTTGAATTCTAGGCTTGTGCTTGTGCTTAGATGCATGTCTTAGCTTAGTCATAGGCAACATTTAAGTTTAAGGATTATATTATTACCTTAGGAAGAGTATTAGAATAAAACTCAGTGAATGAGGATTCCAGACATTCAAGAGATCATGAGATCATGAACAAATTTTAATCTCTTTGTGTTGGTTTCTTTCAACGAGCAAATTCAAATAAGCTCTTTCAAACAAATATAAAGGACTATGTGAGAATTTATATTCAATTTAATTCAATATGTCATGTACAGGTACTGTGAAATGCACAGAGGTACACTGAGGAAAAAAACAAACTCTAGATAATTCAATAAAGGTGTTAGAAAAGACCTACCCTATTCTAGAAGAAATATAAGCTGCTCTAAAATTTAAGCATAGACTTGAAGGATGAGTATAAATCAGTGCATTTACTAAGTGGTGTATTTGAACTCTTTGAGGTACTCTGTAAAAAGGCCCATGAGGATTAATTTGTATGATAACAGTAGCAGAGTCTTATTATTATAACTTTATATCAGAAAATTTACAATAAGCCCACAACCCTGTATAAATGATATATATGAATATAAGTGAAGTCATGGATGTAAATATCTTGCCCACTAAGTTCTTGAGTAAAATATGAACCAACCAATTAAAATTTAAAACATGTCTAACTCTTACAGGTGTTTTCACAGGATGTTTTGTTAGCATTCTCCCTATCTCTTCCTTTGTCTCTTATTTTTTAAAAATTAATATTAGTTATTTGTTTATTACCCATTTATTCAAATAAACATTTATTAAATGTCTTCTATGTGTCAGAACTTCTGATACAGCCCATGATAGCCAGCCTTGGGAATAAAATGCCTGCTTTGCCTTTGGCCCAGCAAAATAATTACTTCAGTTCCTGATTAAATAACACTATCCTTTCTAGCCAACAGTTTGGTATCCAGCTTATATCTTCTCAGACCACACAAACATTTGCATAAATGATGAAAGAGTAAAGAATCACCAAATCTCAGGGTTTCCTCCTTGAGGAGTTAGGTCCAAGTGTTTCCTCCAAGTTTTATCCAGCTCTTTTGGTTTGTCAGTAAACAAGGAGTTGTAGCATGTATGTAGCACAGACTTTGAGTGAACAGCATGAGATGTAAATGCACAGTGAATGGAAGTGACATTTATTTTTCTCTCTCAATGATGGTTTTTATTTTTTTATTTTTAAATTTTTATTGGAGTATAGTTGAGTTACAATGTTGTATTAGTTTCAGATGTACAGCAAAGTGAATCTGTTATACATATACATATATCCACTCTTTTTAAAATTCTTTTCCCATATAGGTCCTTACAGACTATTGAGTAGAGTTTCCTGTGCTACACAGTAGGTCCTTATTAGTTATCTATTTTATATATAGTAGCATGTATATGTCAATTTCAATCTTCCAATTTATCCCTCCCCCCAATAGCCTCCTACTCTCTCAAACAACCACACTAGTTACTAAGACAGCATGGTCAAAATAAAGTGGCACCTGAAATTGTTCATTTTTGTACGGAAGTCATTGAAAAGAAAATAGCTATAAGAATTTTTACCTTTATAAAGCGTTCTTGCTGTGAGAGAAAAGAAGAAACAATTTCTCTATGAACTTTGTTCTAAAATTTGTTTTCATATACTTTATAAGGCTGATCATTCCACTAAAAATACCCTTTAATTTGATTTAAATATCAAGTTTTGATGATGAATACATATATATTACTGTGACAGAACAAAGAAATAAGATTTCTAGGGCTCACAAAAGCTACATCAATTTTCCATTAAAAGTTTCAGAATTTAGCTGATCTCATTTAGTAATAATCTAATTAATGAAAGTAAGGAAATAATAACACTCATTAATCTATTATCTATTTTATATAAATTATATAGTGAAATTCATTTACAGCCATAAGATTACAGTTTATAAATAACTCTGGTAATGTGTTAACACACTGAGAAACCCAATTTAACCTGTAAGTACATATTTCTTCACTGAAATTGTACAAAACCCATTCATCCAAGTGTTTCATCCACATCCACTTCCTACCAGTAGGAAAAATGCGGGTAGAGGGGAAGAAGGAAGATGAGATGGGGAGAGAAGAGAGGAAGGAAAGAAAGAATTCCTGATATTATATTCCTGCACCAAACTTTAGGCTTTTCAAATAAGTAACACAAAGTGGGAACCATTTAGTATGTTGTCATACTAAACATAACCAATAATGCTTTTGTTCTCAGTTTCAGTTAAATGCTAAGAAATATGATTCCTGCTTTTAACTTTTGTTTTTCAACTAAGAGCTCCGAAGAGCCATTTCAAAATTATTGTTCTATTAAAAGCCTGGCTCAGTTCCTCTTATCTACCTTATTTGCATTTATTTTGGGGATAAGAATTTCAAGATACAAAATTTTCAATGTGCCCTGATAGTCTTTTGAATTCTCCTCAATAATAACTCACCTTATCTCCAAAAAAATTTAAAAGTCCCAGTCATGATCCCAAATGCCACAATTATCTTATTTCCCCCAAACCCTTTTTTTTTTTCAGTTAGGTCACACAGCCACTGGCTCCAACTCCTACTTCCTTAAAGCTTTTACTTTCTATAGGAATAGAAAGCAGAAGAAAAGGAATAATACTGTATAAGCATTGTAAAATCCTAAGTAGAAGACAGGTGTTACTATGTTTTGTGTTTTTTTGCTTTATTTGACATTTAACAAACCCAGAAAAATAGAAGATTTCTCCACCAGGAGAACATACTACACAAGCACCTACAGTGAACTTTTCCCTCATGATCCCTAAAAGGAGAACAATTGCCAAGTGTCTGTACATAAGCCAAAGAAACCTATCTCGACATTCAAACTGTTCGAAAGATCTATCTTTTTAATATCCATATAAAGTTTGCATTCTACTCCTTTAAATCTAGTTGCTTTCATTTATTAAAAAATCCCAAACCTTCTAATAATATTGACACTCCACGGTGTCATAACTCTTGTGTTTAGAAGAATTTAGAGAATCCCTGGCACAATACCAAATAATCCCAGAAGGATTTATAGCTGAGTCTGAGATACATAAAGATGATAGTTTGGATGAGGCATACTAATTTACAGAAAAATTATTAAATGCATGGTATGATCAATTTTAAGAGGTCATATAGTCCAACTCCAGTTTCTAGTATAAAATTATATTTGGCATAGATACAGCAATCTATCCTTCTGTTTGAATATCTACAGAAGGGGAAATTACATATCCTGCTACATTAGTAAGTAGTCAAGAAATTATTCAAATCCAAAATGCCTTTCCCAGTTATAAGTCATCTATTCCTATCTACCCTAAAATACAATGAAGGACAGCTATTAACTACTACTACATCATCATTATTATCTCTTTAATGTTAGAACCTAAAGGAAGGTACTTTTTGCTAAGAAGCAGTTGATTTTTACTTTGAACTGTGCATGGTCTGTGAGATGATAATAGCAGTACACATAGCAATAAACTTGAAACAACATCCTCAATATCTCTGAAAGCTTAGGACAAACTAAGGCACTGTCCAGTCCAAGGTCATGCAGAATTTTTTAAAAAAAGAAAGAAAGAAAAGAGTCAATAGAAAACCAAACCAGGACTTTCAGTCTCCTGTTCATACTGCCTGAATAGTCTCACTATCTTTAAAGTTCTTTTCCCGATTTAGGTAAGACAGAGCCCTATGGGATTCATTCCCCCTGGTGCAGGTTGCTTAGCTGAGCCATACATTTCTATTGGCCCTATTGATTAGGCATCTGTTTACTCTGTGAGGATGGTTTGCTCTTGTGGAACCGTGTTTAGCAGCTGTTACAGTTCAGATGAGTGTTGACAGGATGAAAATTAAATTAACACCCAATAACATTTTAACACCTGGTCCAACAACTGCAATATCATTGAATTCACCTTTTCAAAATTGCTTTGGGAGTTTATTCATCCTTACTTTGACTTTGACCTAAGGAGACACTCCTATCATTTTGCTATGAAAGACTCTCCCTTGACTGTTCTTTTGTAATTTCTGTGAACCTTCCCTCTGATTCCCATTCAATGACTGCATGGGCAGTCTCTGGAAAATACTCAGTAGAAATATTCCATTGGAAAATGTACCACTATCTTGATTATAGTTGAAGAATGAGCACAGACAGAAAATGCTAACTGAAGTATATTTTACTGTAACACAAGACAGACTGATGGGCAAATAACCATCTACTCAGGTACAATGAAGTTGGAAAGAATGCAGGATTCACACACTTATGACTTCTTGTCTTGATTGGCTTGTGAATAATGTCAAGGGGAGCATGTAGAGCATGGCCCTTATGCTGGTAGAATCTGGAGTCAGATGGCCTCATTTATTTTTTTAAATTCTTTTTAACACCTTTATTGGAGTACAATTGCTTTACAATGGTGTGTTAGTTTCTGCTGTATAACAAAGTGAATCAGCTATACATATACATATATCCCCATATCTCCTCCCTCTTGTGTCTCCCTCCCACCCTCCCTATCCCACCCCTCTAGGTGGTCACAAAGCCCTGACCTGATCTCCCTGTGCTATGCGGCTGCTTCCCACTAGCTATCTATTTTACGTTTGGTAGATAGCGTCATTTAAAAATTCAACTCTGCTACTCACAAGCATGTGACATTGTTTAAGATACTTAAATCACTAAGCTTTAGTTTCCTCATAAAATCCAATGAATAATAGTGCCTGCTTCACAGAGTTGTTTGACAATTATAAAATCCATGTAAAACACTTAAAGTGATAGTGTCCCACAGGCTGTGACACATACTAAGTCCTAAGTCTTAGGTACCATTATCATGTCACAGACTACCTGAATTGAAAAGGAGCTTTGAGATCATTTAATCTTATCCTCTCATTTTACTGTTAAGTAAATGCAAGGAGGTTCAGTAACTTCCTCAAGGATATATATCCACATACTCAGTGCTAAGAAACAAATCCAGGTTTCCTCATCAGAACTCTCATTTTCTTTTCAGAAGACTGCCAACTCTTTAATAGTCTATTTATTTAGAAAAGACTCTGTGACTATTCCATATAACTCATTCACTTAAGCTCTTTCTATCTGTATTTCTCTTCCTCCTCTGGGAGAAAGAAATGTTATTTGTTATTTGCCAGGACTATTAAGATGCACAGATAATAAAGCTATCATGCTATAATTTGATGTTTAGAATTCCTATCAGATGCTAGATGTTCTTCCAGAGGTAAATACAATACAGTGTCTAACCTACTAAAAGGCAAGGAAAAAATGTTAGCACACAACAGATACAGTCCAGTAAACAATTGTTAGAAAATGATAATCCATTTAGTGGATTTTCCAAGATCTTCACTCCTTTTCTTGTTTCTGTTGCTTTCAATTTTATTGCTAATTATATGTGCAGGGAAGAGAAGCTAGCAGAAGGGAGAATTGCATTTTTTAATTTGGTTAGTGTTAGCACTTGTTAACAAATATTGTCAATTGTTTTGTATTTCTAGAGACTGATATTATAGACTTTAATGAGACTTTTGGATTAACTATAAATAGTTTTTATTCATTCACTTTTCCCACTTGACTTATCCCCCACCAGTACAGACTCAAGAGTTTTGTTCTTGTTGTTTTATGATAGAGTCTTCTCTCCTAGTTTGTTTTGTTTAATTTGTTTTGCTCCCTATCATGAATATATGGGAGTGATAATATGAACACAATTTGAAATATACAATTGGAGCTGATAATACTTTAACACAATTATATTTTTAAAATTATTGTATCTTAATTCTTTTAAATAAAATATCCCAATCTGGGGTTTGGAATTAACAGATACACACTACTATATATGAAATAGATAAATAATAAGGATCTATTGCCTAGCACAGGGAACTATATTCAATATCTTGTAATAAGCTATAATGGAAATATATATATATATTATTATTAACTGGATCGTATATATATGTACGTATATATGTGTATGTATTAACTGAATCACTTTGCCGTACACCTGAAACTAACACAACATTGTAAATCAATTATACTTCAATAAAAAATCCCAGGGACTCGGGCTTCCCTGGTGGCGCAGTGGTTGGGAGTCCGCCTGCCGATGCAGGGGACACGGGTTCGTGCCCTGGTCCGGGAGGATCCCACGTGCCGCGGAGCGGGTGGGCCCGTGAGCCGTGGCTGCTGGGCCTGCGCTTCCGGAGCCTGTGCTCCGCAGTGGGAGAGGCCACGGCAGTGAGAGGCCCGCGTACCACAAAAAAAAAAAAAAAAATCCCAGGGACATCCCTGGCGGTCTAGTGGTAAAGACTTCCCACTTCCGCTGCAGGGGGCACAGGTTGGATCCCTGGTTGGGAACTAAGATCCCGCATACCGTGCGGTGTGGCCAAAAAGGAAAAAAAAAAAAAAATCCCAATCCTATATTGTTAAATTTGCATAATTCAATATAAGCATTAATTTTTTCCAGAAAATGTTTTTGTAAAAGAAGATATAATTTCATGGAGAAAAAAAGAATGACAGAGAAGAGGGGTGTATGAGGATCAACTATTCTAATCTGCTAGTATGAAAAAAGCAGTCTTCCAGAAGTGAAAATCAAATGGTGGGAAATACTGAATGTTTTTAAAATGTTATATAATTACTTAATTGCCTCATTCTCCTAAATGGTTCCCTCTGTCCCCTTGGCTTTGTTACCCTAACTCTAGAAATGATCCCATAATCCTGAGGAGAATGTATATATAATCTGAAATATATAAGCATTAAAGATATATGATATGTTCAGCAACACATGCATCATTGATTTCTTTTATATTTCCCAGATAAAGGTATAAATATCCTAAGACAGGTATGTTTTTCACTTTAGAAAGTCTAATAATAGTAAAAAAAAAAGATTCATTCTAGCCACCTGAGTGTACACTTACAACAGGAAGACAGATCACAAGATTCTCAAATTCTCATAGATACGACAGCATTTTTTATCAATCATTTGCAAGATTACTTAGCATCTGAAAGTACTCCTACTAAAACTAATACATTCACAGCCTGCTCAGCATTAATATTTTACTGTTACATGAGAAGTGAGAAAATTTTTATAAACCTTCAAGTTCAACTAAAATATGGTTGAACATTCTTAAGATACCTTGAAAGCAAGTGACACTTTGCTTTTGAATATTTTAATTATTCTATACTACAAAAGGTTGTGGTCATCTAGGAAAGAAATATTATTTTCATAGGAGAAAGAGAGATTCAAGAGAAAAGAGGAGCAAAGATCAGGAAAAGTTCCCATCTATTTCAATGCCAATTTCAATATTATTATTATTAAATAATATTTCATAAAATCATAAAACAGGAAGGGTTCTTAATATTTCATTCAATTCACACCCATGCCTCCTGGAAGGAGACAGAAAATCAGAAAAAGAGAAAAAACAACTTTTGATCTTGAATCAAGAAAAGCAGTTCATCAGCCTCTGGTTTATTTATAAATACTCCAGACACAGGAAAAAGTCATATTACTTTTAAATGGTTATCAGGTTCATAATCAATTTGCTCAACTCTGTACAGTAGATTATTTTGGCAACCAAAGCAGGCAGAACTCCTCTCTGCCATTCATCAGACACTTAAAAAATGAGTCAATTTATTAAAAATTCACAGAATCACAAACCTAGAATTAAGGCTGAGGGTCACCTGATAGGAGCACTTCATTTTACAGATAAAGATACTATGACTATAAAAAGTGACAGGTTTTGCCCATGGTCACAAAGATAGTCAGAAAAAGACCAAGATTCAAATGGAGGAACATTACCTGGCAGGTGAACATTCATTTTACTACACCAGGCTAATTGTACAGCTTCCTTTATTATTTTTTATTTTGCAGCAGTCTAAATGGCAGCAGAAACTAACATGGGTATGAAAACTCAAAGACCTTTTCCTCTACTTGCTAAAGGGAATCAAGATCTTACCCTCTGAGTTATGTGTCAGACATGGTTCAGAAGAAGCCAGTCGTTCAGATGTTTGCCAGCTTGCCCTTGCAGTGCCCTCACCTGCTACGGCAGAAGATTGCTAATAACTATATTGAAGTCAAGAAAATTTTAGAGGTGCATGTTCAAATTTATGATTTTGGTACTAATATATATTAGCAGAAAAACTGTATGTACAGATTGGGTAAGAAAATCAATATATTACTTCTGCATATGTAAATAACGTACTCACAGTTTCAACATAAGACATGTCTACTATTGGAGCTCTCTAAATCTCTACTGTGGGTATTCTATGAGAAGGATGAGACTCATAACCTCTGTTTTGATACTGCTTTGCCCGCACCTCAATAGACTTTTTAGATATTTCCTTGATTTCACTTTTAATATAAATCTCATTAAGAAAAATAACAAACCAACATACAAGATTTCCATGGTACCTGGAATTTAATTTTGTCTACCAAAAATCAACAAGAAAGCAAAAAAGGACCCATATTCATCAGCATTTAGGCTAGGAATACCAAAAATAGAATGTCTTGACCTGGGAACTCTGTGGCATGAATGTTCTTTAAAGCAGTCTTGACAGATTCACCTAATCAAGATGTCATGTTGTTGTGGCACATCATACCGACATTCATGTGAAACACAACCGGTGGAAAGAAAAAGGAGAGAAAGGCACACTCACTCTTCGGCTGATGTTTTATTTATTACATAACCACCAAATGTTAAGTAAATAGGGAAGCAGATTTTCTCTTATTTAAAACCATGAAAGGAAAAGTCCTTTATCTGGAAATTATGATTAAACGTTTTATTATCAAACTGGGAAAAATAAGTGTAGTCATATTTGCTTCCAGAAAAGAATCAAGCTTAATACATTTATACAAATATAGCCTTCCTAAGAAAATAGATATTGAAGCTGAGGCTCCTAGAATTTCATAAAACTCAGACAGAAGGGAACTGCATTTAGAATCTTATACATCCAGGATGAGCATCAAAATGAACTAAGAAATTAGCAAAAAAATATATATATAATGTATCTCTGAAATTATATTAAATATAATGAAAAAACCCAAAATACACATTGTCATGTAAGAGAAAATTTTACCAATTAAATTGTTTAATTATTGTGGTGATTTACAAAAAATACAAAATTATTTAAAATATTTCCCATCTAAGCTACTGATATTTTTATGGAAAGAATGAGTTGCCAAATATTTGAAAAATAATCACACATCCTGAACAACCTCACAAACTGTAATATGAAAGATAATAGTTGAGTGTGAAATACTGGATGTGAATAGTTGATTTTTTTCTTTGTTCTTGTTGTATTTTATTGGCATTGCTTTCATCTCTTTACAGAAGAATTCAGAATGTAGACCCTAGACCCTAGAATGTAGACCTTTGGAAAAAGGGGAAATGCTCTGTGAAGCAAGCTACAATGCAGGGGCAGATCCTAGGGAGGGGACAAAAGTGCCAGGGTTCCATAACAAAGAAGCAGGTTAATTAATGATGGGCAATATTAGAGGGTCCGTGTGAGAAAATTAGAAAAAGGTTTGCTAACCTAAGAATACCACAACCTTGAAACGACTGCCCTCTAGAGCAAAGATAACTTTTTCTTATTCACAGGAGTATCAACAGTAAACTCAGGTAGTTTTTATATTGCAATCAACTTCCATTCCATATTTGAAACCCAAAATGCATTTACTTACAAACACACATAATACATGATGATTAGGAACCCTGTGTGTATTTAACCCATAATGCATCTAACCTGTTGAAAACTAGCATTAGGGATGGAGAATTAGATTCAGTGGTTCAACAGCACAATTTCATGGCTGCAACAAAAAGGGTGCCATTACTCAGGAAGAATGTTCACAGATTTAGTCATTACACACACACACACACACACACACTCTCTCTCTCTCTCTCTCTCTCTCTCTCTATATATATATATATATATATAGACTCTCTTCTTAAAATTCTCTAAAAACTGTATTTCTAACTTCCAATATTATCCCATCTCAGGATCTACATGAATTCACAGTTAAAAATGACTCTTGGGGCTTCCCTGGTGGCGCAGTGGTTGAGAGTCCTCCTGCCGATGCAGGGGACACGGGTTCGTGCCCCGGTCCGGGAGGATCCCACATGCTGCGGAGTGGGTGGGCCCGTGAGCCATGGCCGCTGAGCCTGCGCGTCCGGAGCCTGTGCTTCGCAACGGGAGAGGCCACAACAGTGAGAGGCCCGCATATCACCAAAAAAAAAAAAAAAAAAAAAAAAAATGACTCTTGGAGTACTTTTACTTGTTTAGATTTAATTAATTTCTCCCACTCCTTTTCTCAGTGGAGATGGAAATCCCATGTTCACCACCTTCAAAACAATTTCTAATTGTTATCTTTAAAGTCATTGTATTTGTTCAGGTCATCTGAGAAGCAGCACGCACCAAGATGAGATCAGTCTTTCAGGAGACTTGTTGAAGAAAAACCGCCAAAGAATAAAAGGGAAGAAGCAGGAGTAGACATAAAAAGCCTTCAGACTGCATTGCAGTCTGAAAGGAGAGAGGCAAGAAGGAGGGTTGGGAAGGTAGTCTCAGCCTGCAGTACAGTTCTAAGAAAATCTCAGCCAGAAAGATAGGGAGTTCCCAAGCCAGATCTGCCCAATATAGGAGTCCAATATCCCATCAGAATGGGCCAACACTGACATCCTGGCCATACTCAATCACTGGCTAAGAATATCCTAGAGAAGTATGACTTTATTCTAGAAATGGTGGTGGAGCCAGAGAGGTGGCAGTTGGAAGTATCTTTAACTATGCTTCCCAGAGCAGGAGTTCTGAGGTGTCTTTCCATGACTGCAATAGTAGTTTTTGAACTCTTCTTGCATTTTAAAAGATCTAAATCGTGTCCTAGAATGTGAAGATGCTTGGTAAATGCCCCCAAAAATACAAGAATATGTATATCAATTTACCCTGCTAACTGAAGACAGGGATTCTATCAGTATCACAGTGACAGGGGAATTAAATTGACAGGGGAATTAAACAGTGACAGGGGAATTAAATTGTTAGCTATTGTTATAGCTAACAAAACACTGTACTTGGATAAATATATATCTTAATTCACATGGTAAATTTAACAAAAACCTGAGGACCCGACTTCCACATTCAGAAGTATGTATTCTTATTTTTCACTTGATTGATGAAACATACCTTTGAATAAGTTTTTCACTTTTTCAGTAAGGGAAACATTCTCCTTCAGAATATGTATATCCAAGAATTCATTTCTACTGTTTTTGTAAAATCATACCAACTAGACTGAAAGGAGAGAAAGGAATTATAGCTTAGTTGATGAAAATGTCATTAGGTGGGGCCCATGTGTCTCTCCTCACATAATTCTTTTTTTGCTGATTTTTAAATTGTTTAATGATTGAAAATATTGTCCCCAAAACAATATCATTAACTCCTCAAGGGAAGAAAACATGTATGTCTTCAACTCTTTATTTTTAATTTTTTTTATTGAGTATAGTTGATTTACAATGTTGTGTTAGTTCCTGGTGCACACCAAAGTGATTCAGTTATATATATATATATATATATATGTATATATATATATATATATATATATATATATACATATATATATACACATATATATATATATACTTTTTCATATTCTTTTCCATTATGGTTTATTACAGAACACTGAATATAGTTCCCTGTGCTATACAGTAGGACCTTGTTGTTTATTCATTCTACAATAATTTGGGCCTCTGCTAATCCCAAACTCCCACTCCATCCCTCCCCCCTCCCC
Organism: Kogia breviceps; assembly: GCF_026419965.1. NCBI lineage: Eukaryota > Metazoa > Chordata > Mammalia > Artiodactyla > Physeteridae > Kogia > Kogia breviceps. The sequence goes on from NC_081312.1 coordinate 71,910,674, forward strand.
CCTCACAACCGTAAGTCTGTTCTCTATGTCTGTCTCCCCACATAATTCTTAAAAGACCAAGGTAGAACTATGGCATGTAAGGACATGGGGTTTAAAGGTGAGAAGTTCCAAGGCCACTAAGGAACAACTGGAGAAATGAACTTAACTACATAGAAACTGTGGTGGTTACTTGAATTTGTTTTCCCATACTTCATTTTACTCTCTCCTCTTGGAGAGATTTAGAAGGCTAAAATATCATGTAACTTAGACATCTCTGGAAATTGGTTTCTAGAAGTGAATTATCTGCATTCACATTGTATTTGCGAGGTAGTAGTGGCTAGCAAGCAAGCACTGACAAGAGTGTTTTTGCCTCAGGCTGAACGTTCTGCTCTCTCATCATTAGTCATCTGGGTATAAGGTGGCAATGGTAGTAGGTGTGGCAATAGCAGGGTTTGCTCTGTCTTTATCACAGCTATGGTGTTGTGATTGTGTAACAAAAAGTCCAGTGACAACCTCCTTACAATGCCTCTGTCAATACCTAATTTCCTCATGTAAACACCGAATTCCTGTAAACATCAAATTCCTTGTAGTAAGTCTCTTTCTGTTTGGTTTCATTTTCTTGAATGAAAACCTTAACTGATACAATCGTTATAACAGAGAACTACATGTCTAATAGGGAGGTAAACTCACTGAAACCATAAGGTGGAGGACTTATGACCATACTTGCATAGAGATGGAAAGTTACTATGGAAGAGACATGATTTTGCTAAGGATCTGCCAAAGAAAGAGAACTTAGGTAATAAATCTGTGGAAGAAGATTCTTGGTAGGGAATACTGTAATGTTTAAAAACTCACTGGCAGGTTTTGATATAGATAGGGAGAGGAAAGATTTCAGGGACCAGTTCCTAGCACTTAATGTTAATACCTCCTTGTGTTAAAGAGCACTTCAGAGTTTACAAAATGGAACCATCTGAGCATTTTTCAGCTGGTGTTCTAGACAAATTCAGCTAAACACAAATATTATTATCTGTTTGGTACATAAGGAAACTGGATCTCAAAGAGATTTTCATAACTGGCACCTAGTAGAATCTGAATAAAACTCTGTTTTTTGGTTTTCAGTATATTTTTATCCAGTACAGCACAGCCTCTCCACGTAATAATCTCTCTCATACAACAGTAAAGTTTTTAAAATGTAATTTGAACTCACAGATGAAATACTTAGGTATTGTACAGAAATTAGAAAAAAAAATCTGTAAATACGTTTATATTCTATACTCAAATAAATAATAAAAGAATACTTATCACTGACCTCTTAGCAGAACAACTAAAACTTGCAACAGCACGCCTAACAGCAACCTCATTTTCCATGTCTAATAGCACCCTGGAAGTGCATATATGCTTTGGTTTTTATCTTCTAAAGACACTATACTTCTTATTCTCTTGGGGTATTATCATTATCCACTTATTCCTACTCTTGGTGATCATACCTCTCTATTTCACATCCATTTAATAGAGATTCAGAGTTACTGAAAATTTATAACACTGTGTATCATTTAATATTCATGCAGAATTTAAAGCACCAGACGGTAACATGCACATAACAAAAGTAATGTGTTTTATGAGATATATTAACACAAACGGGGTGTACTTCAAGGTGAGCAACAGAATAGAAGCAAAAAAAACAGAGCTGCGCAATCTATCTTATGGCAAGCTATCTAGCATGGTCAAACCAGACTAAATGCTTTTGATTCTACCATTTGAAGTGACCTGCAAATCACATTTATTCAAACCAAAAATTATTGCAATTTAATAAAATGTAACTAAAATTAAATCCATATATCATACTTTTATCAAAGGAAATTTGCGTGGGGAAGATTACTACATTTTGTATTTAGCATCACAAACACTAACATCATTAAACAGTTTTGCTACCATATAATGAGCATCAAATATGTGCCAGAAACTATGCTAGGTGCTTTACATAAATCATCACATTTATGCTTTAACATTTATACAACGTTAAAATTTACATTTGTAGATAGAGTAACCTCTCAGCAAGTTTAAGAGATCTTCTTAAGAGCAAATGATTAATAAGTGATAGCACAAAATTTGAAATTGAATAACTCTGTGCATGTATGACTATGATAAACAAGCTCTCTAGGCTCACACTGGAATAAACTGTCATACATTACATTAAACTAGGTCATCTGGTTCATTTTTAATCTAAAGCCCTCAGCAAATACTTCCTGAACTTCTCTTATGTTCAAGCTACCTAGAACAGCTGTGCTTTGAAAGGGTGAAATTAGTGAATTAAACACAAATCCTGCTATAAAGATGCTGAAATTGGCAGGCAGGTAAGACCCATACTAACAATGATACAATGAGGAAAGTGATGTGAGCCCTAAGAAACAGACAAATATAATCCTTTAGAAGTCAACAGAAGAAATTACTATGCTTTGCTGAATCAGGAATGACTATGTGGAAGTGATGGCATATGAACCAGGCCTAGAGAGATAGATAAAATTTAAAGTCAGATAATAATAAGTGTTGGTGAGGATGTGGAGAAATTGGAAGGCTTCTACATTGATCAGACATGTAAAATGGTGCAGCTGCTTTGGAAAACAGTCAGGTAGTTCCTCAATGGATTAAACATACAGTTACCATATGACCCAGAAATTCTACCTCTAGGTATATATCCATGAGAAATAAAAACATATGTCCATATGAAAACTTGTACAGAAGTGTTTATAGCAGCATCATTCATAATAGAAAAAAGATAGAAATGACCCAAATGTCCACCAGCAAACAAAGGGATAAACAAAATGTGGTATATCCATACAATGAAATATTGTTCTACTGTAAAAAGGAATGAAGTACTGATATATGCCAACAACAGAAATGAATCTTGAAAACATTATGCTTATATGAAAGACACTAGTCCAAAAGTCTCACATATTATATGATTCCATTCATTTGAAAGTTCATAATGGAGAAATCTGTAGTGACAGCAGTTGCTTAGAGCTGGGAGGGGATAAGGAGATAAGGGTATTATAGGTAAAGGGCATAGGTTTTCTTCTTGAGGTGATGGAATAGAGGAAAAATTTTTCCAGACACAAGAAACAGCATAAGTCCACCAAAAAGATTTAGCAATTTTGTTTTTACTTTGCCCTATTGCTGCTACTTTTTGTATGATGTTGTTTTAACAAAATAGTGTTCATATAAAAAAATGTTAACCATCCACAAACTGACATTTTTTCTTACTTGTACTATTAAGGCATAACCAAACTTAAGATGAACATAAAATCCTCCCTTACACTTTTCCTTCCATGGCTAAATTACAGTTACTCTCTTATTGTTTGTTTTTTTATTTTGATTTATAATTAAGTGTCCTGGTATATTAGTTTTCTATTGCTATGTAACAAATTACCACACATTTATTAGAAGCTGAAAACAGCATCTATGTGTTATCTCACAGTTCTGTAGATCAGAAGTCTAGGCAGACATGGGAGGGTTATCTGCCTCAGTATTTTACAAGGCCAAAATCAAGCTATCAGCCAGGCTGGGCTTTTATCTGGAGGCTATAGGGAAGAATCCACTTCTAAGTTGATCCAGGTCATTTGCAGAATTCAGTTCCTTGATGCTGTAGGACTGAAGTTCCTATTTCCTTGCTGGCTGTTGGTGGGGAGATACTCTCAGCAACTAGAAGCTACATTTTAGTCTTTGCACATGGTCCCCTCCATTTTCAAAGCTGGTAATATAACAGCATATCACATCCTTATTATACTCTGAATATCTCTGACTTTCCTTCTGCCACCATCAGGAGAAAACTCTGCTCCTATAGGGCTCATATGATTAGGCTAAGCCCATCCCTATAATCTCCCTTTTGATTAATTCAAAGTCAATTGATTAGTAACTTTAATTACACCTGAAAAATCCCCCTTTCAATGTATGGTAATATAATCAGGGTGTGCTGTCTCATCATATTCAAATTCCCAGGAGTTAGGGCAGGAAATCTTGGTGTTCCATTTTAGATTTCAATCTACTATACCTGGTTTAAATGGAAAACATTTTATGAATAAGCAAACTTTGGAAATACTAAGAAATAATAAATATGTTTCTTTTCTCTGTATAATATCTCCACAGGCTTTACCAGTTTATGTACATCATGATTTTTTAAGAAGGTAATACTTTGTGCTGGTATTTTTCAAAATGTGTACCATGGTTCATTATATTGCTTTAGTTCATCATAACCAGCATTGGTCATAGGAAAATGAAACTGAATAGAAAATATTAAAATCAATCACAAGAGGTTAAAGGTATTTTTGTGAATTATTTCTTGTTCGTCATACATACTATGTGACACATGATGTTTTGCTTATCATGTGTCAGGCAGTGTTCTAAGAATTTTATAAAATTCACACATGTGTCAATAATAATACAGGCATACCTCAGGGATTTTGCAGGTTCAGTTACAGACCACTGCAATAAAGCAAATAGCACAATAAAGCAAGTCACATGAATTTTTTGGTTTCCCAGTGCTTATAAAAGTTATGTTTACACTATACTGTAGTCTATTAAGTGTACAATAGCAGTATGTCTAAAAACACAATGTACATACCTTAATAAAAAAATACTTTATTGCTGAAAATTGCTATCCATCATCTGAGCCTTCAGCAAGTCATAATCTTTTTTGCTGGTGAAGGGTCATGCCTCAATGTTACTGGCTTCTGACTGATCAGAATGGTAGCTGCTGAAGGTTGCAGTGGCCTCCAGAAATTTTCTTAGAATAAGACAACAATGAAGTATGCTACATCAGTTGACTCTTTATAAGCGATTTCTCTGTAGCATACAATGCAGTTTGATAGCATTTTACTTACAGTAGAAATTCTTTCACAATTGGAATCAATCCTCTCAAAACCTGCTGCTGCTTAATCAACTAAGTTTATGTAATATTCTAAATCCTTTGCTGTCATTTCAACAGTCAAGTCCACCATCTTACATGGGCATGGTTTGTGGCTCCTCAAAACAATTACAATAGTAACATCAAAGATCACTGATCACAGATCACCATAACAAATATAATAATAATGAAAAAGTTTGAAATATTTTGAGAAATACCAAAATATGACACAGAGATAGGAAGTGAGCAAAGGCTGCTGGAAAAATGGCACCAACAGATTCAAGGCAGGGTCGCCACAAACCTTCAATTTGTAAAAAAGGAAATATCTGCAAATCATAACAAAGGAAGCACAATAAAATGAGGTATGCCTGTATTTACTGATAAAGAAAGGCAACAGAGAGCCTAGCCAAAGGTGAAACAGTGAATGGTGGAGGCAGGCACGTACCCAAACTCCACCTGGGTATCGAGAATCCAACTAATCTAGATCAGTGCTCTTAAACTCTACACTAGTGCTGTAATTTTTGCTTTAATTTCAAAGTTTCTTTTTTAATCTAATACATTTGAAAAGTACCATTCTGTGTAATATTTCCCCAGTATAGCTTAGAATGAAATCCTTTGCTGAGTCCACCTATCAAGTTCATCAACAGCCTTTAAAAACATGGCTTTAAAAATGCTTGTTTATAGCATAACAAAATGGCAAATCTTACACAAATATTTAATTTCTAAATAAACTTCACAAAATTAAATATTCTTTCTATTCATTCATCAAAGTAAATATAAGCAAATATTTATTATTCAAACTTTCATTTTTTAGGACCATTAAAATTTTTAAGTATCATCTGGAAGATATTTCTTTTTTTTTCTTTTTTGAAGATATTTCTTAATGTTAAATTAAAATGTCAGAAAGAAGCTTCCATATTTATGACCTAAACTGGAAGCTGAGAAAGTGTTATACTCTTTCCTATGGCAGTGAGTAATACTCTGTACCATGAAGTGAGGATTCACTCTAAACTTGAGCAATCTCAATGAGCAGTGTCACCCTCTGGCTGACATATTTAGCTTTTCTGCCTCTCCTCTTTGCTATAAGTTCAATAAAATTTTTTCACGTGACTTCAGTAAAAAAAAAAAAAAAAATAGAGTGATCTAATCAAATCTTGGCATAGCAAGAATTTGAAGTATTTTTTTAAATTATTAATGAATAACAGAAATAATATATGTATGTTGTCATGACTGCTCTGTCTTTGCTTTTGAGTTCAGGAAATTCTCTTTTTCTGAAAAATATTTTTTTAAATTGAAGTATAGTTGATTTACAATGTTGTATTGGTTTCTTCTGTACAGCAAAGTGATTCAGTTATATATATATATATGTGTGTGTGCATATATATATATACATTTTCATATTTTTTTCATTATAGGTTATTACAGGACATTGAATATAGTTCTCTGTGCTGTACAATAGGGCCTTGTTGTTTATCTATTTTATATATAGTAGTTTGTATCTGCTAATCTCAAGCTCCTAATTTATCCCTCCTACCTCGCCTTTCTCCTTTGGTAGCCATACATTTGTTTTCTAAGTCTGTGAGTCTGTTTCTGTTTGTAAATAAGTTCATTTGTATCATATTTTAGATTCCACATATAAATGATATCATATGATATTTGTTTTTCTCTGTCTGACTTATTTCACTTAGTATGATAAACTCTAGACCAACCCATGTTGCTGCAAATGGCATTATTTCATTATTTTTTATGGCTGAGTAATTTTCCATTGTATACATATATTATTACATCCTCTTTATGCATTCATCTATTGATGGACATTGAGATTATTTCCATGTCTTGGATATTATAAATAGGGCTGCTATGAACAATGGGGTGCATGTATCTTTTTGAATTAGAGTTTTTGTTTGTTCTGGATATATGCCAAGGAGTGGGACTGCTGGATCATATGGCAACTCTCTTTTTAGTTTTTTAAGGAATACCCATACTGTTTTCCATAGCAGCTGCACCAATTTACACTCCCACCAACAATGCAGTGGGTAACCTCTTCTTCACACCCTCTCCAGCATTTATTATTTGTAGACTTTTTTTAACATCTTTATTCCAGTATAATTACTTTACAATGGTGTGTTAGTTTCTGCTTTATAACAAAGTGAATCAACATATACACGTTCCCATATCTCTTCACCCTTGCATTTCCCTCCCACCCATCCTCCCTATCCCACCCATCTAGGTGGTCACAAAGCACTGAGCTGATCTCCCTGTGCTATGTGGCTGCTTCCCACTAGCTCTAGCTATTTATTCTACGTTTGGTAGTGTATATATGTCCATGTCACTCTCACTGTGTCACAGTTTACCCTTCCCCCTCCCCACAGCCTCAAGTCCATTCTCTAGTAGGTCTGTATCTCCATTCCCATCTTCACCCTAGGTTCTTCATGACCTTTTTTTTCCCCTTAGATTCCATAAATATGTGTTAGCATACTGTATTTCTTTTTCTCTTTCTGACTTACTTCACTCTGTATGACAGACTGTAAGTCCATCCACCTCACTACAAATAACTCAATTTCATTTCTTTTTATGGCTGAGTAATATTCCATTGCATATATGTGCCACACCTTCTTAATCCATTCATCTGATGATGGACACTTAGGTTGCTTCCATCTCCTGGCTATTGTAAATAGAGCTGCAATGAACATTTTGGTACATGACTCCTTTTGAATTATGGTTTTCTCAGGGTATATACCCAGTACTGGGATTGCTGTGTCATACAGTAGTTCTATTTCTAGTTTTTTAAGGAACCTACATACTCTTCTGCATAGTGGCTGTATCAATTTACACTCCCACCAGCAGTGCAAGAGTGTTCCCTTTTCTCCACATCCTCTCCAGCATTTATTGTTTCTAAATTTTATGATACTGGCCATTCTGACCAGTGTGAGATGATATCTCATTGTAGTTTTGATTTGCATTTCTCTGATGATTAATGACGTAGAGCATTCTTTCATGTGTTTGTTGGCAATCTGTATATCTTCTTTGGAGAAATGTCTATTTAGGTCTTCTGCCCATTTTTGGATTCGGTTGTTTGTTTTGATATTGAGCTGCATGAGCTGCTTGTAAATTTTGGAGAGTAATCCTTTGTCAGTTGCTTCATTTGCAAATATTTTCTCCATTCTGAGGGTTGTCTTTTGGTCTTGTTTATGGTTTCCTTTGCTGTGCAAAAGCTTTTAAGTTTCATTAGATCCCATTTGTTTATTTTTGTTTTTATTTCCATTTCTCTAGGAGGTGGGTCAAGAAGGATCTTGCTGTGATTTATGTCATAGAGTGTTCTGCCTATGTTTTCCTCTAAGAGTTTGATAGTGTCTGGCCAGAAATAAACCCACAAACCTATGGTCAATTAATCTATGACAAAGTAAGCAGGACTATACAATGAAGAAAAGACAGTCTGTTTAATAAATGGTGTTGGGAAAACTAGACAGCTAAATGTAAAAAAAATGAAATCAGAACATTCTTTAACACCATCCACAAAAATAAACTCAAAATAGATTAAAGAACTAAATGTAAAACTCTTAGAGGAAAGTACAGGCAAAACACTCTGACATAAACCACAGCAATCTTTTTCAATCCATCTCCTCGAGTAATGGAAGTAAAAAAATAAATACATAAACAAATTGGACCTAATTAAACTCAAAAGCTTTTGCACAGCAAAGGAAACCATAAATGAAACAAAATGACAACCCACAGAATGGGAGAAACTATTTACAAATGATGTGAGTGACAAGGGGTTAATATCCAAAATACACAAATAGCTCATACAGCTCAATATCAAAAAAAAATGAAAAAAATTGGCCTTCCCTGGTGGTGCAGTGGTAGAGAATCTGCCTGCCAATGCAGGGGACATGGGTTCGAGCCCTGGTCTGGGAAGATCCCACATGCTGCAGAGCAACAAGGCCCATGAGCCACAACTACTGAGCCTGCGAATCTGGAGCTTGTGCTCTGCAACAAGAGAGGCCGTGACAGTGAGAGGCCTGCACACTGCGATGAAGAGTGGCCCCTGCTCGCTGCAACTAGAGAAAGCCCTCGCACAGAAATGAAGACCCAACACAGCCATAAATAAATAAATTAATTAATAATAAATACATAAATAAATAAATAAATAAATAAAATTTTAAACAATTAAAAATGGGCAGAAGACCTAAGTAGACATTTCTCCAAAGAAGACATACAGATGGCCAAGAGGCACATGAAAAGATGCCCAACATCACTAATTAGAGAAATGCAAATCAAAAGTACAATGAAATATCACCTCACACAAATCAGAATGGCCATCATCAATAATTCTACAAACAGGACTTACCTGGTGGCACAGCGGTTAAGAATCTGCCTGCCGATTCAGGGGACACATGTTTGAGCCCTGGTTTGGGAAGATCCCACATGCCTCAGAGCAACTAAGCCCGGGCACCACAACTACTGAGCCTGCGCTCTAGAGCCCAAGAGCCACACTACTGAGCCCACATGCCACAACTACTGAAGCCCACGTTCCTAGAGCCTGTGTTCCACAACAAGAGAAGCCACCGCAGTGAGAAGCCTGCACACCGAAATGAAGAGTAGCCCCCCACTCCCTGCAACTAGAGAAAGTCCTTGCACAACAATGAAGACCCAACACAGCCAAAAATATATAAATAAATAAATAGATTTTTTTAAAAAAAGAGTAAAGGAATTTTTGTTAAATCTAGGAACAATAAATGCTGGAGAGGGTGTGGAGAAAATGAACCCTCCTATGCTGCTGGTAGAATGTAAATTGGTACAGCCACTATGGAGAACAGTATGGAGGATCCTTAAGAAACTGAAAATAGAGCTACCATATGATTCTGCAATCCCACTCCTGGGCATGTATCTGGAGAAATACATGGTTCAAAAGGATACATGCATCACAATGTTCACTGCAGCATTGCTTACAATAGCCAAGACATGGAAGCAACCTAAATGTCCATCGACAGAGGAATAGATAAAGAAGATGTGGTACATATGTACAATAGAATATTACTCAGCCATTAAAAAGAATGAAATCATGCCATTTGCAGCAACATGGGTGGACCTGGAGATTATCATACTAAGTGAAGTAAGTCAGACAGAGAAAGACAAATATTATACAATATCACTTATATGCAGAATCTTTAAAAGTGATACAAATGAACTTATTTACAAAACAGAAACAGACTTACAGACTTAGAGAACAAACTTATGGTTACCAGGGGGAAGGGTCGTGGGGGAGGGATAGATTGGGAGTGTGGGATTGACATGTACACACTGCTGTATTTAAAACAGATAACCAGAAAGGACCTACTGTACAGCACAGGGAACTTTGTTCAGTACTCTGTAATAACCTAAATGGGAAAAGAATTTGAAAAAGAATAGATACATATATTTGTATAACTGAGTCACTCTGCTGTACACCTGAAACTAACACAACCTTGTTAATCAACTATACTACAAGATAAAATAAAAATATTTTTAAAAGACGGTTGCTTTGATTTGGAGGAATCCTTTCACAATATATATGTGTATCAAGTTACCACAATGTACACTTTAAATATTTTAAAATTTTATATGTCAAATTATATTACAATAAAGCTGAAAATTTTTAGAAAGACAGTTGCATTGAGTCAAGTAAAGTCTTATGAACAATATTTCAAAGATAAATATGATTTGGTACACCAGGAGATAGAGGTGCCAATCTGCTGTCTTGCAAGCCCTTGGATTAATGTTCATTTTGGTAGATAACCTTCAGAAACAAATCACATTTTCATCAATACTTTCCTTAATTAACTCTTGTACAGTTTGTCTATTCTATTCAGATGCATTCTACAGTGCTATCTTGCAAATTGACTGAAGAGAAGGACAATTGACTGAAACTCAGAGAAACAGGCCTTCTTTTTTTTTTTTTTTTTTTTTGGCTGCATTGGGTCTTCTTTGCTGTGCACGGGCTTTCTCTAGTTGCGGCGAGTGGCGCTACTCCTCATTGCGGTGTGCAGGCTTCTCATTGTGGTGGCTTCTCCTGTTGTGGAGCACAGGCTCTAGGTGTGTAGGCTTCCATAGTTGCAGCATGTAGGTTCAGTAGTTGTGGCACATGGGCTCAGTACTTGTGGCTCACGGGCTCTAGAGCACAAGTTCAATAGTTATGGCACACGGGCTTAGCTGTTCCGTGGCATGTGGGATCTTCCCAGACCAGGGATTGAACCTGTGTCCCCCACATTGGCAGGCAGATTCTTAGCCACTGTGCCCCCAGGGAAGACCCAACAGGCCTTCTTGAAACAAAAGAATTGATAGACCAAGAGATCAAAAATTTCTGTAATATTCCAGATATTTTAGCACAGATTCAGATGGAGTTTCAGTTAAGTAAGATAAGTTCTAGAAATCTGTATTACAACATTGTACCTATACTGTATTGTACACTTAAAATTTTAAGTGTCAGTCTCACGTTAAGTGTTCTTACCACAATGAAATAAAATAACATAAGATAAAGTAAAAAAAAAAAAAAAAAAACAAAGTAAAATAAAATAAAATAGAATTACTGGGATTCAATGAGTGCTTCTTTGTGAATACCTCCAGCATTATTTACAGCCAAATTCCTCTAAAGACTTGTCTACTTTAACTTTCACTTTCCATCTCTTTTTTGCCATTTGCTCTTTATTTCCTTATAATTCTGGCCGTAGAATTTAAACTGTTCTCTTGAAGTTTATCAATAACTTAGTCATTGACTCAAATATATTTTTTTCTTTATCTTCTTCCATGACCTTTGATCTTCCTCTGGAGGCTCTCTCTCTGCTTATGACTGCCTGACTGTCCCTTTCTGAGTCTCATCTGAGAATTCTAGAACTATTTCTTCTCCTGTCGTTTTTACTGGCTCTTTTTCCTTAAACAGCTTTCCAAAAATTCTGTTCTTATCCATTTTCCCCTATCTCCTTCTCTTTTATTATTTATTTTTTCTTTTTGCTTAACTCTCCCTCACTAAATTTCACGGCTTTTGAGACAGAACTAACAGGATGTGGGTACATATCCAAAAAGAGACAGAAAGACAGATAGAGATTGAGAGAGTGAGAGACAGAGACAGAGAAACAGAGACAGACTGACAATATATGGAATTGGCTCACACAATTATGGAGGCTGATAAGTCCCAAGATCTGCAGTTGGTAAGCTGAAAACCCAGGAAAGTTGATGGCATAGTTCCAGTTTGAGTCTGAAGGCTTGAGAACCAGGACATTCCATGACGCAGTTCCAGTACAAAGTCTGGGGAAAAGTATCATAGTTCAAAGGCAGTCAGACAGAAGTTATTCCCCCTTACTTGTAGGAGGATCAGCCTTTTGGTTCTATTCAGGCCTTCAACTGACTGGACGAGGCTCACCCACATTAGGGCGAGCAATCTGCTTTATTCAGTGTACCAATTAAAATGTTAATCTCATCCAGAAACACCCTCATAGAAACAATCAGAATGATGTTTGGCCAAATATCTGGGTACCTTATGACCCAGTCAAACTGACACATAAAATTAACCATCACAGTGAGGATGTAGGAGTTAACTACACTATATAGTGTATACAGCATAAATAATGTGTATATTTTACATATATACTTTCTTATATGTCACTTAATCCCTTAATCTCTAAACCACTTCTCTAAAACCAAACTCAACTCCTTTCAATCTAACCTACACTATAATGTAGATTAGTCTTCTTAAAGCACCATTTCACCATGTCACTCTGTGCAAAGTCCTTACATAGTTTTCAGTGTAATAGTGTCTATGTTATCTGTGTAATCTACTGCTAAACCTTGATATATATTACTAACAGTCAAAGTAAAATACTCTCTGTTCTTCATTCATACATTGCTCATCCTATTCCTTTTTACTATAATGTGACAATCCTCCCTCCCCATTTTACATCCAAAATCCCTCCTACTCTTAGGACTCAATTCAAATGTTATTTCATCCATGAGGTTTTCCATACTCAAAATAATCTCTATTTTACATAAAACAATCCCGGTACTTTGCACATGAATCACTCTCTCCTTGGATCAACCTAATTTTGGATGTTCCACGGTTCAATCTCTGATCATCTCTTCTTCCTTATCTGCACTCACTTCTTTGGTGAGTCATCCAACCTCACAGCTTTAAATATCACTTATTTTCCAAGAACTCCTAAACTGACTTATCCTACCCAGTCTTCTCTTCAATGTACCAGACCTATGTAACTGTCTACTTGATATCTCCACCAGAAAGTTTAATAGACTTTTCAAACATAACATGTCCAAAACGGAACTCCTGATCTTCCACCCAAAATTTCTCTTTCCTCTCAGAGGTATGAACGCTATCCTTGCAGTTGCTCAGACCAAATAATTGAAATGTCTGTTTTGTCTCACAAACCCTTCCAATCCATCAGAAAATCCTTTTGGTTCTACCATCAGACTTTATCCAGAATCAAACTACTTGTCAATAATTCTATCACTATCACCTGGTCCCATCCACCATTATTACCCTGTTTGGATTTTTTTGTAACAGCCTCTTAACTCATCACTAAGTTTTTTTCTTATCAATTGTGGATGCAGTACAAAGTAGTATGCAAAGACCTATGTGAATCGTCATTTTCATTACCTCTCTAACCTCACCGTTTACTCCTTTTTCCCTGTACATTGTACTGAAGCTGCACTCATCTCTTCACTATTCCTCACATATACCAGGCACACTCCACTATGGGGGATTTTCAGTGACTGGTTTATCTGTCTGAAATCTTCTTCATGATATTCTCATGACTAACCTCCTCACTCTAACAAGTCTTTACATAAATACCACCTTTTTCCTGATACCTGCTCTGAACCTCCCTATTTAAAATTGCAACTCTCCTCACCCTACACTCATGATCACTTCTACCTGTTCTATTTTTTATCTATGGTCCTTGTCACCTTCTAATATGCTATCTAATTTACTTACATTATGTGTATTTATCCATCTGTTCCCACTAGGACATAAGATCTACAATAATAGGTATTCTAATATGTTTTGATCACAAACATATTTCAAGTGCCTAGATCAGTGTTAAATGAATGACTCTTCCCCCATTTAAGCTATTTTAATATATTATACACTGTAGTGCAGTAATTTGTATACAATAGTCCCTCTTACCAGAGCGGGGATATGTTCTGAGACACTCAGCAGGTGTCTGAAACCGTGGATAGTACCTAACCTTATATATACTTTTTTCCCCCTATGCGCACATACCTGTGATAAAGTTTAATTTATAAATTAGGCACAGTAAGTGATTAACAATAATAATTTATAATAAACTAGGACAGTTATAACAATATACTATAATAAAAGGAGAATGTGGTCTCTCACTCTCAAAATATCTTATGCTGTACTAACCCTTCTTTTTGTGATGATCTGAGATGGTAAAATGCCTATGTGATGAGATGAAGTGAGGTGAATGACTTAGGCATTGTGATGTAGCATTAAGCTATTACTGACCTTCTGATGATAGGTCAGAAGGAGAACCATCTACTCCAGTTGATCCTGGATCATCAAGAACATCATGACAGTGTCAATGATTAGACATAAGGAGCAGATAATGTCAATGGTTGGGGATCCTGGGCCATACAGAATGGGAAGGTGTGAGATTTCATGACAGTACTCAAAAGAGCATGCAATTTAAAATTTATAAATTATTCATTTCTGGAATTTTCCATTTAATTTTTTCAGACCATGGTTGACCCTGGTTAACCGAAACCACGGAAAAGAGGGAACTACCATGTATCTTATTTCCCTTATCAGTTTGTGGTCTCCACTAGGGAAAGATCAGTGTCTAATTCATATTTGTTAACCACATTTCAATTCACAATGCTCAGCATATAGCTTTGCACTTAAGAGGTAAGTCTTAATACTATTTTGGTACAAAGAATATAAATTCAAGCAAGTTTAAATAATTTTAAATGAGATGAATACATTTTTAGTTTATGAGTGTTTCACTAAAATGAGGGTTACCAGACACCATTCTTTCCACACTTAATAAATGATAAAAACCAGGGACTGGAAAGCCATTGGGAAAGGCAGGGTCTCCTGCTTACCTTTCTGTGGGGCCAGGTTGTTATTCACCTCTAATTCTCTGCACATGTGCTGCATTTCTGGCAGTTTCTGCCTCTCTGTCTCTCCACCTCTTCTCCTCAATCCCCAATTCCAACCTTACCTCTCACTGCTTCTTCGCATTCACAACAAAAAATGTCTACCCACAGCTCCCTACTTTAACTTTCCCTCAAAGAACATGTGACCCATTTCAGTTTCAAGGGCTTTGGCCTAGCTAATATGATCCATAAAAATTTAACCTGCCAAATTTTATTCAAGCCTTTCCTGACCATTTAAATGACTCTTGCTACTGGTCTAAATCTCCTACTTCAGGAAACTTGCCTAGTTCAGCAGATACTGCCAATGGAACAACCAAACTCACTCAAGTAAGTAATAAAAGGAAGCTTGACTGGGTTAAAGAATTCATTCTGACTAATTAAATTGATTCCTTTGTCCCATTCATCATTCATTCTCTTTAAATAGCTATGCCAATTTACTTTGTCTTAACTGTAAGATTTATAACCTTGCATGTTTATAGTAGAAAGAAATGGAAAGAAGATCTAAAAGACTGTTTCAACAGGCAAAAATTATATCTGTCCAACTTTCACTTACATCAACATTAAACATTTAGGCAAGATATCTTAAGTTATAGTTTTTAAAAAATCACCATGGATTAAATATTCACCCTTTTTCCCCTCTAAATGTTCATTTTCTATTCATTACCTCTGGCTGTCATAAAGACACCAGATCCTAGTTTTCTACATAAACCCTAGGAGAAAACATTATTTAACAAAAAAAATACGACAACATTTAAAATACAAAGATCTCTTCTCTTTGATGTTCTTCTCCTTTTTATAATTTCTTCTAAATGAAAAATGTTTAATTAGATACAATAGAGAAAGCTTATGATTAATATCGCTGTTCATCTGGAGTTTGAACTATTCTCACTGTCTTCTTTCTCCACTCCATCCCACTCTGATGCAGTTTTAAAACACATCCATAAATTCTTTGAAACTCTTCCCATCGATAGGCAGGATCCTTGTTGCCACCCCTTGAATCTGGGCAAGACTGTGCCTACTTTGACCAATATAATACTCTATGTGACTTCCAAAGCTAGGTCATAAAAAAAAATCTATGTAATTTCCATCTTCTTTACTGGAACACTTGCTCTTAGAGCCCTGAGCAACTATGTAACAAATCTATTACAAGACTGCCATGCCTGAGTGGAGTCAAGCAGATCCACCAATCAATATTTCTAGCTGAGCCCATTCTTCTGTCATCCCAGTCTAGGTGCCAGGCATGCAAGTGAAGAATCTTGAAAGGGGATCCTCCAGCCCAAACTCTTTCAGCCTTCAGACCTTTGAATCACCCCCTGTCATTGAATCATTCCATGAACATAATAAAATGGTTGTAGCTTTAAATTCGGGTTTTGTGGTAGTTTATGAAGTAGGAACACATCCAAAGGCAGGAGCTGTTCTTTTGACTAAACAACCTTTTCACTAACAAAACATTTACAGCCAGTTCTCTTTTGTAAAGGATCTGATAAACTTCACAGTAAGGTATGAATAGGTGATAACTCATTATAAGCCAGTAAGCCTCTAACTTCCTCATTATAAAATTAAGGGTATGTGCTTTGCAATCTCCTGGGTCCCTTTCACTTTTGGCCTTTTTAGCACTCAGGAGCAGTGCCTTAAGTAGAACAATGAAGCACCAATGGTGGTACTTGTGGGGATATAATTCAATTTCTAAATATTTAGCTTAGAGTCTCTCGAATATATCATTCGGTTGTCATCTTCACCAGTTTTCTCCAAGATTAACTCTAGTCTAGAAACTATGTAATTCAACATTTCTTAAGAGATATTTACATCTCTTCCTTAATTGCTCTTAAATAAGGTGTGGTTTCTTTGGATGAAAGATCCAGATACTTTCCAAGTTCACAATAATATATAGAAGCAGTACTCTCTCAGGATCATACTAACACCAGTAATTGGGTAGGATATTAAACAGAGAAATATTTCTGGTTATTCGCTCTGGGAGGCAAAAAAAAAATGTCTGGAAAGTTTACTAAGCATCAAATGTTCTCAAGTAGTATTTTGCCCGAACACATCCTTTTGTTCAACCCTAGGAATTGCAATATATTGCTGAATTTTTTCTCCCTTAAATAAGTAATTCTTATCCCTAGTTTTTTTTGTTTGTTTGTTTTTCATCTAATCAAGTATTAGTTAAGATAGCTAAATAACTTCCATCCAGATTTTTCAATCTCTCCCTCCTACTGGTAGACCACCAGCCTTTAGAAACCAGTGAATTCAGGTCATTTGGGTCTAAATGGAAATACTGTGACAGTTAACCAAGTTATATTAGCCATTAAAGCTTATATCTGTGCTTTTCTGAAGATTCTGAGGTAACCCACACATCACGGATTGCATACGTTTTTTTCTTTGGAAGTCGAGAATGACATTAGAATAAGTATGAAATTACTTTTAACTGAGATCATATTGAAACTTATCATCAACCAACTCTGGTGCTTTGACTAAAATGTAAAACACTTTTACTGAAGCACTGAAGCTCTCATTAAGTAGCCTTAGCTTAGTCAAAGCGTAATTGTTTACCTTCTGTGCTTAAGGCATGTGCTGTTCCATGCAGACAGAGGCTCTTCTACCACATGCCTCTTGATGACGTGTAATGGGAGCAACATGTGCATATCAGGAGGAGAACAGACCTTAATTTGGAATATTAAGTGGCACAGGAACATGAAAAGCCTTCATTAGAATATTAAAAGTGTGCTAAACCCATAAGAGCTAAGAGACTGTTCCTATGGGGGGAAAATTCCAACCTCAAGCTCCCTCCTTATCTCAATTTCCGACATTCGTTAATAAGAAAGAATGCTAACTTAGAAAGTCACTTTTATACAGTGACTGCTTAAGTGCTACTAGACTACCAAATGATTAGCTCATACTTGGCCTGTTGCAGAACACAACAGAAGAGTACAATAAACAATCACTGTAGCCCTGAAACTTACCAAACCAGACAGATGTAAGGCTCATTTTGTCATCCTGAGCTAAATGGGAAAATATGTTCTTATGAGAACTATTTTCACTGAGATATTGATAACCTCATCAAGGTTTTGATATTATAGCTATGCCAATGGACATATGAGCGCTCATACTTTCCAACATTTAAGGAGCACCTACCATGTGAAAATACCTGAAACAGAGGCTCCAATTTTGACTTTTTAAAATATAAAACAACAAACTACCTAGAGACTAACTTTTATACATAAGAATCATTAAATGAATTTAGTAATTTCCATATTTAAAGAAAATGCACTTCAGAATAATTTTTAAATCTAACTTTTAAAATAACATTGTTTTAAATATTGATACATGGGCTTTTTCCCTCTCAAAATTTAGTTGCCATAAAGAAATTACTATCATTTACTAAGTAATGGGTGTCAAAAAACACCAGCTGTAATACTTATATATACCTAATCTTTAGGTATTGTTATTTTTAATGATTTAAAAGTCAAATTACATCTTCAGATCTGCCACAGTGCTTGAGAAGTGCCTGGACCATAGTAAGAATTCAAGGACTATTTGTTTAATATACAATATATGAATTTGTTGAATGTTTCATTCTTGCTGGGAATACTTTAATGATATTGCAAGGATAAACATGGGGTGAAACAACAAGAATTGCTCTAGTAACAACTAGGCTAGGAAGGATTTTGCGGATCTATAAAATGAAAGTACACAAACTGGTAAAAAAGTAATAATGATAATTCGTGTATTAGTTTGGAAGGGCTGCTTAACAAAGTGCCACAGAGTGGATGACTTAAACAGCAAGAATTATTTTCTCACAGTTTTGGAGGCTAGAAGTCCAATACCAAGGTGTTGGTAGGGTTGGTTTCATTGTGAAACCTCTCTGTTTGGTTTGCAGATGGCTGCCTTCTCACTGTGTACTCACATGGCCTTTCCTCTATACACACACACATTTCCAGTGTCTCTCCATGTGTCCAAATTTTCTCTTCTTATAAGGATGCTAGTCAGATAAAATTAGGACCTACCCTAAAGACCTCATATTCACTTAATCACTGCTCTAAGGACCTTATCTGCAAATATAGTTCACATTCTGAGGTACTGAGGACTGGGGCTTTAATATTTGAATGTAGTGGGGGACACAATTCAACGCATAACAATTAGTTTCTCATCTTCAAGAACCCAGAGACCCACAAGTTAAAATAGGGATATTGAAAAAATTAAGATTCTTTTCTTTTGGAGAATAAATTAGAAAAAGCCTTTAAGGTCCTTGGTTATCCAGAAAATAGAATAAATTTGCAAAGGTACAAGGAAATTGTGTAATCAATAAAAGTAGCCTTTAAATCAGCTGCATAATGATCAAATTAATGGCATGGTTTTATACTATCAAAATGAAGGTTCACTCTGTTGGAAGCACATTCTTTCATAACTTACTTGAGAGAAGAGAAAAGGCAAGGTATGAACTTGAGCAATAACCAATAACTAGATATGGAATCTCTCTCCCAGAAGAAGATAGGTGTGGATCTTGGAAGCAAAGGCAAAGTTAAATGCTAATTACTAGCCTATGGTTTAACAACCCCTACAAATCATTAGGACTTCTTGAAGAAACCTACTTCCAATCCGTAGAATCCCATATGTTCCAGTTTGCCCAAGACTGTCCCAATTTATGCTTGCTATTTCTCAATATCATGTCCAGTGGGCATCCCCTCTGACTCTTAAAAATATCCCACTTTGGATTATTTGATCATCTATATATCACTATAGTCCCCTCTCCCCCAACATGAGTATACACTGACATCAATAGCAAGTGTTTGAGATTCAAAACCAACCAAACTATTTTTCTCTTGACCAGTGAGGAGAAACTGACAGATCTCAAGTTCTATGTATCCATCCTTTATAATATAACCTAGGTTCTAAAGAGAAAGGGGAAATAGTATTTGTAATATTTTTCAAATTTTAAGACTTAATTTCAACAGGCATCAGGGTTTTACTGGTCTGGGGCATAATATCAGAATTCTGGGCCCTACTTTGTTAACTGTTAATTCTAAGACTTTGTGTACATCTTAAACTATTCCAGCTTTGCTTTCCTCATTTATATGAAGGGAGTAGGGCAGATAGGAGAATGTAATATCCATTCTGCCTATTTCAGTATTCAAAGGAATCAAATGAAATACTGGCTAAACCCTGTGAAATCCTTAAATATCATACAAATGATAGTTATTGTTAATCTTATCATCAGAGAGAGAAATAGCATAATTAAATAAATTTATAAAATGACTTGCTCATGACATCAGAGTCAAGTTTGAATCCTGACTACATCACTTACTAGCTATGTGAATTTGGGCACATGAACTAAACTCTTTAAGATAATTACTTTAACTGAATAATTATGTATTTGTGTAAAAATAGAATAATATCAATTCCTAAAACTTTTGACGGAACATGATGAGAACAGTAAGTTAAATACTTAGTTTAGTACATGGTATTTAATAAGTTCTCAGTCAATGGAGGTTATATATGTCAGGTCTCAGTTCAAAAACTATCTCCTGTCTGAAGTTCCTCCAAAATGATCTTGAGTTCCTTTCTCACTCTACCGTTTATACCTCCACTACATTCTTGGTAGAGCTTTATCATACCAGGGTAGTTTCATCAATGCACTTACTGGCTTACATCTGCCTCCACTTTTTTAGACTATTCTCACCTTATTTAGAAGACTTCTTCTTCATCTTTTTAACCCCAGATTCTAACACGTAACAGATTTGATGTCTGAATGAGCTCAGAGACAGGTGGTAGGAAAAGTTTCCAGGTGAAAAGGAAACATTATTACACCTGTACTTTACTCAGGATGCACATAATATACCCTCCTGATATTAGATAAAATAGATTACAGAAAACAGACTAAGTTTGAATCCTACTCAACCCTATTAAAACAAAATATCCCAGGAAATATGCCACTCACTCCTTTTCAATCAGTAATTTCTTCTTAGAGCTCTCTCCAGATGTATAAAAGGACTTTGGTTAGCCAGTCTTAACAGAGTAACTGCCAAAACCAGCTCTCCAGATGGTATTGAATTCGTGAATAGTAACAGCATGGAAGTGTTCATGCTGTCCCTCATTTTCTTATACCTGATGAACCAAAAAAAAAAAAAAAAAAAAAAAAGAAAGAAAGAAAGAAAGAATGTCAACTCTACCCTGCTGGGACCTGATTCTTTCAAATGCACAATTTACAATAGATGAGCCAAGTGTTAAAATAAGAATATTCTTGCCTTGAGGAGTACTGACCAATCATTAAAAATTTTATTCTACCCTCAGAGATAACCCTTTTGATCTCTCAATTATATTGTTAACAAGGAAACACACATAAAAGAAGGTAAGAGATCTAAAATAAATTTTAATGGATACAGTATGTCATATTAAATATTTATTGATTTCAACAAACCATGCACATTCATTTAAATGGTATACATTCAGATACCATTCAGGGTAGAAAGGCCAGACTAAGCAAAGCAGAAGAAAGGTGACTTGTGGCTTCAGAATCTGACTTCTCTGAAGGGTCTTTTTCCCTCCTACCTTTTCCACCACATAATAGATACTCCGTTATCATATTTTAAGGTCAGAATACACCAGCTGAGAATAATTAACAATGAACTGCATAGTGGAGTTCTGGAGAGCTGACCATGACCCTGAGTTTGGTCCATATCCACAGTTTCCTACTGAATGAAGTGGTCAGAAACTAGCCAGCAGATTAGATGGTGTTTTGAGTATTCTGAACTTGTTAAGGTCACAATAAAATCGGCATTGACTCTCCAACCCAATTAGAAAAGGATCAGAGAGTAAAGGAATTTAAGAGACTCACAGAAATAAATAAGCAAGGCCATGAGAAAGTAGATATCATAAGTAAGCAGAAGCCAGGAGGTAAAAATAGGAAAACAAGAAACGGATACAAATGAAAGCAGCGAAATAAACGGAACAGCAGAGTGACTAGAAAAGGGAACAGTGGACTCTTGCCTCTAACGGGACAACTGGAAGTTTCTGGGGACACTCTAAGAACTGCTTTAGGCCTGGATATTTGGTTACTGAAGCAGCTTCTTGGGCTTCCCTTCTTTTCCTGTCAACCTATAATGAACTCACATCATGAGTGGAGATCCAAACATGTTGGATCCAAACATGTTTCTTACCTCCTAGAAGTACTTTAAAAATGCAGTGGGAAAGCATAAAGAAGATACATGTGTTTGTGATGGGAAGAATTTACAAGTCTATATTTCTCTGGAATCTAACCAGGATCAAGGCTCTGGGCTCTTAACCATCAGAATCAGAATCATCTGTTTTACCTCTTCAAATTACTGTTAATACACTGTTAACTCTGATTTTTCCCCAGCATATGTCAATATCCCCAAGTAGTACTTAGCCTATCCGAAAAACGTTACTTCTTAAAATAATATAATCTTTTTTGGGTATGTGAACATCCTTTTAGTTCATTTAATGTAAATCAAAATAAGTGTATTAAATCACTAACTATAAAAAAGCAATGTTCAAATCAAAACACAAATGAAATGAGATGGGCTGTCTCTAATATACTTTCTGCAAACAGTATTTGCTCTTCTGTAGATC
Organism: Kogia breviceps; assembly: GCF_026419965.1. Lineage (NCBI taxonomy): Eukaryota > Metazoa > Chordata > Mammalia > Artiodactyla > Physeteridae > Kogia > Kogia breviceps. Next base: position 71,933,301 of record NC_081312.1, read on the forward strand.
TCGGCCTTCAACTGATTGACATTTCCTGCTTTGAAAACCTCCCATCACATATCTTGATGAGAGACTCCATAACTTGATGTGAGATTGGCAAAGTCACATTGCAGAAGAGCACATAGGATGGGAGACATGGTCGTGGCCATCTTTGGATGACACAACCTCAAGTCTCCAAAATTAGAATATAAGCACAGATAACATGTTAAAAAAATACTTTCCATACCTTCCCTATTCCCGTGGTGTTAACACCTACTAAGCACACAGTGGATATTTTTATACATTTTATTTTATTTTCCAAGCAAGCTTTGAGATATTCCTAGTACCAAATCAAGTATACAAAAGGCAGGGGTATATTTCTTCTTTGGGGTAAATATAGACAAGTAGATGCTCCCTATAAAAAGTGGTTTAAATTTTACCTGCAATAAAATTATTGTCTGCCTCATGTTTTCCTTCATGGTAGAAGAAAATTCTATTCTGGGCACTCCAGCTTCTAAAAGCCCCATCTGGTAAATATATTTTCATTATTACATGACTAAATTTGATCCCTGTGTGTGGAAAATGCACATGCTTATTAGCCTAGGTTGATTTGTCTCTTCCTCCAAAAGTCATAAAATTTGTTTTTTTCTAAAGGTCCACGTAACACTTTCATCAGGTAAGTTTGTGTTTGGGGGAAAGAAAACAAACAAACAAAAACAGCTTTCAATACTCTAGATAATGGATCTCCTTTCACTTGTTGTCAAGGAGACTTCGTCTGAAGCTTCCCTCTGTGCTTGACATGCATTGGCTCATATTCACCACTACTGACAGTCTCATATGTGTCACTGTCCAGCAAAAATCCTGTTACTATTAATAAGCTACCCTTTGCCATATTGATTAGTTGCTTATCTGAGCTTTACAGGCAACAACCTCCCTGCTTGTCTCAGAAACCTCATGTTAGTCAGCATGGTACCTCTAACCCTTTGCTTCCTATCTTCATGACATTAAGTACATAAAGTTTTGACTAGATATTTTCATTGTACCTCTGTCTTAGCACTCAGACTTCTTCCTGTAACTTGCTGTCATATTAACTCTCAGATAACTAAACTTTGCTCTGTCCATACCCTTCCAGTGCTCTCTGGAAGTTGTGTATGGATTCTCTACCTAACCTAAAAATGGCAAAAATGTCCTAAGCTAAAGTGAAATGTCTCTCCACAACATGCACTGAAGAACTATTATGAGAACATAGTCAAAAAGCCCATTTTTACATGACCTAGCCCCATTTCCTAATAATAATAACATTCATTAAATGGAACGGGCAAACAACTACTGGATCTGGTATGCTGCATCAGTTTATATAACACATGAACTTCATATTAGGAGAGAAAGGAGGGGCTTGTTCTCAGCTTAGCCATGAACTGTGCTCAAAGAACAATTCAGATATTACTGAAACTTCCTAGAGAACTAGTTGAGCCCACCAGGAATTTATTTCATTGGCATCTCCCCCTAAAAAAGCACTTTATCCTAAAGAATGAGGCATGTCAGCTCAATTTCAAGTTAGGAGGAAGATGCAGTTATGAACAGGTGCTTTATTCTTTAGCCCAGTCTTAGGCTCACAACTGTATTCTAGGGAAACTGGCTTCAGGAGAAAATGAAAGCTATTTTCACCAAATCTCCATGAGATGTTGGGAGGGTGAAGTAGCTACAATCTGGGACACATGTATCCAAGCATACCCGAAGATGAGAGAAAGGGCTTCTATGTCTCTAAGCACAGAGCAGAATGGCCGCCATGGAGCTTTCTCAGCATCAACCATAACTGTCGCTTTGCCACATCAGAGCAGCTTCAGTTCAGCATAGCCTTGATGTAATTCAGGTTAGTGCCTATCATCGAGAGACTATCACAATATCAACTGCCTTAAAGTTCCTGTGAAGTACTGCGTGGGCGCTATTTTAGCGGTATATATTATCTTAGAAATACGGAGCAAGAACCAGAGCAACAAGAAGAAAAAATTCATGCCAGATGTCCTGAAGTAATTGTGGAAACTTTGAGAAGAATTGCAGGTTCCACAATAAGAAACTGAGGGAAATACAAGACAAAATACTATTTTTTGTTTTTGAGGGATTTTTTCCTGTATAAAAATAATCTAAAAAACAAGGGATGAATTAAGAAGCATAATCCAGAAAAACCCCAGCAATGTAGAGAATAGATGAATATCTGGAATAGGACACAACACAATCCACACCTGGCTTAGTCTGCTGATCATATCCTGGCATATAGCAACAGGGTCAAAGTAGAGTCTTCATCCAATGCAATCAGGTAAAATGGGTTATACACATAGCGCAGTGCCTACAATGGAGGAGGGTGGTAAATATTGAATGTTGGTTTCCCCACTCCTACTCCTTTGCAATCTCTTCTCTGTCCACTTCTCCATCTTTCCTATTTTGTTTATGAATATTCAGAATATTGGATAGGACCACTGACCTATGCCTTTACATAAAATAGACCTGATATATACATATGAAATAGGTAGAGAAAATTCTTTTTTTAAATATACCATGCATAAAATTAGAAGAAAAAAATCCCGTAGCCCATTCAGCTCAAGTTGCTGTTTTTTATTTAGGATGCTATTATAGCTTCTTTGCTAGAATGCTGATTTTCTAGAATCGTTCACTGTTAGCAATTCACCATAAAATTCCAGAAGTATGTCATATGAGATTTCATCAAATGTAAGAGATAATCAGATTCTTTTAATTTTATGCTTACATTTTCTCAAAATAACACATACTACCCTTAAGAAAATGAGTTCTAAAATACGATCAAAGTAAAAATAACCTGTTCCCTATAGAAACACAAAGGCTTTAGCAAGTACCTTTCCAATTTATATAAACAGACAAATAGGTTAATTTTGTTTATTTTTTTTTTAATGGCTCTCAGCCACGATCTGATTTATACACTTTTTTTTAAACCCTCTTTTAAAAGGGTGCTTCCTCGAGACAAAGAAATCTCATGGTATAATTGACATGAGTATGTTATGTGAAATTGAATTATGTTAGCCAGCATTCCTATAAGTACCATTTTTTTCATTGGCATCCATTTTTCAATAATAATATTAGAAAATAATACCTTCAGGACAAGACCTGAACTTTATGCAAATATAGATTAGAGAAATCCAAATTATTTTTTAATGAGCTATATGTATTATGCCTGCCTATCTAGAGTTCATCTGGACCATGGTATTAAATAAGCTTAGAGTTAATTAAGTGTATTATAACTATTCCTGGCTTCTGCCTTTATTAGTATGAATCTACCAGTTCAGAGGCACTCAGCAAACATGGAAATACTTTATCAACACCCACTCCAAAACACGTTGAAATATTTCAATCCTGTCTTATACTCTTGGGATAATTCTAGAAGCTCAAGCCTATTGGACCTTTTTCAAAATCCATTACTTTTCTACTTATATAAATATGAATTGCAGGAATAGAAGAGGCTTTCTCTGTAGATTTTGATTTATATTAATAAGAACTATAATCAAACAATTGCTCTCAAGCACATGCACACATGAAGGTATGATATCTCTTGCTGCAGAGATACTGGCTCAGGCACCAGCAGATTAAATGAACAGATTTGCTTTGTATTTTAGTGTGCTAAATTGAATACAAATCATAATAGAAAATCTCAACATGCAAATGAAATTAGAAAAGCTTTTCTAATTTTCAGTAAGAGAACGAGAGAATCAATCTTTCAGTTAAAAAAAAGAAAATCTGTAAACCACTCATTAAGAGCTGATCACATTCTGGCAGCAGCTTAACTAATTTAACATATACCTACTCAGGTTTTGTTAGTTAGAAGAGCAAAACCTTTTGGAACTAACCCTATTAAAATCTATCCCAAATCTGAAAGAAACATTACTTACCTGAGATAATTCTACAGAAATAAAACACTATGAATATCAACAGAAAAGCAACAGACATTCATTTTCTACTAGAAACTCAGCAGGGAAAGAAAAAAGAGCAGAGTCAGGATGTATTTTCCATGGATCTGGTTCACATTCTATCATACACCCTAAGGCCCTATTTCCACAGCTGTGGCAAAATCCTTTACAGGAGAATGATTTGACATTTTAAGAGTTATCCCTCCAGTCTCTTCCATGTAATTCTGTGATGAAATAACAAACTCAGACACCCTGGAAATGGGGTGGGATATCAAAAAGGCAATGGATTTTGGATTCAGACAAACTAGACTTTAATACGAGCACTGCCATTCATTACCTGAATTACCTTGGAAAATCAATTTACTTTTCGAAGCCTCAATTCTTTCTACAGTAAAGATAATTCACTACCCAAACAGAACCATTGAAGGAAAAGAATCCAGCAGATTTTCTGAAAGATAATGGGACTCAATAATTATTGGTTCACTTATCTCTCTTTCTTCAGGCATTATCTCCACTCTAATTTTTTATGCTATCACCCGCTACTCAAAAATTGGGTGTTCCTTCATGTAATTTGGGCTGTAATTTCTTTATATTCCATTTTATCCCTAGGTTTTCACAAGTTTTGACAACATAACCTATCATTTGGAAGTCCCTAATACTTTCTCTCCCCACCACCTCATTCCACTCCTCCCCCAGGTTTAGGGGGAAAAAAAAGAACAATGGTCAATAAAATCAACATTATCAAGCTTTTGTACTAGAAGGTGGAGCCTCTGTTGGAAAAAAACAAAGGAATTTTAAAGATAGCTGGACCCAAGTAACATACTCTTGGCTCTCTTGAATAAATTTTCTCTAGAAATACTCTCCTTCTTTGAATTCCTTTTGGCTGGTAGTTCTCCTTTCCTTATTAGAATTGTTCTCCACAATCACAACTGTAGAGGAAGAGCCCAGGAGAAGGGAACTAAACAGCAGGCTGCTAAGGCCTGACCATTGTTTAGGCCAAGGTAGTCCTCATGATACATAGAAAGTACAACTTTGTTCTCCAGAGAGCTGGACACATAAGCATTTCAAAGCCAACTGAGTAATTAATTCTTTTTCTTTTCATGAAATGATGTATCTGTGTACATGAGACTCACGTTAAGATGGGCACGGAGGGCTACAAACTGCTGTATGAGACAAGTAGGAGATTCAGAGGTTCAAATCCTGTCCACATACTATCACTATACCTGCAGTAGTTATACAAATGTAGGCCAGCTTTCTTGAGTTACATACAAATTACCTTACAATATTATGAACCATAATTTCTTAACTAAAAGCATAAAGATTTAGTACCTCATAAAGAATGGTCTTCTTTTCCAAAAATAAGTATAAAATATCTGATCATATAATTTATAACATCTCTTAGATTACATATGCAGACAATTATTTATGAATACTAATTTTTGATGGGCCAGTGTGGTAGGCTGAATAATAGCTCCCAAAATATCCACGTCCTAATCCTGAGAACCTGTGAATGTTATTTTATATGGCAAAAGGAACTCTGCAGGTGTGATTAAGTTAAGCATCTTAAATTAGCGAGACTATCTTGGATTATCCAGACAGACCCTAAATGTAATCACCAGTGTCTTTATATGAAGGAGGCAGAGGGAGTTTACTACAGAAGAGAAGGTGATGTTACCATGGCTTTAAAGATGGAGCAACGGACCACAGGCCAAAAAATACAGGGAGTGCATTGCTAGAAGACAGAAAAGCAAGGAAAACAGATTCTCCTATAGAGCCTGCCTAGGAAGTATAACGTTGTTGGTACTTTAGTTTTGGCCCAGTTTGGGGGGCTCATTTTGAACTTCTGGCCTCCAGAACTATAAGTGAATACAGTTCTGTTGCTTTAAGCCAATAAATAAGTGGCATTTCTTCATAGCAACTACAGGAAATTAATACAATCAGAAATGTCTAACCAAATATAAACTTACTGATGATCAAATAATTTGGGGATGTGAAAAAAAACTAAAGCTTTTCCCAAATTCTCGAAGCTGTTAGGTGCCTCTTGTGTTATGTACTCCCACAGCATAGCATAATCTCCTATCATTGCAGTTTTCACCTACTCTGGAATTAAACTATTTAGTTGACTCTCTTTTCCCCAAAACACAAAGTTTATGAGAGCAGGGTTGGTGTCTGCCTTGTTCATTTCTGTATCCTTGGAGTCAAGCAGGTGGCTGACATATAGCACTATCTGATAAATATTTGCTGAAAAGATGAAAAAGTGAATGAGAGATGGAAAGAAAAAATTATCTAAGAATACTGCCAAGCACAGAGAAACAAGGTGAGGTAACACAGGAAAAAAAGACTATCACCTCAAACACATCAAATTGTTAGGCAGAGTAGGGCAGAAGAATCAACTGATTCAGGGGATTGTTTCATGTTTTGCTTCGTAACTTTCATTAACTTTTAAGAAGCAAAGCACAAAAAGGCAACCAGAATGAAACCAAGGTTTTGTAGAATTCATAAACTTTTAAACAGACTTTACATAATGACAAAATGTAAGTATTTATAGATGAACACACGATAAAACTAATTTACATATTTAAAGCAATCTATTTAACTTATTTTGTGTAATATTTAAAATGTATTTCATTGTATTATGTACAATAAAGATATTGTTATACTGTTATATATATATATATATTATTACATACTCTAAACAATGACCCTTAGTAACAAATTACATATACAGTACTATTACCATTTACAGAAGCCAAGAATCAATAGCTGAATTCAAGAAGAAATTCTTAAGTTTAGAGCCAAATCATCTCCCAAATGGTTCTATTTCCCTTCTCTACACAGGAAAGACAAACAATATTCACTACAGCTTCATTCTCTTCAACAATTAGCTTCAACAATCAACTTTTCTTTAAAACACACTCACACATATAGAAATATGAAATTCTGCTCTGACAGCACTGGATCACCTGTCTGGTAAACTAATTTGTCCAGTGACTCGCTTGTTACATATTGCCCACTCTGAAGGGCTACATTTTTCTCTCTTAATCATTTTAATCTAACATATGTGAAAACCTTATAAAAGTGTTGACTACTACTACATGCATTTATGTATCCCAAACAAAATGCTTCCTCCAAAAAGAAGTGTATATCCTGGTATCTTCTGCACCTGTTAATCTGAAAGTAAAATTTGGATCTGAAACTTTATTTTTTTAATTTTCATTTGAGCAGTTTTGTGCAGCTGTTCAAACTAGTATGCTATTATGAAAATCAAATATCATTTATTCAGAAGGGGAATTAACTTTTTTAATAACACACATTTCAGAAATTCCCCATGTAGATAAATATTGTTTCTCTCTTTGTTTAGATTCCCTTTACAAAGATTTGTTCTGTGTCACTGAATTCTTCTTGTCTCTAGTTTGGGAGCGATATATGAATATGCTAATAAGGCAGAACAGTAGAATCATTCAGTGCAAACTAATAATAATACTAATACCACTAGTATCTTACAAAGAATTTCTCAAAGTGAATATACAGTAATATGTAGTATAGTGAAAGGCCAAGAAAAGAATCCTTATTGGAATGTGAATGTGTATATTACTATAAATGATATAAATCCAAATGAAGTATATTCTCAGTTGCATATTAAATATTAAAATATGCCTGCCTCAATGTCAACAAAGGTGAATATGAACATATTTCTAGTATGGAATCCAATTTCAAACATTTCCAATACTCCACAAATAGAAATTAAGAGAAAGTAAGAAAATGCAGGTTGAAAGGCTTCTAGTTCATACTGTTAATGCAGATTAAAAGGTTTTTCTCTTTCTATTTCACAAGCTTGCTTAATTTCCCCAGCATCCCTAAAAAGGAAACAGTTTTGTCCTACTGTATACCATAAAGATTTTGTGACAATCATACGGTTAAAAGTATTTCAAATGTTTTAGATAGAAGTTTAATTACTGTTTAGGATAATACTGTTACCATATTCCCTTGACTCTAAGATGCACATATTTTCATATTCTAACATTTCTACGTTTGTATAAAACTTAGATTCAGTGGCATGTCACAACTGAACAAATATTTTTCTTTTTTTATTAGTGATACATAATAGTGGTGCATCTAACAACTGATGTCATCTTAGATTGAAGTATAGTAAATTACTTGACACATAAGATAAAGCAAATATAAGTCATCTTTCATTATATCATACAGTATACTTAAAAATAAATCATAAACTAGTATTAAATATTAAGCAATCATAACCTAGCATTACATAGTATTAAATATTAAGCAATCATAAACTAGCATTATATATTAAGAAAGGTATTAAATAAAAGTTAGATGCTATTTTTGTGAAGTGTTAAGATTCACATACAAGGAGAAAGTAATAGCATATAAATGTATAAAGAGAAAAGATCTGTAGGTCAATATCTGCCTATGTCCAGTCCCTAAATCTGAAAGCAGGTTGATATATTAGAGATAGAAAAAGTATTTGGTACTTTCCTTTTGATACCAAAATAATTTTGTAGGTTAACAACTTCCTCACAAGTCTAAACATCACTCTGTAGATGGGTGTGCCTCCAAAAGAAATGTATGGTGTTTACTTACAAAAGAAATATCATTTTTAAAACACTAGTAAGTATAACAAAAGGTAAGCAAGCATTCATCTGTGCCAAAAGATTATAGAAGATCATGGAAAGCTGGAATTTACCATAAATCTATGCCTAAATTTCTCTGCCACAGTGCCTTCAATCCTCAATCCATCTGGTTAAGGCATTGCTATTGAAATGCTGTTGTTATCAGAGATGGCTCATTCCTGAACTGCTATTAGCCATTAACACTCTAGGATAAAATAGCCTAAAAAATCGGTTAGCCAAATGATTCCCTAAGGAACTACAAGGTTTTGATCAGGAGCAAGGAAATGTGGCCAAAATTGCAAAGAAGATTCGTATCAGAGTCTAACTTCAATTACTTAGTCAAGCTAAGAAATATCGATGAGTGATATCAATGAGAGGTGAGTGATGAGAGAGCTCCAAGTACACTAAGAGATATGGATTCTGGGCTAAAGTATAGGAATGCCACAATCAAGACTTGGTGCTGAAAAGGAAAGAAAAAAAAACACAGAATGGTAACTTTCACTCAGTGATTATCTGGTAAAAGACTTGCATTAAGACATTACTTTTTAAGGGTTAAAAAGATCAACAAATTCTTTTCTCACTCTAGTGCATCATGAAAAAATGACCTGGATTATACTCCCATTAAGGCTACATCTTTACAGGAAAATAGATAAGAAAAAATAATTTAATTTGAAAACTATACTTATAAAGGAAGAAAGAAAGTGTATTAAGAAACAACCTTCTTTCCTTTATGGGTAAGAGAAGAAATATGACAAGCTACTTTGGAGCTTGTGAAGAAATTATTTAAAAACAATCAGTCTAATTTTGAACAAGGACTCTATAAATATATTTGAGCTGCTGCAAACTGCCAGATTTTTGTGGTCTTTAATTTCAGTCTGGCAACTCTAATGTTCACACAGACTGTTTCATAATGAAATCTGCAAAACAAAGAAAGATCAAAGTACATTTAAATATGTGGGTGAGGCTGAAGGGTTTGTCAGTGGAAAAGATCTCTAAGATAGAAGCTGTGATCTTTAAAAGACAGCTACTGTTCACCAACAGAACCAAACAAAATATCGATTTGGTCCAAAAGAGGAAGCTTAAGCATTTTTGCAATTAGGTTTGGATTAGAAAATGATAATTAATTCTGATTTCCAGCTCTTGATGAGAACTGTTTCTAATCCATTTCTTGAAGAATAATATCACACGATGGAAAGTCAAATTTATTAAGAGGTCAAGGTTAGAAATGGATGGGACCTTAGAATTCATTCAAAAAACCCATCTCATGTTACAGACATAGAAACTAAGCCTTAAGAGTAGGAAAGTGACTTTCCAAAGATTACACAATCTTTAAAGCAAAAGAAGGAAACAAATTCCATACGTCCTTACTGTCAAGTGTTCTTCCCCCCATATCACAATACTTCCCCCTTAAAACACAACAAAACCAACTGACGTGAGGGAGTGATTTACCATATATCATATTTGAGTTTTGGCAGCATCTCACTATTTTTTAAAGCCAGTTATCTGAGTTACTAAAGATTGACAGTACTATTTCAGTGAAGTTTATTGTTCACAGGAAACCATTACAAAGGATAGTAAGAGATAGAACAAATTTGATTTTGAAGTTGACTTTTTGTGCTTAGAGCATGTGATGAGGGAAAATGCTCTGACAGTTCAAGCTTACTCAAGCTTAATGACAGATCTAAATTGGAGCTTGGAGATAAAAGAAATTCTTTAGTGATGCCTCAGTTGTCATTGATTGCTATGAGCAATTTTAAAGCTATTCAAGATGCGAATTGCCAGCTTGGTTCTGAAAGAGGAGAAAGTGGTACATAAGATTAGAGGCTGGTACAAACGCTATCTTGGTTTAAAAAGAGAGGACAGTTTTGTATCACATACATAGGTGACAATCGTGATTACATATAGACATTTATCAGCAGGAAATGACTCAATGGATGTTGAGTAGTGTAAGCACCAGCTGTGCTAAGGAAGATGAAAATGAAAGACAGCTTGCCTTATATGGATCACCAGCAGCAAGATAGCTGGAAAAAAAAAAAAGCAGTTGCTAGAGCCGAGAGCTAATAAAAAATAATAATAAAAAAACTATCTTCATAAATTATAGGACATCTCCCTCCTACTTGCTGAAAATCTTTGAATTAAAAAGATATAGAGTTCATTTTGAGAAATTCAATTTCATCAGATAGAAAGTGAAAGCATCTCCAGTTCTACATATATACAGAAGCCTGCCTTCATGCCCCATTTGCACTACTCATATTGAACCTAATAAGTTTCTACCTATTGAGTCCAAATAAATGGCAGTTATCAAAATGTTCAATTTTTAACTGATCTTTAAAGTCACTCTCTCCCTAGTATTTTAAAATACTAAAATATAAAATAAAATATCCTTATAAAATATGCTAATTCCTTAAGACTATTAATTAATAGATGTGCTTTTCCCTAAATAAGTTAATAGTATCATTAATTTAAAAGTAGGACCCAGGGGCTTCCCTGGTGGCGCAGTGGTTGAGAGTCCGCCTGCCGATGCAGGGAACACGGGTTCGTGCCTCGGTCCGGGAAGATCCCACGTGCCGCGGAGCGGCTGGGCCCGTGAGCCGTGGCCGCTGAGCGTGCGCGTCCGGAGCCTGTGCTCGGCAACGGGAGAGGCCGCAACAGTGAGAGGCCCGCGTACCGCAAAAAATAAATAAATAAATAAATAAAAATAAAAGTAGGACCCAGAAATGGAGAAATTCAGCAGTCACCAAAATAGTTTTCTAAAAAAGGATGCTATCCACAGGTAGATGATCCCAGAATAAAAAAAAAAAAAAAAAAAAAAAAAAAACAGCTCCAATAGGCATTTTCCTCTGGAACACTTGTCTCTTAACTGTCTGTCATTCCCTGAATATACCATGCATATTCACATTTACTGCTTTCTGTTTTTAAAATGGAGTTGTCCATCTATATGAAATAACTTTTCCAGTATACTTTATAGTGTCTGTAATGCATTGTCCAAGCACTAACTCCAGTGTCACTTCAGTGACAGAAATCTTTGTCATAGAGAATGAATACTCCTGCCTCCATATATTTCCACACACACACCTCCAGCATAGCCATACCACATATCGTTTCTTTATTTGCCTTCTTCCTCCACTACAGGATAGGGACTGCCCTATAGTATATTATTTGTCTCTGCATATGTCCCAATACTTATAAATTGACTAGGACATAACAAATATTATAAAATATTTGTTAAATAAATAAATGAAAATGGACCTTAACAATAGGGTTATATGCTTCTTTGCTCCCTATGGTAACTACAACAGAATTTGAAATTTAGCTACAGACAACTCTGCCAGTGATTTTTTTCTTTTACATATTTCACAAAAATTTACATTTTACTCTACTATGTCCTATAGAAAAGCATTTCATTATGTCATGTATTGCTGACAAAGGAAAATGCACTGCAATTGTATGAGAATGTTTGTATTGTGAGATAGATGACATTTCTCCCCTTATTTTACAGCAATATAGAAGAATTCACCAAAAAGGATATTTCCTGTTGGTCTAGAATGAGACTGACAATAGAAAGATATAATGTTACAGAAATTTCATAATCCACTTCCTTTCAGAATTATATGTGAGGGGGTGGGGAGGTATACCACTGACATCCTCACCTGTAATATTGTAGCTAGCATGATATCAGGAAATACAGCCACATTACCCCATTATATCATGTTGCCTGTCAACATATTTCCTCACACAATTCTATTATAGGAAATTTTTAAAATCCTCTATTTATTTTTGTTATTTGCGTGGACCTGGGCAGAAAAATCCAGATGATCTTGGTAAAGTGAGCTGGCAAAATCCAATATAAATCTCCTAACAAACAAAAGCAAACATTTTAAATTGTAAATTATGCCACATCAGGGGAAATCTCATAGTCCACAGATGTTACAAATTTACTAATAATATGTCCAATCCCAACAGTCTAGATATTTTCACTTGTTTGCTTGTTTCTTTGTTTACTAGAAATAATCCAACTGGTAAAATGCTGTTGTTGTCTGTGCTGAACTGGGGTCTGTAGAGTCTTTAATTACTTTACAAGAAAGATACTACATTTCTGCTCATTTTCTCAATTTGCTGTAATAAGACAGGGAAAAAAAAGTTCATTTAAATAAACTCCAGTGTGGGTATTTGTTCTCTGTGAAGGTATACGTAATGACATTACCTTGAGCAAAAGCAAAAATAGTTCTGACCTTCTCAAGAACGTGTATAATAAGTTTAAAATGTATAACTACACTTAATGTACCCTATTTTTATTTAAATAGACATGAAAAGAGTCTATTATGACATATGAAATTCTACCATAGGAAATTTCATTACAAAAAAATCAGTATTTTGTAATGTTTGTTTACATTGCAAAATTACTAAGAAGCAAAACATTTCTAAGGTGACAGTAGAACACTATAATTCACATTTGTATAAATATCAAATGTTTCTCTTTTTTACTAATCCTCTAAAATTATTTCAAGAATGATATTGATGCTATAGAAAAGTGATGCCAAAATTGATAAAGTGGGGCTACAATTTGGATCTTGTAATAATAAAACTGTCCTATGGTTTTCTCATATAATGAGGTGGACTCTTCCACTGCCCAAGCCACTCCAAAAGAGCTTTGGAAAGGGACAATCATTCCTACAAATGATTCCTACAGGCAATTTAGTAAATTTAAAGACAAGTGCTGAATGTTATTTAAGAGCCTGAAAGAGACAACCTATGAATGTATTTCCAGGAACAAACTTAAACACCAGCTAAGGAGGCGGCAAAGTGAGACTGGCAGAGGAGAGGACACCGGCCTGCCCAGACTCTGAGGCTGGGGTCAGGAGACTGGGGGTCAGGCCGGTTGCCACACACCAGCCTTCCTACACCACCAACCGGCACAGAGGAGAGGCGAGGGGCTCCAGGCAGAACAAGAAGGGTGGCCAGTTCGCCATGAACATCCATCCATCGTCTGGCAGAGCCTAGGCCCGACCCCAGGGAGCAGGACGTCACCACATCCATCGATTGACCTCAAAGATAGATTCATCCCCAGTGGAACTGAAGATAAGAAAGAAGATCAAAGGAAGAAGAGGACTTCATGAAAAGCCAGTAAGGAGTGCTGAGACTGAGTACCTCAAAGACAAAGGCCATTTACTCTTGTGTCTCTACAACCCCAAGGAATGTACTTGGCACACACCATGTGGATGAAAGGCTCTAGGTGCTGCAGCCAGGAGTCAGTGCTGTGCCTCTGAGGTGGGAGAGCCAACTTCAGGACACTGGACGACAAGAGACCTCCCAGCTCCACATAATATCGAACGGCGAAAATCTCCCAGAGATCTCCATCTCAACACCAACACCAAGCTTCACTCAAGGACCAGCAAGCTACAGTGCTGGACACTCTATGCCAAACAACTAGCAAGACAGGAACACTACACCACCTATTAGCAGAGAGGCTGTCTAAAAACATAATAAGGCCACAGACACCCCAAAACACACCACCAGACGTGGACCTGCCCACCAGAAAGACAAGACCCAGCCTCATCCACCAGAACACAGGCACTAGTCCCCTCCACCAGGAAGCCTACACAACCCACTGAACCAAACTTAGCCACTGGGGACAGACACCAAAAACAACGGGAACTACGAACCTGAAGCCTGCAAAAAGGAGACCCCAAACACAGTAAGATATGCAAAATGAGAAGACAGAAAAACACACAGCAGATGAAGGAGCAAGGTAAAAACCCACCTGACCTAACAAATGAAGAGGAAATAGGCAGTCTACCTGAAAAAGAATTCAGAATAAAGAAAGTAAAGATGATCCAAAATCTTGGAATAAAAGAGAGAAAATGAAAGAAACATTTAACAAGGACCTAGAGGAACTAAGGAGGAAACAAGCAAAGATGAACAACAAAAAAAATGAAATTTAATATACTCTAGATGGGATCAATAGCAGAATAACTGAGGCAGAAGAAAGGATAAGTGACCTGGAAGACAAAATAGTGGAAATAACCATTGAAGAGCAGAATAAAGAAAAAAAGAATGTAAAGAACTAAGGACAGTCTCAGAGACCTCTGGGACAACATTAAACACACCAACATTCGAATTATAGGGGTCCCAGAAGAAGAGGGAAGAAGACAGGGACTGAGAAAATATCTGAAGAGATTATAGTTGAAAACGTCCCTAATATGGGAAAGGAAATAGTTAATCAAGTCCAGAAAGCACAGAGAGTCCCATACAGGATAAATCCAAGCAGAAACACACCAAGACACATATTAATCAAACTGTCAAAAATTAAATACAAAGAAAACATATTAAAAGCAGCAAGGGAAAAACAACAAATAACACACAAGGGAATCACCGTAAGGTTAACAGGTGAACTTTCAGCAGAAACTCTGCAAGCCAGAGGGGAGTAGCAGGACATATTTAAAGTGACGAAGAAGAAAAACCTACAACCAAGATTACTCTACCTAGCAAGGATCTCATTCAGATTTGATGGAGACATTAAAACCTTTACAGACAAGCAAAAGCTGAGAGAGTTCAGCACCACCAAACCAGCTTTACAACAAATGCTAAAAGAACTTCTCTAGGCAAGAAACACAAGGAAAAGACCTACAATAACAAATGCAAAACAATTAAGAAAAAGGGAATAGGAACATACATATCGATAATTACCTTAAATGTAAATGGATTAAATGCACCCACCAAAAGACATTAATTGGCTGAATGGATACAAAAACAAGACCCATATATATGCTGTCTACAAGAGACCCGCTTCAGACATAGAGACACATACAGACTGAAAGTGAGGGGATAGAAAAAGATATTCCATGCAAATGGAAATCAGAAGAAAGCTGGAGTAGCAATTCTCATATCAGACAAAATAGACTTTAAAATAAAGACTATTACAAGAGACAAAAAAGGACACTACATAATGATCAAGGGGTTGATCCAAGAAGAAGATATAACAATTGTAAATATTTATGCACCCAACATAGGAGCACCTCAATACATAAGGCAAATACTAACAGCCATAAAAGGGGAAATCAGCAGTAACACAATCATAGTAGGGGACATTAACACCCCACTTTCACCAATGGACAGATCATCCAAAATGAAAATAAATAAGGAAATACAAGCTTCAAATGATACATTAAACAAGATAGACTTAATTGATATTTATAGGACATTCCATACAAAAAAAAAAAACAGAAAACACATTTTTCTCAAGTGCTCATGGAACATTCTCCAGGATAGATCATATCTTGGGTAACAAATCAAGCCTTGGTAAATTTAAGAAAACTGAAATTGTATCAAATATCTTTTCCGACCACAATGCTATGAGACTAGATATCAATTACAGGAAAAGATCTGTACAAAATACAAACACATGGAGGCTAAATAATACCCTACTTAATAACAAAGTGATCACTGAAGAAATCAAAGAGAAAATCAAAAAATACCTAGAAACAAATGATAATGGAGACACGACGACCCAAAACCTATGGGATGCAGCAAAAGCAGTTCTAAGAGGGAAGTTCATAGCAATAAAATCCTACCTTAAGAAACAGGAAACATCTCGAATAAACAACCTAACCCTGCACCTAAAGCAATTAGAGAAAGAAGAACAAATATACCCCAAAGTTAGCAGAAGAAAATAAATCATAAAGATCAGATCAGAAATAAATGAAAAAGAAATGAAGGAAACGATAGCAAAGATCAATAAAGCTAAAAGCTGGTTCTTTGAGAAGATAAACAAAATTGATAAACCATTAGCCAGACTAGAAGGGAGAAGACACAAATCAATAGAATTAGAAATGAAAAAGGAGAAGTAACAACTGGTAGTGCAGAAATACAAAGGATCATGAGAGATTACTACAAGCAACTCTATGCCAATAAAATGGAAAACCTGGAAAAAATGGACAAATTCTTAGAAATGCACAACCTGCCAAGACTGAATCAGGAAGAAATAGAAAATATGAACAGACCAATCACAAGCACTGAAATTGAAACTGTGATTAAAAATCTTCCAACAAACAAAAGCCCAGGAACAGAATGGCTTCACAGGTGAATTCTATCAAACATTTAGAGAACAGTTAACACCTATCCTTCTCAAACCCTTCCAAAATACAGCAGAGGGAGGAACACTCCCAAACTCATTCTACGAGGCCACCATCACCCTGATACCAAAACCAGACAAAGATGTCACAAAGAAAGAAAACTACAGGCCAATATGACTGATGAACATAGATGCAAAAATCCTCAACAAAATATGAGCAAAGAGAATCGAACAGCACATTAAAAGGGTCATACACCATGATCAAGTGGGGTTTATCCCAGGAATACAAGGATTCTTCAATATACGCAAATCAATCAACATGATAAACCATATTAACAAATTGAAGGAGAAAAACCATATGACCATCTCAATAGATGCAGAGAAAGCTTTTGACAAAATTCAACACCGATTTTTGATAAAAACACTGCAGAAAGTAGGCATAGAGGGAACTTTCCTCAACATAATAAAGGCCATATATGACAAACCCACAGCCAACATTTTCCTCAATGGTGAAAAACTGAAACCATTTCCACTAAGATCAGAAAGAAGACAAGGTTGCCCACTTTCACCACTCTTATTCAACATAGTTTTGGAAGTTTTAGTGACAGCAATCAGAGAAGAAAAAGAAATGAAAGGAATTCAAATCAGAAAAGAAGTAAAACTGTCACTGTTTGAAGATGACATGATACTATACATAGAGAATCCTAAATATGCTACCAGAAAACTACTAGAGCTAATCAATGAATTTGGTGAAGTAGCAGGATACAAAATTAATGCACAGAAATCTCTGGCATTCCTATACACTAATGATGAAAAATCTGAAAGTGAAATTAAGAAAACACTGCCATTTACCACTGCAACAAAAAGAATAAAATATCTAGGAATAAACCTACCTAAGGAGACAAAAGACCTGTATGCAGAAAATTATAACACTGATGAAAGAAATTAAAGATGATACAAATAGGTGGAGAGATACACCATGTTCTTGGATTGGAAGAATCAACATTGTGAAAATGACTCTACTACCCAAAGCAACCTACAGATTCAGTGCAATCCCTATCAAACTACCACTGGCATTTTTCACAGAACTAGAACAAAAAATTTTACAATTTGTATGGAAACACAAAAGACCCCGAATAGCCAAAGCAATCTTGAGAACGAAAAATGGAGCTGGAGGAATCAGGCTCCCTGACTTCAGACTATACTACAAAGCTACAGTAATCAAGACAGTATGGTACTGGCACAAAAACAGAAATATGGATCAATGGAACAGGATAGAAAGCCCAGAGATAAACCCACGCACATATGGTCACCTTATCTTTGATAAAGGAGGCAAGAATATACAATGGAGAAAAGACAGCCTCTTCAATCAGTGGTGCTGGGAAAACTGGACAGCTATATGTAAAAGAATGAAATTAGAACACTCCCTAAGACCATACACAAAAATAAGCTCAAAATGGATTAAAGATCTAAATGTAAGGCCAGAAACTATCAAACTCTTAGAGGAAAACATAGGCAGAACACTCTATGACATAAATCACAGCAAGATCCTTTTTGACCCACCTCCTAGAAAAATGTAAATAAAAATAAAAATAAACAAATGGGACCTAATGAAACTTCAAAGCTTTTGCACAGCAAAGGAAACCATAAACAAGACCAAAAGACAACCCTCAGAATGGGAGAAAATATTTGCAAATGAAGCAACTGACAAAGGATTACTCTCCAAAATTTACAAGCAGCTCATGCAGCTCAATATCAAAAAAACAAACAACCCAACCCCAAAATGGGCAGAAGACCTAAATAAACATTTCTCCAAAGAAGATATACAGATGGCATACAAACATATGAAAGAATGCTCAACATCATTAATTATTAGAGAAATACAAATCAAAACTACAATGAGATATCATCTCACACCATTCAGATTGGCCATCATCAAAAAATCTAGAAACAATAAATGCTGGAGAGGGTGTGTAGAAAAGGGAACACTCTTGAACTGCTGGTGGGAATGTAAATTGATACAGCCACTATGGAGAACAGTATGGAGGTCGCTTAAAAAACTACAAATAGAACTACCATACGACCCCGCAATCCCACTACTGGACATATACCCTGAGAAAACCATAATACAAAAAGAGTCATGTACCATATTGTTCATTGCAGTTCTATTTACAATAGCCAGGACATGGAAGCAACCTAAGTGTCCATCATCGGATGAATGGATAAAGAAGGAGTGGCACATATATACAATGGAATATTACTCAGCCATAAAAAGAAACGAAATTGTTATTTGTAGTGAGGTGGATGGGCCTACAGTCTGTCATACAGAGTGAAGTAAGTCAGAAAGAGAAAAACAAATACCGTATGCTAACAAATATATATGGAATCTAAGAAAAGAAAAGAAAAAGGTCATGAAGAACCTAGGGGTAAGATGGGAATGGAAACGCAGACCTACTAGAGAATGGACTTGAGGATGTGGGGAGGAGGAAGGGTAGGCTGTGACAAATTGAGAGAGTGACATGGACATATATACACTACCAAACGTAGAATAGATAGCTAGTGGGTAGCAGCCGCATAGCACAGGGAGATCAGCTCCGTGCTTTGTGACCACCTAGAGGGGTGGGATAGGGAGGGAGGGAGGGAGATGCACGAAAGAAGAGATACGGGAACACGTGTATATGTATAACTGATTCACTTTGTTATAAAGCAGAAACTAAAACACCATTGTAAAACAATTATACTCCAATAAACATGTTAAAAAAATCCAAAAAAACCCGAAACACCAGCTGTATACACCACTAACCATTAACAATAAAAAGCTTCTATTTTCTGATAAATTTCTGATCACTGCTTACCATTTCAGTTTGCACCCTTGACTAGCCTACCATACAAAAGGCATTCAATTAAGGCACTCATTCAATGGAATGACTGAATGATTGATTTGGGCTGTGTTCCCTTCATTAGTCTGAATATTCTAAATATTAGTCTCTATATTTTTACTTACCCTGAAATTGATTTATAATTCAGAAATTCAGAAGGTCTGGTTTATAATATTTAATGTATCAAATAGTTCTTTTAATAAATGTTTCTTTAACTTTGAAAACATAACAATTACATTCACAAAGTCTTTGTTTCACTAATACTGCTAAAAATGAGACCATTTTTTAAAATAGCAAAACATTGTCAATTTATAGACAGCTCATTTTTCATTATTTTTTTGCCCTTGTTAATTAAAAAATAGAAATCATTTACCTTGTTCATTTGCTCTTTTTTTTTTTTTTGGTATGAGGGCCTCTCACTGTCGCGGTCTCTCCCCTTGCGGAGCACAGGCTCCGGACGCGCAGGCTCAGCGGCCATGGCCCACGGGCCCAGCCGCTCCGCGACACGTGGGATCCTCCCGGACCGGGACACGAACCCGTATCCCCCGCATCCGCAGGCGGACTCCCAACCACTGCGCCACCAGGGAAGCCCCATTTGCTCTTATAGTAGGTATTTTTTCTTGTTTTTTTTAATTTGAATAATTATACAGGTAAATTCTTACATAATCTCAAGCTTCCCTCTAAAATATATTAATATACATATTTTCACGTAAAAAAAAGGAAAGTACATTGTATCATGTCAAAATACACTCATATCTTTAAGATTCTTAAGTTTAGCAAAATCCAAAAGTCATCTGATTTCTACACTTTCAATGACCAGGCCTATATAATCCTCAACCTTCTAAACAGTAATATACTTCTTTTGAAATCTAAAATAAATTAAATGACTAAGGTTTATAAATGAAACAAGCCTCTATCAAACCAGAAAAACTGGATTGATAACTGCAACCAAATGATTATCTGATATAAAATTGGATTTTTAATTTCAGTGACATTTAATCTTTAGTTCATATAACAGGTAGTATTCAAAATTCAAGTTCATATGAAGGTATGATTAAAGAGATTGTTCTGGGTGAAAGAAAGCATTGTAAATACAACTATCAAGACACTTCTGTGAGTGCCTTTTTACGTGGGAAACTATTGTAGAAACTTCATTATATTCTGGGAGCATTCTCTAAAGAGTACATTGAAAGATATTCTCTTTCAAGAAATACTGAAAGAGACCCTGGAGTTTGTGACCCTTTACTAGAGCATTAGTTTTGGTTTGTTTTGCTAGTGTTTCTGCCTCATTTTTGCATCAGTATATAATAGGTATGAAACTTTGGTCATAAAATCAGGCATCCAAAAAACATAACTTTGATTTTCCATAACTTAATATTTTCTGTGTAGACAGTTTCCATCATTTCAGAGCCACACTGGCTTGAGTCAATGCTCTATGAAGTTTAGGGTCATATAAATCTGGTGTTTGTTGGGAGATATCTAATCCTAGGTTGTTATCATATACTCACCAAGGTGTACATCCCCTCATGAGGAAGCAGGAGATATAGTGGTTAAGAGTGAAGTCAAGTGGCTTCACACCTCCATACTTCAGTTTCCTCTTTGGTAAAAGAGAACTAATAAAGTGTAGCCTACATAACAGTGTTGTGAAGTATCTGCGAGAAAGTACACAGAAAATGCTTAGAATACTTAGCATCTGTCAAGTAAGCAATAAATGTTAGCTATTGATAGCTATTATCCTAGCCTATACTAAATCTTCAATCCACACAAATTGGTGACAGGCCCCTATTCCTGATTTCACATTGTCTTCATTCATTTCTTGTCCAACCCATTTATGTAGATCTCACATTCCTGAATATAAGGCTTCTTGAGTTGTGCTTTCTCTTAGCTATGTCTGATCATTTGGGACATACAGAAACCATCTGAAATTCTAAGGCTGTCTCAGGCTGACTTCCCTAGACATACCAAGTATTCATATCTACTCTACTATCTATTGTCACACTATGTGAGGTAAAGGAAAGACACCAAAACCATGTTGGTAGTTTGGCTAGTGTGAAGAAGAGGATCAAGGCAAATGTCCCTTTTCTAAACACACACACACATACACACCCCTAAGTGGTCCTCCCTTCATCTACTCCCACTCTGTTCTCCAACAGGCAATAGAATTTTTATTTGATCTGGGAGAGAGGGAGGCAAGAAGGAATTGATACTGAATTTTTTTCAAATATATTGTTTATGGCATGAACTTTATGCCCAGAGTTCTTGGGCTTAAGTATCTGAAGGTCAAAAGTACCATGTTTTAAAATCTCTAAAGAGGCTTCAGATACTCATAATCTACAGTGACTCTCTTTGCGGCAGTGGGTGTCTCATAACCCCACATGGGACAAAGGGGAATATAGTTCTAGGTAGCACAAATTCCTAGGTAAAATACATTGTTAATATATTAAAATTTTATCCTGTCAGATACAATATGAAAGTAACACTAATGTTCTTTTATGTTAAAGAAAATACTTAAGAATTAAGATGATCTACTTTAACCCAATAAAAATATCCATTCCAGTATATCTCTAACTAGTAAATGATTTTCAGAACTTAGATAAGCTCAAGGAGGTTATACACTGTTGTATTAAAAACTTTCAAAACTCTCAAAGTTGTAAATATACAAAAAACATGATTCAATAAAAATGAAGTTTCATTTCCAAACACAAAATTCTATTTTTACAAAGGAAATATACAAATTCCATAAGTTAAAGACTGTGTGTTATATTTGCCAGGAAATCTATAAAGAAAAAAGGGGAAATATTTTACTTATGGCTCTTCCTTAATAAGAATTATTCCAAGATTTTAAGTTTAAAAATGGGTCAATTTTGGCAATCTTAGGCCTCCAGATCCACAAAACTTTCATAATCAATGTTGCCCTATAGCTCTTTAAATTATGATATATTTTAAGAATGTTAGCATATCTCTTCTGGAAGGAATACGAGAAAGATGCAATATTTTAAGTAATTAGTATCAGTTAAACATTGCGAATGACTGTAAAGCAAGGCAAAAGAATCTCTATCACTAGAGTAAAATTTGAACTTTAATGTAAGTTGTTTTTCTTCTTTATATAGAAAAAGAAAGGCTATATGTGATTTTTTAAAATTTGGAATAAAATCTAGTTTAAAACAAGGTTTTTTTTAAAAAACATCTTTATTGGAGTATAATTGCTTTACAATGGTGTGTACTAGAAAGAAATGACAACATCAATGCAAAAGAAAAAAATTTAAGTACTCAAAACTATTTTAAAGTACCTTGTATTGCAAGGTCCATAAAGCTGTTTGATCCAAAGTTTTATTATAAAAATATAAGCTATATGAGGACATAGACCTTGCTCAACTTCTCCCCTACTTAATCTTCAGTTCTCAGAACATGGAGTAAAATATGAAAATCATTCCATAAATTCTAGTTGAACTAAAGAAAATATATCATTTTGCTCTCACTACATACTTGCTACACATTGAAGGGCTTATTTTCACATATTTCTTAAACAGAGATGGTGAGTGATTTTTTTTTTCAAATAATATACAGCTGTTTAGTCATAGACAGGAATATTACAAAGTTTCAAAGTCCTAATTCAGGTAAGGGTTCTTTCCTCAGGAGCAGAGCAAGATTTCTGACATTACTAAAGGCACATGTATGTTACTGAATGACTTGAAACTGCCATTTTAATTCCATACAGAACTTGAAACTTAGATTCAGAAACAATGACTTTTTTAAAATTATGCTTTATATCTGTGTGTATTGAAGGACAACCATCATGTCTTCCTAAGTTGTCTACACATCCATTCATATAGCCATCCTTTTCATCTTAATGGTATCACTCACCACTAAAATAAAGGATCCATAAGAATAAAGTAAAGCAGATGGAGTCTAAACTATCATGATAAATAACCCAACTAACCATGTGCTTAAAGAACACCATGACTTTGTCATGCTTTTGAGCTTTTCATGGAGGGAGATTAATATGCCACATTAGTTTGGTTGTAGGAGGACCAGCAAAGCCTCAACAGTTTAATCATTTCCTAACTTCTCACCACTCTCCATAATTTTTCAAGAAACTCCCTTCTTACTTCACCAGGACAGTTTGATTAGGCAATTCCCTCAATCTATGACTGCAGAATTTCATTCATTCCTGGGATAAGTAGGAAATACTTTAAGAAGAACCTCGCCAAACTAAAGCTGATTTATCTGTGAGCTCAGGATTGTGAAGGGAATTAAAGCCATGCTGAATGAGAAAAAGTTGAAGGAATAGAGGTATTTAGCAGTGAGAAGTCTAAGAATGAAGTGAGGCAGTGGTCTTCAAACATTTGAAAGGTTATATGGTCCCCCAGAAGGACTATATTTGTACCAAGGATAGAACTAGTACTGTTGGCTAAGGATTAAGAGTACATGTTTCAGCTCATAAGGAAGTCAGAGCTATTCAAATATAGCATGGGGTATACAACTCAGCCCACATGGACATCTTCACTATTGTTTGTCACTGGACTTATCTGATAAGTGTGGGTTAGAAAACCACTTGGTGAGGTTGATGTAATCCAATTCAATCATTACATTTAGGTTTCGATTTCATGACCTTTAAAGTCCATTCCAGCCCTGAAATTCATTGAGGCTCTGAAACCCACTCCACTGGGAGTGCTGCTTGCCAAATTAGTCTTTGCAGGAAAGGCACAAAATGATGTCAATTGTTGCAGCTGCAGTGAGTCAGCTGGAAACTGCTTTACAAAGGCAAAGTTCAACCTAGTTACTAAATCCCAACTAATTTTAAATGATTTTAGCTTTCTTAGATGGTTCCAGAATTACACACTCAATTAATGCTGTTGATTTCAGCCAAGTCTCCATAAAAATAAGTGGAAAGCAAGGCAAGTATTTGGATGAATCAAACCATAGAAACTAGATCTTTCTGTTTTAATGCTATCTTCAGTGATCCTAAAAACTCAGATTAAAAGGATATCACAATTCAGGACAAAGAGGGTTGAACTGGAAAATAGGAACTCTCAGTTGTAGTCCCTACCATATTTCACTATATGTGTAAGAACAGAGATCTCAGAGTCAGGTCTGGATTTGAGTACTGGTTTAATCATTATTAGCTTTGGGGCTTTGGAGAAGCTACATATCTCTGGATCTCAACAGTCTCTTCTACAATAACAATAACAGCAACTACTATTTATTGAGAGGCTGCCATGTGCCTGTAACTATACCAGACCTTCAAATGCATACTTATATTTACAAAATTTCTGTAAGATGGGCATTGTTGTTAACATTTTAGAACAGAAGAAAATGAATCTTAAAGAGAGAAAGTAACTTCCTCAAGCCACATAATTAGTAGGATTTTTATCAAGTTGGAAAGAACCTTTTTGCATTTCATATTAAGTTCTAGCAAGTTGAAAATATACTATGGGTCCTCCAGGAGGATTTCTTGAGGGAGCGACCATGCCCTTCTTGTCTTCTTGTGTCCTTCCTCCATCTTTCAGTCTAGAAGATGCCTGTGATAGGTAGTACTCTAGTAACTGCCTAGGGCCACGCCTAGGAATGAGGAAGTCATGAACTGAAGAGGCTGGGTCCCTAATGATTTTGTGGAACCACTATATCTGTTTTAAGCAGCCCATAAATGAAGTTCTTTAACAAGAGGCAGAAATATACTTCTCTCATTTTAAACTATTGAGTTTTAGTTAAATGTTGCTGAACTTGATCCTAAGTGATATACCACACATCCAAATAAATTCTATTTCTGTGTCAGAGGTTCATGCTGGCACATAATATGAGATAGATTTGATTAAACTGTGCATATAGTAACTACAGAAGCTGAAAAGCCACGTAGCAACTAAGAATTGCTGTAGGTTATTAAGCAGCAGAGTGCCATAAATTTGCAGGCAGTTTAAGAAGCGACACATATACAAAAGAGGTTGGAGTTGAGGAAAAAAGTTTGCCTTAATAAACTAAAATGCTGACAAATCAATCTTTACTATGATCATCCTCTAGAAACAGATAATAGGGCTTCCCTGGTGGCGCAGTGGTTGAGAATCTGCCTGCCAATGCAGGGGACACAGGTTCGAGCCCTGGTCTGGGAAGATCCCACATGCCGCGGAGCAACTGGGCCCGTGAACCACAGCTACTGAGCCTGCGCGTCTGGAGCCTGTGCTCCGCAACAAGAGAGGCTGCGACAGTGAGAGGCCCGCGCACCGCGATGAAGAGTGGTCCCCGCTCGCAGCAACTAGAGAAAGCCCTTGCACAGAAATGAAGACCCAACACAGCCAATAAATAAATAAATAAATTTATAGAAACAGATAATAAATAATAAACTAGTCATAATTTCATATTAGAGGGCAATAAACTCAGCCTTTGTTTGATTCACTAACTTAAATAATTGTGCCATATTCCTCTCTGTGCCTGTGCCTGCTATATATGACCAAGTCCTACGAACTGACTGAAGAACACAAAAATCAAAAAGTGTCATCTCTGCTGTCTACTGAAAAAAATTTAAACAGGGACTTGCCTGGCGGTGCAGTGGTTAAGACTCACACTCCCAATGCCGGGGGCCTGGGTTCAATCCATGGTTGGGGAACTAAGACCCTGCATGTCAAATGGTGCAGCCAAAAAAAAAAAAGAATTTAAACAAACAAATACACAGAAATAAATGCTGTGATGGAAGTATGCACAAGACACCTTGGAAGCCCAGAGAAGCACTTCTTACATGGATTACAGGGACAGATAGAGATTAAGACTTCTCAAAAAAGGTGAAAGTTTTATATATTGCTGAATCCTCAGCAATATATAGGAGTTAACCAGGCATAGAAAGAACAGAGGGACACTCTAAGACAGTGTAAACAGGATATACAAATGTATAGAACTGACAGCTTGGCACACCTGTGCTGGTGTATAATGTGATATAGAGGGAGATAAGATTGAAAATATAAGGAAAGGGTCGGATACTAAAAGATTATATTGACCAGAAAGGCTTAAATTTTATCCTTAAAACATCAAAGGTTTTTAATGAGTACTGAAATGATCAAACATGTTTTCAAAAATTACTCTGGCAAGAGTTTGCAGGACAGACTGGAGGTGACAAGAATAGTAGCAGGAAAACAGTTTGAGTCTATTTGTATAATTTGATTAAAGGAATTCCAAGAACAGAATGAAAGCAGTTGTATTATAGATGTAAGTTGAAGGACACTTGAAAGGTATTTAAAAGAGCAGTGACGGGTCTACTGAATTTAGCAACCTAGAGGCCATGTGGTTCCACAGTGAATATTTCAGGAGTGTGTGAAAGCATACCTCAGACTCACATGAGCAGAGGACTGAATAAGCAATGAAGAAGTGTAGATGAGTAGAGGCTATATGATAGTTCCTTTTCTATCAAAGTCAAGCTTCTCAAATTGGGGCAAAAGTTAAAAAAAAGATGTTCCAGGAAGAAAAGTGAGAAGGATGCGTTTCTTCCTAAAGTGGAAAGAACTGAGAATGTTTATATTCTGATAAAGATGGGGAAGTCCTAGAAGAAGGAGAATAAAAATTGAAATGAAGACCATGAGGAGTTTAAAAAGAGTAAAAAGATTCCACACAAAATATCCAATATGTAATATGGTCATTGAATTGAATTGTGTGTGATAAGGAATCCCGGACATGAGGGAAGTGTTCAGTTTAAGGCAGCTAAGGACTTAGACCACTTGCCTCCCCATCCCTTGAAGACCTTTTGTTTTCATCCCTAGGTTGACTGGGGCAAAACAGCCCATTCTACAGAACTATAACCAGTGTTTTTAAACATGCAACCACAACACACAAAGGAAGGGAATTCTTAAAGAAATGGTACTTTTCATAAAGACAAACATGGACAACATTGTCAGATCAACAGTAGGAAAATGAGGACTCACACTGAGAGATTAACATCTGGCAAAGAAAAGCCTCAGGATTAAATCCCAGAGATTAGGAACAGTATTCTACAGATGCAGTTGTAATAATGGTGAAGACTAGCACATTTCCCACCATTGTGTCCTCCGTGCCTGACATTGTGACAGTTAACAAGCAGTCATGAATTACTCCTATTTGGATATCTGAATGGAGAGTATAACATGAGCCTCACACCTCCTCCAATATGTGTCACTATCTTCTCGGTATAGGTAAGTGTGGGCTATCAGCTCTGTGCTAGTGTCTACAATGAAAGTCAACAGCTTTCTGAAGGTGCCAGAGATGCAATAGTCTAGATTCTCCAAAGAAATGCTCATTTATTTATTCATTCATTCAAAAACCATTTAGTGGGCTCTACTACATACCAGCCATGGTATTAGAACTGGGAATACAAAATCAATCAAGTTGTAATGTTTGTTTTCTATCCAGAAGCTTCCAAAGAAGACAATGACCAACTGTGAATGGGGGCATGAAACTGCTTCTCTAAGATGACAGAAACTGATGTGGATCTTGCAGAAGCATAAACTGTTTAGAGCAGTACTTCTTAAAGTTAAATGTGCACATACCTAAGGATCACATGAAAATGCAGACACTGATTCAGTAGGTCCAGCGTGGGGGTCCGAGATTCTGCATTTTACAAGTTCCCAGGTGATTCCAACTCTGCTGGTCCATGGACCATACTTGAGTAACAAGCAGTCATGGTAACTTAATAATAGGTGATGCTAAGCAGGGCACATATTTGGGAATTTTGTTCCTAAAATTTTTCTCTTCATAATATTCAATTTTTTTGTTACATCTTTTCTTAGTGTTTTTTGATTTTTTTCTACTGCAATGGTTAATTATGGTCTCAATTGGAAATGAGACCAAATGCACTTTGGATGCATTCCTTCAGACAAAGACATACCATAAATCACTGATTACTATGAGTATTCAAGTATATTTTTAATATATTTTGACTCTAAATAGCATATAACTTAGTTCCTTCAAGAAAAATTTCCAACGATCTGTTTTCTCTGATTATTAAAGCACTATTTTATTAGGATTATGAAGAGGACATAAATAGTTTCTCATGTTCTCCCGACAACTAAACTGTTCTACTTTTTTCAGTATTTAATTGGAATGATCTTAGTTATCATTGGAGTAATAAATTTGTTACCAGTACTCTGTAAAAACTAGACTAGACAAAACTAACTGAAAACTCCTATATTTAAAGACTATATCTACAATTTCTAAAAACTATCAAGAAGCTTACAATGAGGTACTCTAAGATTTTTCACACTGAAAATGAAACCAGGGGAATTCTCTGGTGGTGCAGTGGTTAAGAATCTGCCTGCCAATGAAGGGGACACGGGTCCAGGAAGATCCCACATGCCGCGGAGCAACTAAGCCCATGTGCCACAACTACTGAGTCTGTGCACTAGAGCCCACGAGCCACAATGATTGAGCCCACGTGCCACAACTACTGAAGCCCCTGCACCTAGAGCCTGTGCTCCGCAACAAGAGAAGCCACTGCAATGAGAAGCCCTCGCACCGCAACGAAGAGTAGCCCCCACTCGCTGCAACTAGAGAAAGCCCACACACTGCAACGAAGACCCAATGCAGCCAAAAATAAATAAATAAATTTATTAAAAAACAAAACAAATCCAGGAGCCACTATAGCCCAACCAACCAACCACTGATACCTGGTATCACAATCCTCACACTTAAAATGATGGTATAATACTCAGTTTGATTCCTTGCTTCTTTAGCCCCCTAAATTTACACTAGAATTACTAAGTCTCCCCTGAATATTCAGTTGCCCTACTTTTTAGAACAAGGCACAGTATAAGAAGCCCTAGGTCAGTATTTAGTATTAAATCCTCTTGCCTATTTGGTCTGCCTTAATTTTAATAGCAGATTCCCTGGTTGCCAGATGCCTTAGTCTTTACCTCATACTTCTGAACACTCATGGATTGGATTTCCTAACCCTTAATTTGAATGTCCTTTGGATGAGAGCCATAACATTAAATAACATAACATATAGATCATCACAGTTAAAATCTTTTCTCTTCCCTGCTATGTAGATACTCTTAATTTGGATTTAAATTGAATTTTTGGCTAATCCTCACAAACTGCCTGCATTTTCCATCACGAACTGAATTTAACAGTTTACATTTAGTAAAAAAAAAAAAAAATTAATGCCCAAATTTTCCATACTCTGGTATAAATTATTTACCTAATACTATGGATATGCCAAGATTTCTAATCTTGGCCTTCCCAGCATGTCTCCCTCCTCTTATCACCAAATCTATCCCATCCTTCTGTCACTCCATTCCTGTTTCTGATAATGAGGCCCCTCCTTTTTCATTCCCTAAAAAACTTTTACTGAGCACTTACTATGTCCAAAGAACTATCCTATATACAGGGATACAGAAGAGAGTCCCCATCTATGCAGAGCTTATTCTTCAAATATTATGACTCATTCTACCAGATTTGCACATAAGTTAAAACAACTTTGAACTTTATTCCAACTATATTTTATTCTTTATTTTTGAAAAGTTCAGGAATGAATCATTTTAAACCCATCATTTTGTAGAAGTCTAACTATTATTTTCTGATATATATTCCTAGATTTCTGCAAAATGTATGGATTTTAAAAATTCATAAGAAAATACTCTATAATCATTATCATACTGATAGAATCCTATATTGGAGGTTTTTTAATATTAGAAAATAACTGATACAACACTCCTTCCCAAGTAAAGAATACATTGCACAGTGTCAGTATACATTATCTAATTTTTGCTCAGATATCCAGGAATTGGGAGTTTGTTATACAAGGTAAGCTCACATTGTTGCTTCTCTAATCTGTACCATTTCTGCTCTCAAAATCAAAAAAGGAAAATGCTGTCATAAGACAACTTCCAAATATTTGAATACAACCACCCTGTCTCCCCTTAATTCTCTCTTTTCTATGTTGAAGAGCTCTAAATTTGTGGCAGGGTTTATTATAGATCCTTCACCCTCCTGATCCCTGTCCTCTGTATGCACACCACTTGCAATGTTTCATCAAAAATAGTAGCACTCTTAATAGAACAAGATAATCCAGATGGGCCAACACAGGGCACCACAAAAACTCCTGAGACCTGGATAATCTAAAATTGCAAGGGCATCACATCTTCAGTTCATACTGAGCTCATGGAAACTAAATCTTTTTTTCACATGAAATAGAAGCCAGATATCCCCGTATCTTAAACTTAATTAACCAATTCTTTATGCCTAAATAGAGTAAATTATGTTTGTCCTTGTTAATTTTTTATTGTTAGTTTCAACCCAATATTCAGTTCTAGGGAGGTTGAAACTTGACTCAATTACGTTATTAATTATCCCTCCCAATTTTTTCCATCTGAAAATATGATAAGCTTGTCATATATGACTTCACCCAAAGAATTCATAGAACTTTTTAACAGTATAAAAGCAGAAGACAACCTTGTGGCACTCCCAGATGGCAGCAAGCCATTAATCTTTTTCTTTTCTGTTTGTCCCCTGTGTAAGTATTTGAAACTAACACATGTATGCTATAAATTTTTAATAGAGAAATGGATAAAGTAGAAATGGAAGCACTCCTATTACAATCCTACTCTCCAGAGGTAAAAATGTTTAATATTTGGGTACATATTTATCGATCTAGATAGATCTATCTATCTAACTCTAACTTTACATTTTTATATTTTTTGAAAAGTAGGTAAGCACTGTAAATGTTGTTCTGCAACCTTTTTTTTCACTTAAATTATAATTAGCCTTTTTTTATACATTTAAACATTTCAAGCCTCCTCATTCTTTTTAACAGTTGCATTGTATGCCATCTTATAGTTGTACCACAATTTGTTTAATGAGTCTCTCTTTGATTAACCTACTTTACTTACAATTTTTGCTGTTATAAAATATACTACCATGTATATTTATTGTAATGTACAAATTTGGGGGGCAATACTGAGAGAATTTCTGTAGGATTCATTCTTTAAAGTAGAATTATTGGTGAAAGATGATGAAAATTTTCAGATTAAATAGATACTCCAAATTACCCTAAAAAATGATACTGAATTATATTGAATTTAACATTGGTTGAGGTATTATATATATGTCCATTTGCATACATCTCTGCCCCAAAATGAACATTATCAAGGTTTTTTTTTTTTTTAAGGATGGAATCTTTTATTTACTCATTCTCTGAATCTCCTACTTGTGCTTCCTGTTTTTCAATCAGAATAATTTAGGGCATGAACAACAGCAAATAATTATAACAGCAGCAGGAATATTTTTTTCCATAATGACTTTTTTCTAATAGTTATTGAATTAATTTAATATGGCTTTTACATTTTAAAATATTTTTTCTGATCATCTAAATAATATATTTAGAAAAAAACATATTTGTAAAGATTTTAAAAATCATTTCTGATGCCACTACCCAGAAAGGATACTTAGTACATTTTGTACTTCCTTCTTTGTCTTCCTGAATGTCTTGAGAGGTAAGATCACACTACTCTGCTTTTTAATGCACATGCTCAATTCTGAACGTTAATCATTTCTTTATAGCGGTATGTGCTACTGTTTTTAAGATTTTATTTTGGGTCAAGGTGGCTGGATTTTGTTTTCATTTTCTCTTTGAGCTTTTCACTTGTATGGTAACATTATTGTGTGTTTTATTCCAATCCTGGTCCTCCAATTTTTTTCTGTTCAATTTTTGCCATTAAAAAATGGTTTCTTTTCTGCTCTTGATGTACATATTCTCAATGGCCCATGCAACTTGATAACTTGAACTAGAATATTAATACTTTGTATTCATGTTTCATGAATACTTTGAATTAGAAGCTATTATTCATGCCCTTTGTTAACAGGGCTGATTAAATTGGAATAGCAAGTAGTGATGAGAGTTGGTGTCTTTCAACAGGCATGTCCAACAGCTTACCTAGTGGTTGGCTTGGCAGAGCTTTAGAGCATTTGAATTTTAGGTTTTTCCCAGTGTTTGCCGTGATATTCTGGCATTCTCTTTTAGGACCTAGAAGTTTTACTTAGTTGAGTTACTGGTGGCTTAAAATTCATGGAAAAATTCTGTTGATTAAGTTTAATTGCTCAGCGGAATCATTTCCAAGAGAATTAAATGTTGGCAAGCTTGATTTGTTTACAACCATGGCATTAATGTCTCAGAACATTAGTTAAGTAGGTACTAGATTTCTCTTCCGGATGAACTATTAAGACATATAAATTTAGGAAATTTGGGTGAACAAAGTTGCACTGCTTCTCCTATAAACTGATGTTCAATTGTTATTAATGTTTGGGAAAATGTTTTAGTACATGTGGTAAATTTCTCAGGTTAGTTTTCAGATTTTAAGGTGAACTTCATAAACTGGTACACACAATACAGTTAAGCTGCTTTCTGATATAATCTTTCTTTTCAAAAATGTTCTTAGTAGGCAAGTCATTCCATAACTGTTTACGGAGGTACTCCTCTACCTTCTTTTACAGATAAGAAGTGTCCATCCACAGAGGCCCCTCAAAAGGGTAACTTATTAGGCTTATAATTTGAACATGTAATTAAAAATTCATCCTTTGTATATTCTCCATGGTGCTTTCACAGTTCTGCAGAAGTTGTGTTTTTTTTTTTTTACATCTTTATTTGAGTATAACTGTTTTACAATAGTGTGTTAGTTTCTCCTTTTCAACAAAGTGAATCAGTTATACATATACATATGTTCCCATATCTCTTCCTTCTTGCATCACTCTCCCTCCAACCCTCCCTATCCCACCCCTCTAGGTGGTCACAAAGCACAGAGGTGAACTCCCTGTGCTATGTGGCAGCTTCCCACTAGCTATCTAATTTACATTTGGTAGTGTGTATATGTCCCTGCCACTCTCTCACATTGTCACCACTTACCCTTCCCCCTCCCCATATCCTCAAGTCCATGCTCTAGTAGGTCTGTGTTTTATTCCCGTCCTACTACTAAACTCTTCATGACATTTTTTTTTTCTTAGATTCCATATATATGTGTTAGCATACGGTATTTATCAAGGTTTTAATGTGTGTCACTATGACAGGAAAATGCTTATCTGATTTATTTAGGTTTTTTAAATTTATCAGTGAATTTGTGTTTTAATACTTGACAGTCATTTAAATTTCTTCTATTAGTTGTCAGATTCTGTCTTTTTCATGTTTTCCTATTGGGGTGTCTTTTTTTAATGATTTTTAAGGGCTCTTTGAATTACAGAGGTCGTAATTTTGTAATATATTTCCCCAAGTCTGAATATGTTCTTGCTTCATTTCTGTATTTTTGTTGTGATATAGAATTTTTGTCATATAGTTAAATTTTTAACTTCTAAAAATCATTTCTGAGTTTCATATTATACCTTGATAAGCCTTCCCTACTACCTAAGTATTAAGGAAAAATATTTTTTTCCAATACTTTGTGATTTCATTGTATATAAGTACATGTTTAACCTAACTAAAATTTGTATAGCATATTAAATCTATAATGTATTAATTCTTCCACTTAATTAAATATAAAAATACCTGTTATTCAGGCACCCCCAGTGATCTCAAGCAATAATTTTTCATTACCCAGTTATTGACAACCTCTTAAACGAAACTACTAATTTGTAAGAAAGTTAATATAGAACATTTTTTTTTTCAAATCTAGATGACCACAATATCCTTAAATGAGCTTTAAAGAAAAAAGAAAACAAACAAACAAAAAAACCAGATCTCTGGAGCTCACCACTGAAGATTCTGATTTAGTATGGATGGCATGTGGCATTGATGATACTTTTACAAAATATTCCAGGTGATTTTGATAATTTGCCTAAATGTTATGTATGTTTTTTACCCATTCCTATAGAATTTACACTTCAGAGTCTTAGACTACCAGCATTAGATTTTCTGAGGAAAACATTTTAAATGCATATAACTAGGCTGTGTTCCAGATACACTGACTTAGTATATTGAGAAGGACTAGAAATTCCAGTCATAATTGCAGTATCAGTAATACTAACTCTAATACTAAGAAGTATCATTGAAGAAGAATGCAGAAATAGACTGATTACAGTAACAGTAATATTTATTCTACACTTAGTTTAAGCAAAACAGCCTCATCCATTATCAATTTTACTGGAGTGTGGTTTTGTTTCTATCTAATTTGAGGTATGAATATATAATTTTCAAAGACCTAACATTTAAGTCATGTATACTCAGTCATAGATTTAAATCTATTTAAATACAATTACAGTAAAATTAATTTAAGATGACACTGAAGATCCATAAGAAGTTGCTTTTTCCTTAAAAAGCAGACTTTGATTGCCAATTGGATCTTTGATTGTCAATTTACTATCTCTACAGTGAAGCCACTCAAAAAATGGATAATTATCCAATGAGTTAAAGTATTATCTATTATCACCTTCCAGGATGTAATGGTTAATTTTATATGACAACTTGTCTAGGACACAGTACGCAGATTTTTGGTCAAACATTAGTTTATATATTGTTTGAAAATGAGAACATTCAAATCAATAGACTTTTAATAAAGCAGACTACCTGCAAAACATGGGTGAACCTCATATGACCAAACAGCTGAGGGCCTTAAGAGGAGAAAGACTGACATCCCCAGAGGAAGAATGAATTCTGTCTGCAGTCTACCTTCGGACCTGAGCTGCAGCATCATCTCTTCCCTAAGTCTCGTGCCTACTGGGTAGATTTTGGACTTACCATCCTCAACAATCATGTAAGCGAATTCCTTAAAATTTTGTTCTCGTGGGCGCCCTCCCCCACCCTCTCTCCCTACATATATGTATACAATACATATGTATATGTGTACAAATACACATATATACACATATACATACGCACACACATCCTATTTATTTTGTTTCTCTGGAGAACGCTAGTTAATACACAGAAACTACTGCAAAAAACAAACTCCACATTTGCCAACTCTCAGGCTTCAATGTTCAGCCACAGTTGTACTTTCCCTCACTAGTATTTAATAATTTTGTTTAAGTTAAGAAGGGGCTTACCACTAGAGTATATTTTGCTCTCCTTCTCCCCAAAATGATCCAATGCTTACTCGATCAAAGTGGATCAGAATGGATGTCATTTGGATAAAATGAGGTTTGAACTGTTTTTTTAAATTACACCAGATCTTCAATTTCCTTCTCTCTAGTATTATCAATAACTCTAGGAAGTTCTACAGTTTTTTAAAAATAATTAATTTTGAATTTCAAAGTTATCAATTTATTGCTATGTTCTAGGTAAGATGGACTAAGTACACTTCTTCCTGCATCACTGAACACAGCTAGAAAACTCAGACAGAAAACACAGAACAGATTTTTGAGAACTCTAAAAATTAGACAGTAGCAGGTAGAACAGAGAACACGAGAATTATAAGGGCCAGCAAACTAGTGATAAATTTACCTCTTTTTTCTTCTGACATCCCCTGGTCAGAATAGTAACACAGTAAAATACCCAAATGTGAGCACTGTAGTACAAACAGAACTCCAGGGAAAAAAACTTCCATTTCTGACTCAAAGAACAGGAAATAGAACTCCTAATGCTCAGAAACAATGCAGAAATCCCCTTATTTTTTTCTTTCCTCTGTTCTTTCATACTCCAGCCCCCAACAAACCCATGGCAGTGGTAACAGTTGTAGCCACAGGAACCCAAAAAAGTCAAAATTCTGAGGGACGGGAACCTTCCTCTCTGGTGGAGCTGCAGTTCAAAGTGGGTGGGGAAACTCCCACTACTTTTTTCCTTCTCTATCTTCACATCACTAGGTCCTCGATGCAGGCTCAAAAAAGGAAGTGTGCAACAGAATAAGTAGACTACCAAGTTTCTGGCCTGAGGCCTAAAAGGGAAAGCCCCAGAAAATTGGAAAGTTCCAGGGTGATGACAGAGAGCAAAAAACTCAAAGAAACAACCCAAAATGGTTGTTTAGAAACTTCAGGGCTCTTTCCCAGCTGCACAGGTGTAGATCTGAACCTAATTAGCATAACAAAGATTTTGAAAACTGAATTAATGAGCAGACCACCAGCCAGGTTCCAACCAGAGCATTGGGTGGTACATAGCCAGGAAAAATCCAAAAAGTACTACAAAAGCTTCCGAAACTGAACTGATATTAGAAACACGGCCCACTGAAGGCTAGGTGGAACTTGTGGCCTGAACATAAGCAGGTTGATTTTCTGCTAAAACATAAGGATCAATACTCTCAATAGGATTAAACAAGACCAGAGTCTCATTAAATATTCAAAATATCCAGGATACAATCCAAAATTAATTGGCATATGAAGAACCAGAAAAACTGCCACTCGTGGGAAAAGACAAACACAGATGCCAACACCAAGATGACACACATGTTGGAATAATCTGACAAAGACTTCAAAGCAGCCATTATAAAAAGTGTGAATTAGCAATCTTGAATACTCTTAAACTGAATTTTAAAATAGAATGTCTCAGTGAAGCAACAGAAGATATAAAGAAGAACAAAATGGAAATTTTAGAATTGAAAAATACAATAACGGGGTGAAAAACTCAATGAATGGACTCAATAGCAGAATGTTAATAACAGATGAGAGTCAGTAAATTCAAAGATAGATCAACTGAAATTATTCAATCTGATCAATACAGAGAAAAAGTTTTCTTAAAAATGAGAAGAACTACAGAGACTATGGGACAATAAAAAGAAAAGCTTAACATGTGTGTCATCAGAGTTACAGCAAGAAAAGAGAAAGTGCAGAGCTGAAAAAGTATTTGAAGAAATAATGGTCCTAAACATCTCAAGTGAAGCAAAAGGTATCTATAAATTCAAGAAGCTGAGCAAGCCTTAAACCTAAAGAAATCCATGTCCATGTGTATTATAATCAAACTATTGAACACTAAAAGCAAAAATAAATCTTGAAAGCAGCCAGAGAAAACAACATATTAACTATGGAACAATGACTCAAAAAATGGACACTTATGGAGATTTCTCATCAAAAACCATGCATACCAAAAGAAAATAGAACAAAATTTTTTAAATTCTGAAAGAAAAGAAGTGTCAACCCAGAATTCCATATCCTTCAGGAATGAAGCTGAAATAAACACATTCTCAATTTATGTATATATAGTTTATAAACAAACTACAGCATAAATGGAAAGCAATAAGGTAGTAAGATCTCTACATTCCAATTGAAATAGTAAAATATTGATTCTAAGTAAACTGTGAAAAGTTTAGTATTTTGTAATCACCAGAGCAACCACTAAAAATAAAAAATAAAAATAATTAAATGAAAATGAATGTTAAAAAATATTCAAATAACCCAAAAGAAGGCAAGAAAGGAAATGAAAAACAGAAGGAACAAACATAAAACAAATAGTAAAGTGACAGACCTAGGTCCAAACATATCAAAAAATCACATTATTTTTAAATGATCTAAACATGCAATTAAAAGGTAATCTATCAAAATAGATAAACAAACATGACCCATCTATATGCTATCTAAAAGAAACCCACTCCAAACATCACAACATAGGTGGGTTAAAAGTAAAAGAATGGAAAAAGATATACTATACTATTAAACACTGAACAATGGTAATTGGATTCACTAAATTACAATCAGACAAAGCTATCTTTAGAGCAGTGGTCTCCAACCTTTTTGGCACCAGGGACCAGCTTCGTGTTAGACAATTTTTCCACGGACCGGGGCCAGGCGTGGTTTCCAGATGATTCAAGTGCATTTCATTTATTATGCACTTTAATTATATTTTTATTACATTGTAATATATAATGAAATAATTATACAACTCACCATAATGCAGGATCACTGGGAGCCCTGAGCTTGTTTTCCTGCAACTAGATGGTCCCATCTGGGGGTGATGGGAGACAGTGACACCTGAAGTGTGTTGCTCTGTCCAGTCCACTCCATAATCTTGTTTTGGCTGCTGTCACTGAAGAAAACCCTGCTTCACAAAGATAGGATGCTGGAAATGGAAGCAGGCTTGTCAGTGCTTTTGTGGCAATCTCAGGATATTCCACTTTGACTTTAATACAGAATGTATGGAGATTTGAAGTTGTCTCAGACGTACTTTTAAGGCCACCATCATTTGCAATCTCAAGATGTTGATCCTCTTCTAGAATGGACAAAGTTGACTCACCGGGCTTATTCACAAATGGGTCGCAGATCCATTCCTTCCCGTTTCAGGGGTCTTTTGCAGTTGGGAAGTAATGCTCAAACTCTTCTGAAAGCTGAGATAGATGATCATGCACCAGCTGGGAGAAAGAAGGCCCTGGCTCAGCCTCTTTCAAAATCTCCTCTAATGTTTGAAACATGTCAAAAATCCCAATGTTCACTCGTCGCCCCCATAATTCCAGTTTGGTTTTGAATGCAGCCACTCTACCTGCTGACTTGAACACAGCTGTCATTCTCCCCTGAAGTGACAGACTGAGTTCATTGAGCAGGTTGAATATGTCACATAAGTAAGCAAGTTTTGTGACCCATTCTGTGTCACTGAAATGTGCTGCCAGTGGTGACTGTTTTTCTAAAAGAAATCTCTGGAGTGGCTCTCGTAACTCGAAAACTCTGGCCAGTGATCTACCTTTAGAAAGACATCTCACTTTTGTGTACAAGAGAAGGCGTGTATGTTCTGTGTCCATCCCCTCACAGAGCTGTGTGAACAGACGTGAATTAAGGGCATGTACTTTAATGTGTTTGATAATTTTAATCACATCCTGCAAAACGTTAAGTTCAGGTGACATTTTTTGGCTAGCCAGCATTTCTCTATGGATGACACAGTGCATAGACTCACATTCAGAAGTGACCTCTTTGACCCGAGTAGTGAAACCAGAAAGCTGTCCAATCATGGTAGCCGCTCCATCTGTGCATATACCCACACAAAATGACCAATTCAGTTTTCCTGATATGTAATCATTCAAAGACTTGAATAGGTCTGCAGCTGTGGTGTTGGTTGGCAACAAAAGTGCATGTAACATAACCTCATGCACATTCTCCTGAAAAACATATCACACAAAAACAAGCACCGTTGCCTCGTCATCAACATCAGTAGACTTGTCAACCTGGATTGCGTACCATGGTGACTCATTAATCCTAACAATTGTGCCTCAATATCCACTGCTATTTCATCAATTCATCTAGTTACGGTGCTAGCCAAAAGAGGAACACATGCCACCTTTTGAACTGCAGCCTCTCCTAAAAGTTCATGACAAATGTCCTTATCAGCAGGCAGGATCAACTCTTCACCAATAGTAAAGGGCTTCTTAGGTTTAGCAATGTGGTTAGCTACTAAGAATGTGCTCTCAGTGCAGACACATTTGATGAAATGGTGGCCTTCAATAATTGTTTCTGTTCTTTGTGTTCACGTTTTTTCTTTTTTTCTTTTGAAAAATTCCAAAAGCTTGTCTTTTAATTCAGGGTGCTTGGTTTCCATGTAGCAAAGCATTTTGGAAGGTTTCATGGCTTCATTGGATAGCCAGTCGCCACATATTATACAAGGCAGGCTTTGAGAATGTGAAGCATCTGTTACAATGAACACATAAGTTAAGTAGGACTCTTGGTATTTTCTTTTAAATGCAGCTTTCTTTTTGTTGGCAGTCTTAGAGACTTCTGCTGTCTTATCTTGGGTCTTTCCCCCATTTCAAAGAAGCTCTCCAGCGACATTTGTTTTTTTACTCATTTTGGCTAGGGTTAGCTTGTGAGCTTACTAAAACTGTGACTGAGACAAGTGCGCAGCGTGGGAAAGAGGCATGGACGGAAGTGGTTAAATAAAATAATGGGCAGGCTGCACGTGGACTAAAATAAGTGTCAGATTCTGACTTAAAGCCTGCCACCAGATGCAGCTGTACAACTGAAGTACATGAACTCACTTGTCATTATACAGCCTGCCACCAGATGCAGCTTAATTGTCACTTGCCACTCACTGATAGGTTTTTGATATGAGTCTGCAAGCAATTGATTTATTATGGTCTCTGTGCAGTCAAACCTCTCTGCTAATGATAATCTGTATTTGCAGCTGCTCCCCAGCGCTAGCGTCACTGCCTCAGCTCCACCTCAGATCATCAGGCATTAGATTCTCATAAGGAGTGTGCAACCTAGATCCCTCGCATATGCAGTTCACAGTAGGGTTCATGCTCCTAGAAGAATCTAATGCTCCTGCTGATCTGACAGGAGGTGGAGCTCAGGCAGTAATGTGAGTGATGGGGAGCGGCTGTAAATACAGATGAAGCTTCATTCGCTCACCCGCCGCTCACCTCCTGCTGTACGGCCCAGTTCCTAACAGGCCACAGATAGGTACCAGTCCACCTGGGTGTTGGGGACCCCTGCTTTTGTGTAAAAACGTTACCAGGGATAAAGAGGGGCATTCTATAATGATAAAAGTTTTAGTCTATCAAGAAGTTATACCAATCCTAAATGTTTATGCACCCAAAAACTGAACTACAAAATACGTGAAGCAAAAACTGACAGAATGAAAAGAAATAGATAAATCCACAATTACAGTTAGAGATTTCAACACTTCTCACTCAGTGACATATAGACAGAAATTCAGTAAAAACTGAACAATGTCACAATGCTACAGATTTCTCAACTGACTTGTGGAACTCCCTGGGAGTATTTTAACTGTACCATTCTCCTCTAATTTAAACTACTTTCCTTCACTCCAACTCACAAATCTTCTAAATCTACTAGGAACTACCAGTACCAAGTAAAGAAGAGTAAATTTTTTTTAAGTTTATTTTCCTGCATAGCTTTATTTTAAATGTTTTAAATTTTAAAATATTTCAAAAATGTATACAAAATTTATAGGTGAATTATGAAAACAATTATAACCAACTTGGGTTTTGGAAATAGAATGTTGTCTGTTTGCCCCTCCCGAAATATACCTCTCTACCTTCCAACTATAGATAAACATTCTGTTTTCTATGAATAATTCATTCTTGTTTTGCAATTTATGAACCGTAAATAGTAGTTTGATTCTTCCAGATTCTCAATTGCATAAAATTTAAATCATACTGCACCTATCCTTTAGACTTTCCCTGTTTTACTCATTATTATGTATATGTTCACCCATATTAGGAGATGTATCACATATTATTCTATTTTGTGAATATACCAAAATGTTAAAATTCTGATGGACTCTCCAGTTGTTTCCAGTTTGGGGTTATTTTTTAAAAAGCTACCATGAACATGTGATACATACAAGGTTTATTTTAAAATATACAAACAAGAATGGGGTTGCTAAGTCATTAGATATGTACATATTTAACTTTCCTAAATAATACCAAACCCATATTCCACAGTGGTTGCACCAGATTACAATCCACCAAATTCCTATTTTTCCATATTCTTACCAACATTTGGTACTTCTGACAATTTAATTTCTTCTAATTTGATGCATATGATAGCTCATTGTGATCAAAAATCACATTTTCCTAATTACTAATAAGGTTGAGAATCTTATTATATGTTTATTAGCTGTTTGGATTTCCTCCCTTGTCACTTAATCACTCTTAAAATTATTTTAGAGGTCTTTCCTGGTGGCGCAGTGGTTGAGTCTGCCTGCCGATACAGGGGACACGGGTTCGTGCCCCAGTTAGGGAGGATCCCACATGCCGCGGAGCGGCTAGGCCCATGAGCCATGGCCGCTGAGCCTGCACGTCCAGAGCCTGTGCTCTGCAATGGGAGAGGCCACAACAGTGAGAGGCCTGCGTACCGAAAAAAAAAAAAAAAAAAAAAAAAAAATTCTTTTAGAATCTTGGGTTTTACGCTTACTCTTTCCCTGGCAGTTTCTGAGAATAAAAATTGCCATTGATATTGGTTTTCAGATCTCTGTAGCCATTTAATATCACCTCCAAACGTTCATAAAAGAGTTGCATTCCCAAGAGGCACCAAGTGTTCCCCACCTAACCAACATATCTAATTTCATACCACTATACAATCTCCTCTAGAAATAACTGAGTGTCACCTTCCAACAAAACACCACCTCACTCAATGGTATCTCATTCCATTACACATTTATTTCTAAAGAAGACATATTAGGATCTGAAGTATTCTGTAGAATAAATATCT
Organism: Kogia breviceps; assembly: GCF_026419965.1. Classification (NCBI taxonomy): domain Eukaryota; kingdom Metazoa; phylum Chordata; class Mammalia; order Artiodactyla; family Physeteridae; genus Kogia; species Kogia breviceps. Next base: position 71,975,809 of record NC_081312.1, read on the forward strand.
TGAAGACTGAAGGATTAATGGAAATAATTCATTTTCTATCCTTATCATCTCATTTTAGACAGGAAAAATAAAGACTCAGAAATGTAAGCAAAACAAGATCTAGAATGTAGGATTATTTATTTTAATGATCTTTTCCAAAATTATAGATAAAATGGGAAAATTAATTTTCTAATTATGAAAAAAATAAATATTGATATAGGGACTTTAAGCAATAAGAAAATAAACAAAGAAAATACAATTCATCCAATTTCCCACAAACTGAAAAGTAGCCAGAGTATATTTTCTTGGAATAAACTTCTAAATATCTTTCTCTCTCTCTCATTCTTTATCTGGCAATTAGGTTATTTCTAACTCTATTGTAAACATTATAATGAATGGCCTCTAACATATATCATTCCACATTTATGTCATGTTTTCCTTATGAAAAATTCCTAGAAAAATTTCTGTGTTAAAACACACTCATATTTTAGTAGTTTATGCTCATTAACAAACTTCCCTGTAGGAAGTACCAGTTTACTATAAGAGTGCTGGTTGCCTCATGCCCTTACTTACTCTGAATATTATCAATCTTTTTAATATTTGCCAATCTGACAAGCAAAAATGTGAGAAATCATTGTTTTGTGTGTATTTCCTTGAATACCAGTTATGTCAACATGTCACAATATGTGAAAATGTGTCTCTCTTGACATGCTTTAGCATCTAGAATTAAGCATGTGACACAATGCAGCCATTTAGTAGCTGCTATCCAGAAAAATTAACACAGGGGGAGTAACATAAGAGTTAATGGTTTAGACTGAGGGTCTGTGAAGCAGCTACCAAGAAGGTGAAAAGCAAGTAGTAAGGAATAAAATATCCAAAGATGTGGAGTCCAGCAGCATATGAGCTAACTGTCCAATGGTATCAGGTCCAGCAGTGTGACATGCCCAGTGATAATTATGACAATGGTGATATCCTAAGCAAACACTTCCCATAGCAAGACCTTGGCTGTTCAGACTTCCTGAGATCATACCCAGTCCTGGTTCTCAACCTTCATGTTGATTATGTGAGGTACCAGACACCTTTTTTACGATTAATTAAGCAGAATCAATTACCATCTATGCTTCCACTTCCTGGTTCATTCCATGACTTTCTTTCCTTCTAACTATTTCCAAACCCTCTACCATTTGATTATATAATTGTTATCTTTTTGAACTAATATATAAATTAATAAAAACATGTTCACTTCTGTCATTAATTTGTATAAAAAAATTTCATACATAATTTTCAGATACATATTTGATGAATTTGCTTCAGGAAATTATTAAACAAGTAAGAGATTAAGTCTGCAGTCTAAGATGCCTTAAGAATTTTAGATTTGCAATACAATTTTCTTTGCATTTTAAAAGGAAAAATATGATTAACTCAAAAAGTAAATTTCTTATTCACCTACCTTGTTAATAAAGAAACATTAAAGCATTATTTAAGATAGGTGTCATTCATACACATGTTGGAAGCAGCAAAGACACTGCTGTACTGGAAAGACAAGTACATAACTTTATTGAAAGTAAGTTTTCCTCTATATAATTATCAACTATAAAATGTCACAAATTTTGAAGAAAGAAGAAAATGAATGATTCTTCAATTAAAAACCCCACATAATGAAAAATAATTTGCAAATTTAATTTGACACTTATAGACATCTGAAGAAACATTTGGTAAATTTAGAGACGTTTCACTGGAGTTTCAGAACTCCTTACTGCATATTTCACTCTTTAAAAGCAAAGGAAAATCATTATTTACAATGACATTTTCTCCCAATAATTAAAACTAAAATCTTACTTTTAATAACATTTAACTGTACTATACTTTTTAATAATCATTATCTCTTCGTAGGTACAAAATTCCAAAAAGTTATACCCGCTAGACGGGGGAGGGGGGGACCAGGCCACACAGCAGGAGCTGAGCAGTGGGCAGACAAGCAAAGCTTCATTTGCTGCTTCCCATCACTTGCATTACTGCCTGAACCATCCCCCTCCTCCCCATCCCCGTCGATCGAAAAACTGTCTTCTACAAAACCAGTCCCTGGGGCCAAAAAGGTTGGGGACCACTAAGTTGGACAAAAAGGCAAATTGACTTTCTTCATTAACATTCTAATTACCTGGCCCAATTAATCTTGGGCTTAGCTATGTGATTTACTCTGGCTAATGGAAGGGGAGTGGATGTAACATATGATGAAGAAAAAGCTTTGAGCACTTGTGGCTGGGCTCAGTTACTAGCTATCTTACTTATACCATGAGAACTGCATGGCCCAAACAGAGACCGCTTCTTCCACCTAATTCCTCAAATGAAAAAGACACAGGAAAAAAGAGCAGAGTTGTCACTGACCAGCAGAGGCCTGAAGCTAAAATGTAATGAGAGTAACCGCTATAACTTTGTTATATAAAATCTTTACTATTATAACAACTGATTTTGAGAGATGTTTGTTATACATCATAACGTAATGCAAGCTGACTAATAAATGTGGTACTGGCCCTCATTTTGATTCATCCTACCTAACAGAACAGATAATTCTATGTATTACTTGTTTAAAAATTAATAATAGACATTCACAGAAAGATAGACAAGATGAAAAGGCAGAAGGCTATGTAGCAGATGAAGGAACAAGATAAAACCCCAGAAAAACAACTAAATGAAGTGGAAATAGGCAATCTTCCAGAAAAAGAATTCAGGATAATGATAGTGAAGATGATCCAGGACCTCGGAAAAGAGTGGGGGCAAAGATCGAGAAGATGCAAGAAATGTTTAACAAAGACATAGAAGAATTAAAGAACAAACAAACACAGATGAACAATACAATAACTGAAATGAAAACTATACTAGAACGAAACAATACCAGAACAACTGCGGCAGAGGAACGGATAAGTGACCTGGAAAACAGAATGGTGGAATTCACTGCTGCAGAACAGAATGAAGAAAAAAGAATGAAAAGAAATGAAGACAGCCTAAGAGACCTCTGGGACAACATTAAACACAACATTTGCATTATAGGGGTCCCAGAAGGAGAAGAGAGAGAGAAAGGACCAGAGATAATATTTGCAGAGATTATAGTCAAAAACTTCCCTAACGTGGAAAGGAAATAGCCACCCAAGTCCAGAAATGCAGCGAGTCCCATACAGGATAAACCCAAGGAGAAACACGCTGAGACACGTAGTAATCAAATTGGCAAAAATTGAAGACACACAAAAAAAATTATTGAAAGCAACAAGGGAAAAATGACAAATAAAATACAAGGGAACTCCCATAAGGTTAACAGCTGATTTCTCAGCAGAAATTCTACAAGCCAGAAGGCAGTGGCGTGATATACTTAAAGTGATGAAACGGAAGAACCTACAACCAAGATTACTCTACATGGCAAGGATCTCTTTCAGATTTGATGGAGAAATCAAACGCTTTACAGAAAAGCAAAAGCTAAGAGAATTCACCACAACCAAACCAGCTCTACAACAAATGCTAAAGGAACTTCTCTAAGTGGGAAATACAAGAGAAGAAAAGGAGCTACAAAAACAAACCCAAAACAATTAAGAAAATGGTCATAGGAACATACATATCAATAATTACCTTAAATGTGAATGGATTAAATGCTCCAACCGAAAGACAAAGGCTTGCTGAATGGATACAAAAATAAGACCCATCTATATGCTGTCTACAAGAGACCCACTTCAGACCTAGGGACACATACAGACTGAAAGTGAGGGGATGAAAAAGATATTCCATGCAAATGGAAATCAAAAGAAAGCTGGAGTAGCTATACTCGTATCAGATAAAATAGACTTTAAAATAAAGAATATTATAAGAGACAAGAAGGGATACTACATAATGATCAAGGGATCAATTCAAGAAGAAGATATAACAATTATAAATATATATGCACCCAACATAGGAGCACCTCAATACATAAGGCAACTGCTAACAGCTATAAAAGAGGAAATTGACAGTATCACAATAATAGTGGGGGACTTTAACACCTCACTTACACCAATGGACAGATCATCCAAAATGAAAATAAATAAGGAAACAGAAGCTTTAAATGATACAACAGACCAGATAGATTTAATTGATATTTATAGAACATTCCATCCAAAAACAGCAGATTACACTTTCTTCTGAAGTGCGCAGGAACATTCTCCAGGATAGATCACATCTAGGGTCAAAAATCAAGTTTCGGTAAATTTAAGAATATTGAAATCATATCAAGCATCCTTTCTGACCACAACACTATGAGATTAGAAATGAATTACAGGGGAAAAAACGTAAAAAAAACAAACACATGGAGGCTAAACACTATGTTACTAAATAACCAAGAGATCACTGAGGAAATCAAAGAGAAAACCAAAAAATACCTAGAGAAAAAAGACAATGAAAACACAACGATCCAAAACCTATGGGATGCTGCAAAAGCATTCTAAGAGGGAAGTTTATAGATCTACAAGCCTAACTCAAGAAACAAGAAAAATCTGAAATAAACAATCTAACACTACACCTAAAGGAACTAGAGAAGAAGAAAAAACAAAACCCAAAGTTAGCAGAAGGAAAGAAATCATAAAGATCAGACCAGAAATAAATGAAATAGAAACAAACAAAAGAATAGCAAAGATCAATAAAACTAAAAGCTGGTTCTCTGAGAAGATAAACAAAATTGATAAACCATTAGCTAGTCTCATGAAGAAAAAGAGGGAGAGGACTCAAATCAATAAAATTAGAAATGAAAAAGGAAAAGTTACAACAGACACCACAGAAATACAAAGCACCCTAAGAGACTACTACCAGCAACTCTATGCCAATGAAATGGACAACATGGAAGAAATGGACAAATTCTTACAAAGGTATAACCTTCCAAGACTGAACCAGGAAGAAATAGAAAATATGAATAGACCAATCACAAGTAATGAAATTGAAACTGTGATTAAAAATCTTCCAACAAACAGAAGTCCAGGACCAGATGGCTTCACAGGTGAATTCTATCACACATTTACAGAAGAGCTAACACCCATCCTTCTCAAACTCTTCAAAAAAATTGCAGAGGAAAACTCCCAAACTCATTCTATGAGGGCACCAGCACCCTGATACCAAAACCAGACAAAGATACTACAAAATAAGAAAATTGCACACCAATATCACTGGTGAATATAGATGCAAAAATCCACAACAAAATACTAGCAAACAGAATCCAACAAGACAATAAAAGGCTCATAGGGCTTCCCTAGTGGCGCAGTGGTTGAGAGTCCACCTGCCAATGCAGGGGACACGGGTTCGTGCCCCGGTCCAGGAAGATCCCACATGCCGTGTAGCGGCTGGTCCCGTGAGCCACGGCTGCTGAGCTTGTGCGTCTGGAGCCTGTGCTCTGCAACAGGAGAGGCCACAACAGTGAGAGGTCCGCATATCACAAAACAAACAAACAAACAAAGAAAAGGATCATATGCCATGATCAAGTGGGATTTATCCCAGGGATACAAGGAATCTTCAATATACGCAAATCAATCAATGCGATACACCATATTAACAAATTAAAGAAGAAAGACCATATGATCATCTCAATAGATACAGAAAAAGCTTTTGACAAAATTCAACACCCATTTCAGATAAAAACCCTCCAGAAAGTGGACATAGAGAGAACCTACTTCAACAGAATAAAGGCCATATATGACAAACCCACAGCAAACGCCATTCTGAATGGTGAAAAACTGAAAGCATTCCCTCTAAGATCAGGAACAAGAAAAGGATGTCCACTCTCACTGCTATTATTCAACATAATTTTGGAAGTCCTAACCATGGCAATCAGAGAAGAAAAGGAAATAAAAGGAATACAAATTGGAAAAAAAGAAGTAAAACTGTCACTGTTTGCAGATGACATGATACTATATAGAGAGAATCCTAAAGATGCCACTAGAAAACTACTAGAGCTAATCAATAAATTTGGTAAAGTTGCAGGATACAAAATTAATGCACAGAAATCTCCTGCATTCCTATACACTAATGATGAAACATCTGAAAGAGAAATTAAGGAAACATTCCCATTTATCACTGCAACAAAAAGAATAAAATACCTAGGAATAGACTTTCCTAGGGAGACAAAAGACCTACATGTAGAAAACTATAAGACACTGATGAAAGAAATTAAAGATGACGCAAACAGATGGAGAGATATACCATGTTCTTGGATTGGAAGAATCAATATTGTGAAAATGACTATACTACCCAAAGCAATCTACAGATTCAATGCAATCACTAACAAGTTACCAATGGCATTTTTTACAGAACTAGAACAAAAAATCTTAAAATTTGTATGGAGACACAAAAGACCCCGAATAGCCAAAGCAGTCTTGAGAGAAAAACATGGAGCTGGAGGAATCATACTCTCTGACTTCAGACTATACTACAAAGCTACAGTATCAAGACAATATGGTACTGGCACAAAAACAGAAACATAGATCAATGGAACAGGATAGAAAGTTCAGAGGCAAAACCATGCACCTATGGTCAACTAATCTATGACAAAGGATGCAAGGATATACAATGGAGAAAAGACAGTCTCTTCAACAGTGGTGCTGGGAAAACTGGACAGCTACATGTAAAAGAATGAAATTAGAACATTCCCTAACACCATACACAAAAATAAACTCAAAATGAACTAGAGGCCTAAATGTAAGACCGGACACTATAAAACTCTTAGAGGAAAACATAGGAAGAACACTCTTTGACATAAATCACAGCAAAATCTTTTTTGATCCACCTACTAGAGTAAGGAAAATAAAAACAAAAATTAAAAAATGGGACCTAATGAAATTCAAAGTTTTTGCACAGCAAAGGAAACCATAAACAAGATGAAAAGACAACCCTCAGAATGGTAGAAAATATTTGCAAATGAATCAATGGACAAAGGATTAATCTCGAAAATATATAAGCAGCTCATGCAGCTCAGTATTAAAAAGACAACCCAATCCAAAAATGGGCAGAAGACTTAAATAGACATTTCTCCAAAGAAGACATACAGATGGCCAAGAAGCACATGAAAAGCTGCTCAACATCACTAATTATTAGAGAAATGCAAATCAAAACTACAATGAGGCATCACCTCACACCAGTTAGAAAGGGCTTCATCAGAAAATCTACAAACAACAAATGCTGGAGACGGTGTGGAGAAAAGGGAACCCTCCTTGCTCTGTTGGTGGGAATGTAAACTGACACAGCCACTGTGGAGAACAGTATGGAGGTTCCTTAAAAAACTAAAAACAGAATTACCATATGATCCAGCAATCCCACTACTGGGCATATACCCAGAGAAAAACCACAATTCAAAAAGACGCATGCACCCCAATGTTCCATGCAGCACTATTTACAATAGCCAGGTCATGGTAGCAACCTAAATTCCCATCAACAGACGAACGGATAAAGAAGATATGGTACATATATACAATGGAATATTACTCAGCCCTAAAACGAATGAAATTGGGTCATTTGTTGAGACATGGATGGATCTAGAGACTGTAATACAGAGTGAAGTAAGTCAGAAAGAGTAAAACAAAAATCGTATATTAACGCATATATGTGGAACCTAGAAAAATGGTATAGATGAACTGGTTTTCATCGCAGAATTGAGACACAGATGTAGAAAACAAACGTATGGACACCAAGCGGGGGAAGCGCAGGGGGGTGGGGTGGGGGGGTGATGAATTGGGCAATTAGGATTGACATGTATACACTAATGTGTATAAAATTGATGACTAATAAGAACCTGCTGTATAAAAAAATAAATAAAATTTAAAAATTTAAAAATAATAATGAGAGCAGCTATCTTAATATCAGTCTTTTCAACAGAATTCCTATTATTTATTGTAATTGGAACAGATTAAATCACATACTATCCCTGAATTAGGTGAGGAATATGTAATGAGATACATATATTTTAATCCTACATACTCCACTCCTGGCATCTACTGTGGAAGTAAGTTCCTTAAAACTGCAAGGACCTCTGAATCAAAACTGAGGCCTACTGGAAACTGAGAAGTGGGAAATAATTTATCAGAAAATAGTTAATAGATATTTTTTACACTATTAAACAAGATATTTTTAATGACTCATAAACAATATTGAGAACTTTAAAGAAAATGTAGCCATAGTTTATGTTTGAAAATGCTTAAAACATAGAAATGTAATTTAGATTAGTGGTCATTAAATGACTCATTAGTCATCTGTAATAAGACTGTACTAATTTCTATAAGAGTAAAGAAGTGAAATTTCACAAGGGCAGGATTATATATAACATTCTAACTATATATATATATATAAAGTATCAGAGTTGCTGGAAAAAGGAAAATGCCAATGAGTTTAAAAGATATTCTGGCATTATTTCCACTACACACATAACCACTAAAGAGTTACATGATTAGTCTGAGACAGAAGTCACTAAAAAATATTCTTGAAACAGTGAGAAGGTTATGAAGATTATCTTGATACTCGTACACCTACTTAAGTCTGTGGTGCATTTCAAATTAACTAATGGAGATAGCTAACAGAGAACATTTCATCACTTGTATCTTCAAAACATATATTGTCTTACACCAAAATTAAATACATATACATCATGCACTATGTCTATTTCACTTTATTTATTTACCAGTATTAGCCAGAACAAGAATGTATGTATTTTTTTTCTACTTTTAAGTTTACTAGACTGAGATTTTTAACTACGCATAAATGCTCACATGAAAATGGATAAGTATAGAGTCAGAAGAAGCAGTTGGCAAAACATATTACACAAACGTAAAGAATTGAAAATGTCCCAGAAATAAATAAATGATAAATCAGATGATATACCATTAAGGATGGAAAGGGATACAAATGTAGGTGGCAATAGTGAAAGCTAGTGGAAAAGTAGCTGCCTTACTCCCCAACAAGGATTAAAAGCTGGGAATACTAACTTTGGAAGAATTTGAAAGTTCCTTTTCCCTTAAAATATATCACATCAGAGTCTTTCTCCACTTTCTATAGGAGATTATGAAAATTTTTCAGAAAAACATGGAGTGATATCAATGATATATAATTATCTTATGTATTTCTAAAAGCCCATAATTTTGAAGAAATCCATAGGTAGAAAAAAAAAGTTAGAAGGGTATCATTAATATAGCCTTTCAAGACAACTATTTTTCTAACTTTACTATATAGGATAAAATTAAAACAGAATGATTGTGAAAATGCCTCTCCATCCTTCAAAAAGTGCCCGTCAGTGAAATTATTAGTAAAAATGGGTATGCTTGCATCATCTACTGTGAGGACACAGTTGCATCAACGGTGTTTTTTGTTTCTGTTTCGACAAAACAAAAGAAAAATCATTTGGCAGGAGGTGGAAAGGGAGGGCAAGTGATTTTTTTGTATTTTTTTTTTTTTTTTACCTTTCAGGATTAGGTGAATTCACAAAATGAAAAGAAAAATGCAACAGGTAATATATGCCCATTGTTATGGATGCTGTTATACCTTTAAGAGATTACCTTTCTGTAATTAAGCTTGTGCCTCATGATTGCTTGAAATCAGCTCTCATATCCAGAACTATAAGCAGGAATCAAAATCTTTTGGATTCTCTTCCCCCATAAACATTGCTCCTTCTTTACCATCTTTCTCCTCTTGAAGATTTGTTTCTTGGCATCATTAAGAAAAGGATTTATGCAAGGTTTCCCTTTGGGTAGGTGGATTTACACTTGAAACCAGAGATACCATGTTGTACAACTCCAAGGGCTGTAATTCAAAATGTAGCGAAAGCCAGGATATAGTTTTTTGAAGTTCCTGGAGCTCGAGATGGCACTATTCACATAGAAAATAACGTGAATGCTGCCCTTTGGGCTTGAGGGACACACTGGTATATTGGGGCATATTAGGTGAGCTTCTGAAAACCTTGGGGCCCAATGAAATACAGGGCCTGTAAGACCCTAGTTCCACCACCACCCTCCTTCTAACAGTACAAATAATAAAGACTGGAATAAGGGCAAAAGTCACTGGCAAAATGTTACACCCTATATCTGATAATTTACTCACTTCTGTTTTACCCTGTGGCTATTGCTTTGAAAAGACAATTGATAAAGAAGTTATATATGAACAACAACAGGAAAAAAATAGCAGTTCATTCTGCTTATGAATAATGGCAAATTGATAGATTACATTATCAGAGAAAAGAGGTTGAGAATTGTAGACTAGAAAATGACCATTTTGTTCTGTAGCTTCAGTTTACAGATGAGAAAACTGAAGCCCAAACAAAATCAGAGATCACAGACTAAGATCCCAGATGTCTAACCAGATTCAACCAGAAAAGCTCTTCATCCACCTTATTTTAAAATGTTTCCATACAAGATTCCTTCTTCATACAAGATTCTCATCATGCAGCATGACACTGTCTTCCACCCAAGCCAAGGCACACTTGCCTCTTCAAAAGAAATTCTGAAGGAGGTACTGTAAGAAGGACAGTAATCCCAGAAATGAAGACAAAAGCAAGTGAAAAAACAAACAATGGCCATATAAAACAATGATGAATGTTTTTTTGTAGTTGAAAGTTCGAATTAAAATATACAAAATCAAGGGCTTCCCTGATGGCGCAGTGGTTGAGAATCCGCCTGCCAATTCAGGGGATACGGGTTCGTGCCCCGGTCCGGGAAGATCCCACATGCCGCGGGGCGGCTGGGCCCGTGAGCCATGGCCGCTGAGCCTGCGCATCTGGAGCCTGTGCTCTGCAATGGGAGAGGCCACAACAGTGAGAGGCCCGCGTACCACAAAAAAAAAAAATAATAAAAAAAAATTAAAAAAAAAAAAAAAAAAAAATATATATATATATATATATATATATACAAAATCAATAAAATGTAGATCTGACAGTGGGGTGTTAAATGAAAATAAAATGATCTACAGTTCTTATATTGTCTGTGAGGAGAACAAAGTGGTGGAATGTATTTGGCCATTAATGAATTAAGTATTATGCAATTTCCAATTTCTAGGGTAATCAGTAAAAGAATATTCCCAAGTAAGAAAAGAAGAAATAAATTCTTTAGATGTTTCTTCTGCTATTTGCTTTCATATTTCTAAGTAATTTGTTATATAATTATAGGGCTACTTTATCAATTTTAGATTTTATTAACTGAATTTTATGTTATCTCACCACTTGCACACCATTACCACACTATTTCCCCTTCTTTCCACCTTATTTTCCTCCCAATATGTTATATCATAGTTCTTAGGTCAATCAATATTCATATTTAACATTATTATGACCATATGAATAATGTTATGACTTATGAATAATGTTAGTTGCTGACCGAAGTTTACTGAAATTTAATTTCATTTTTTTGTCTAATTTTGTGTCCTTTTTCTGGAATAAACAAGGGCTTTGTGTGGTTCTCTATTACTTATCTCTAATTCTTCAGAAAAGAAATGAAAGTAATTTGTTTTGGAGAATGAGAATCAGGAATAGATAGGAGTAAAGCTTAATTTCAAAACATTTAACAACCAATAACACAGACACCAATTAATCCAATACTCTCTGTCCATAAACAACCAGTAAGGCCATACTAGTTTGTACCCCCTGAACATCAGCCAGAGGGAGGGGAATTTGGAAGGAAACTATGGGCTAGGAGATTGCTGTTGCTTTGTTACAAGTCTTGGGGTACTACCTGACCTTTTAAATAATACGTATGGATTATGTCAATAAAAACTTAATTTAAAAGATAAATACATTTGGTTATATTTAGTCCTTCAACCCTAGCAGATCTATTTGAAGCTAAAGAATTCATTATGTGACATATACACCCAAAATAAAATGCTAGCAAGTGTTTGAAACAGAAGTCCATAGGGAGAAAACTGTTCCTGCTGTGTAGCAGGATTGCTCAGTATCCAAGGTGCTTACTTTCTAAAAAATAAATATTTTTGCCTTACTTAGAGCCAGAGGCTGAATAATATACATCAAATTCTTCTAAGCAAAGTGAATTGAATTAAAGAGATAACAGTTTCCTCAAATGGGAAGCTGCCTTAAGTAATTGTAGCCTATTAGGTGTTAATTTTCAACAGGTGCTACTTAAATGTAATATAGTATCATCCTTGTATTTAATAAGGTCTCTGAGTTGAGAGTCCCTGTGACAAATTTTATACCAATTCATTTAAATTGGGTGGAGTTACTACATCTCCCCCAAAACAAATAAAGATAGGCATGCTATTTAGTAACTGTAATGGGTATCACATTAATCATCATTCTTAATTACCCTCCAGAAATCATTTCTGTCAATAATTCTATTTCAACTAAGATGAATGGGAAGCAAGAGAATTAGGTTTAAGCAGTGGGCTGCTGGCAAACTGGCTTGAGGACGATAGTTAAGATTAGATCATGAAACTATGAAATAGAGGGAAAGTGTCTTCTTTTTTGTGGTGTACAAACATACATAAAAGACAAGCCAATCATCTTTCTCTTTTTCTTGTTGTTTTTTTGTTTATCAATCGTCTTAACATTGAATTCTTACGGGAAATACAGAGTATCTATGAATACAAGGACTTTTATAAGTTCTCAGTAAAAACAGAGGGTTTGGAGTTTTTTTTTTTTATTGAATTATCAAAGGAAATTTCTCTTCTTATCTTTTGGAGTTTAAGGGCAAAAGCTTTAGGGAAGACTTAGGAAGAAAAATTCAGAAATAAAAAAGGTATAATTGAACATTGGAAATACGGAATTTGCTATAGAAAAATATTAAAACAATATCAAGCAATAATAGAAATAAACTAGCAATTTATGTGTGAGTTACAAAGTAATACAAAACTATTAAACATTAAATTATTTTATTCAATTCAACAGATTTTTAAAAGAGGGTTTGGAGTTAGAAAATGGCATGATTCTGCCCTTATGATAAATATAATCTAAAAGGGAAGACAGGCATAAAAGCAAGTAAGTTTTTAAATAACTAAATATTTATGGCTCTGTGGTTAATTTTGCCTGAGGCTGGATCAGGGATGATTTTATTCGAGAAAAATAAATTTGAAATATGTATAACTGACCATTAAATAGAGACAAGAAGAAAAGGAAATGGAACAGCACGAAAGAATCAAAGTGCACAGCATATTGAAGGAAGTATAAATAGTGTGACATGGTTAGAATTTATGATAACTTTTGTCTAAAGAGAGCATATATTGAGAGAGAATAGTATCAGTCTAAAACATTTGTTCCTGTTTCTTGATATTACTCAATTAGATAAATAACCTATTCTATTAGAATTATGGCTCCAGTTGATGTTTACTTCTGCTCTACATTTTGTAAGGAGTCATCACTTGCACCCAAAATAGAAATCCTATTACCTAACTTGTATGACAATACTCCCTCCCTGACTACATCCATGCACCCACCAACAAACACTAACACACTACTTGAAAACAGAGGCACATGCTATGAGAAACCTTTAAAAATTTGGGCAGAAACCTTTACAAATTTTCTTCCTTTTTCTATCTTGTACCTACTTGTACCATATTATCAAAACATGACATGAACCAAGCAAAACTAAATTTGTAACTTAGTTCCTTTCTACCACATCAACCAAGAGATAATTACTGTCCTCAGTGCATTAAAATGCTATTTGAGATTTTTTAAAACTACAAAACTGTAATCAATTAGAATAAATTTTGAGAGGGCCTGGTTGTTAGTTAGCACAGATAAAATAAAGACTATATTTTCGTGCATAATTTTCAACCTCTCAGAAAAAGTAAATCCTTTTTCAAGTGTGTAAGAATATACGTAAAAGTTTTGCATAATACCTGTATGTTCTTATGGCTCTGTTATTATGTCATCCTCCCCACCTTCACATGGTACAGCCAATATTTATAATTTCACATGATAATTTCCTCAATGTTTTACCTACAGTGCCAATACATCTAACTTGTCAATAAAAATTTAACAGAGTCTTTGGAGATGCATATGTTGGCTATTGCTTAGATAAAGGAAAATCAAGTGACTCCCACCTTCCCAACATTTCATACCTGATTTTTCAATCCTTGCTTCTGTGACCTTGTTCTCATAATTAAGATCTCCATGAGTCTCATATTTATAATTATATTGACTGTGACAATTTTAACACATATACTGTTTCTGAATTATGGGGACTGTTTCTCCTTCAGCACTTACCGACATTCTAAGACTTTGAGTCATTCATGTTCTTTAAATGTTTTTAACACTAGTGACCCCAAATTTGAAATCCAAGTATTTGACAATCCTGGCATCTGAAGGGCCTTCTGAAATAACCATGGGTATATTCACTCTGGCTCTGAGGGGAAAATGCCCCAATTGTCACTCTCCTTACACTAGGGATTTCCAGCTATAGAAATAACAAATAGACATAACTCGACAACCTTCAAATCAAAGCATATACATATCTATAACAGATTATGAAAATACATATTTTAAACAAAACTTAAGAAAGTGAAAATGTTTCTAATATTTTAAATATGGAATCAGATCAACAAACTTGCATCCAGATTGTCAAACATTTGGCAAAATTTTCAAGATTGGAAAACTGATTTCATATAAAGGCAAGTAATGAATATGTCAACTTATATTAATTTGTAAGCTAATATTTATCCAAATGATCCCTTACTATAAAAGAATTTTTAAGATATAAGAAAAAGAAATGCATTATTATTGTTGCATTAAATCATTGCCTGGATGTTTATTATAGCAAAGCAAAGAACAAAACAGGCTTTAGAACATAAATCATCTATTCATTATCAGCTATCTATGGAAATAAGTTTGTATTTTAATTTTCAAATAATCAAGCTCTCATCTGGAAACATATGAGAATTAGGAACATAAAAAACCCTTGCCAAGAGAGGAGGAGAAGATGGCGGAAGAGTAAGACACGGAGATCACCTTCCTCCCCACAGATACATCAGACTTGGAACTGCTCCTATAGAACACCTACTGAATGCTGGCAGAAGACCTCAGACCTCCCAAAAGGCAAGAAACTCCCCATGTACCTGGGTAGGGCAAAAGAAAAAAGAAAAAGCAGAGACAAAGAATAGGGACGGGACCTGCACCAGTGGGAGGGAGCTGTGAAGGAGGAAAGGTTTCCACATGCCAGGAAGCCCCTTCACGGCTGGAGACTGTGGGTGGCAAGGGAGAGCACAGCAACAGAGGTCTGGAGGACAAAGCAGAGAGATTCCCACATGGAGGATCGGTGCTGACCAGCACTCACCAGCACGAGAGGCTTCTCTGCTCACCCGCCGGGGTGGGCGGGGGATGGGAGCTGAGGCTCAGCCTTCGGTGGGATCGCAGGGATAGGACTGGGGTTGGTGGCGTGAACACAGCCTGAAGGGGACTAGTGTGCCACGGCTAGCCAGGAGTGAGTCCGGGAAAAGTCTGGACCTGCTGAAGAGGCAAGAGACCTTTTCTTGCTTCTTTGCTTCCTGGTATGCAAGGAGAGGGGATTAAGAGCGCTGCTTAAAGGAGCTCCAAAGACAGGTGTGAGCCGTGCCTATCAGCACGGACCCCAGAGACGGACATGAGATGCTAAGGCTGCTGCTGCCACCACCAAGAAGCCTGTGTGCAAGCACAGGTCACTATCCACACTGCCCCTCCCGGGAGCCTGTGCAGCCCACCACTGCCAGGGTCCCGTGATCCAGGGACAACTTCCCCGGGAGAACACACAGCGCGCCTCAGGCTGGTGCAATGACATGGTGGCCTCTGCTGCCGCAGGCTTGCCCCGCACACCGTGCCCCTCCCTCCCCCCGGGCCTGAGTAAGCCAGAGCCCCCAAATCAGCTGCTTCTTTAACCCCGTCCTGTCTGAGCAAAGAAAAGACGCCCTCAGGCGACCTACACACAGGGGCGGGTCAAAATCCAAAGCTGAACCCCGGGGAGCTATGCAAACAAAGAAGACAAAGGGAAATCTCTCCCTGGGGAAGCTGTGCAAACAAAGAAGACAAAGGGAAATCTCTCCCAGGAGCCTCAGAAGCAGCATATTAAAGCTCCACAATCAATGTGATGTACCCTGCATCTGTGGAATACGTAAATAGACAACAAATCATCCCAAATTGAGGAGGTGGACTTTGGAAGCAAAATATATTATTTTTTTCCCTTTTTCCTCTTTTTGTGACTGTATGTGTATGCTTCTGTGTGAGATTTTGTCTCTATAGCTTTGCTTTCACCATTTGTCCTAGGATTTAGCCCATTCGTTCTTTTTTTCTTTTTACTTTATAAATATTTTTTTCATAATTATTTTTTTATTTTTTACTTTAATAACTTTATTTTATCTTACTTTATTTTATTATATTTTATCTTCTTTCTTCCTTCTTTCCTTCCTTCTTTTCTTTCTATTGTTGCTCTCTTTTATTCTGAGCCGTGTGGATAAAGTGCTCTTGGTGCTCCAACCAGGAGTCAGTGCTTTGCCTCTGAGGAGGGACAGCCAACTTCAGGACACTGGTACACAAGAGACCTCACAGCTCCATGTAATATCAAATGGCGAAAATCTCCCAGAGATCTCCATCTCAACACCAAGACCCACCTTCACTCAGCAAACTACAGTGCTGGACACCCTATGCCAAACAACTAGCAAGACAGGAACACAGCCCCATCCATTAGCAGAGGGGCTGCCTCAAATCATAAGGCCACAGACACACCAAAACACACCACCAGACGTGGACCTGCCTACCAGAAAGACAAGATCCAGCCTCATCCACCAGAACACAGGCACTAGTCCCCTCCACCAGGAAGCCTACACAACCAACTGAACCAACCTTAGCCACTGGGGACAGACACCAAAAACAACAGGAACTACGAACCTGCATCCTGCAAAAAGGAGACCCCAAACACAGTAAGATAAGCAAAATGAGAAGAAAGAAAAACACATAGCCGAACAAATGAGGAGGAAACAGGAAGTCTACCTGAAAAAAAATTCAGAATAATGATAGTAAAGATGATCCAAAATCTTGGAAATAGAAAAGAGAAAATTCAAGACACAATTAACAAGGTCCTAGAAGAACTAAAGAGGAAACAAGCAAAGATGAACAACACAATAAATGAAATAAAAAATACTCTAGAAGGGATCAATAGCAGAACAACTGAGGCAGAAGAATGGATAACTGACCTGGAAGATAAAATAGTGGAAATAACCACTGCAGAGCAGAATAAAGAAAAAAGAATGAAAAGAACTGAGGACAGTCTCAGAGACCTCTGGGACAACATTATACACACCAACATTTGAATTAAAGGGGTCCCAGAAAAAGAAGAGAAAAAGAAAGGGACTGAGAAAATATTTGAAGAGAGTATAGTTGACAACTTCCCTAATGTGGGAAAGGAAATAGTTAATCAAGTGCAGGAAGCACAGAGTCCCATACAGGATAAATCCAAGGAGAAATACTCCAAGACACATATTAATCAAACTGTCAAAAATTAAATACAAAGAAAACATTAAAAGCAGCAAGGGAAAAACAACAAATAACACATAAGGGAATCCCCATAAGGTTAACAGCTGATTTTTCAGCAGAAACTCTGCAAGCCAGAAGGGAGTGGCAGGACATATTTAAAGTGATGAAGGAGAAAACGTACAACCAAGATTACTCTACCCAGCAAGGATATCATTTAGATTTGATGGAGAAATTAAAACCTTTATAGACAAGCAAAAGCTGAGATAGTTCAGCACCACCAAACCAGCTTTACAACAAATGCTAAAGGAACTTCTCTAGGCAAGAAACACAAGACAACGAAAAGACCTAAAATAACAAACCCAAAACAATTAAGAAAATGGGAATAGGAACATACATATCGGTAATTACCTTAAATGTAAATGGATTAAATGATCCCATCAAAAGACATAGACTGGCTGAATGGATACAAAAACAAGACCTGTATATACGCTGTCTACAAGAGACCCACTTCAGACCTAGGGACACATAGAGACTGAAAGTGAGGAGATGGTTAGAGATACTCCATGCAAATGGAGATCAAAAGAAAGCTGGAGTAGCAATTCTCATATCAGATAAATTAGACTTTAAAATAAAGACTATTACAAGAGACAAAGAAGGACACTATATAATGATCAAGGGAGCAATCCATGATGAAGATATAACAATTGTAGTATTTATGCACCCAACATAGGACCACCTCAATACATAAGGCAAATACTAACAGCCATAAAAGGGGAAATTGACAGTAAAACGATCATAGTAGGGGACTTTAACATGCCACTTTCATCAATGGACAGATCATCCAAAATGAAAATAAATAAGGAAACACAATCTTTAAATTATGCATTGAACAAAATAGACTTAACTGATAATTATAGGAGATTCCATCCAAAAACAACAGAATACACATTCTTCTCAAGTGCTCATGGAACATTCTCCAGGATAGATCATATCTTGGGTAACAAATCAAGCCTTGGTAAATTTAAAATTGAAATTGTATCAAGAATCTTTTCCGACCACAATGCTATGAGACTAGATATCAATTACAGGAAAAGATCTGTAAAAAAATACAAACACATGGAGGCTAAACAATACCCTACTTAATAACGAAATGATCACTGAAGAAATCAAAGAGAAAATCAAAAAATACCTAGAAACAAATGACAATGAAAACACGACAACCCAAAACCTATGGGATGCAGCAAAAGCAGTTCTAAGAGGAAAGTTTATAGCAATAAAATCCTACCTAAAGAAACAGGAAATATCTCAAATAAACAACCTAAAGCAATTAGAGAAAGAAGAACAAAAATACCCCAAAGTTAGCAGAAGGAAAGAAATCATAAAGATCAGATCAAAAATAAATGAAAAAGAAATGAAGGAAACAATACCAAAGATCAATAAAACTCAAAGTTGGTTCTTTGAGAAGATAAACAAAACTGATAAACCATTATTCAAACTCATCAAGAAAAAAAGGGAGAAGACTCAAATCAATAGAATTAGAAATGAAAAAGGAGAAGTAACAACTGGTAGTACAGAAATATGAAGGATCATGAGAGATTACTACAAGCAACTCTATGCCAATAAAATGGACAACCTGGAAGAAATGGACAAATTCTTAGAAATGCACAACCTGCTGAGACTGAACCAGGGAGAAACAGAAAACATGAACAGACCAATCACAAGCACTGAAATTGAAACTGTGATTAAAAATCTTCCAAAAAACTAAAGCCCAGGACCAGATGGTTTCACAGGCGAATTCTATCAAACATTTAGAGAAGACCTAACACCTATCCTTCTCAAACTCTTCCAAAATACAGCAGAGGGAGGAACACTCCAGAAACTCATTCTATGAGGCCACCATCACCGTGATACCAAAACCAGACACACATTTCACAAAGAAAGAAAACTATAGGCCAATATCACTGATGAACATAGATGCAAAAAACTGTAACAAGATACTAGCAAACAGAATACAACAGCACATTAAAAGGATCATACACCATGGTCAAGTGGGGTGTATCCCAGGAATGCAAGGATTCTTCAATATATGTAAATCAATCAACATGATACACCATATTAACAAATTGAAGGAGAAAAACCATATGATCATCTCAATAGATGCAGAGAAAGCTTTTGACATAATTCAACACCCATTTATGATAAAAACCCTGCAGAAAGTAGGCATAGAAGGAACTTTCTTCAACATAATAAAGGCCATATACAACAAACCCACAGCCAACATTGTCCTCCATGGTGAAAAACTGAAACCATTTCCACTAAGATCAGGAACAAGACAAGGTTGCCCACTCTCACCACTCTTATTCAACATAGTTTTGGAAGTTTTAGCCACAACAATCAGAGAAGAAAAAGAAATAAAAGGAATCCAAATCTGAAAAGAAGAAGTAAAGCTGTCACTGTTTGCAGATGACGTGATACTATAAATAGAGAATCCTAAAGATGCTACCAGAAAACTACTAGAGCTAGTCAATGAATTGGTAAAGTAGCAGGATACAAAATTAATGCACAGAAATCTCTTGCATTCCTATACACTAATGATGAAAAATCTGAAAGTGAAATTAAGAAAACACTGCCATTTACCACTGCAACAAAAAGAATAAAATATCTAGGAATAAACCTACCTACCTAAGGAGACAAAAGACATGTATGCAGAATATAATAAGACACTGATGAAAGAAATTTAAAATGATACAAATAGATGGAGAGATATACCATGTTCTTGCATTGGAAAAATCAACATTGTGAAAATGACTCTACTACCCAAAGCAATCTACAGATTCAGTGCAATCCCTATCAAACTACCACTGGCATTTTTCACAGAACTAGAATCAAAATTTTCACAATTTGTATGGAAACACAAAAGACCCCGAATAGCCAAAGCAATCTTGAAAACGAAAAATTGAGCTGAAGGAATCAGGCTCCCTGACTTCAGACTATACTACAAAGCTACAGTAATCAAGACAGTATGGTACTGGCACAAAAACAGAAATACAGATCAATGGAACAGGATAGAAAGCCCAGAGATAAAACCCATGCACATATGGTCATTTTAACTTTGATAAAGGAGGAAAGAATATAGAGTGGAGAAAAGACAGCCTCTTCAATCAGTGGTGCTGGGAAAACTGGACAGGTACATGTAAATGTATGAAATTAGAACACTCCCTAACACTATACCCCAAAATAAACTCAAAACAGATTAAAGACCTAATTGTAAGGCCAGACACTATCAAACTCTTAGAGGAAAACTGGCAGAGCACTCTATGACATAATTCACAGTGACATCCTTTTTGACCCACCTCCTAGAGAAATGGAAATAAAAACAAAAATAAACAAATGGGACCTAATGAAACTTCAAAGCTTTTGCACAGCCATGGAAACCATAAACAAGACCAAAAGACAACCCTCAGAATGGGAGAAAATATTTGAAAATGAAGCAACTGACAAAGGATTAATCTCCAAAATGTACAAGCAGCTCATGCAGCTCAATAACAAAAAAACAAACAACCCAATCCAAAAATGGGCAGAAGACCTAAACAGACATTTCTCCAAAGAAGATATACAGAGTGCCAACAAACACATGAAAGAATGCTCAACATCATTAATCATTAGAGAAATGCAAATCAAAACTACAATGAGATATCATCTCACACCAGTCAGTCAGAATGGCCATCATCAAAAAATCTAGAAACAATAAATGCTGGAGAGGGTGTGGTGAAAAGGGAACACTCTTGCACTGTTAGTGGGAATATAAACTGATACAGCCACTAAGGAGAACAGTATGGAGGTCCCTTAAAAAACTAAAAATAGAATTACCATACGACCCAGCAATCCCACTACTGGGCATATACCCTGAAAAAACCATAATTCAAAAAGAGTCATGTACCACATTGTTCATTGCAGCTCTATTTACAATAGTCAGGACATGGAAGCAACCTAAGTATCCATCAACAGATGAATGGATAAAGAAGATGTGGCACATATATACAATGGAGTATTACTCAGCCATAAAAATAAATGAAATTATTTGTATATAATAAACGAGTTATTTGTAGTGAGGCGAATAGACCTAGAGTCTGTCATACAGAGTGAAGTAAGTCAGAAAGAGAAAAACAAATACTGTACACTAATACATATATATGGAATCTAAGAAAAAAAAAAAAAGGTCATGAAGAACCTAGGAGTAAGATGGGAATAAAGACACAGACCTACTAGAGAATGGACTTGAGGATATGGGGAGGGGGAAGGGTAAGCTGTGACAACATGAGAGAGTGGCATGGATATATATACATTACCAAACATAAAATAGATAGCTAGTGGGAAGCAGCCGCATAGCACAGGGAGATCAGCTTAGTGGTTTTTGACCACCTAGAGGGGTGGGATAGGGAGGGTGAGAGGGAGGGAGATGCAAGAAGGAAGAGATATGGGAACATATGTATATGTATAACTGATTCACTTTGTTATAAAGCAGAAACTAACACCACTATAAAGCAATTATACTCCAATAAAGATGTTAAAAAAAAAAAAAAAACCCTTGCCAAAATCTGATGACAGCGCATTAAAATAGCTAATGTCAGTCACGATACTTAGGAGCTTAATACAGAAAAGATTTATCTCCCTGACCAAAGAGGATAAACAGGACTACAACTTTCACCTTCCTTGAAGCCATCCAAGGCTACCGTTACCAATGCTTGCCCACTCACTCATCCACAATCAATATAAAAGAAAATATATTTAAAGAACTTTTTTAGTAATGTAGTCCCATAGGCAATTTAACCGGTCTTTTTCTATAGAAAGAAATTAAACGTCACGTAAAATTGAACTTTAACACTTTTTAAAGGAAAACAATAGAACACCTCAAAATTTTGAAATTTATTTCCAGATGCCAAGGTCCAGGAAACTGCATGGTTATATTTTTTAAAAGACATAAAACATTAATAGAAAAGGACTAGAAATAACTGATATCATAACTAAACTGAATGGTCAAGGAAAAGACTATAAACGTAAGTAATGTTATAAAAGGTATCAAGGAATCTTGAAATTCTAAACTTTATTATGAGCATAAACTAGCAATCAGAAGTGAGGTTCAGGATCATTCTTATATGGTTATTTTACTGGAGTTTATAATGAAAGTGCCTATTATGTTCTACTGTGTTAGCACAGGGAAATAATAAATAAGACAGCTCCCATGCCCTCAAGGAAATTGCCATCCGTGCGTCTCATCATTTCCACATGGCAAGAGCTAAGACACTACTAGCTATCTGAGAACCTCAACACTTAGGACACTGTAGCTGACTCTGATTTCCCAGTAACAATTGAGTTATTTTCAATTGAAAGGAAGAAGAAAGGAGAGGAAAGGAGAAGAAGGAAGTGGAGGGGAAGTAAAGCGAGGGAAGGAAGAAGGGAGAAAAGGGGAGGAGAACAGAACTTCACCTCTAAATCAGGAACTATGCCGCCAAGAGTTATGGGAAATTTGTAGTGAAACTTGTAAACAACTTTTGCTTTTATTGACTTTTTCCTAACAAACGTCTCCAAAACATGGTAAATTGCAAAAGGACATAGCAAAAGATATCTTCAAATTTGTTTTTCAAAGAGTTCTTTATATATTGTCAAGATGTCCAAACACATATTTATGCAAAATGTAAAGTTTAAATAACTTGAAGATATTTTATCACACTTAGATTTATCATGAGAGAAAATAGGAAACCACCAACTATCTAACATCTTTCAACAACTTTAAGAACTTAAGATTATATGCTTAATATAGTTTAACAAAAAAATATCTGAATTCTTCTAAAGAAGCAGAATTTGAAAGAAGAACGTTACTTAAAATTCTTAATGGCTTTAGGCTAATATTTTAAATATTTTTATACTAATTTAAAAATACTTTTATAATATTAACAAAAAAATTTTCCTAATTGGAAATATATTTTAATTTTCCATTGTGACTAAATTACTGAAAAGTCACTTTACTATAAACACAATTTTTTTCTTATTGAGGTAAAGCTGATGTACAATATTATATAAATTTCAGGTGTACAGCATAGTGATTCACACTTTTTAAAGGTTTATTCCATTTATAGTTATAAAATATAGGCTATATTCCCTGTGTTGTATTATATATTCTTATAGCTTATTTATTTTATATAGTTTGTACCTTTTGATCCCACATCCCTATGTTGTGCCTCCCCCTTCCCTCTCCCCACTGCTTTGTTCTCTATATCTGTGAGTCTGTTTGTTTTGTTATATTCACTAACTCTTTTGTTTTTTTAGATTCCACATATAAGCGACATCATACAATATTTACCTTTCTCTGTCTGACTTATTTCACTTAGAATAAAAGCTTCCAAGTCCATCAATGTTGTTGCTTAGGTTGCTTCAGTACCTTGGCTATTGAAAATAGTGCTGCTAAGAACACTAGGGCGCATGTATCTTTCTGAATTAGTGCTTTCTTTCTTTTTTCTTTTCTTTTTTTTTTTTTTAATAAATACACAGGAGTGGAATTGCTGGGTGGTATGGTAGTCCTATTTTTAGTTTTTTGAGGGACTGCCATACTGCTTTCCCCAGTGTCTACACAAATTTACATTCCCACCAACAGAGTATCAAGATTTTTTTTTTATCTCTACATCCAGGCCAACATTGGTTATTTTGGTATTTTTGATGATAGCCATTCTGCCAGTTGTGGGGTGATATCTCATTGCAGTTTTAATTTGCATTAATCTGATGATTAATGATGTTGAGCATCTTTTCATGTGCCTGTTGGCCATGTGCATGTCTTCTCTGGAAAAACGTCTCTCCAGGTCTTCTGCCTATTTTTATTTGGCAGTTTGTTTTTGTGAAGTTGCATTGTATGAGCTGTTTATATATATTGGCTTATTGATCACGCCATTTGCAAATATTTTCTCCCATTCAGCAGGTTGTCTTTTTGTCTTTTCAACTTTGATTAGGTTCCATTTGTTTAATTTTTTAGGAGACAGACCCAAAATATATTGTGATGATTTATGTCAAAGAGTACTCTGCCTAAGTTTTACTCTAGGAGTTTTATGGTTTATGGTCTTATATTTAACTCTTTAATCCATTTTGAGTTTATTTTTGTATATGATGTTAGAAAACTTTCTAGTCTCACTGTTTTACATGGAGCTGTCCAGTCTTTTCAAAACCACTTATTGAAGAGACTGCTTTTCTCCATTGTATATTCTTGCCTCCTATGTCACAGATTAATCCACCATAAGTGTGTGGATTTATTTCTGGGCTCTCTATTCTGTCACATTGCTCTATGTGTCTATTTTTGTGCCAGTACTATACCTGTATAGTAACTTTTGTACTGTAACTTTGTAGTATAATCTGAAGTTAGGGAGCATGATTCTTTCAGTTCTGTTCTTTCTCAAGGTTGTTTTGACTATTTACAGTCTATTGTATTTCCAAACAAATATTAAAATTATTTGTTCTACTTCTATGCAAAATGCCATTGGTATTTTGATAGGGAGTGCACTGAATCTGTAGCTTACCATGGGTAGTATTGTATTTTAACAATATTAAATCTTCCAGTCCATGAGCATGGTATATATTGTGATGTTTGTCTACTCTTCAATTTCTTTCATCAGTGTCTTATAGGTTTCCGAGTACAGGTCTTTTACCTCCTTAGGTAGGTTTATTCCTATGTGTTTTATCCTCTTTGATTACATTGAAAATGACATTGTTTCCTTAATTTCTCTTTCTGATAGTTTGCTGTTAGTGTATAGAAATACAACAGATTTTTGTATATTAATTTTGTATCCTTCAACTTTACAAAATTCATTAATGAGCTCTAGTAGATTTTTGGTGGTATCTTTAGAATTATCAATGTATAGTATCATGGTGTCTGCCAACAGTAACTGTTTTAAATTTTCCTTTTGAATTTGGATTCCTTTTATTTATTTTTCTTGTATGACTGCTGTAGCTAGGACGTCCAATACTATGTTTAATAAAAGTAGCAAGAGTGGGCATCCTTGTCTTGTTCCTGATCTTAAAAGAAATACTTTCAGTTTTCATTGTTGAGTATAATGTTAGCTATGGGCTTGCCACACATGGCCCTTATTATATTGAAGTGTGTTCCCTCTATAACCACTTGCTGAAGAGTTTTTTTTTAATCATAAATGGATGTTGAATTTTGCCAAAAGCTTTTCTTCAACTCTTGAGATGAACATATGGTTTTTATTCTTCAACTTATTAATGTGGTTTATCACACTGGTTGATTTTCAGATACTGAAAACTCCTTGCATACATGAAATAAATCCTACTTGACCATGGTGTATGATCCTTTCAATGTATTTTTGGATTTGATTTGCTGATATTTTGTTGAGGATTCCTGAATCTATGTTCATCAGTGATATTGGCTTGTAATTTTCTTTTTTGGTGATATCTTTGTTTGGTTGTGGTCTCAGGGTGATTAAGGCCTTGTAGAATGAGTTTGAAAGTGTTCCTTCCTCTGCAATTTTTCTGTAATAGTTTAAGAAGGATAGGTGTTAACTATTCTTTAAATGCTTGGTAGAATTCACCTGTGAGGCCTTCTGGCCCTGGACTTTTGTTTGTTGGTAGTTTTTAAACTATTGATTCAATTTCATTGCTGGTGATCAGTCTATTCATAATTTCTATTTCTTCCTTACTCAGTCTAGGGATGTTTACATTTCTAGGAATTTGTCCATTTCTTCTAGGTTGTCCACTTTATTGGCATATAATTATTTGTAGTAGTCTCTTATAGTCCTTTATATTTCTGTAGTGTCAGTTGTAACTTCTTTTTCATTTCTTTTATTGATTTGGGCTTTCCCCCTTTTTTTTCTTAGTGAATCTGGCCAAAAGGTTTTCAATTTTATTTATCTTTTCAAAGAACCAGCTTTTAGTTTCATTGATCTTTTCTATTGTTTTTTAGTTTCTGTTTCATTCATTTCTGCTCTGATCTTTATGATTTTTTCCCATCTACTAACTTTGGGTTTCGTTTGTTCTTTTTTCTCTAGTTCTTTAACGTGTGAATTTACATTGTTTATTTGAGATTTTTCTTGTTTCCTGAGGTAAGCTTATACAGCTATAAACTTCCCTCCTAGAACTGCTTTTGCTGCATCCCGTAGATTTTGGTCCATTATGGTTTTGTTTTCATTTGTCTCCAGGAATTTTCTGATTTCCTCTTTGATTTTAGTGATCCATTGGTTGTTTAGTAGAATGTGGTTTAGCTGCCACATGTTCGTGTTTTTTGCAGTATTTTTCTTGCAGTTGATATCTGGTATCATAACATTGTGGTCTGAAAACATACCTGATATGATTTCAATTTTCTTAAATTTACCAAGGCTTGTTTTGTGGCTTAGCATGTCATCTATCCTAGAGAATGTTCCCAGTACACTATTATTGTGTCACTACCAATTTCTCCCTTCATATCTGTTAATATTTGCTTCATACATTTAGGTGCATATATACTTAAAATTGTTATATCTTCTTAGATTTATCTCTTGATCTTTATAATGTCCTTCTCTGTCCCTGTAACAGTTTTTATTTTAAAGTCTATTTTGCCTAATGTATGTATTGCTACTCCACCTTTCTTTTGATTTCCATTGCATGGAATGCCTTTTTCCATGCCCTAACTTTCAGACTGTGTGCATCTATAGATCTGAAGTGAGTTTTTTTGTAGGTAGCATACATACAGGTCTTGTTTTTGTATCCATTCAGTCACTCTATGTCTTTTGATTATTTATTTCATTTACATTTAAAGTAATTATTGATATATGTGTTCTTATGACCATTTGTTCATTGTTTTGGGGTTGTTTGTGGGTCTTTTTTTTCCTTTCTTCTTTTGTTCTCTTCTCTTGTGATTTGATGACTATCTCTAGTGTTATGTTTGGATTCCTTCTCTTTAATGTGTGTGTATCTTTTACAGATTTTTGGTTTGTGCTTACCATGGGGTTTATATATAGCAATCTATTTATATATATGATTGTTTTAAGTTGCTGAGCTCTTAATTTCACATTCATTTTAACAGTACTGCATTTGTACTTTCCTTCCCTCATGAGTACTGTTTTTGAGATATTTTATTTTTTTATTTTTAACTTTTTGTTTTATATTGGAGTATAGCCAATTAACAATGTTGGAAAGTTTCAGGTGCACAGCAAACGGACTCAGCCATACATGTGCATGTATCCATTCTCCTCCAAACTCCCTTCCCATCCAGGCTACCATGTAACACTGAGCAGAGTTCTCTGTGCTATACAGTAGGTCCCTGTTGCTTATCCATTTTGACTACAGTAGTGTGTACATGTCGATCCCAAACTCCCTGACTATACCTTCCCCCCATCATTCCCCACTGGTAACCATAAGTTCATTCTCTAAGTCTATGAGTCTGTTTCTGTTTTGTAAATAGTTTCATTTGTATCATTTCTTAAAGGATACCATATGATATTTCTTTTTCTCTGTCTGACTTACTTCACTCAGTATGACAATCTCTAGATCCATCTGTTACACCTAATTGTTTTCTGTATTGTTTAACTGCTTATTATGAGTATAGATGATTTTATCACTTTTGTCTTTTAACCTTGCTACTAGCTTTACACACAGATTATTTCCTACCTTTACTGTGTGTTTGCCTCTACCAATGAGCTTTTTCTTTTTTGATTTTCATGTTTCTCATTGTGTCCTTTTCTTTTTTGCTTAGAGAAGGTTCCTGTAACATCATTTCTTTTAAACCTGGTGTGGTGATGCTGAACTCTTTTAGTTTTTGCTTCTCTGTGAAGCTTTTTTTTTTTTTTTTCTGTAGTACGCGGGCCTCTCACTGTTGTGTCCTCTCCCGTTGCAGAGCACAGGCTCCGGACGCGCAGGCTCAGCGGCCATGGCTCTCAGACCCAGCCTCTCCGCAGCATGTGGGATCTTCCCGGACCGGGGCACAAACCCGCGCCCCCTGCATCGGCAGGCAGACTCTCAACCACTGAGCCACCAGGGAAGCCCCTCTGTGAAGCTTTTGATCCTGCCATCAAATCTGAATGAGAGCCTTGCCAGGTAGATTATTTATGGTTGCAGGTTTTTCCCTTTCATCACTTTAATTTATTGTGCCACACCTTTCTGGCTGCTGAGTTTGTTCTGAAAAGTCAGGCTAATATCCTTGTGGGAGTTCCCTTGTATGTGTATGTAACATATTGCTTTTCCTGTGCTGCTTTTAAGTGTTCTCTCTTTATCTTTAATTTTTGCCTTTTTCAATTATAATGTGTCTTGGTGTGAACCTCTTTGGGTTCATCTTGCTTTAGAAACTCTATGCTTCCTAAACCTGTATTTCTGTTCCCTTTCACAGGTTTGGGAATTTTTAGCTATTATTTCTTTAAATAAATTATTTGCCCCATCTCTATCTCTTCTCCTTCTGGGACTCCTATATTGCATATATTGGTACACTTAATATTGCCCCAAATGTCTCAAACTGTCCTCATTTTTTCATTCTTTTTTTCTTTTTCTGTTCACAATCAGTGATTTCTGCTACTCTGTCTTCCAACTCGCTGACCAATTCCTCTGTACATTTAGTTTACTGCTGATTGCTTCTAGTATATTTTTCACTTAATTGCTGTATGCTTCATCTCTGGTTGTTATTTATATTTTCTAACTCATTGTTAAAAAGCTCTAACTGCTCACTCTGTGCATCTGTTCTTCTCACGAGTACTTTGATCATCTTTACAATAACTATGCTGAACTCTTTCTAAGATAGATTGTCTATGTCCACTTCACTTCGTTCTTCTTTTGGGGTTTTATCTTGTTCCTTCATTTGGAATATGTTCCTCTGTCACCTCATTTTGCCTGAGTTGCTGTTTTTATTTTTATCTATCTGGTAGGTTGGTTATGTTTCTCAACCTTGAAAAATTGGCCATTTTTAGAAGATATCTGTTGTATCCCAGCAGTGTACTCACCTCTTGTTAAAAGAAATATACGCTCTAAGGGTTTCTGCTATGAGGGCTGCATGGGTCTTTCTGTTGTGGGCAGTCTGGTAGGCTTGGTTGGCCGCCAGTCCTTTTGGTTGCCACGTCCTGCCTTGTGTGTAGGCTGACAGCCACTGGTTGGTGGGACTGGTTCAAGCGGCGGCTGACTGCAGAACCCAGGAATGGCCTTGTCCACAGGTGGCTGTGGGCTCGGGGGATCTTAAGGCTGCCTATCTGCTGGTGGGTAGGTCTGTGTCTGCACCCAGTTAGTTGCTTGACCCTAAGCATTCCAGCACTGGTACCTGTAGAACATTAGATCAGGACAGGACTGGGTCCTGGGGCTAATAAGCAAAAGGAAGATTCCAATATGGCACTTGCTGGCACTAGTATTCACGTGGAAGAAGGAGCTCCCCAAAATAACTGTTCCCAGTGTGAGCTGCAGGTGACTTCTGCCTCTGCGAGAGACTCTCCAGGATCAGGAGGCAGGTAGGACCCAGGCTCTTATCAAATTACTGCTTCTGTCCTGGGTTCTAGATCATGCAAGATTTTTTGTGTGCCCTTTAAGAGTGAATCCTCTATTTCCTCCAGCCCTATGGGACTCCAGAAAGTAAGTCCCATTGGCCTTCAAAGCCAAATGCTCTAGGAAATCATCTTCCTGGTGCAGGATCCCTGGACTGGGGATTTAATTGATCAACATTAAATCACAGAATTATTGTTATCACTAAAACTGAAAACGATCCCTGAAATTGGAGCTAAATATTATTTAGCTAACAAAGCACATGGGCAGCTATAAATTAAACAGTGATTCAAAATTTGATGAAAGTAACTGTTGCTATTAAACCTTAGATATGACCAATGTCAAACCACTGTCCTCCCATTAAATCAAAGCCACCCACCTCTTAAGTCCTCCTTCTATTTCAGCATGATACTTTATTAAATAAACAACAGATAAGACACACTTTACACACATGTAAAAAATAAATAAATAACCCAACATTTTTAAGAGTCTAATACAATAATTCCAGGAAAAATATATACTGCTTTAAGTTTTCATTTCACATTAATAGACAGACATAACTTGGCATTTTGAAATATTATTTCTTATTATCAAATTGATCTTATCCAAAAATACAAATGCGCATAGAAATAGTGTTGGATACTCTATATGTCTCTTAAAACTACTTCTACGGTGTAAAGGAGTTACAAACACAGTCAGCATATGGAAACGTTCAATTTTGTTTTTCTGATCAAGGTTTGCTTCTAAACAAATTAAAGACCATATGAAATGTGTGTTTGAGAAGCATGGCAGTGTTCTTGGAAGGGAAAACCTGATGTCACTTCAGATCTAGACTGAAATGTTGGGCAACGAATGAAAAAGAAAACTAGAATCTCAGAGCCTGTTCTCTCATTTCTTTTTCTTATCCAGCGTGGACTGTTTCTTTTTAACTGCCATTAGCTCACACCACTCACAACACACATTTCAGTCAACCTTAAAGTTTGAAGATTCTTTGAAACATAGTAACTTAAAATTCATTAAAATGATATATTGCTCATTTATTCTTCCTCTGATCCCCCTGATATTTAGTTTATTTTGTCCTCTGGTTAACTCCATACATGGCTAATAGTATTGTATTATGTTCCTCTAATACCATTCTTATGTCATTATTACCCTGGCTCCTAATAATATTAGCCAAAATATTCTTGCTAACTTACCAGTCTCTGAGTACAATATAAATTTACATTCTTGTTTAATAACCCCCATCAAAGTGTCTCCAGCTATTTATGAGAGTCCCCTTACTTATAGTCAGGTATATTTCTGAAAGTGTCTTATTGTACTCAGGGATATTTCTTTCCTTCTATCCTCTCCACCAGGTAGTCCCACTGCTGCCACTGCTGCTGCTGACCCTCCTAAGACTATGGCTCCATTTTTCACAGTGCTTCTCAACAGGAGACCACTACTATTACCACTGCTCTGGCACCAAGGTCAAAGTTAAAATTATCCTTTGAGTTACTCCATTTCAGGCCTGATATAAGCCCATTCCAAATCCCTATAACTGAGCAAAGACTAAGCCATACATTTAAGATACATATATGTGACTAAACTTTTGTGTAAAATGCAAGGTAAGTGTGACATATAGAATTACTTATAAGGACTACTGGATGTCACTACTCTCAGTGTCAACAGGCTAAGAGCCTTCTTTAGGAGACTTCACCAGGCCTTCTCCCCATCCAGCTCCAATTCTGTCACAATGAATTAAGAACCAGCCAACTCCCAACACTGAGAGTACTCTGAGAATGTCTACAGTTCCAAGTCCAGAATGAAATAATCACAGTGATACAATAAGAAGACTTTTTTTCTTTTCTTTTTTTTTTTTTTTGCGGTATGCGGGCCTCTCACTGTTGTGGCCTCTCCCGTTGCGGAGCACAGGCTCCGGACGCGCAGGCTCAGCGGCCATGGCTCACGGGCCCAGCCGCTCCGCGGCATGTGGGATCTTCCCGGACCAGGGCACGAACCCGTGTCTCCTGCATCGGCAGGCGGATTCTCAACCACTGCGCCACCAGGGAAGCCCATGACTTTTTTTCTTTTGACAGGATTTAAGTTGTCTCAGAACTTATCCCTGTTTCAAGAGACACTCTTAGATGATAGGGAGAATGTATACTCTTTTCAATGAAATCCCATCTACCTTTTACAGGAGTATACTCTTATTTGGTTTTAAGAATATAATCACACTGGAATACAGAATATAACACTAGCAAATTCTGTCTTTTTCAGTTTTTAAAATATCACTAACTATGGAACATCAACAATCCAAACCATATATGGCTATGCCACGATGAAATCAGTTCCA
The DNA here is from genome assembly GCF_026419965.1 of Kogia breviceps. NCBI lineage: Eukaryota > Metazoa > Chordata > Mammalia > Artiodactyla > Physeteridae > Kogia > Kogia breviceps. The sequence continues at coordinate 72,008,034 of NC_081312.1, forward strand.
AGGCATTTCCTTCAGTGGGCGCTGGGTAAGTTGAACAGAAAACTATCAGTACAGTCATAGTTTATACCAAGAAAATCTATACTTAATTTCTTAGTCTCTGACATCTTTATTCAGGTAACTTGAACCTTCCCTAAGACTATAGCTTTTCTCATGCATAACTAAAGGGCTTATGATGATAATTTTGCTTATATCTTTGAAACAGATCTTTTTCTATCTGCCATATCCATGGAGAGAAGCTAAAGTGGGGTAATGATCAGTTTCAGCTGGGGCAACTCATGCAACAAGGTACCCAGCACAGGACGTAGCTTCTAAAATTAACATCCTTAATGTAGTCTTCAAGGCCATCCAAAAACTTCGTATCATGTAATTCATCAATATCTTACTATTTCTTTACATGCTAGCTAAGGTAATCTTTATGATGCTGATCGCCACGTCAGTCCTTTTATTTGGCATCCTACCCTGTCTTTTCCACAAGTCTATATTCTTCATTTCTTAAAAATTCAAGACCAACCAATGTTTGTTGGTTGCCTTTTCAGCACTTATTCACCTCTTCCCCTTCCTAATTGTTTCTTGTTTCCATTTGAGATGCATGTGCTTCTGAGGAATTTAATTTCTCTCCCCATGCAATTCTGAAGTTGCTTCAGGCACCAGAAGAGGGGTGCCTGAATACCAACATGTTGAGGAGGGCAGAGCCAAAAGATTGCAAAGACATAGAACCAGAACCTGATAACATTATGTACCTCGGGATTAATCTATTTTGAAAGCCAGATCTACCTTTGAATTCTTCTGTTACAGGAGCCAATTAATCCCCTTTGTTTTAAAAGCCAGTTGGACTTGAAATTTCTGTACTTGCAATGGAAAGTATATTATCACTACACATGGTGTAAATCTCATCTTCTTTGAAAAGCCTTTCATTCTTTATCCCACCTGACTGTTTCTCTTCTACTTATCTTTTCCTCAGCTGTTAAGCAGCAGAGTAGTAGGGTAATCTGCAATAATCCAAACTAATAGCAATTTAAATTACAAAAAATCGGTTTAGGTGCTTAAAATGTTCCTAATTAGATTACAAGCTTCTAAAGGCATAAAGAAATCTTCTGTTGCATTTTTTTTTTTTCCAACAGCCACATACTATTTTTCTCTTACGTTGAATGCCAATAAATGCAGTGAACAGTGAAAACAGTAGGAAGTTGTTTTATAGATAATGACTTAGTAATATACATCTCTTGATTAACAGACTATCTAACACACATGAAATTGCATTTGAGACATATGGAAATTGCCTGGTCACTTAGTCATTTCCTTCTTTAACTGATGTTAAAACTATAAATATTTAGCCTTCAATAGAGTTTCTTCCAATTCTATATTCATTGATTTCATGATTTAGCTTCAAAATTTTAGTGACAACCTGCATAAGTATGGAAGAATAAAATGACAGATGTAAATCCTAGCTAAACACAAAAAAATCAACTTGTAATTTTGCCACCTAACTTCACAAATTTCAAATAAACTGGAAAGGCAATTGCAGAAAGACAAATGAAGTACTCATAAGAAAATTTATGTACAATTGTCTAAAACTGTATACCAACTGTATTAGCAAAAAAGACCTGTTAAATTAGCTCAGTATTTCAACAATTCTATTCCCTACATGAATAAAACACAAGTGACTGAGAATGCTAATCCACAGACCCAAAGCCAGTGCTAACAGAGGGTGTTCTTCTAAGACCCTGTAATATTCCTTCATGAATTATTGCAATCATTGAATTGCTAAAGTGTGTTTGAATACTTTAGTATTTGTTTCCCAGATCAGAAATCAAATATACTGAAGTTTTGAAAAGATAAAAATCATTTGCTCTGCAAGCAACCAAGTCTCTTTTAAACAAGGTTTTTGCTCACCAAAGATCTGAGCAATTGCAGTCAGCCTTTCAACATTACTGTTTCTAACACATAGCTTCATGACAGATTATACTCCATCTTTGTGCATCATTGGTTTGTTTTGTTTCAGTCTGCTGTGCTACCTTCTACCACTAAAAGCATGAAAACCTGAATAAAATACTTCTGGAGTCTCCAGAGAGTTTACAAGGAATGGAAGACTGGTCTAGGAATTCATTCTAAATATCACAAATTGATCATTTCATTGCTGATAAAACTATCCATTAATACACGTGGTGAAGTATGGTCAAGATGGTGGAGTAGGAAGACCCTAAGTTCACCTTCTCCCATAGCCACACCAAAATTACAACTATTTACAGACTAACTATGAGAACAACTTGAAGACAAGTAGAAATGACTACCTACACCTAAAGATATAAAGAAGAAACCAATGAGAAGAGTAGGAGGGTTGGAGATGTGGTATAGTCAAGAATGGCACTCTCTTAATTAGGCAACCCACAAAAGGAAGGATAATCACAATTGCCAAGGATCTCCCCAAGGAGGCAGGGGTCTGAGCCTCACATTGACTCCCCAGCTTGTCGATCCTGCACTGGGAAGATGTGCCCTGAGAATGGCTCATTTTGAAAACCAACAGGGCTTGCATATAGGAAAGCCAGAGGTCTGTAGGAAACAGAGACCCCACTGTAAAAGGGTGCATGAAAAATTTTGCATGCTCTGAGTCCCAGCACAGAGGCAGTAATTTGAAAGGAGCCTAGGTGAGACATCTTGTTGATCTTGGAGAGCTTCCTGGAGAGGCACAAGGTAAATCCCCCTGAGGACATAGATGCTGGCAATTGCCATTTGGGGAAACTCAATCTACCACAAGGACACTAGTACTGAAAAACATCTTTCCGTAGTCCTTCCCCTAGCTTATAAATGCCAGTGGCTTACCTGTCTCACCAGTGAGCTGGCACCAGTCCCAGGATGTCCTGATTCCCACAGGCAGCCACCCCAGGACTCATCCCCAGCCACCAGTGGAATGGCAGCAGTCCTGGAACTCCCTGGAATGTGTAACCCTACCCACAAGTGGGCCAGCAGCCACCAAAAAAGGCAGGGCCTGGCAGCCAACCAGGCCAGGGGCCAGCCCCAGCTATGAGTACATCAATAGTAGTTGACCCAACCACAACAGAAGGGTCCATGCAGTCCACACTGGGGCATCCCTAGGGCATATAGCTTTAATGATCAGACAGGAGTGTGCTGCTGGGCTTCAAAGGACATCTCCTACATAAGGACATTACTCCAATATCATGAAACATAAGCAACCTAGCCAATATATAGAAACAAACACAAAGAACTAGTCAAAATGAGAAGACAGAGGAATATGTTACAAATGAAGGAACAAGACAACACCCCAGAAAAAGAGCTAAATGAAGTGGAGATAAGCAATCTACCTGATAAACAGCTCATTGGTAATGATCATAAAGATGCTCAAAGAACTTGGGAGAAGAGTGGATGAACACAGTGAGAAGTTTAACAAAGTTGGAAAATATAAAGAAGGACCAAAAAGAGCTGAAGAAAACAATAACTGAACTAAAAAAAATACACTAGAAGGAATCAACAGTAGACTAAATTAATAGAGAGGAATGGATCAGCAAGCTGGAAGACAAAGTAGTGAAAATCATCCAAGGTGAACAGAAAAAAAAAATGTTTTTTAAACAAAGATAGTTTAAGAGATCTCTAGGACAACACCAAGTGTACCAATATTTGCCTTATAAGGGCTCCAAGAGGAGAAGAGAGTGAGAAGGGTCAGAGAACTTATTTAAAGAAATAATAGCTAAAGATTCCCTAACCTGGGAAAGGGAATAGACATACAGGTTCAGGAAGCACAGAGACTCAAACAAGATGAACCCAAAGAGGTTCTCACTAAGACACATTATACTTTAAATGGCAAAAAATAAAGAGAAAGAAAGAATCTTAAAAGCAGCAAGATAAAAGCAACAAGTTATGTACAAGGGAACTCCCATAAGACCATCAGTTGACTTTTCAGCAGAAAATTTGCAGGCCAGAAGGCAGTGGCATGATATATTCAAAGTGATGAAAGGAAAATACATGTAACCAAGAACTCCACCCAGCAAGGCTATCATTCAGATCTGAAGGAGAGATGAAGAGTTTTACAGACAAACAAAAGCTAAAAGAGTTCAGCACTACTAAACTGACTTTATAAGAAATGTTAAAAGGATTTCTTGAAGTGAAAAACACCACAACCAAAAATGTAAAAATTATGAAAGAAAAATCTCATTGATAAGGCAAACATAAAGGTGGTAGATCAAACATGTACAGCTCACAGAAGCTTGAAAGACAAAAGTAGTAAAATCATCTATATCCACAATAAGTAAAGGATATACAAAATAAGAAGATGTAAAACATGATGTCAAGAATATTAAATGTGAAGGGAGAGGGAAAGTAGAAATTCAGGGTTGTTAGAATGTATTCAGACTTAGGAGATTAACAACTTAAAATAATTGTGTGTGTGTATACACACACACACACACACACACACACACACACACAAAGAGAGACAGAGAGGAAGAGAGAGAGTTATATATGAATCTCATTGATTCCCATAAACTGAAAACCTATAACAGATACACGAACACGAACACGAACACACACACACACACACACACACACACACACACACACACAAAGAGAAAGGAATCCAAATGTAACACTAAATATAGTCATCAAATCACACAGGGAAGTGAGAAAAAGAAAGGAACAAGAAAGACTTACAAAAACAACCCCAAAGAATGAACAAAATGGCAACAAGTACGTATCTAGCTATAATCACTTTAAGTGTAAATGGACTAAATGCTCCAATCAAAAGACTAAAGAGTGGCTAAATGTGTACAAAAACAAGACCCATACACGATGCCTACAGGAGACTCATTTCAGATCTAAAGACACACACTGACTGAAAATGAAAGCAAGGAAAAAGGCATCATATGCAAATAGAAACAGAAAGAAAGCTAGGGTAGCAATATTTATATCAGATAGAATAGATTTTAAAATAAAAGACTACAATAGGAGACAAAGAAGGATATTACATAATCAAAGGAATCACAGGAGCACCTAAATATATAAAGCAAATATTAACAAACATTAAGGGAGGAACTGACAGTAACACAATATAATAAGGGAGTTTAATATCCCACTTACATCAATGGACAGTCCATCTAGGCAGAAAATCAACAAAATAACACTGGCCTTAAACAATACATTAACCAGATTGATTTAATGAATATATATAGAACATTCTATCCAAAATTAGCACAATATACATTTTCAAGTATACATGAAACAGTCTCAAGTACAGATCACAAGCTAGGCCACAAAACAAGTCTCAGTAAATTTAAGAAAACTGAAATTATATCAAGCTTCTTTTCCAACCACAACACAATCAGACCAGAAATTGATTACGAAAAAAAAGAAAGAAAAGCTGCACACAAACACATGGAGGCTAAACATTACACTACTAAATAACAAATTGGTGATAGACATACAGGCCTAGCTCAGGAAACAAAAACATTCTCAAACAAACAACCTGATTTTTCACATAAAGGAATTCGAAAAAGAACAACAAACAAAGCCCAAAGTTACTAGAAGGAAAGAAATAATAAAGATCATGGCAGATATAAATGAAATGGAAACTAAAAAAAACAAAAGAGATAGAAAAGATCAATGAGACTAAGAGCTGAGTCCTTGAAAAGGTAAACAAAACTGATAAACCTTTAGCCAGATGCATTGAGCAAAAAAGAAAACAGGCCCAAATAACTAAAATCATAAATTAAAAATAAGTTACACCACAGAAATACAAAGGATCATAACAGATTACTACAAACAATTATATGCCAATAAAATGGACAAGCTAGAAGAAATAGATAAATCCCTAGAAATATAAATCTCCCAAGACTGAATAAGGAAGAAATATAAAATATGAACAGACCAATTACCAGTAATAAAATTCAATCAGTAATTTTTTTAAACTCCTAAAAATACAGAAGTACAGGACCAGATGTCTTCACAATAAATTCTACCAAACATTTAGAGAAGAGTTAACACTTATCCTGCTCAAACTATTCAAAAAAAGTTGAAGAGGAAGAAATGTTTCCAAATGCATTCTGTGAGGACAGCATCTCTCAGATACCATAACTAGAAAATGACACCACAAATAAAGTAAATTACAGGTCAATATCACTGATGAATGTAGATGCAAAAATCCTCAACAAAATATTAGCAAACCAGGGCTTCCCTGGTGGCGCAGTGGTTGAGAATCCGCCTGCCGATGCAGGGGACACGGGTTCGTGCCCCGGTCCGGGAAGATCCCACATACCGCAGAGCAGCTGGGCCCGTGAGCCATGGCCGCTGAGCCTGCGCGTCCGGAGCCTGTGCTCCGCAACGGGAGAGGCCACAACAGTGAGAGGCCCGCGTACCACCGAAAAAAAAAAAAAAAGAAAATTCAAAAAAAAAAAAAAAAAAATATTAGCAAACCAATTCAATAGTACATTAAAAGGACTATACACCATGATCAAGTGGGATTCCTCCCAGGGATTCAAGGATGGTTCTATACCTGCAGATCAATCAATATGATACACTATATTAACAAACTAAAGAATAAAAATCATACGATCATCTCAAAAGATTCAGAAAAAGCTTCTGAAAAAATTCAACATCCATTTATGCCAAATCTCTCAATTCATGGTGGGTATAGAAGGAACATATCTCAACATGATAAAGGCTTTATATTACCAACCTACAGCCAACATCATACTCAAAAGTGAAAATCTGAATGCATTTCCTCTAAAATAAGGAGCAAGAAAAGGATGCCCACTCTTGCCGGTTTTATTCAACATAGTATTGGAAGTGTTAGACACAGCAATCAGACAAGAAAGAGGAAAAACAGAATCCAAATTGGGAAGGAAGAAGTAAAACTGTCACTATATGTAAATTACAGGATACCATATATATAAAATCCTAAAGAAATCACTAAAAAGCTATCTGAACTAATAAATACATTCAGTAAAGTTGCAAAATACAAAATTAATATATGGAAATCTGTTGTGTTTCTATATGCTAACAATGAACTATCAAAAGAGAAATTAAGAAAATAATCCCATTTACAATTTTATCAAACAGAACGAAATACCAAGGAATAAACCTAACCAAGGAGGTAAGTAAAAAGTTGCACTCAGAAAATGATGACATTGATGAAAGAAACTGAAGACAATACAAACAAATGGATTTACTATGCTCATGGATTGGAAGAATTAATATTGTTAAAACAACTATACTTCCCCAGTCAATCTACAGATTTAATGCAATGGCTATCAAAATATCAATGACATGTTTCACAGATCTAGAACATATCATTTTAAACTTTGTTTGAAAACATAAAAGACCATGAGTAACCAAAACAATCATGGGAAAGAAGAACAGAGCTGGAGGAACTACACTCCCTGACTTCAGATTATACCACAGAGCTACATTCATCAAAACATATGGTACTGGCACAAAAACAGACACAAAGAGCAATGGAACAGAATAGAGAGCCCAGAAATAAACCTACTCACTTATGGTTAATTAATCTATGACAATAGAGGCAAGAATATACAATGGGAGACACTCTTTTCAATAAGTGGTGCTGTGAATACTTGACAGCCACATGTAAAAGAATGAAATCAGAATATTTTCTCATACCATATACAAAAATATACTCAAACGGATTAAAGACTTAACTGTAAAAGCATAAAACTTCAAGAAGGAAACATGCAGTATGCTCTCTGACACTGGTCTTATCAATATTTTATTCAATGTCTCCTCAAGCAAGGAAAACAAAAGCTAAAATAAACATATGGGACTACATCAAACTAAAAATCCTTGGCACAGGAAAGGAAACTATCAACAAAATGCAAAGGTCACCTACTGAATGGGAGAAGATATTGTCAAATAATATATCCCATAAGGGGTTAATATCCAAACTATACAAAGAACTCATACAAGGCAACATCAAAAACAAACACCCAATTTAAAAAATAGGCAGAGGACTCAAATAGACATTTTTCCAAAGATGATATACAGATGGCCAACATGAAAAGATGTTCAACATCACTAATCATCAGGGAAATGCAAATTAAAAACACAATGAGATACCATCTCACACCTGTCAGAATGGCTGTCATTAAAAAGACAACAAATAAAAAGTGTTGCTAAGTACATGAAGAAAAGGCAGCCCTCATGTACTGTTGGTGTGATTGTAAATTGGTGCAGCCACTACAGAAAACAGTGTGGAGGCCCCTCAAAAATTTAAAATTAGAACTTCCATATGACCCAGCAATTTCACTTCTGGGTATTTACCCAAAGAAACAAAAACACTAATTTAAGAAGATATACACAATCTAATGTCCACTGTGGCATTACTTACAATAGCCAAGATATGGAAGCAACCTAAGTGTCCATCAATAGACAAATGGATATAGAAGACATGGTGTGTGTATATATATATATATATATATATATATATATATATATATATATATACACACATATATACATATACACTCACCCACACACACACATACACACAAAGGAGTGTTAGCCATTAAAAAATAATGAAATCTTGCCATTTGTGACAACATGGATGGATCTATTAAGTTCAGTGAAATAAATAAGACAAGGACAAATACCACATGCTCTCATTAAAAATGAAATGAATGAACCAACAAAACAAAAACAGACTCAGATTGAGAGAACAAATGGGTGCTTGTCAAAAGCAGGGGGGTAGGAAGTGAAATAGTTAAAGGGGATTAAAAGGTACAAATTTCCACTTATATAATAAATTAATTTACAGTGATGTAATATACACTTTAAGGAATATGATTAATAATACCACAATAACTTTGTATAGGGACAGATGGTTACTAAACTTATCATGGTGATAATTTCATGTGTGCAAATTTCAAATCATTATATAGTACACCTGAACCTAACAGAATATTGTATGTCAACAATACTTCAGTAAAAATTATTTAAAATTTTTAAATATAAAAATAAATTTTAAAAAACCTGTCCATTAAACATTTAAGTAATAGTGAATGTTTTTCACAAGGCATAACTTAGATTTTATTTTAGATTCCTCACTACAGAGATTGAATGTATTAGGTTAAATAGTTTAAAAGTCAAAATAAGCTTCCAAATGCTGATTTGGGTTTATAATTTACACATTTCTCTTCCCAGATTTTATACTGGATTTAATTCCATAGGCATCCTTTTCCTAATGAGTCTCAATTCAAAAAATATTAATTGAATATCTACATTGTACATGATTTAAGCATAGCAATAAGGAGACAATGGTAAATAATACAGCAGTTCCCTACTCTCAGGGAGCTTACTATCCAGTATGCAACTCAAAAACATAAGAAAAGTAATTTCAGTGCAATTTGAGAAATGTCTTGGATAAGGAAGCTCAAGATTATATGGAAGTACATGAAAGGGTAAGTATATTACCTAGGTTCGGCAGAATCACAAAACACATACTTCTCACGGAAATAATGTCTAAATTAAGAACTTAATTTTGAGTAGAATTTAGGCAGGTAAGTTGAGAAGAGTGCTCACACTGGAAGAATTAAAAAAAAGAGAAACAGCATTTGAGGACTGAAACAAGACTTTTAGGCAATAGTAATTTGAGATTTTGCCTAGTTCTGGATTTTTTTTAAAAATTGGGTACACAGAAATGTAAATGCAAATTTTCAGACTTTTGAATTTTCAATATGGTACATGCCACATTCATCTCAGTAACCTAGAGCATTCAGGGTCAGAGCCAGAGCTACAGATAAGCAAAGTGGGTGTTGGATTTGGGGCTCTCCACTGTTTCACTGCATAAATTATACCTGTTAGTGTGGATTCTTTGAGATAGTTGTTCTAGTAGGTTACTATCTAAAAAGGAAAAAAAATATGAATTAATTAACTTCCATTTATCACATATCACATATGTAACTTTATACTAGGCATTTGTTGCGAGTGAGCAGGTCATTCAGGAAAGAGATAGAAGAAAATTCATGTTTAAGTGCCTACTACATGCCAGTGTATATTATATATGCAGTCTTATTTAATTCCAATGATTAAGGTTTTATTATTCATATGACATGTATGAGAATACTGAAACTTGTAAGTTTTAATTACTTTTCTAATTAAACACATAAAATCTGCTATATATAGTAAAGTTTTAAATCATTGGAACACGAGTGATGGACTAGTGAGGCTAAGTAAGCCCGTCTATTGTACAACCTTCAAATAAACCATGTAAAGGAACTTCTTACGATGAGGAGGAAGGAAGCTTATGATCTGCATCTGTATATTTTAGATGCAGGTTTGCACATGACTTCAATATAAAATTATACAATAACGTACCCTATCAAAGCCTCCATGTGCCACACCCTGTCCACACACGTGTATTTATTTGATACATGCTCTCTACAAAACAAACTGCCTACTATAAAACAAGTGAACACAAAATCTGTGAGTTCATGACAACATTATATCATGGACTGTGCTCTTACTGAAAATATTTTGTATTCATTTAACTTTAATGTTCATGAAAAAGATAAGAGGTATTAAAAGTGCTGTTTCCCAAATGGCTAGTAATTGATACAGTACCATTTACCGTATATTCTTTTTTTTATACTGCTTGAGAAATCGGTATTATTAGTAAGTTCTTTATATACAAGGATCTACATGATGCACTATTATTTTCACTGGTATACCTACTCTGCATATTTTTATTTATTAATTTGAATGTTCAATGTTTCCTTGGGTATTCTATTGTAACTATTCTTCAAAATATAATCATTTTGTCCAGTTTTACCATCAAAAAATTATGTTTCAGTTTTGACTAATTACAAAGAAATTTTAAGTTGTTTAACTTTGGTGAAATAAGAAATGATAAGGCAGTAATGACTCTATTTACTATGAAATTTCCTCTGCAATATACTAGTTTTCTCCTTTTGAAAAAAATATCATATTGCATAAGGAAATTTCAGGAAGTATAATGTTCTGGTTCAAAATATATTATAAATCAAGGAAAACTTTTACTAGGCAGCACAACTTAGCCGAAAAATAAAATGGTCTGAATTTTTGAGGTTTTGTCCTGAAAAGAAATAAAGTAATTAAATATATAATTAGAACCTTACTCCGCTTCCTTTTCTGGTGGAAGAAACTTGCAGGAAGTTGATCTTACTCTAATGAGTGAGTATCTTTTCCTTAAAAGCCTCATGTTAAAAACACATTTTATTTGAACTAAGAAAGTGGGATAGAAAGAATTAGAATAGGATTCAAGAAATGTATAGCAACTCACGTTGCTACACACAGTGAAGTTTTGTTTATAATGTCTTTACATTATACAGTTTTGTGTATTTTTTTCTTTGTTTTAATATAGAAGTCCTACAAAACTTCTCATGAAGTTTAATTCCAGTGATATCATATACAGAATATGTTTCTCAAATTTTCCCATTGTTTCTTGTTGATATATAGAAATGATACTGATTTTGTATATTGATTTTATAAAAAGCCATTTCATGGAACTCACTTATTAGGTCCAAAACATTTTGAATTGATCCTCTTGGTCTTCTCAGGTAGCTACCTTATTATCAGCAAACCATTAAAGATTTTGGCAATATTCATTCCAAAATTTGTATATATATTTATCTCATTTCATAGCATTAGCTTGCTCTTCCAGAAAAAAAAAAAATAGTGATCATCTTCATTTTCAGCACAGAATTTGCCAAGGTTATATCAGCATAGTTTTAGTTACCTGGAAAGTTAATAAAACATTATTTTGTGGAAAAATATTCCATGAATAAATAACTCTAGAAAAAATGTTAGGTTAAATTAGGCAAGGCTTTCATGAAAAAAGCTTAGGACTTTTAAAATAATGTTTATTGTGAATCTGCTAGGGTCTAATATTGTGGGCTGTGAATCCCTAATTATTTGACCAATTTATATCAACAATTCATCCTAAATTTAATTTATATTGTGAGCACAATAAAAACAAATATAAATTAACTTTATTTTCCAATAGTTAACTCCCTCCAAATCATTATTTTCTCCAAAGATCTGAGAAACCACTTGTAATAGAGTATTTACATTTTTTGTTCAATATTATAGGATTTTTGTTGCTATCTTTGTAAAAGGCATTTTTTATGTTCATTATAGATGTTCTGGTTTTGGTTTTATTTTAGTTTTTACATATTAATCCTTTATCAGGCTACTGTGCAAGAACTCTTCAGTGTCCCTTTGATTTAAACTTCTGCCAAATAAAAAGGCCTAATTTATTTGATATTATCATTAGTAATACAATTTTGTTTTTTATTAGACATTTGCTTGAATAATGTATTTATATTTTTAATCACTTCATTTTTTAAATATCTCCTGCAAGCAGCAGTCTTTAAAGAAAATATTTGATTTAAACTGTAATTATGCGTTTTAATAAGAAAATTTATCTCATTCTTATTATATTATTTCAGTTAACTTTTTCTATATTTACCACTTTTTTTTCTACTTTTATATTCTCCAGTGCCTTAGATGAAATATATCTTACTTTAAATTTTATTCATGATTACTTGTGAGGTTAAATAATATTTCAAAGTATATTACTTAGTTATCAGAATCACAAGTTAATAATTATATTTTGGAACCTGCTTTTCTGACAATAAATTTCACATACTCAGACCTAAAATTTTAATTTTTCATTTAGCTTTATTACCAGTAAAAATGTGAATCTTGGAATTTTAACCAGTATTCATACTCACCATGAAGTATAATGATTATCTCATATTCTAAATGTTTTGAAAAATGAATTACCGGAACATACTATTTAGTTATGAGGAAAAACAAAAAGGAGTTGGAAGAAAAAATACTAGAAAATAATAAAGTATATATTCTATCTTGGTTTAATTAACTATGTAATTTTATAATTATTTTAGGTTATTAATCTCAATTTCATATTGAATTTGCATTCTATCTTTGTATTTTTCACTTCATTCCCTTTCTCTCCTCATCTTCCTATTTTCCTTCTTCTTCTCTTTTTACTCTACTTTCTCTTCCTGTCATATATTTTACTTTACTACCTTTACCTTACCTTCTTCCCCCATTCCCTCACACACAATCTGAGACCACCCATACAGACAGCCGGGCTGCTTGAAAACATTTTATTAAATAAACCTATACTCAGACATACTATATTTCTATTTCAACCTTTAACTACTAACCACAAACTTGATATTAGAGGGCCTAATGCAGAGCAGCTGTATAAATGGTGGCAGGGGAATGGAAAGACGTTGCTTCATTCACCTGTCATCTCAGGAGACAGCACTATATCATGGGGTAAATAGTACCATGGCAGTAGTCACAGGCTTGTATGATGTCCCTGACTTTGCTAAAAAAGCTTCAATAGGACAAAGAATTCCTTATATTCACCATTTAAGCTCAAACACCTATTCTAATTCCAGCACAATTATAAAGTTAAAATTTATAAAGTTTAGTCTAAATTAAAACAATGGCCAATATCACCACCAACATTCAACATTACTTAATGGAATATTTGTTTTCTTTAAATAAATCAAAGTAGATATGAAATATATTGTTATGCTTTAGGTTGTTTTGTGTGTGCCATGCAATGATTCAATTCTTCCCCCACTTTTTCTCTTCAAATTCTTCAGCACCTTTACTCCCATGGAACAGCATGGCCTTCATTTGATGAGAATGTATTATTTACATGCCAAGTCCACCTCTGTTCTCAATAACCAGTGAAAACTGAACAAGTACTGCACTTATTCATGATGTCAAATCAATGTTTTAATCTACTGAAAAACTTAAGAAACCAAATATTTATTCATGAAAATATCATTTAGTTGCAAATTTATTTTGTAAAAAGATAACTGTGTGTTTATAACAAAATAATTTTTAAAACATGTATATATGATTATTGTTTTCACTTAGACAGTAAGAGATACCATCTTAGTGGCAGCCCTATTTATTTTATCAGCACAATAATATTAAATAGTTATCACTTTAGGTGATCATGTGACACCTTTGAAATCATAAATATATATGCAAATCCAGGAAGTGAAATCATAATCCAGAATGTGGTTACATTAACTTTTAGACTATTATTCAGATAAACCATAATGGAAAAGAATATAAAAAAGAACATGTATATGACTGAGTCACTTTGCTGTACAAAAGAAACTAACACAATATTGTAAACCAACTATACTTTAATAAAAAATAAATTATAAAAGAACATTAAAAAATAAATAAAATAAAATGCAAAATTTAAAATTTCTATAGAGTACTCATGAACCATGAAATTGCATCTTCAGACCAGGCTGAGAAACAGTGCACCATATCATACTGAGAATTAAAGGAGTGAGAGGCATAACTAATTCTGATGTGAGAATGAACTAGGTTAGGGAGGTTATAGCTGAGATGTCAATGAACCAGACATCTGTTAGAAGTCTCATTTTGCAGAAAATTTCTTCTCTTAGCTCTCTGATGAAACAATGAGGGACTATTTCTCTGGACTTGATTTTGAGCAAAAAGAAAGAACTGGTTCATGAAATTCAACTGATAGGAACCTTGGGAGAAAGTCAACTTGTCATCTTAGTGCTTGAAATAGCCAAGAAAGAAAACCCTCAGCACATTCTGACAGGTAACTTGGACTTTAGAAAAGCAGATTTCAAAAATTTTAGAGAGGATATCTGAATGAATCCATAACCTCAGTCTTTTAATAGGATTGGAGCCCTTGAAAAACAAATTCTGATAAGAAAATTATAAATGGCTACAACAAAGTGGACACAAAAAGGAAAGCTATACAAAGGAATCTAACATAGCTATATTTTCCTACATATACTGTAACAGAGGGAAAGGGAAAGGATTATATTTTGAACATCTTTTGTGTGGAAACAAGATGCTAATTTGTTCACATAGAGGTGCTTCTATAACTATTTTACTGATCAGGAAACAGGCTCAAGGAGATTAAGGAGAGTGCAGAAATATAAAGTTCAGTATAGAGTTATTAATATAACTAAAGATAATAAAAAAGATCTGTCAGCTATGTGCAGAGTATTTTTTAAAAAAATAAATGATTAATTTCACTATTTGATACTGATTATTTCATATTAATCAAAAATAGTAAACATGGTGCTCACAATCTCTATGATGAAAATATGTATTTATACTAGTAAGCGTAAACCAAATGCAAATAAAGGATGCTAGATGGTTATTCCTATAATAAGAGGTAAATTTAAATGTCCATGAATAGATAAATTATATTCTATACAAGCAAAAACATCTCTCAATATGCTTGCCCTGTCTTTGTCCCTCTCTCAGCAGTAGGCATCTAACAAAAGAAAAAAACCTCCAGCCAATCCACTGGCAAGTAGTAACTAAGCAGATTCTCTCTATATAAGAAAATAAACTAAGAAACTCAGAAACAGCAACCAATCTGATAAAGGTAAGCACTGAAACTGAAGAGTCATTTTAAGTCAGGCCAGGGTCAGCACTGTGGCAAGTCCAAGCCATCTGCACTCTGATGTCATGGAGAAGCAAAGACCATGCGTAGCTGAAGTATGCAAGTACCCTGAGAGCATCAAGACCATAAGACATGCACACAGAGAAAAGTGTAGATGAGAGACTATAAAGCTCATGAATGACAGAGAGTAGCCTCAGTTACTATCTTTTCTATTCCAGGTTTCATCTGTCCGGCTGTCTTCAGTTTCCCACCTTTGGATACCTAAATGAGATACCATGTTTAATGGATACCTACTAAGTTTTCTGTAGATCACATCTAGCTCTAGAAACTCTAATTTCAACTATCCACATGATTAACAGGTAGTCATGTTCATGCAATATAATGCCAACTCCTGAAAAAACTGATTAATCCAGACAGGGAAACCTTAACCAAGTGAAACAACCATTTTTGCATAGAATATGGGATAAGAGATTTCATCTTAAAATAGGCTACTTTCTGAAACAGACCAGATATAAGCTTGAGAATTATTGGTAGTAGTTGTTATCTAGTTGTGAACTAGGAAACATAGAAATAATCTCTGCCAAAAAAAAGAGGAATAAGAAAAGATGGAAAGGAAAGGAAAGGAAGGGGAAAAGATCACACGAAGAGGAAAATGGATACCATGAAGAGATGGAAGAACTTACTTGGTTCTTTCAAATGGACTAATACATAGTTCACAAGTACAAGTGCATTGCTAGGCTTGGGTACCACAGGACAACCCTCATTCTGCATATAAGTACATCACCAATGCAACAAGTATCTGTATGAGCATGATGACTGGGAAGAGTGGTAGAAAATGATATAGACATCAATGTTTTTCTGATTTTTTTATAAATTTAAGTTACAGGTGCTGCAAATTTCTCCTTTCAGAACTAACATCTCAAAGCTCACTGAGTGGCTACACCAACCACTGAGGCAGACCAGTAGAGCCGCAACCCCAAGTTGGCCACAATCCAAGGGCCAGAAACCTGACTCCTTTCTGACTTACCCATCCTCCAGCCGTGTGGCTGACAGGGTCTTGCTGCTCAAGCCAGGTGTCAGGCCTGAGATTCTGAGGTTGGAGAGCCAAGTACAGAACATCGGACCACCAGAGACTCCCTGTCCCCACATAATATCAATTGGCAGAGCTTCCCCAGAGATCTCCGTCTCAACACAAAGACCCAGCTCCACTCAACGACCAGCAAGTTCCAATGTGGGACACCTCATGCCAAACAACTAGCAAAACAGGAACACAACACCACCCATCAGCAGAAAGGCTGTCTAAAATCATAAAAAGTTCACAGACACCACAAAACACAACACCAGATGCAGTCCTGCCCACCAGAAAGACAAGACCAGCCTCATTCACCAGAACACAGGCACCAGTCCTCTCCACCAGGAAGTCTACAAAAGCCACTGAATCAACCATACCCATGGGGGGCAGACACCAAAAACAATGGGAAATATGAACCTGCAGCCTGCAGAAAGGAGACCCCAAACACAGTAAGTTAAGAAAAATGAGAAGACAGAGAAATATTTAGGAGATGAAGGAGCAAAGTAAAAACCCACCAGATCAAACAAATGAAGAGGAAATAGGCAGTCAATCTGAAAAGGAATTCAGAGTAATGATGGTAAAGATGATCCAAAATCATGGAAACAGAATGGAGAAAATACAAGAAATGTTTAACAAGGACCTAGAAGAACTAAAGAGCAAACAAACAATGATGAACAACACAATAAATGACATTAAAAATTATCTAGAAGGAATCAATAGCAGAATAACTGAGGCAGAAGAACAGATAAGTAACCTGGAAGATAAAACAGTGGAAATAACTACAGAGCATAAAAAAGAAAAAAGAATGAAAAGAATTGAGGACACTCTTATTGACCTTTGGGACAACATTAAATGAACCACATATGAATTATAGGGGTCTCAGAAGAAGAGAAAAAGGGACTGAAAAAATATTTGAAGAGATTATAGTTGAAAACTTCCCTAATTTGGGAAAGGAAATAGTCAATCAAGTCCAGGAAGCACAGAGAGTCCCATACAGGATAAATACAAGGCGAAACATGCCAAGACACATATTAATCAAACTATCAATAATTAAACACACAAAAAAATATTAAAAGCAGGAAGGGAAAAATAACAAATAACATACAAGGGAATCCCCATAAGGTTAACAGCTGATCTTTCAGCAGAAACTCTGCAAGCCAGAAGGGACTGGCCGGATATATTTAAAGTGATGAAAGGGAAAAACCTACAGCCAAGATTACTATACACAGCAAGGATTTCATTCAGATTCAACGGAGAAATTAAGCTTTACAGACAAGCAAAAGCTAAGAGAATTCAGCATCACCAAGCCAGCTTTACAATAAATGCTAAAGGAACTACTCTAGGCAGCAAACACAAGAGAAGGAAAAGACTTACAATAACAAATCCAAAACAATTGAGAAAATGGTAATAGAAACAAAAATATCAATAATTAACTCAAATATAAATGGATTAAAAGCTCCAACCGAAAGACATGGACTGGCTGAATGGATACAAAAACAAGACCCATATATATTATATGCTGTCTACAAGAGACGCACTTCAGACCTAGGGACACATACAAACTGAAAGCGAGGGGATGGAAAAAGATTTTCCATGCAAATGGAAATCAAAAGTTGGAGAGGCAATACTCATATCAGGTAAAATAGACTTTAAAATAAAGAATGTTACAAGAGACAAAGAAGGACACTACATAATGATTAGGGGATCAATCCAAGAAGAAGATATAACAATTGTAAATATTTATGTACCCAACATAGGAGAACCTCAATACATAAGGCAAATGCTAACAGCCATAAAAGGAGAAATTGACTGTAACACAATAATAATAGACTTTAACACCCCACTTTCACCAATGAACAGATCCAAAATGAAAATAAATATGGAAACACAAGCTTTAAATGACACATTAAACAAGATGTACTTAATTGATATGATTAGGCCATTCCATCCAAAAACAACAAAATATACTTTCTTCTCAAGTGCTCATGGAACATTCTCCAGGACTGATCATATCTTGGGTCACAAATCAAGCCTTGGTAAAATTAAGAAAATTGAAATCATATCAAATATCCTGTCTGACCACAATGCTAAGAGACTATATATCAATTACAGGAAAAAAACTGTAAAAAATACAAACACATGGAGGCTAAACAATACACTAGTAAATAACTAAGAGATTACTAAAGAAACCAAAGAGGAAATCAAAAAATACCTAGAAACAAATGACAATGAAAACACAACGACCAAAAACCTAAGGGATGCAGCAAAAGCAGTTCTAACAGGGAAGTTTATAGCAATAAAATCCTACATTAAGAAACAAGAAACATATAAAATAAACAACCTTACCTCATACCTAAAGAGGTTACAGAAAGAAGAGCAAAAAGAACACAAAGTTAGCAGAAGGAAAGAAAACGTAAAAATCATATCAGAAATAAATGAAAAAGAAATGAAAGAAACAATAACAAAGACCAATAAAACTAAAAGCTGGTTCTTTGAGAAGATAAACAAAATTGATAAACCATTTAGCCAGACTCATCAAGAAAAAAAAGGGAAGAGATTCAAATCAACAGAATTAGAAATTAAAAAGGAGAAGTAACAACTGACACAGCAGAAATACAGAGGATCAGGAAAGAGTACTACAAGCAACTCTATGCCAATAAAATGGACAACCCGGAGGAAATGGACAAACTCTTAGAAAACCATAACCTTCTGAGACTGAACCAGGAAGAAATAGAAAATATAAACAGACCAATCACAAGCACTGAAATTGAAACTGTGATTAAAAATCTTCCAAAAAACAAAAGCCCAGGACCAGATGGCTTCACAGGCGAATTCTATCAAAGATTTAGAGAAGAGCTAACACCCATTCTTCTCAAACTCTTCCAAAATATAGAAGAGGGAGGAACACTACCAAACTCATTCTACGAGGCCACCATCACCCTGATACCAAAACCAGACAGAAGTCACAAAAAAAGAAAACTACAGGCCAATATCACTGATGAACATAGATGCAAAAATTCTCAACAAAATACTAGCAAACAAAATCCAACAGCACATCAAAAGGCTCATACAACATGATCAAGTGGGGTTTATCCCAGGAATGCAAGGATTCTTTAACATATGCAAATCAATAAATATAATACACCATATTAAAAAATTGAAGGAGAAAAACCATATGATCACCTCAATAGAAGCAGAAAAAGGTTTTGACAAAATTCAACACCCATTTATGATAAAAAAACTCTCCAAAAATTTGGCATACAGGGAACTTACCTCAACGTAATAAAGGCCACATATGACAAACCCAGAGCCAACATCATACTCAATGGTGAAAAACTAAAACCATTTCCACTAAGATCAGGAACAAGACAATGGTGCCCAGTCTCACCACTATTATTCAATATAGTTTTGGAAGTTTTAGCCACAGCAATCAGAGAAGAAAAAGAAATAAAAGGAATCCAAATTGGAAAAGAAGATGTAAAAATGTCACTGTTTGCAGATTACATGATACTGTACATAGAGAATCCTAAAGATTCTACCAGAAGACTACTAGAGCTAATCAATGAATTTGGTAATGTAGCAAGATACAAAATTAATGCACAGAAATCTCTTGCATTCCTATACACTAATGATGAAAAATCTGACAAAGAAATTAAGGAAACACTCCCATTTACTACTGCAACAGAAAGAATAAAATACCTAGGAATCATCCTACCTAAGGAGAGAAAATACCTGTATGCAGAAAACTCTAAGACACTGATGAAAGAAATTAAAGATGATACAAACAGATGGAGAGATATACCATGTTCTTGGATTGGAAGAATCATTTTGAAAATGACTATACTACCCAAAACAATCTATAGATTCAATGCAATCCCTATCAAACTATGAACAGCATTTTTCACAGAACTAGAAAAAAAAGTTTCACAATTTGTATGGAAACATAAAAGAGCCTGAACAGCCAAAGCAATCTTGAGAAACAAAAACAGAGCTGAAGGAATCAGGTGCCCTGACTTCAGACTACACTACAAGGCTACAGTAATCAAGACAATATGGTACTAACACAAAAACAGATATATAGATCAATGAAACAGGATGGAAAGACCAGAGATAAACCCACGCACAGATGGGCACCTTATCTTTGATAAAGGAGGCAAGAATATACAATGCAGAAAAGACAGTCTCATCAATAAGTGGTGTTGGGAAAACTGGACAGCTACATAAAAGAATGAAATTAGAACACTCCCTAACACCATACACAAAAATAAACTTAAAATGTATCAAAGACCTACATGTAAGGCCAGAAACTATCAACCTCTTAGAGGAAAACATAGGCAGAACACTCTATGACATAAACCACAGCAAGATCCTTTTTGACCCACCTCCTAGAGAAAGGGAAATAATAACAAACAACAACAACAACAAAAAAAACAAATGGGATCTAATGAAACTTAAAAGCTTTTGCACAGCAAAGGAAACCATAAACAAGATGAAAAGACAACCATCAGAATGCAAGAAGATATTTGCAAATGCAGCAACTGACAAAGGATTAATCTCCAAAATATACAAGCGGTTCATGCAGCTCAATATCAGAAAAACAAACAACCCAATCCAAAAATGGGCAGACCTAAATAGACATTTCTCCAAAGAAGATATACAGATTACCAACAAAGGAAAGGATGCTCAACATCACTAATCATTAGAGAAATGAAAATCAAAACTACAATGAGCTATCACCTCACACGTGTCAGAATGGCCATCATCAAAATATCTACAAACAATAAATGCTGGAGAGGGTGTGCAGATAAGGGAACCCTCTTGCACTACTGGTGGGAATGTAAATTGATACAGCCACTGGAGAAAAGTTTGGAGGTTCCTTACACAACTATAAATAGAACTATCATATGACCCAGCCATCCCACACTGGACATATATCCTGAGAAAACCATAATTCAAAAAGAGACATGTACCACAATGATCATTGCAGCAGTAATTACAATAACCATGACATGGAAGCAACCAAAGTGTCCACTGACAGATGAATGGATAAAGAAAATGTGGCACATATATATAATGGAATATTACTCATCCATAAAAAGAAACAAAATTGAGTTATATGTAGTGAGGTGGATGGACCTAGAGTCTGTCATACAGAGTGAAGTAAGTCAGAAAGAGAAAAACAAATACTGTATGCTAACACATACATATGGTATCTAAAAAAAAAAACACACAAAAAAAAACCCTGATTCTGAAGAACCTAGGTGCAGGACAGGAATAAAGATGGCAGACGTAGAGAATGGACTTAAGGACATGGGGACGGGGATGTGCAAGCTAGGACGAAGTGAGAGAGTAGCATGGACATATATGTACTACCAAATGTATAATAAATAGCTAGTGGGAAGCAGCCACATAGCACAGGGTGATCAGCTCCGTACTTTTTGACCACCCAGAGGGGTGGGATATGGATGATGGGAGGGAAACATAAGAGGCAGGGGATATGGGCATATATGTGTACGTATAGCTGATTCATGTTGCTATACAGCAGAAACTAACACACCATTGTAAAGCAATTATACTCTAATAAGGATGTTAAAAAAAATTAAATACATATTGAAATTATACATCATGATGCATTCCATCAATTCTCAGCAAAATTCTAAGACACGTAATTAGATAGATGGCTCAGGAACACCTAGAAAAGGAAATGGCAATCACTGAGAGCCACTTTACGTTCACTAAGAATAAATTAGACCAAATTAATTAAATATTTCGACATAGTGAATCTGCATTACAATGAGGCATTTAATGCAGTGTTTTCTTGATTTTTTTTGGACAAGACAGAGGTGGAGAGGATGTTTGTAAATTATGTGGATATGTGTTAGCTGAACAATTATTCTCAAACCGTGATTATTACATGGCTTATTTTTTTAACCTGCTGTGATCCTTATTCACAATTTTGAGCTAAAAAAATGTATGTGTACACAGTAAAGTTATGCATCAATTTGCATAAATAGCCAAATACTGAATAACAGAATAATGACTGAAAACTCAGTATTTTTTTTTTCATTTTAAGGGTTGGAACAATGGATCAAATTGAGCAAGAAGGAATTCTAGAAGATAAAGTATAATACTTCAGTTTAAAAAGTAAACCTCGCTCCCCCACAATTAGGGCACTTGCTGACTGCTGGTGGGGACCCTGATGCCCCAAGAGATGGGAGGAACCCCCAAGTGAACCAGTAGGGATCTGGGGGGACTGAGGGGGGATGAGAAGTGAAGGCCAGACAAGATCAGTGCCCCTGAGGCCAGGGAGATCAGGAGAGGCAGGTGAGAGGGGCCCTCCAGGAAGAGCGGAGGGCAATCGCACAGACCACTCCGGCCCAGGGAGCCTACTGAGCTCCCAGGCTGGTACCCACCCTCCAAAGCTCCTCCAGGCCACGTGGGTCCTGGGGACATAGGAGGGAGGCTGGGAGATCAGGAGAGGCAGGCAGCAGTGGCACTCCAGGAGGAGTGGGAGGGGAGCGGAAGGCATTTGCCCCACCCAGCCAGGCAGGGGAGACTGCTGAGCTCCCAGGTGACGTTCCCCACCCTCTGAAACCAGGGGTGGGAGGCACACCTGGTCCTTTCTGTTCTGTTGAGACTAATCCTCACCACCCACAACCCCCAGGGCCTTTTCCAGCCCTGTAGTTCCTAAGCATATGCCCTGCCCTCTGCTCACACTTGCTTAGGCCCTGCCTTCCACAGCCAAGGCCTTTCTCCCCGCCTCCTTGTTTTTTTCTTTTCCTTCCTCCTTCTTTTTTCCTACTGTGGTACTGTTGTACCTTCTGGTTGATGATTCATCTATATCTTTATTTTTATATTCTTTCTAACATATCTGTTAGCTTCCTAGTCTACTTTTATGTTTTACTTTGTTATTGTTCTCTCTCTTCTTTTTTCGCCACCCCACGTGGTTTGTCGGATCTTGGTTCACAAGCCAGGGGTCAGGCCAAAGCTCCTGTGGTGGGAGCTCTGAGTCTGAACCACTGGACTAACAGAGAACCTCAGACACCAAGGAATATTCATTGGAGTGAGGTCTCACAGAGGTACTCATCTCAGCACCAAGACCCAGCTCTACCCAACATCTTACAAACTATAGTGTTTGAAGCTTCACGCCAAACAATCAGTAAGACAGGAACAGAATCTCACTCATTAAAAAAAAAAAAAAAAAGAGAGACAGGAAAAAATTATGTCACAGATGAAGAAGCAAGGTAAAAACATACAAGACCAAATAAATGAAGAGAAAATAGGCAATCTACCTGAAAAAGAATTCAGAGTAATGATAGTAACGATGATCCAGAATCTCAGAAATAGAATGGAGGCAAAGATTGAGAAAATACAAGAAGTGTTTAACAAAGATCCAGACAAACTAAATAACGAACAGAGATGAACAATACAATAACTGAAATGAAAAATACACTAGAAGAAAACAATAACAGAATAACTGAGGCAGAAGAACGAATAAGTGAGCTGGGAGACAAAAATGGTGGAAATAACTGCTGAGGAGCAGAATAAAGATAAAAGAATGAAAAGAATTGAAAACAATCTCAGAGACCACTGGACAACACTAAATGCACGAACATTCAAACTACAGTGGTCCCAGAAGAAGAAGAGAAAAATATAGGGTCTGAGAAAATATTTGAAGAGATTATAGTTGAAAACTTCCCTAACATGGGAAAGGAAATAGTCACCAAAGTCCAGGAAGCACAGAGAGTCCCATACAGGATAAACCCTAGGAGAAACACATCAATACACATATTAATCAAACTAACAAAAATTAAATTCAAAGAGAAAATATTAAAAGCAGCAAGGGAAAAAAACAAAAAAATAACATACAAAGGAATCCCCATAAGGTTATCATCTGGTTTTTCAGCAGAAACTCTGCAGGCCAGTAGGAACTGGCAGGATATACTTAACGTGATGGAAGAGAAAGACCTATAACCAAGATCACTCTACCCAGCAAGGATCTCATTCATGTTCGATGGAGAAATTGAAAGCTTTACAGAAAAGCAAAAGCTAAGAGAATTCAGCTCCACCAAACCAGCTTTATAACAAATGGTAAAGGAACTTCTCTAGACAGGAAACACAAGAGAAGGAAAAGACCTACAATAACAAACCCCAAACAATTAAGAAAATGGTAATAGGAGCATACATATCAATAATTAACTTAAATGTAAATGGATTAAATGTCCCAACCAAAAGACACAGATGGGCTGAATGGATACAAAAACAAAACCTATATATATGCTGTCTACAAGAGACCCATTTCAGACCTAGGGACACATACAGACTGAAAGTGAGGGGATGGAAAATGATATTCCATGAAAATGGAAATCAGAAGAAAGCTGGAGTAGCAATACTCATATCAGTGGTTAAGAATCCACCTGCCAATGCAGGGAACATGGGTTCGGGTCCAGGACCGGGAAGATAACACATGCCATGGAGCAACTAAGCCCGTGCACCACAACTACTGAGCCTGACCTCTAGAACCTGCAAGCCACAGCTACTGAGCCCGCATGACACAACTACTGAAGCCCACACGCTTAGAGCCCATGGTGTGCAACAAGAGAAGCCACCACAACGAGAAGCCCGCGCACCACAACAAAGAGTAGCCCCTGCTTGCCACAACTAGAGAAAAGTCCACGCGCAGCAACAAAGACCCAACACAGCCAAAAATAAAATAAATAAATAAATAATTTTCTTTAAAAAGACTGTTACAAGAAATAGGGAGGGACACTACATAATGATCAAAGTATCAATCCAAGAAGAAGATATAGCAATTTAAAATATTTATGCACCCAAAATAGGGGCACCTCAATACATAAGGCAAATGCTAACACCCATGTAAGGAGAAACAGTAACAAAGTAATAGTAGAGGACTATAACACCCCACTTTCACCAATAGACAGATCATTCAAAGAGAAAATAATATGGAAACACAAGCTTTAAATGACACAAGAGACCACCAATAGATTTAACTGATATTTACAGAACATTCCACCCAAAAGTGGCAGAATACACTTCCTTCTCAAGTGTACATGGAACATTCATCAGGGTAGATCACATCTTGGCTCACAAATCAAGATTTGGAAAATTTTAAAAAATTGAAATCATATCAAGCATCTTTTCTGACCACAATGCTATAAGATTGGAAATCAATAACAGGAAAACAACTGTAAAAAACACAAATACATGGAGGCTAAACAGTGAGCTACTAAATAACCAAGGGATCACTGAAGAAATCAAATAAGAAATTTAAAGTACATAGAAACAAAATGACAATGAAAACACGATGACCCAAAATCTATGGGACACAGCAAAAGCAGTTCTAAGAGGGAAGTTTATAGCAATTTGATCTCACCTCAAGAAATAAGAAAAATCTCAAATAAACAATCTAACCCTACACTTACAACCACTAGAGAAAGAAGAACAAAGAAAACTCAAAGTCAGTAGAAGGGAAGAATCATAAAGATCAGAACAGAAATAAATGAAATATACAACAGCAAAGATCAATAAAACTGAAAGCTGGGGGCTTCCCTGGTGGCACAGTGGTTGAGAGTCCGCCTGCCGAAGCAGGGGACACGGGTTCGTGCCCTGGTGCAGGAGGATCCACCAATGCCATGGAGTGGCTGGGCCCATGAGCCATGGCTGCTGAGCCTGCACGTCCAGAGCCTGTGCTCCACAGCAGGAGAGGCCACAGCAGTGAGAGGTCCGTGTACCACAAAAAAAATAAAATAAAAACTGAAACCTGGTTCTTTGAGATGATAAAGCTGATAAACCCTTAGCCAGACTCATCAAGAAAAAAAGGGAGAGGACTCAAATTAATAAAATTAGAAATGAAAAAGGAGAAATCACAACTCACACTGCAGAAATACAAAGGATTATAAGAGACTACTACAAACAACAATATGCCAATAAAATGGACAACCACGAAGAAATGGACAAATTCTTGGAAAGGTACAATTTTCCACAATGGAACCAGGAAGAATTAGAAAATATAAACAGACCTATCACAAGTAATGAAATTGAAACCATAATTAAAAATCTCCCAACAAAAAATGTCCAGGACCAGATGGCTTCACAGGTGAATTCTATCAAACATTCAGAGAAGAGCTAACACCAATCCTTCTCAAACTCTTCCAAACAACTGCAGAGGGAGAAACACTCCCAAATTCACTCTACAAAGTCACCATCACCCTGATCCCCAAACCAGAAGATATCACAAAAAAAGAATCAGGCTCCCCGACTTCAGACTAAACCACAAAGCTACAGTAGTCAAGAAAGTATGGTACTGGCACAAAACAGAAATATAGATCAATGGTACAGGATAGAATACCCAGAGATAAATCCACGCACATATGGTCACCTAATTTAAGACAAAGGATGCAAGAACATACAATGGAGAAAAGACAATCTCTTCAATAAGGGGTGCTGGGGAAAATGGACAGCTACATATAAAAGAATGAATTTAAAACACTTCCTAACACCATACACAAAAAGAAACTCCAAATGGATTAAAGATCTAAATGTAAGACCAGACACTATGAAACTCTTAGAGAAAAACACAGGAAAAACACCCTTTGACATAAACCACAGCAAGATCTTTTTTGACCTACCTCTTTGAGTAATGGAAATAAAAACAAAAAGAAAGAAATAGGACTTAATTAAACCTAAAAACTTTTTCACAGCAAAGGAAACCATAAATAAGACAAAAAGACAACCCTCAGAATGGGAGAAAAATTTTGCAAATGAAACAACAGACAAAGGATTAATATCCAAGATATACGAACAGCTCATGGAGCTCAATATCAAAAAAACAAACAATCCAATTAAAAAAATGGGTGGAAGATCTAAACAGACATCCCACCAAGGAAGACATACAGATGGCCAAGAGGCACGTGAAAAGATGCTCAACTTCACTAATCATGAGAGAAATGAAAATCAAAACTACAATGAGGTATCACCTCACACCTGTCAGAATGGCAATTATCAAAAAATGTAGAAACAATAAATGCTGGAAAGGGTGTGGTGAAAAGGGAACCCTCCTGCACTGTTGGTGGGAATGTAAATTGATACAACCACTATGGAGAACAGTATGGAGGTTCCTAAAAAAACTACAAATAGAACTACCATATGACACAACAATCCCACTACTGGGCATATACGCTAAGAAAACCATGATTCAAAAAAAGACATGTACCACAATGTTCATTGCAGCATTATTTACAATAGCCAGGACATGGAACCAACCTAAGTGTCCATCAACAGATGAATGGATAAAGAAGATGTGGCACATATATACAATGGAATATTACTCAGCCATAAAAAGAAACAAAATTGAGTTACTTGTAGTGAGGTGGATGGACCTAGAGTCTGTCATACAGAGTGAAGTAAGTCAGAAAGAGAAAAACAAGTACCGTATGCTAACATATATATATGGAATTCAAAACATAAAAATGGTACTGATGAACCTAGTTGCAGGGCAGGAATAAAGATGCAGACATAGAGAATGGACTTGAGGAAATGGGGTGGGTGGGGGAAGCTGGGGCAAAGTGAGAGTAGCATCAACATATATACACTACGGAATGTAAAACAACTAGTGGGAAGCAATGACCTAGAGGGGTGGGATAGGGAGGATTTGAGGGAGGCTCAAGAGGGAGGGAATATGGGGACATATGTATGCATATGGCTGATTCACTTTGCTGTACAACAGAAACTAACACAGTATTGTGAAGCTATTATACTCCAATTAAGATTTATTAGAAAAATAATTTTAAAAATTTGAAAATTAAAAAAACATAAAAAGTAAATCTCACAGCAAAGATTGTGAATAGGAGAGAAATATCCATGTCCTTTAAGGACTGGGACTATACCTCTTAGTTCAATATTCATAGTTTCTAAGACAATTCCTGGAACAAAAAAGATGCTAAAGTTAGACAATTTTTTAATTAATGAGAGATTTAATATGAGCCAGAAAATAGTGCTCACTTATATTTACATAAATACAGTATTTAACTAGGGATTCAACAATATCCTTGTACCTTACTTTGATTAGAACATAAGTGGAGCACTGTGTTTGCTTAGGAGCCATATATTAAGAGGAACACTGATAAATAGTAGTGATTCTGGAAGAAAATAAACAGTATGATAAACAACAAGACTCCTGTATTAGTCAAAGTTCTCCAGAGAAACAGAATGAATAGGATGTATGTAACTATATCTATCTATCTATCTATCTATCTATTTATATATATATACACCTATACCCATACCTATATCCATATCTAATCTATATACAGAAAGAGGAAGAGAATTAAAGAACTGCTCATACAATCACATGATTGTGGAACCTGGCAAAATCTGCAGAGTAGGCTGGGACCCAGGCAGAGTTGATATTGCAGTTCAAGGTGAAGGAAGTCTTCTGGTAGAATTCCCTCTTCTTTGGTGGAGGTCAGCCTTTTTCTTAAGTCCTTCAACTGATTAGACGAGGCCCACTCACTTTATGAAAGGCAAGCTGTTTCACTCAAAGTCTACAGATTTAAATGTGAATATCATCTAAAAAATATCTTTAAACAACATGTAGATTAATGTTTGACCAAATATTTAGGTACCATGCCCTAGAAATGTTGACAGACAAAAATAACCAAGCATAGTTCCACTGTCATATGATAAATGGTTAAAAGGAAAAGAAAAATTTAACATTGAAAAGAGAAAATTTAAGAAGCTATGTGGCACCTGATTTAAAATATTTCAAATTTTAAAATAAAGTGGGGATTAAATTCAGCCTTTATAATTCTAAAGTGTTATCTTAAGATGCAGGTTAAAAATTACATACAAATCTAGAGAATACTTTTAACAGCTAGACTATCTAATTTAGATGAGAATTAGGATACACATAAAAAATATGTGGCAAGGTCTCAATCCTCAAGGAAATGTATAGTTTAAATGCGAAGAAAAAAATGCAGATATTAATAACACTAATTCTTTCATTGAACAACTATTTGTTAATTACTTGTGCCAGGTAGTTTTCTACACATTAGCAATACAACAGCAAACAATAAAATTCCCATGCCCTTATGAAGCTTATTTTGTAGTTAAAATATACAGAAAAAATAATTAAAATATATAGTTGTAACCTACAGCATATTAAAAGTGGTAACTTTTAGGGAGATCAAGGAGTTTGGCTCCTGGTTAAAAACCTATGTGCTATTTTTCAGGCCTGACCACAGGCAATTATAAAGGCTTTATCTGGCAGGCTTCAGGGGGAAATCTGCCCTCCCCACCCCAGACTTGGTGTACAGTCAATACACTGCAATCAGAAAGGAGTTGTAGTCAAGGTCTCAGGTTCCCTTGGCCAGCCATTCTCTTATGCATATTCCCATTCCTAGTCTAGGCACCTTCAGTCAAGGCTTTTTTTGTTGGGAGCCTGCTGCCCAGGCTTTCTCCAGGCTCCTCTGTCTAAAACTCCTTATGGGAAATGGAGGTAGGTGACTTCAAAGACAATTTTCTTCTCTCTGAATTGGTACTCAGTACTTTTCCAGCCTTAATCTTTTTCTCCCTCACCGCATCTAACCCTCAGGTCCATAAAACTGCAGGAACCTTTTGTTCAGGGCTCCCTCAGCAGTGAAACGACCCCCACACATGTGCTGATCTACCTGACCCTAGACTAGTGCATTTTCCATGGGGATGGAACTGGGGGAGTCCATGCTTTCTCCAGTTTAACTTCTTGCTTATGCTTTAGCATTAAGTGATTAAAGATTTGACTGTTATTTTTATTTTGGCTTGTAGTCTTAGTTGGCTACTCTGACACCTGACAGCTTAGCTCTCTCCAGATCAGCTGAGCCCCAGAGAGATTATCCAACTTCTATAACAGAATACCATAGACTAGATGGCTTAAATGAAAATATTTATTTCTCATTGTTCTAGAGGCTGGAAGTCTGAGATCAAAGTGCCAGCTTGATCTGGTGCTTGATAAAGGTCTTCTTCCTCATTTATAGATGGCCATCTTCTTATTGTATCCTCACATGGCAGAGAAAGAAATCACCTATCCCATGTCTCTTCTTTTAAAGGCACTAATACCATTCATAAAGTCTCCACCCTCATGACCTTATTAACTCCCAAAAGCCCCATAATCTAATAACATCACATTGGAGGTTAGGATTTCAACATATGAATTTTGGAGGGAACACATTTGTCCATAACGGAGACGCAATAAAATAATAACGGAAGATAGGCATGGACAGGGGCTGGGGTACAATAATGTGGTCAAGGACCTAAGAAGGTAATACTTGAAGGTAAATACTGCAAGGAGGTGAAGGAGAGAGCTTGGAGGATACCTGGGACAGAGCACTGTGGACAGGGGAAACAGCAAAGGTGAAGGCCCTGAGGAGGATACAAGCTCTGCTAGATCCTGTACAGATGTAAAATATTCAACTGTGTTGGGATAGCAGAGGTCTTGCTTCCATAATTCTTCCAGTATAGTTAGAAAAAAGAAAAAGGATAGTTAGTTAGAAGCTAAAAAGAACATGCTGGCATTGGGGAACCGAAAATCTTCAGCAGAACTAGAGTGGAGAGTGACTCAAGGAATAAAATGGTGAATTAACAGGTAAGCAGTAATTTATAAAAATTGTTTAAAGTCATGAAAATATTTTAAACAAGAAATTAATATGACAAAACCTCTGACAGTCATTATGTGATAAGTGATCACAGGGCAGCAAGGAAAACCAGTTATGAGGCTATTGTGAGACATATCTTCTTGTCTAGGACTAAGGTCTTAAAATAGGGTTGGAAAAAGTAAATTCAGAGATAGCAAAGAGGGTTGGGAGATGATGAAATGTGGATGAGAGTGAAAAAAGTTAAGGATGATTGCCAGGTTTTAATTTAGACACCTGAGGGTGACATTTCTGACACAGGGAACAAAGGAGGACAACTAAATACAGTACACAAGATGATCTCCTTAATTTGGAAGTCATGCACTTGAAGTGCCTGCAAGAAATCCAAGTAGAAAAATAAATGGGATAAAATATTAACACATATACCACAAAAGGGTTCCTTGGTCAGATACATCTGGGAAATACTACATATTCTGTCCAGCTTTTGAATATCCATTCAGTTATTTATTCATTTAACCTATATTTTGTAGTTCCCTACTTTGTACCATGGACTATGTTTCACTCTGGAATACAGAAATAAGGAAGATGAACATGGTACCTGCCTTCAAGGAGCTTACAACCTATGGAAGATACACAAATTAAATAATTATTTAAATTATAACTGGGATAATTCTACAAATGAGTAGAATAAAGTTCCAGGAGTATGTAAACAGGGGGCCTGAGGATCCTCCATGTTACTACCACATTAATGTATTTAAATCCTACCATAGTGAAACCTCTCAAAACTATTTAAATAAGAATTTACAAGGGCTGTTAGATATTTTGGCTGTTAGATTTTTTTTAAAAGCACGGAAGTTGTTCTATTTCCACTGCAAAAATATCTACTCCATGTAAACAGCAAACCTTGGAATGCAGTTTAGAAAACTCTTAGAAGGAACCAAAGTCAAATTTAACAAGTAGTTGGGTCTTCATTGGTAACATGTAGTTTTCTTTTCTGCAAAGAAAGAACCAGACCAAAGGTATGGAGGCTGGACCTACAAGGCAGTTTTGGAACCCAGGAAGTAGAAGAGCCTGATTAGATAAGCAGCAGGGCCCGCTAAAGTAATTCCAATCAGTTGGGCACTGAGAGAAACTGTAGCTTACTTGGACTTGACCACCCAGATTGCCTCTATTTCCTACTACACACACTAAAAATGAGGCTATTCATTTTTCTATTTTCCTCCCATTCTAGGGACACAGCAAGGCTGTCACAGCTCTGCTTAATGAATGAAAGAATGAATGAACTCTAATCTCTTTGGTATTCATAATGAATAAAATATTATTGGTATCAATAATGAAATACAGTTATTTAACATCTAACTGGCACAGATTGAGATTTCATTTCTGATGTCTGGAACTGTGCTTTGAGTCATCAAAGGACTTTAAACCAGTTGAATGTTCAGGCTGAATATATTTATATTATATTTTTTCCTTTTTTTGGTGTGTGACTCAGCAATACTGGAGCTAGAAATATGCCCTGGGAGGATGTGAGGTTTAGTGTGCTCTCTCAAATTCTTTCCCTTCCCCTGCTGGTCTTGTCCTCCCAAATATATTCTTCTAAATTCTTGGCCAAAATTTTTACAAGACAATTTACTTGGGAGAAATTCTAGATACTGACCATTCGTGGATTGGCTAAAGTACAGTAATTAGATAATACACAATGACTAAAAATATTGCATTTAATGGTTGTAGGAAGACATTAAAATATTACACATAAAAATATGTATAAAAAGTAAATTCAGTGTAAGCTCCCATTTTTGTTTAAAAAATGAGTATGTACAGATATATAGTATTACTTTCTTATGATTAAAAAAGTTTTCTTTTTTTATTCACCTGTATTTTCAAATTTTTCTATTTAGTTTTTAATAAAATATTTGCAAATTAAATTACAAATTTTAAATGCTTTTTAGATAAACATAGTTTGAGGTGATACTTATATTTTTATCAATATGAGTTGTGTTGGATTTACAACAATGTTTGAGTTTTATTCACTGTTAGCTTTATGTTTACAAAATTTTTTTCTGACATTTGGTAAATATTCTGCTCAATAATCTTTCCACTACCTTTCCAAACACCTACTCTCACTAATTTTACTATTCACTAGCAAAGAACAAGCAGCATTGGCCACCATTTGCTAAGTTTTTGTGATTCAGGTAGTTAAGTTCATCAAGAATTATCAGCTGCAGGTTGTACATTCAGAAATAATGTCTTGGTGAAGAAAGTCTTGGTGAAGTTTCTAGGTGATGAGCCCTGAGCAGCGGAAGCCAGTTTATATGTGCATATCAAGCTCCTGAAAAGGGAGTTGATGAACAAAGCCTTTTTTAATGACTAACTCTGCATTTTTTTTTTTTGCCAACTATACTTGTTCTATATAAAATAATTCATGTTTGAAAAAAGTGAGACAATAAAGTGCCAAACTAACTTTCAGGAATCTATGAGGTCTCATAAATTCATAGTAACATTCTGGAATTTTTTAATGAACACTATGTACTAACAAAAGAAAGAGAAAAAAATATGTGTGTTAGGCATGTGGTAAAGGATGAACTGAAGGATACAATTGGGAATAAAATTATTTCTGCTTTAGAAGTATTTACAAAATAAAAATGGTTACAGACAACAAATCATAACGCAAGGTAGAATAAACCAATCTAACCCTTTGAGAATTAATGGGTTTTCAATGACAGGAAAGAAAGCAGTGAAAAGGTATTCCAAGTTCATCAGGACCAAAAGTATGAGGACATGAAAGCTCATAACATGCTTAGATAAATGGCTAAAAGTTAAGCTTAATGAAAGAATGCTTTGGGAGATGGTCTGAACAAGCACACTGAAATCAGTTATAGCACCCTGTGAATGCCATTTTAGGAAATCTGACTGTATTCCATAGGTAACAGACAATCATCTAAGTTTTTTATTTGAAAAGCAATATGCACTCTAACCTACATTTTCAGAAGCTAATTCTGGAATAAGCATAAAAGGTAGACTACTATATTAAAAGGCCAAAAACAGAGGTACCAATTGGAAAACTAGTAGAATACTTTAGGTGTGAAATGCTGTCACTGCCTGCAGTATAAGAGGAACAATGAAATTAAATGACAAACTGATGAAACACTATTGTACAGGTAGAACAAATAGAACTTAGTAATTTATCAGTGGTAAAGGTGAGGACAATGAAAGACACAAAGATAAATGAAGTTCCTTTTAGGGACTGGGAAAATGAAGTACCAGCTCTACTGGATTGAGTTTACCTTGGCTTTGAGATATCATGAAAATTCTTAGGAATTAAGGTTAGAATTTCAGGAAAAAAAAATGAGAAGTTAATAGTTATTGCCCAGAAGCCAAGGCAGGATATTTCTCAGGAAAAAGAGTGTGTTAAACAATAAAAATACTGAGACCAGAAATATAGGGAAAGATTACATATTTGAAGGTTAATGAGAGGAAGCAGAAAGTCATATATACATACAAGGCTTGAGAAGAAAGATAATAAGATGAAAAAGACTACAGACTTTAAAATCAAGACTAAGAAATTAGAATGCTATAATCAAGATGGCAACATAGGCTGTTCCTGACTTCACTCCCCTTTACAAGGATAACTAACAAGTGTTCGAGAACA
This sequence comes from Kogia breviceps, assembly GCF_026419965.1. NCBI lineage: Eukaryota > Metazoa > Chordata > Mammalia > Artiodactyla > Physeteridae > Kogia > Kogia breviceps. The sequence goes on from NC_081312.1 coordinate 72,042,854, forward strand.
AGATACCACTGAGAAATTACTAGAACACGGGAGTGTGGCTGAGGCACCCCACACACACACCACAGAGACTGAGACAGACTGCATTAGAAGGTACGTGAAGCAGATACACTTTGACTACATTACCTCTCACCCAGGCCAGTGGAGCACCATGAAGAGAGGTCTCCTCTAAGTCTTCAGTTCCTCCAGTGGGAAAAGAGAACCCACAAGGGACAACCAGCTCCCCCAGTGTTGTGGGTCACTTTGCAGGAGCCACTACTCTGATCTCACACCACACGGATTGCAGTGGAATCTATGGGTCACAACCACTGGGAATCTGACTGTGACAGAGAAGTGGGGAGGGACTTGCAACAACCAGCACATGGATCTTGGCAGACTGAGTTTATAATTCTAGTGCCCAAGTAGTAATCCCAACTGGAGGTTTTTCTCATTCTGCAGAACCAAGTGGGAGGAAATACTGTGACCAGTAAACTCAGAGGTGTGCCCATTTGATGATTCAGATCCTCAAATAAGGAGTTCTGCTTACCCTAGACCCAGGTTTGACCATACCTAGGCAAGGAGCTGAATAACAGCCCTACCCACTATGGATGGTGTCTTTAGCCCCTTTGACCAGAAGGACTAGTGACAACTCCAAGAAGCACTGCAGCCCAATGATGCTCCATCTGAGAAGAGGGTGAATAGAGCTGATCGCCACCAGAGCAAAGCCAGTGCCAGGTGTGGAGTCTTTCCTTGCTACACACACGCAGAGGAATTAATTCATACCAAGGCTGAGAGTAGCTCCCAGACCCTCCCAACTAGAGAGCCCATTCAGAAAATTCAGAACTGCTTGGAGGGGCCCCTTCCCCTCCCAATCAGGCAAGGGAGCTAAACTATAGCCTCAACCACTCTGGAAACTGTCTTCCAGCCCCATGGGACCAGAAGGGCTAGAGACAACTCCTAAAAGCTGTGTAGCCCAGTGTCACTAGAGTTGAAAGACAGACAGAGGCACAGTTTGCAAAGTAAAGTCAGTGGCCTTGTTTAGTCAGGGAACTTGGGGCATGGGTCGGCTTGAGTTAAGACAACACACAAAAAGTTTTACTGGCTTTAGAGTGGGTTCTCACTGAGCCTGGGCAGGGAATCTAATTCATAGCCCTCCTCACTGTTGAATACAGTCTTCAGCCTGTCCAACCAGGAAACCTAACCAGAGGATACAGAAAGCCACATAGCCCAATGGATAGCTTTATGTAAAGTGGCGCCAGAACAGAAAGCAGAGCCTGTGGCTTCTCCCGTCTGCAGAGCAAAACAAACGGCCCCACCTGACCGGGGAATTCAGTGCATACTGTAGACTGATTTGAGTCCTCAAACAATGAGCTGTATAGGCTCTGGGTCCTGTCCTGCTACCCTTCCAGGGCAGGAAATCTAATTCATAGTCCCATCTACTACTGCATACAGTACCAAGTCCTATCCATGTAGTAAACCTGATCAAAGAATAGAGGCAACTGTGGAGCCCATTCTACAGCCTCACTTGGGGAGGGAACCAAGCCAACAGTCCTATCCAGCTGTTCTCAGTCAGTGGCACACACCTCTCATCCCATGCTCAAATCCTGAAGTACTGCCTCACCCAAATATAGACCATATAGCAGGCTCAGCTGCTCAAGGATATAACCAGCAGACACAGCTGGAAACCCAACCTGAGGTGATGGGTGAAAAGTTATATCTGCCAAAGCAAACCTATGAAGTCTGGAAGAGGAGCCCCATTTCTCAAATGCATAGATACAAATGTAAAATATCAAGACTCACAAAAAATCAGGTAAATATGACACCACCAAGGAAACTAATAAAGCTCCAATAACTGAGGTTTCAGAAATGAAGATCTATGAACTATCAGACAAGAATTTAGAATAATCCTCTTTAGGAAGTTTAATGAATTACAAGGAAACACAAACAACTAAACTAAATTAGGAAAACATGCATGAACAAAAGAAGTCCAACAAGGAAACACCAACCATACAAAAATAATTTTTTTTTAATAAAAAATAAAACACCAGAAATCCTTGAGGGGAAAAATACAATATTTGAACTGAAGATTCAACAGACAGTTTCAAAAGTAGACTCAATCATACAGAAGAAAGAATCAGCAACCTGGATGACAGAACACTAGAAAATATGCAGTGAGAGGAGCAAAAAAGAAAAAAGAATGAAAAAGATTAAAGAAAGCCTGCAGAAATTATATGACACATTGAAAATAAACAACATTCACATTAAGGGAATTCTAGAAGGAGAAGAGAAAGGGACAGAAAGTATATTTAAAACAATAATGGCTGAGAACTTCCACAACCTGGGGAAAGAAACAGATATCCAGATTCATGAGGCCCCAAAAACCTCAAACAGGTTGAACCTGAATAGGGTTACACCCAGACACATTATAAATTAATTGTCAAAAGTCAAATACAAAGAATTTTAAGAGCAGCAAGAGAAAACAGGGAAGTTAGATACTAGGGAACTCCCATAAAATGACTGGCAGATTTCTCAACAGAAACATTTCATTGCAGAAGAGAATGGGATGACATACTCAAAGCTTTCAAATAAAATAATTGTCAAACAAGAATTTTATACCCAGCACACTCATTCAGAAACGAAGATGGGGTGAAAATATTCCAGAAAGAACAAAATCTGAGAGAGTTCATAACCACCAGACCTGCCTTAAAAGAAATGCTCAGGGGATTCTTTGACTAGAAATAAAGGAACATTAATTAACATCATAAAAACATGAAAAGGTAGTGTTAATCCCTCAGTAATGGTAAATATATAGCCATAGTTGGATTCTGCAATATGGTGAAGTAGCACATAATTCACTTAAAACTTTAGTTTAAAAATGTTTTTAACAGGTAGTAAAAATAAAGATAGCTACAATAATCTGCTGTTACATAAAAAAGCATGTACATGATAACAGCAATCACTTAATATGTGTTGGGGGGAGGAGAGTTAATAGTATAAAGTTTATGAATTCTATTGAAGTTAAATTGTGATCAGTTTAAAATAGGGTGTTATAATTTGAAGATATTTTATATAAGCCTCATGATAGCCACAAGAGAAAAAACTGTAGTAATCACACAAAAGAACACTATAACTAGTGTTCATCAATGAATTTGGCAAAGTTGCAAGATACAAAATTAATACACAGAAATCTCTTGCATTCCTATACACTAAAAATGAAAGATCAGAAAGAAATTAAGGAAACAATCCCATTTACCATCACATGAAAAAGAATAAAATACCTAGGAATAAACCTACCAAAGGAGGCAAAACACCTATACTCAGAAAACTACAGATACTGATGAAAGATATCAAAAATGACACAAACAGATGGAGATATATTCCATGTACTTGGATTGGAAGAATCAATATTGTGAAAATGACTACACTACCCAAACTAATCTAAAGATTCAATGCAATCCTTATCAAACTACTAATAGCATTTTTCACATAATTAGAACAAATTTTTTTTTTTAATTTGTATGGAAACACAAAAGACCCCAAATAGCCAAGACAATCTTAAGAAACACAGAGCTGGAGGAATCAGACTCCCTGGCTTCAAACTATACTACAAAGCTACAGTCATCAAAACAGTATGGTACTGGCACAGAAACAGAAATACAGACCAATGGAACAGGATAGAAAGTTGAGAGATAAACCCACACACCTATGGTCACCTAATCTAGGTGGCAAGAATATACCATGGAAAAAAGACAGGCTCTTCAATAAGAGGGGCTAGGAAAATGGGAGAGCTACATGTAAAAGAATGAAATTAGAACATTCTCTAACACCATACACAAAAATAAACACAAAATGAATTAAGGATCTACATGTAAGACCAGATACTATAAAGCTGTTAGAGTAAAACATAGGCAGAACACTCTCTGACATAAATTGTAGCAAGACCTTTTATGATCCACCTCCAAGAGTAGTGAAAATAACAACAAAAATAAAGAAATGGGACCTAATGAAACATAAAAGCTTTTGCACAGCAAAGGAAGCCATCAACAGAACAAAAAGACAACCCACAGAAGGGGAGAAAATATTTGCAAACAAAGCAACAGACAAGGGATTAATCTCCAAAATATACAAACCGGTCATGCAACTCAATATACAAAAGCAAAAAATCCAATCAAAAAATGGGGAGAAGATCTAAATAAACATTTCTCCAAATAAGACATACAGATGGCCAAAAACACATGAAAAGATACTCAACATCACTAATTATTAGAGAAATGCAAATCAAAACTACAATGAGGTATCACCTCACACCAGTTAGAATGGCCATCATCAAAAACATCTACAAACAACAAATGCTGGAGAGGGTGTGGAGAAAAGAAACCCTCCTACACTGTTGGTGGGAATGTAAATTTATACAGCCACTATAGAAAGCAGTATGGAGACTATGGAGACTGCTTAAAAAACTAAAAATAGAGCTACCATATGATCCAGCAATCCCATTCCTGGGCTTATATCTGGAGAAAACCATAATTCAAAGGGATACATGCACCCCAATGTTCATTGCAGCACTATTTACAATAGCCAGGACGTGGAAGCAACCTAAATGTCCATTGACAGAGGAATGGATAAAGAAGATGTGGTAGGTATATACAGTTGAATATTACTCAGCCATAAAAAGGAACTGAATAATGCCATTTGCAGTGACATGGATGGACCTCCAGATTGTCACACTTAGAGAAGTGAGATAGAGTAAGACAAATGTCATATGATATCGCTTATATGTGGAATCTAAAAAATGAACCTATTTACAAAACAGAAATAGAGTCACAGATGTAGAAAACAAACTTATGGTTACTAAGGGGGGAAATGGGGGGAGGGGTAAATTGGGAGATTGGGATTGACATATACACACTACTACATATAAAATAGTTAACTAATAAGAACCTACTGTATAGCACAGGGAACTCCATTCAATACTCTGTAATGACCTATATGGGAATAGAATCTAAAAAATAGTGGATATATGTATATGTATAACTGACTCACATTCCTGTACAGTAGAAATTAACACAATGCTGTAAATCAACTATACTCCAATAAATAAATGAATAAAAATAAATAAATAATTTACCCTTAGAGAAAAAGTAAAGAACACAATAAAATGTCAAAGCACATTGATGCCAAAAGACATCAAAACATACACAGACAACAAAATAAGAAAAAAGGAACAAGGGATCTACAAAACAATCAGAAAACAATTAACAAAATGGAAACAGTAAGTCCTTACCTATCAATAATTCCTTTAAAGGTAAACAGATTAAATTACCCAAGTTTATTATCTAATGGTAAAAAAAAAGACAAAGAAAGTCATTATTCAATGAAAAAAGGGTTAATACATCAAGAAGGTATACCAATTGTATATATTCATGTGCCCAACATTGGATCACCTAAATATAGGACGCAAAAACTAACTGAGCTAAAAGGAGAAATAAACAATAATACAATAATAGTTGGGGACTCTAATATCTTATTCTCAATAATGAGCGGATCATCCAGACTGAGAATCAATAAGGAAACAGTGATTTTGAATAATGCTATAGACCAACTGGACTTACAGACATATACAGAACATCCTATCCAACAACTACAGAATACACATTTGTAACAAGCTTACATGCAACATTTTCTATAATAGACCATATTTTAGGCCAAAAACAAGTCTTAGAAAATTCAGGACTGAAATCATACCACATATCTACTCTGACAATACTGGCATGAAACTAGAAATCAACACAAGAGGAAAGCTGGAAAATTCACAAACATGGAAATTAAACAACATTCTTCTGAGAGCCAACAGATCAAAAAAAAATTAAAGTGTAAATAAAAGGTTTCTTGAGACAAACAAAAATGTAAATACAACATACCAAAACTTGTGAGATGTAGCAAAAGCAGTTCTAAGAGGGAAGTTCATAGCAATAAACAGCAACATTAAGAAGCAAGAAAGATCCCAAATACAGTAAGTCCCCTACATACGAACCTCCAACTTGCGAACTTTCAAAGATGTGAACGTACGTTCCATCAGCGTCAGGCGTGAGTGAAATTGCAGCTTGCCCTCTGTCTCCTACTGCTGATGATCCTTCAGCTCTACCATTTCCCACCTCCTCTCCCTCCTCATTTCAGTAACTCTTATTTCCTGTTCACTCGATGCCAGCCCCTTTATGCCAGCTGTTGTGCTGTACTACTGTAATTTTCAAGGTACTGTACCGTAAGATTTAAAATGTCTTTATTTTTGATGTTTCTGTATGTATTATTTGTGTGCAAAGTATTATAAACCTATTACAGTACAGTACTATATAGCTGATTGGGTTAATTGAGTACCTAGGTTAACTTTGTTGGACTTACAAACAAATTGGACTTACAAATGTGCTCTCAGAACAGAACTCGTTCGTATGTAGGGGACTAACTATAAACAACCTAACTCTATGCCTTAAAGAGCCAGAAAAAAAAAGAGCAAACTGAACCCAAAATTGGCAGAAAAAAAGGGAATAATAAATATTACAGCAAACATAAAGCAGAGAACAGAAAAACAACAGAAAAATTAACCAAACTAAGAGTTGGCTTTTTGAAAAAGTAAACAAAATTGGCAAACCTTTAGCTAGACTAGCCAAGAAAAAAAAAAGAGGATGAAATTAACAAAATTATAAATAAAAAAGAAGACATTATAATGGAAACCACAGAAATTCAAAGGATCATAAAAAAGCTACCATGAGGGGACTTCCCTGGTGGTGCAGTGGTTAAGAATCAGCCTGCCAATGCAGGGGACACAGGTTCGAGCCCTGGTCCAGGAAGGTCCCACATGCCAAGGAGCAACAAAGCCCATGCACCACAACTAGTGAGCCTGCGCTCTACAGCCCACGAGCCACAACCACTGAGCCTGTGTGCCAGAACTATTGAAGCCCATGTGCCTAGAGCTCATGCTCCACAACAAAAGAAGCCACTGCAATGAGAAGCCCACACACCACAACAAAAAGTAGCCCCCACTTGCTGCAACTAGAGATAGCCCACATGCAACAACAAAGACTCAACACACCCAAAAATAAAAATTAATTAACTAATTAATTTTTAAAAAAGAAGCTATTGTGAAAAACTACATGCCAATAAACTGGACAACCAGAAGAAATGGAAATATTCTTAGAAGAACACAATTTACCAAGACTGAATCCAGAAAAAATAGAAAATATGACTAGACCAATTAATAGTAAGGAGACTGAATCAGTAATCAAACATCTACCAAGAAGAAAATCCCAGGACCAGATGACTGCACTGGTGAATTATACCAAACATTTAAAGAAGAATTAATACCACTGCTTCTTAAACTCTTCCAAAAAAGCAAAGAGGAAAAAACATCCCCAGACTAATTTAACAAGGCCAGCTTTATCCTGAAACCAAAACCAGAAAAGCACACTACCAGAAAAGAAAACTATAGGCCATTATCTCTGATGAGTACAGATGCAAAACTTCTCAATGAAATGCTTGCACATCAAATTCAGCAGCAAATTAAAGGGATCATTAACTATGACCAAGTGGGAATTATCCCTGGGATGCAAGGATGATTCAACATATGCAAATCAATCACTGTAACACATCACATTAATAAAATGAAAAAAAAAAAATCATGATCATCTCAACAGATGCAGAAAAAGCATTAGACAAAATTCAACATCCCTGGGCTTCCCTGGTGGCACAGTGGTTGAGAATCCACCTGCCGATGCAGGGGACACGGGTTCATGCCCCGGTCCGGGAAGATCCTACATGCTGTGGAGTGGCTAAGCCCATGAGTCATGGCCACTGAGCCTACGCGTCTGGAGCCCGCACTCCACAACGGGAGAGGCCACAACAATGACAGGCCCACGTACTGCAAAAAAATAAAATAAAATAAAATAAAATTCAACATCCCTTAATGATAAAAAATTAACAAATCAGGCACAGAAGGAACATATTAAAACATAATAAAGGCCATATATGACACACCCACAGCTAACTTCATACTCAAGGGTGAAAGTTTGAAAGCTTTTCCTATAAGATCAGGAACAAGACAAGGGTATCCACTCTCAGCATTCCTATTCAACCTAGTACCAGAAGCCTAGCTAAACAATTGGATAGGAAAAAGAAATAAAAAATATCAGAGCTGGAAAGGAAGTAGTAAAACTCTATTTGAAGACACATGATTTTATATATAGAAAATCCTAAAGCTTCAACCAAAAAACTCTTAAATCTAATCAGTGAATTCAGTAAAGTTGCAGGATACAAAATTAACATTCAAAAATCAGTACGACTTCTATACACTAACAACAAATTCTGAAAAAGAAATTGATCCCATTTACAACAGCATCAAAACTACAAGACATTGAAGAAAGAAACTGAAGAAGACATAAATAAATGGACAGGTATCCTGTGTTCAGGAACTGGAAGATTTAATACCGTTAAAATGTCAATACTATCAAAAGCCATCTATAATTTCAATGGAATTCCTATCAATATTCCAATAGCATTTTTTACAGAGGTAGAAAAAAACACTCAAAATTGATATGGAACCACAGAAGACCCCAAATAACCAAGAAATCCTGAAAAAGAAGAACAAAGCAGGAAGCATCACATTTCCTGATTTCAAGCTGTACAATAAAGCTATAGTCATCAAAACAGTGTGGTATCAGCAACACAAGAAAAATACACCAATGGAACAGAATCAAGAACCCCAAAATAAACCCACACAAACACAGTCAACTAATATTTAATAAGGGAGCCAAAAATACTCAATGGGGAAATACTTGTCTCTTCAAGAAATGTTTTAAGGAAAACTGGATAAACACAGGCAGAAAAATGAAACAGGATCCTTAGATCTCACATAGAAATTAACTCAAAATGGATTAAAGACTTAAATGTATGACCTGACATGAGGAAAACTGGATAACCACAGGCAGAAAAATTAAACTGGATCCTTAGCTTATATCACCGCCAGAAATTAACTCAAAATGGATTGAAGAATTAAATGTAAGATATAAAACTCCTATTAAAAAAAAAACAGGAATTAAGCTCCTTCACATGGGTCTTGGTAATGATCTTTAGGATATGATGCCTAAAGCATAAGAAACAAAATAAAAAAATAAACAAGTGGGATTACATCAACCTAAAAGCTTCCATATAGCAAAAGAAACCATCAACTGAAAAGACCACCCAGACAATGGAAAAGATGCAAACAATATATACGTCTGATGAGGAGTTAACATCTAAGATACAGAAAGAATTCACACAATTCAACTGCAAAAAAATGAAATAACCCAAATATAAAATGAGCAATGGACATAGAAACTAGGAGCACTTTTTCTTTAAAGAAAGGACAATAACCAAGATATCACTGAGGAAATCAAAAATTACCTAGAAACAAATGACAATGAAAACACAATGACCCCAAACCTATGGGATGCAGCAAAAGCAGTTCTAAGAGGGAAGTTTATAGGAATACAATCCTACCTCAAGAAACAAGAACAACTTAATCTTACACCTAAAGCAACTAGATAAAGAACAACAAAAAAATAAACCAAAGTTAGCAGAAGGAAAGAAATCATAAAGATCAGATCAGAAATAAATGAAAAACAAATGAGGGAAACAGGAGAAAAGATCAATAAAACTAAAAGCTGGTTCTTTGAGAAGATAAACAAAATTGACAAACCATTAGCCAGACTCATCAAGAAATAAAGGGAGAACACTCAAACCAGCAGAATTAGAAATGAAAAAGGAGAAGTAATAACTGACACTGCAGAAATACAAAGGATCATGAGAGACTAGTACAAGCAACTATATGCTAATAAAATGAACAACCTTGAAGAAATGGAAAAATTCTTAGAAAAGTACAACCTTCCAAGACTGAACCAGGAAGAAGTAGAAAACATAAACAGACAAATCACAAGACCTGAAATTGAAACCATGATTAAAAATCGTCTGAAAAACAAAAGCCCAGGGCCAGATGGCTTCACAGGCGAATTCTATCAAACATTTAGAGAAGAACTAACAGTTATCCTTCTCAAACTCTTCCAAAATATAGCAGAGGGAAGAAAACTCCCAAACTCATTCTACAAGGCTACCATCACCCTGATACCAAAACCAGACAAAGATGCCACAACAAAAGAAAACTACAGGCCAATATCACTGATGAACATAGACATAAAAATCCTCAACAAAATACTAGCAAACAGAATCCAACAGCACATTAAAAGAATCATACACCATGATCAAGTGGGGTTTATCCCAGGAATGCAAGACTCTTCAATATATGCAAATCAATGTGATACACCATATTAACTAATTGAAGGAGAAAAACCACATGATAATCTCAATAGATGGAAAAAAAGGTTTTGACAAAATTCAACACTCATTTATTATAAAGTCTCCAGAATGTGGGCACAGAAGGAACCTACCTAAACATAATAAAGGTCATATATGACAAACCCACAGCCAACTTCATTCTCAGTAGTGAAAAACTGAAACCATTTCTTCTAAGATCAGGAACAAGACAAGGTTGCCCACTCTAACCACTATTACTGAACATAGTTTTGGAAGCTTTAGCCACAGCATTCAGAGAAGAAAAAGAAATAAAAGGAATCCAAGTCGGAAAAGAAGAAGTAAAACTGTCACTGTTTACAGATGACATGATACTATACATAGAGAATCCTAAAGAAGCTACCAGAAAACTACTAGAGTTAATCAATGAATCTGGTAAATTAGCAGGATACAAAATGAATGCACAGAAATCTCTTGCATTCCTATACACTGACAATGAAAAATCTAAAAGAGAAATGAAGGAAACACTCCTATTTACCACTGCAACAAAAAGAATAAAACACCTAGGAATAAACCTACCTAAGGAGACAAAAGACCTGTATACAGAAAACTATAAGACACTGATAAAAGAAATCAAAGATGTTACAAACAGATGGAGAGATATACCATATTCTTGGATTGGAAGAATCAACATTGTGAAAATGACTATACTACCCAAAGCAATCTACAGATTCAATGCAATCCCTATCAAACTACCACTGGCATTTTTCACAGAACTAGAACAAAAAATTTCATAATTTCTATGGAAACACAAAAGACCCCGAATAGCCAAAGCATTCTTGAGAAAGAAAAACAGAGCTGGAGGAATCAGGCTCCCTGACTTCAGACTACACTACAAAGTTACAGTTATCAAAACAGTGTGATACTGGCACAAAAACATAAATATAGATCAATGGAACAGGATAGAAAGCCCAGAGATAAACCCACACACCTATGGTCACCTTATCTTTGATAAAGGAGGCAAGAATATGCAATCGAGAAAAGACAGCCTCTTCAATAAGTGGTACTGGGAAAACTGGACAGCTACATGTAAAAGAATGAAATTAGAACACTTCATAACAGCATACACAAAAATAAAGTCAAAATGGATTAAAGACCTAAATGTAAGTCCAGATACTATAAAACTCTTAGAGGAAAACATGCAGAACACTCTATGACATCAATCACAGCAAGATCCTTTTTGACCCATCTCCTAGAGAAATGGAAATAAAAACAAAAATAAACAAATGGGATCTAATGAAACTTAAAAGCTTTTGCACAGCAAAGGAAATGATAAACAAGACCAAAAGACAACCCTCAGAATGGGAGAAAATATTTGCAATTGAAGCAACTGACAAAGGATTAATCTCCAAAATATGCAAGCAGCACATGCAGCTCAATATCAAAAAAAAAAAAAAACCAAACAACCCAATCCAACAATGGGTGGAAGACACAAATAGACATTTCTCCAAAGAAGATACACAGATTGCCAACAAACACATGAAAGAATGCTCAACGTCAGTAAACATTAGATAAATGCAAATCAAAACCAAAAGAAGCAGATGTAGAGCATGGATTTGAGGACACAGGGAGGGGGAAGGGTAAGCTGGGTCGAAGTGAGAGAGTAGCACTGACATATATACACTACCAAATGTAAAAGATATAGCTAGTGGGAAGCAGCTTATCGCACAGGGAGATCAACTCAGTGCTTTGTGACCACCTATACGGTGGAATAGGAAGGGTGGGATGGAGACACAAAACGGAGGGGATATGGAGATATATGTATACATATAGCTGATTCACTTTGTTATAGAGCAGAAACTAATACAACAATGTAAAGCAATTATACTCCAATAAAGATTTTTTTTAAAAAGGACAAATTATGTGGAAACCCAGAAACAAATCAGTTTATCACAAGGAAAGGAAGTTGAGGGCATTATTTTGGCCTGTTTCTTTACTACCAAAGCATAGAGCAACCCTATGGCTTAAGATAATACATGGATTTATTGATTTTATATCCTATGGCTCATTCACACAACAATTTTGAAACCTCAGAAAGCTTTCGGTGGAGTAACATCTGACATAAATGGGCAGGAAGGGTACAGCTCACAGACGAAGAAGATAAATGGAGTCCTACCTAGAGAACAATTACTGCCACTGCAATTAGGTTTACTTCAGAAACACCTTTTCATTAAGAAAGTAAAATGAATGTATTTAGTGCCTGAAAAATCCAATGCTACCCGTGGCTCAGTGAACTGCACAACATTATACCACTACTTTTATGTAAAAACACCGTCTTAGAAAAAGATGGCATAATTTTCTAAGTGAGATGAGCAGCTAGGGAAAATGCCACAGTCTTTCTACTCAGAATGGGACACAACTGGCTGGACTGTGGTCATACTGCCTGGATTCAAAATCCAACTCTGCCACCTTAGGTGTGACCATAAGCACAAGTAAATTAAATAAACTTCTGTGCCTCTTTTTCTTCAACGAGACTGATCTATAGGTTTGTTGTGATGATGGAAAAACAGTGCATAATAAGAACCCATAAAACTAGTGCCATTGTCCTCGTCCTCTAGCTGTCTTCTTCCTTCAGCTCCCCTTTCTCTACTTTCTGCTCTGCCTCCTTCTTCTTTATCATCATCTTTCTTCTATATTAATTCCTTCAACAAATGTTCACTGAATATTCACTCTGTGTCAGATACTATGGCCTGGAATTACACTGATGAACAAATTACTGGCATCCCTCATTTTATTTTACTTCAATTTGTTGTGCTTTGCAGTTAATGCATTTTTCACAAATCGAAGGTCTGTGGCAACCCTGCATCAAGCAAATCTATTGGCACCATTTTTCGAAAAGCATTTGTACACTTCATGTCTCTGTGTCATTTTGGTAACTGCTGCAATATTTCAAACTTTTTCATTATTATATTTGCTATGGTGATCTATGATCAGTGACCTTTGATGTTAATATTGCAAAAAGATTAGGACTTGCTGAAGGCTCAAATTATGGTTAGCAGTTTTTAGCAATAAAGTATTTTTAAATTAAGGTATGTATATTGCTTTGTTAGACATAATGCTATTGCACACTTAGACTACAATATTGTGTAAACATAACTTTTATATGCACTGGGAAACCAAAAAATTCATGTGACTTGCTTTATTGCGATATTCACTTTATTTAAGTGGTTTAGAATCAGACCACTGCGATATCTCCGAGATACGCCTGTATACATGATTCCTGATCTCTTTGAGCATACAAAAGCACAAAGTTTTGCACAGCTCAAAAGCTCAAAGCTCTAGTTTAGAAGGAAAATGTTGAATAAAAAATATAAATATCTGACTACAGATTGTGATAATTTTATTGGAAGAAAATAACAAGGGGCAAGAAAAGAGAATGATGTGAATAATTATTCCAACGTGGCAGTAGGTGAAGGACTCTCTGAAGAACCAACATATAAGCAGAGTTATAAAAATCCCAAAATTTTGAAAGCACAAATATTATTTAATTTTCCAAAAATTGTCATCCAAAATATATTTATTCCCAGTCAATTCAAACATTACTATTTTAAGTGCTTACAAATTATATACTTATCAGGATTTCTGTGCTGAAAACAGAAAAATCTTTGCTTGGAGTCCAAGATTGCTTCTATGGGAAAAAAAAGTTAATCAAATAAAAAGTAGTAAATTCCAATTAAAAAGTCAACAAAATCGAAAAATGGGCAGAAGACCTAAACAGACATTTCTCGAAAGAAGACATACAGATGGCAAGTAGTCACATGAAAATATGCTCATCACCGCTAATTATTAGAGAAACGCAAATCAAAACTAAAATGAGGTATCACTTCACACTGGTCAGAATGGTCATCATTAAAAAGTCTACAAATAATAAATGTTGGAGAGGGTGTGGAGAAAATGGAACCCTCTTACACTGTTGGTGGAAATGTAAATTGGTGCAACCATTATGGAAAACAGTATGTATGTTCCTCAAAACACTAAAAATAGAGTTACCATATGACCCAGCACTCCCACTCCTGGGCATATATCCAGAAAAAAACTATAATTCAAAAAGATACATGCACCCCTATGTTCACAGCAGCACTATTCACAATAGCCAAGACATGGAAACAACCTAAATGTCCATCAACAGATGAATGGATAAAGAAGATGTAGTGTTTATTTATACAATGGAATATTACTCAGCCATAAAAAAGAATGAGATAATGTCATTTGCAGCAACATGGACTGATCTAGAGCTTATCATACTAAGTGAAGTAAGCCAGAAAGAGAAAGACAAGTATCATATGATATCACTTATATGTGGAATCTAAAATATGACACAAATGAATATATCTACACAACAGAAAAAAACTCACAGACATAGAGAACAGATTTGTGGTTGCCAAGGGGGTGGGGGGTATGGGAGGGAAGGATTAGGAGCTTGGGATTAGCAGAAGCAAACTAGTAAATATAGGATGGCTAAACAACAAGATTCTACTGTACAGCGCAGGGAACTATATTCAATATCCTGTGGTGAACCAGAATGGAACAGAAAAGAATACATATATTGTGTAATTGAGTCACTTTGCTGTACATCAGAAATTAGCTCAACACTGTACATTAACTACACATCAATAATTTTTTAAAGTCAACCAAAAATTAAAACAGACCTTTAAATGAGTATTACATGTTTTAACCAAATTTGAACTAGTCTGTGAAGAAAATACAACCTAAAGCTAAATTAACCAAATCCTTAACCTTAAGGAAAAAAGATATTATATGAGAATCAAAAGGACAACTAATTATAGTTAATCTGTATAAGATCTGTCATATAGATAATGTTGTCTGAAGTGTCAGGAAAAGGTTCTTAGCAATTCCTGCTGATATAATATGGGGAGGTTAATTATAATTAGTATATAAGGCCTATAGAAACATCATTGTTAAAACATTCAAAGAGAAGAGTTGGTAGACTATGGTGGTTTGAGAAGGAGATGTGAAACAGAAACCAGTAAAAGAACAAGTTTGTACAAACTTAGTGGCCAAAATCAATAAAATAAAAAGCAGAGATGTGAGTCTGATAGTTAAGTCAAGAGGACTGATTTCCTTTTACTTAATCAGATTGTCAAAATGCAGGAGTTGGGAGAAGTAAAGCAGTAAGCCATGGTTCAGACTCACAGCTTAGACTAGGAAAAGAGAAACTTTAGGACCTGACTCTACTTGGTGGATGTCTCCACTGCCATATGACTTGAAATATGCAAGTAAATGCCAAAGTCATTGGCCTCAGCTCACTTGACATTCATGATTATTGGTATATCAAGTTTATGAGATCTCATAAGAGTGAATCTGGTTTATAAACCTTTTGATTTTCTAGCAGCTAACATTATTTCATAGAAAAAAGTGAAATAGTAAAATTTTGATGGGTATGTTACAGCTAACAATCGAACCGAGGTCACTATCCACAGCAAAGAAAAATATAATTAGGTAATTAATGACTGAGGTCACTTATGATTATGTCATTTATGTATTATTATCATGTGTAGTTTAAACAAGACACATATTAGCTGTGAAAAGAATATATAAAAATATGCAAGATACTTTTTTCCCTACTATAAAAAGAAAAATATATGCAGTTTAAGTATTCTTGGGGAAACAAATATAAAGAACCACTTGCTCTAATGAAAGTAGATATTCGCTTCAAAGTAAAAATGGTTAGCTAAGCAACAGATGTGTGAGGCACATGTACTGAAAATCTCCTTTTCATAAGCTTATAACATTAGCTTGAATTCAATATTCACATGTGATATGCATTTTTCTACAATACAACTATTATCAGTTTATGATTGCCATATGAAAGAAGTAATTTTGGCATTTTTTTTACCTGTACTTACCACCCTTCTTTGCAGGTACTGATTTTTAAATCATGGTATAATTTCTTTGGAAAATCTTTAATTATAATTCATAGCTTTAAATAATGTCTATGCACTCCATGAATATTTCATTATAAAAAATTAAGTTGGTGAGAGTTCACTTTGGATGTTGCCATTTTAAACAATTTATAGGGGATATTTTTTGCTTTTACTAAATGGTATGAGAAACAAAAATTGTAAAATATTTAATAGACCTAAACTTTTTTCTTTTGGAACTTATACAAACCATATAAAGTTAGTTAGAAGGTAAGATTCTCAGGAAAGAAACAATAAATTCAGATTATAACATTTCTATGTTGAAATTTAGTCCACAGTGATACTACACACATACTGACTTCTCATGGAGATGCAAGAAATTGATCGGCCTGGGAGATAAATATTGATTTTTATCAAGCCCAAGGTCTACACTCATATCAGACAATTATTCTTGATATTTCCTAGGATGCAAAATCAATAAATGAATTGTACTTTTTATATTCTGAATAATTTCCCAAGTCTGCAGGAAAGTTAGTTTTTCATGCTGTTATGGAGAAGTGCTGACCAATTTACATCTATATTCTGTGAGTACTTCCTAAAAATATCCAAATGAAATATCTCTCATATTGTTGCTCTAACATTTGACTCATTTTAATAACACTGAATATTATTCCAATTCAGTGCTATTTCTCATATTCAATATCTTTTCCATTTTCTAGATTTCTTTTTATATGTCACTACTATATTCAGGCTTCTTTGACAAGAGTCCAGTACATATAGCCTCTGAAGTTAGACCAGCAAAAAATAAAATTAGTTACTGGAGGATGAAATACTCTGTGCTGATTGTTTGGCAGTAATTAAAATAAGCATACAGATGTTTGCACGATTTGTTTATAACTTAAGTGAATAAAGGTTCTGGAATTCTATACATAAGCATAAGATTCCTTTCTGCATTAGTGATATTGCATTGTCCTCCATATCACCTAAGTTTTACGGCTTTGGTCTAGTCCAAATGGACTGACAGCAGCACTAGGAATATGCTTAAGTTTTAAACAGGCATCAAGGCATCTGCTTAAAAGTAAATTCAAAGCCCTGATGATGATAGCCTGAATTTCTAAACCAGGAATTTGTTACTATCAACAGCAAGTCAGTATAGATAGTTAACCTAATATGTGTTTTGAACAGTGCTCCAAAATATTATCCTTTTGTTTCCGCCCTGAGTCTTGATTCCAAGGAAGGCAATATAGTATATAGTATATATAGTGTATAGTTCTTTCTATCTCAACCTCCTGGAAGAATGTGGTGGTGTAACTGAAGATATATGAAGCTACTACAAATATAGCATATCTTTCTGGAATATCATTTTACCAGATGGTAGATATATTATATATTTATATATACTTGCTAGGGCTGCCATAACAAAATACCACACACAGGGTGACTTAACAGAAATTTATTTCCTCATAATTCTGTAAGCTAGAAGTCTGAGATCAAGCTATCAACAGAGTTAGTTCCTTCTAACTAACTAAGCACCCCTCTCCTTGGCTTGGAGATGACCACTATATTCTTCCAATATTTTCACATGATTATACCTCTGTGTATCTGCCTACATCCTAATCTCCTCTTCTTAAAAGGACATCAAATCCTATCAAATTAAAGTCCACATCAATGACCGACCTCATTTAAACTTAATTACCTCTTTAAAGAACGTATCTCCAAATACAGTCACATTCTGAGGAGATAAGAACGTCAACATATGAATTTTGAGCGGGCACAATTCAGCCCATACCAGTAGGTAAGGAAAATAATTGTTTTTGTTCAAAATTAATATGCAAATACTATGAATAAAATACAAAATTTGCGTGATTTAAAGACATACAAGTACTACACTTCTTCAAACCATGCTCCTAGATCTTCAGGGAATAGTACTCTCTGGGGATGTTTCAATGGAAATATTAAAGAAGTACTGGTAGTGATAAAATAATGAGATTTAAAATTAATTCTCTGTTCAAATACTGACTTCACCACTTGCCCATCTCATATTGTGGCAAATTATTTGTGATATCTAAGCCTCAGTTTTTCCTCTTATAAACATGAATAATGATAACAACACCTACTTCATAGAGGTGGTATGATTAAGGGAGATAATATTATAAAAAATAATGAGCACAGGGCTTCCCTGGTGGCGCAGTGGTTGAGAGTCCGCCTGCCGATGCAGCGGACACGGGTTCGTGCCCCGGTCCGGAAAAATCCCACATGCTGCGGAGCGGCTGGGCCCATGAGCCATGGCCACTGAGCCTGCGCGTCCGGAGCCTGTGCTCCACAACGGGAGAGGCCACAACAGTGAGAGGCCCGTGTACCGCAAAAATAAAATAAAATAAAATAATGAGCACAGTTTAAGTAGCTATAGAAACATTAGATTTCCGTTCAAAAGTACTTCTATGTCTTTATTCAAAAATAAAATCTTAACATACAATCTTGACCTAAAAGACTTTAAGAGGGAAGCTTGTATTTGATAAGATAGTAAAAATTGTAAGCATGTAAGAACATTTAAAGATGCTTGCTTTAAATCTACATCTATCACAGAACTGCACCTCTGGAAGAAACAATACAGATGAGTGATGACTTATACTATTTTCCTAGCTCCCAATCCAATATGCTTTCCACAAGAGCAAGGTGCTTAGTGAACTGAAATAACTAATTGTACAGATCAAATGTGTTTTTGATGGGTCTCAAATTTATGAAAAATTATTTGCAAAGATGCTTAATTACTGTTTGTGAAACCTATATGTTGTTCTGAGTTCTGAACTCCAACTACCACTTTTTAATTTTTGTTCCTCTCTTTTTTTTTCTGTTTACTTATACTGCCTGCTTTACTTCAGTATGCACAAATATTCCTGAATCTCAAATTAGAGGCTATATAACAGATTCCCTGAACTGGAAAGACATTAATGAAAAATAGGATGTCAGTTTAACATAATTTGTCACTATTTACCCCAAATCCTCCTTGGTGGATTCCCATAAGGAATCTTTCATGCACATTTACATATTTTTTTGTCTAGTCTGCTCACCTAACCTTTAGAGAACTTAATTAGTACTTTTAAAAATAGTATATACTTCACAGAAGTAGAATTTTCCATTAAAATTACCAAAACAAATGGTTAAGAACTTGCATAGCTGTAAAGAAAGACAAAGTAAAGATGTCAGCTAAATGGAGATAAAAGATGAAAAGAAAATTACTGTGTCATCAAAAAGATAATGAAGTTTAAAAGAAATTTTAAAAGATGAGACATTTTGTAGGACGTATAAAACAGTTTGACTAGAGCCAATAAAAAAGAAAGAAACTTTGGTGAAGGAAATGTCACTAATTAGATATTGTTAAAGCAGAAATGAACATTTTATTTTATGCTTTTATAGGCTAACAAATTTAAAAAAGGGTACTTGAACAAGCAATATCAGATTTTTCCATAGATCAGGGTACAGACTGTATAACGTTATCTCTACAGGAATACAACCTAATCATGTGGCGCTATGACACCATGAGGCGATGTGAAAATACATTTTGGAAAAGACCTTGAACTTGTGTGCCACATACAGAAGGAAGCAAATGCATTTTTGAATCCCTGGAAAGGATGAAAAGGAAACTGCTAGGATATATGCCTTTGAACGTAATCTACAAAGAAACAAGAAAACAATTCTATCCCAGCACTCTAACCTAAGATTAGTCTCATTATCGGCTAAAGTTAAAATAATAACTGTCATAAGTATATCACCTTATATTTTCAAAATATAATCTTATACTTCAAACAAGTGTAATAACAAGTAATGGTGAGATACCATTGTCATAATCAGACTGACAAAGGTGAAAATATTGCCAATATCTAGAGTAGCTAAGGGTGTGGAGAATAGATACTGTAAGGCAGAGTTGGTGATAGTGCAAAATATGCACATCTTTGTGACAACGTGAGTGAAATGTTAAATGTAAATTTACTTTGACCCAACAGCCTTATTCTGAGGAGTTCATTCTAAGTAGAAGTTATATTAAGGATAAAGATATTCACAGCAGTGTTGTGTCATGTTTCTTGTCTGGGGCCTAGTTTCCAAGCTGTACTCTCAGGCAGGGTTTCTCAACCCTTGACACTATTTACATTTTGAGCCAGATAATTCCATGTTACGGGGCTGTTCCATGAATTGTAGAATGTTTAGAAGCATCCTGGTCTCTACCCACCAGAAAAGTGGCACTCCTCCAGTTATGACAATGAAAAATGTCTCCAAACATTGCCAAATGTCCTGTAGAGAACAAAATCTGCCCCAGTTGAGAACCACTGTCCTGCTACTTGTAAATATTTTCTCTCATTAATTTTACATGGTTAATATGCCAAAGTAATACAGAGTGAAGAAGTGAAGAGCACAGTGCCTAAAGTCAGAGTATCTGGATGAAATCTCTCTTTAGCACTTAGAATTTACTTTTGACAACTTATTTAACTCATTTGTAAAATGAGAATTGTAATACCTACCTCAAAGTGTTCATGAGGGAATTCATGTATATGAAGTACCAAGAACGGCATCGTGCTCATTGCACACAATTTTGTAAGCGTAGCTCTGTAAATTATTATAGCCCTAATCCTACACCTGGGACATTGAGCTGCTTCTTTGTTGACATATAGAGGACTCTTTTGATTTGCTTCGCCAGGTTAACTACATACCAAATCTGAGTATACATATATAATATGAATAGCTATCCTTTGGAGGAAACTGTGGCTGTTTGTAAGCACCATGAGAATAGGAACCAGTTGCATGCATTCATTCTCTATATCTTCAAGACCCCAGCAGGAGACCTGGTATATAGCAGGCACTCAAGAAACAGGTGCTGATGTTTAGAACAACTAATGGAGGAATGATGTAGCACATTGGTAATTTCAGGTGTATTGCCTGAGATTCCAAAAAAGCCTAAAATGTGCTCTAGGTCCATCTATCTTGCTGCAAATGGGAAAGACTTATTATATATCTAATACTATCTAATACTTTTATGACAAAAGATACAGAAATTGTATATTAAAAATCATATCCATGCTTGAGAGTTTTACAAGCAAGTGTCTCTGATATCAGTAGTTATGAAGACAAACTCCTTAGCCATATTTCTTGCATCACTGAGGAATAAATAAAAAGAATAAAAAATTAATTTGTCTGCTTCTTCAGCCTGTGTCCAACTCTCCACTGTTGACATTAGATGCTTAAACTCCAGGGGAGCTATTCAAATATTCCCTCTCTCTTTTTCTCGCTCTCTCTATCCATGTGTTGTGTGTATATGTGTTGTGTATCTTTACCAAACAGCTCAACAAAGGAAAATGGAAAAGCTGAGAGAAGAAACTTGTGAAATATAATTCTCCCAGCAATAGGATTTTTATTGTCAATCTAAAAACAGCTGACACTCCCTGAAAGTAGGACCATAAAAATAAAATACAGCACACATCCTCCATTTGCCTACACTTGAAGGAAATGAGAAGTTCTCACAATTGTTATGGCAGCTAATGTTACTACATTTGGTAGTTTTCAACAAAGGCAAAAGGGGGAAAAAAGATCTCCTGAGCCTTAGGATACCGCCTTGCTTTTCAAATTGAAACAGTTTAAGAAGCTGTACACTGAAAATACATCTTCATGATGAAAATGTAGTTCATCTTCTTCATAGTTATTTGACAATCATTTTCTGCTAATTATAGGACCAGAAAACCAATTCCTGCACTAAAATTGTTGGAGTCATTTTCTTTTCTACTTTCAAAACGAAAATTCTTCAGAGCCAAAACTTTTGATTCCCTCTCCTATTGGTCTCCCCCAAACATTCCAAACCTTCACCACTCTTCTCAAGACTTCTACCCCTACCTCTGGAGAAACCTTTCTTCCTACTTCCCTGAAAAACACAGTCAACCAGGCATTAAGTGTCTCAATGTTCCTCTTTAAATGTATCTGTATTAAAGATCTTCCCATATTAGCTATATCTGGTCTCATCCCTTTCTTAGGGACAATGATTCATCAAGTCATCTTTTTCCTACCCAAACATACATTCTCTCCTTTCTCAATGGACTCTTTTCTTCAGAATACAAAGCTGCTCAAATTTTTCTAATCATAAAAAACTTGTACCCTCCAGTACCTCTGAATTCCCTGTGGCTATTGTTCTATTTGTGCATCCCTCTGTAGTTATTATATTAAAAGAATAACCTGTGCTCTTTTTCACTGTTTCAGCTCCAGCATGGCTCTACCCATTCTAACGTAGCCTCTGATCCTATTCACTAAATCTATTCTTGGGAAGATCAGCAACAAATGCCACATTTCCACAATCTATATTCCTCATGTGAAAAATCCAAAACAATTAATTTGTAATTAGTTTCAGGCTTTCTTCCTCCCCAACCAAAGTTTTCTGGTTCTGCCCTCTCTTTTCTCTTACATTTCCTCTAAAGAGTTTTCTCTTGCTAAATGGGTTTCTCTTGCCAAATGGGTTTCTTTGGAATTTTACAACGGAGGGTCAGGAAGAAAGAGGCAAGTGTATAAAGATAAAAAGCAAAGAGCTAAAGATGTTGGAAGAAATTAGGGAGGACGTTTTTTAAAAGTGTGTCCAGTTACGGTTAGTATATGAAGTAAAAGTTTTATAGGGTGGAGGTGTAAGATAATTATGCACTAAAAGATTTAATTTTAGTTAGAAGCTACAAACAAATAGAAGTTGAATGTGGATTTTCTTTTTTTTTTTTCCTCTGTGGAACTCTTTAATTTTTTTATTGAATATATTGACATATAACATTGTGTAAATTTAAGGTGTACAACATGCTACTTTGATACATTTAATATATTGTAATATGACTGCCAAGGTAGCCATATTTCACATTACATAATTATAGTACAGCATTGTTGTCTCTATTCATTATACTGTGCATTATATCAATATGGCTTATTTACTGCTCATTGCAAGTCTGTACCATTAAACAACATCAATTTTATCCCCTACGCCCCAACCCCTGGTAACCAGAATCTTACTCTGTTTTTTATGAATTTGACTTTTCTAGAATTTACATATAAGTGATACCACACAGTACTTGTCTCACTTAGCATAATGTGCTCAAGATCCAACCATGTTGCTGGAAATGGATGTGGATTTTCAATAGATAACTCTGCTTCATCTTAAATGCAAAAGAAAAATTCTAATAGATTTTCAACTGAATTCAACAGAGAAGGATTTAGTGAAATGTTTTAAAGTTTTATACTTTGGAGGTAGGAGAGAGATAAAAGATAAGCAGCCCACTCTATACTCTGTGATCTTATTTCATATGTTTGTTGTTTTGAATTATAGAATGTTTTAATTAAAAGGAACTTAGTGATTTAAAAAAAAGTGTGTCCAAAGAATCGTTATACTGAGACTAGACTATACTAAATGAGATAGAAAGTGATTAAGTTAAGAAATTTGAATGTGGTTATAAGTTTCCTCCATAATATTAGACAAATAAAGGGAAAATTAAGTTGTTTAGAAATTACTATTATACTGCCTAAAAATATGCTTTTTATTATGACATTTCCCAGAGAATGGACAATTGTTACACTTAGTTTACCTGACTTCTCATCATTTTACAGGGCTAATTAAACCCTCCTTCTTGAAGGTCTCTATTTCCTTCACCTATAGCTTTCTTGGACCTTGTTTTATACCTCCAGCACCCTTATTAATATCACACATGAACTTCTCTTCTTTCCTATCCAAGAAAGTCTATGATTGGAGACTAACCTCAATTCTTTCCTCTCTCTACCAAAGCCATCCCCACCTTTCAGTGAGAAGATACTTATCATGGGCTGAATTGTGTCCCCACAAAGTTCATATGTTAAGGTCCTAACTCCCAGTGCCTCAGAATGTGACTGCATTGGGAGATAAGGTCTTTAAAGAGCTGATTAAGTTAAAATGAGGTCTTCAGGATGGGCCTTAATCCAATGTTACTGGTGTTATAAGAAGAAGAAATTAAGACACACAGAGAGACACTAGGACTATGTAACCAGAGGAAAGACCATGGGAGGACACAGCAAGCCAAACAGAGAGGTCTCAGAATGAAACTAAACCTGCTGACACCTTGATCTTGGACTAGCTAGCCTGCAAACTGTGAGAAAATAACATCCGTTGTTTAAGCCACCCAGGCTGTGGTATTTTGTTATAGCAGCCCTAGCAATACAATACTTACTTGTTTTGGTATTAGATCAAATAAAGATTAAGTCCTATTGAAGTCTGGTTCTAATTCTGTATTCTGAAACAGAATCAAAGAATATTAAAGCTGGAAACGTCTTAGGTATCATTTAGTTGAGTTTTTCATTTTTGTGAGGGTCACCAAATTCCTTTATAAAATTCATGAAGGCCAGAGTCCCTTCCTCGGAAAAGTGAACATGAGAACACATACATAACTTTTGCATATATTTTATTTTATTTCACTAAGAACTGATTTTCTTCACACATGCAGAATATGTTTTGTTTGTCTTTTTTAAAAAAATACCTTTGTGAATAAATAATTCTCACCCATTTTTCAGAAAAAAATTAAAGGTCACTTTCTAAAATAAAATAGAAATGAATGGCACTGTGGAAATAGAAAGAAAATTAATCTGGCTCAATAGTAAATTTCAATGAGAAACCTGATTTAAAAGTTTTTAACTTACTTTAACATATCATTATCTTGGATGTTCAATAAATTTGTGACTCTTGTCATTTGGGGCAAGAGGTAGTGAAAAAATCTAGCTTGCTTTATAAGATGGTATTGCCATATTATACAGAATTAGAATAACCATTACTCTCTTCGCCAGTCAAGGATAAGACTGTGTGAAGAAACAAACATTCTCCTAGACCCTTTGGAGAAATTCTAGTCACATCATTTCCTCCAGTCAATAAGGTCACTTTTGGCAAGTACTGCATCACTGATCCTGCCTATTTCAGCAAGAAAATAAAATAAATCCATATTTCAATGTTAAGGTCATCGTTGCAAACTTAACTTTCAAAAAGTTTTTCACTGCTTTGATATATCCAGAGATTTCTGCCAATGGATAAAATGACAAGAGTGTCATTCTCAACTCTGGGCTTTACAAGCACTTTGCCTGGAATTGGAATGTGTGTATATTTGTCAGCTCACATCCTCCTCTCACAGAATGAAAACTTGGCCAAAAGAGCTCCTTCTTTTCAACAGCATTCACAGGCAATGGAAGGGCCTTAAATCAGAAGATTTGTCTTATTCATTGGAGCAAAATATCTGCCAAGTGAGCCAATCCATAAATGGATTTTTCCCTGTCAAGTTTTTCTGTGACCAGGCTTTCCTAGTCTCTCAAAAGAAGTGAAACTTCTGCTTTAAAGTTTAGTCAACACTTAAAAAGGCGGCAAAATTCTTGGTACTCAGAAAGTTTGTTACGCTTGAATTTGTGACAAAACTTCCTGAAAAGACAATGATTTTAAAACCTGACTCTGAGGAAGTTGGTATGTTTCATAACAGGAAACGAGATTATTTTCAAGATTGCTAGCTAGGTCTTTGACACCAGTGCATCCTCACATCAAAAGCAATGAGAAGTCATAATAATGTGACTTCTCTAAAGCAGGAAATACAGATGGATAGCCATGCCTGTTTATGCTTTATTGGGACATAATAAACTAAGTTGTTGCTTTTTGTCCTCCTAGCCAAAGGCTTCTTCGGTGAAGAAAATTCTCACCATTTTGAAAGTATCTATGGTCACTGACATTTCTAAAAGTGACTCAGATATTAAAACATTACTTTTGATAGCTTTAGTGTGCACATAAATCAGGAAAACCAAGGTTTGGCAGCACAGAAAAATAACAGTAGTGTCACTTAGTTGTATACTGGAAGGAAAATGACACAGTTGTGAATTCCTACTTCAGGGTATTAGAAGAAATGTCAGCAAGTCTGATGTATGTGATGTCATTTCTTAAAGACATTGTTTCTATTTTCTTCTGTGGCTTCAATCACAAACTAGCTTAATATTTAATATCCAAAGAATAAGAGGGTGCCAAGTGTCTTCAACTTTATGTGACTTCTTGTGCTTAGCAGTTTAGTAAGTGAAATTTTATCTACAGAAGAAAGCCACAAACCTCATTCCCACATCAAAGAATCACCAGAAAAGTATCATCAGGAAAGAGACAGCATGGACTCATTAACAATCTCTTCTCAACCACCGTGTGTAGTATTGGCCATTTGTCCCTCTCTGGATCAGATTCCTGCAGTGTTCAGTGGCAACAGTGTGATAGTGTTGCTTATGCCTATCCAAGTCACAATGCCATTGCCCACACTATGTGTGATGTCTGCCAGTATGTGCCAATGTGTCCCCTTCCAATCTCAAAGGAAATGACACCTGTACCAACTGGGTTTTTCTGCTGCTGCCACCATATCTTCTGGAGCTTCTCTCCCCCTCACTGCAGAAGCTACTGGCACAGCCAGCAAGCACCAAAAGCAATCCAGGGCAGGGCTGTGTTCTCTGCCAAGGTGAATGAATCCCTTATACCCTTGTTCTAAGTTAACACATGTGCTCTCAATACTCACTATAAGGTGAAGTATATACAGCCTTTCAGCTTTACCTGAACCTCTGGGACTGAGACATAAATACTTGGGGTTGAGATTAGAGAACTATATTCAGTAATACATTACAACATACACAAAGTTTGTGCCTCACTCTCCACACATCTGTTCCTCTCCATATAATCTCTCCATATACCTGTCTAGTCCTACGGGCAATACAGTTTAGACTCAGTAAGGGGTCATGTTATGTTGTTAACCTGGTTTAGAGTTTATTCCCTAGTTGACTCCTTCCACTTACTGCTCACAGCTTTTAGTTTAACACTATCAGAAAAATATTCTATAAGGAGCTAGACTTTACGGAACTTTACACAAATGCTTCAGCAATCTCCATAAACTGACATTAAATAACATGGAATTAGTTCACTGTGTCTGCTATTCACATACACACACACACACACATGCACACAGAATCACAGAGGTATCTGTTCTCACAATACCTGTAATTGAACTCAATTCCATATTCTTTAATCACTTTAACCACAGTCATTACAGAGACCTGCTCTACCTCCTAAGGCACTCTTTCAAGGAATGACACCACATCTACTCAGTCAGGAAACTAAAATCCTAGAGCCCCTTGAACAGTATTAGTGGCAGTTTGCATACGATTTTTTTTGAAGTGCAGTAGGTTTCAGCATACAAAGAGATTAAGAGGTCAACTTGGGAAGACTTAAGGCTCCTGGACCCACAGCTTCTATCTGCTAAGTGCCAGAAAACGTAGATCATTCCTCAGTGATTCTAATCAAATTACAGTGCTCCCCACATCCTACAAAGCCCCTGGCCATACACATACACACCACCCCAGCCACCACCATCGCCTCTACATTGTCATGTGGCACATGGAGATCTGTGCGGCCTGCCCAGAAAGACACTGTAGGCCTCCATGTATATCATAGGTAACTTCAGGAGAATATTCTGGATAAGCCCCAATAACCTAAAGTGGCTCTTGGAGAAGCAGCAAGTAGTTTTCGAGAGCTTGCACTTCCTGACAGTGACTTGAGTCAAGTTTTGGAACACCTCCCAAGGGCTTAGAAACCTCTAAGAAAAATCTCCTTGGCATTTGCCAGCTTTGCTTACAATGCATCAATACGCCATGTATCAATCCACTGTGAATTTGGAGGATACATGTTCATTTTCCATCTTGTTGGTCACTAAATATGCCTTCATTTTGGTTACAAGTTTATATGGCTTCCAGGTTCCAGCCCTGAATAAATTATTGGCTTTATTAACCTATTTTTTTTTTAATTTTATGGCCATACCACGCGGCATGCGGGATCTTAGTTTCCCCACCAGGGATCGAACCCTCACCCCCTGAAGTGGAAGCGTGGAGTCTTAACCACTGGACCGCGAGGGAAGTCCCTTTATTAACCTATTATTTTGAGCAAATATTTATATCTGTATGTATTATTCAGGGTTCTCACACCTGTACAACACTGATATATTTCTAAGACCATAGGATTAAAATTCATGCTCATCCAGAATAAATGCACACAGCGTGTTATGCTATCAACATGATGGCATGAGGCAAGAAGAAATTTTGACACTTGGCATAATTTACTCCATTGTTTTGCATCCAATCTAGTACTATCAAAAAAGGTATGGTTTCATTTTTCCAAAAAATGTCAATTTCCCTGCCTTTATTTTATTGTTTTTAAACTTAAAAAATTAAATTTACAGAAACATTGCAGGAACTGCCATACATCCTTCACCCAGAAGCCTCATTCAACTTTCATCAACTGTTCCCAATAATATACTCTGTGAAATGGTCCAGTACAAAATCACACAATGCACCCAACTGTCATGTCTCTTCAATCTCCTTCAGTCCAGCATGGCTGGTGTGGGCTGCTTCCCTAGTCAGTCACCTTCCTCATGAGGGTCCCTGTTGTGTCATACCCTTCAATCACCTTCTTCCCGTGAATGAAAACCTCACATGGGACCACCTCTTTGTTCAAGCCCTGATTCCTCCTGGTTCCACAGCTACCTTGCTCACTCCAAACAGCCTCATGAATTTGGATTGAATTGTTTTTATTATATTATCTCCCTTTAAAGGGTATTGAGTTCTGATCTGGCTGCCAGTTAAACTACTGGCAAGGCTTCTTGATCCTTTAGGGTTTCTTTTATGCTTTATTAAAGAGGGTCTATTTTGATTTTGTCCTTGTCCTTCTAGAATGTGGCCCTTACTTTATTTCCTAGCACTTATTCCTAAAACATGGCCCTCCTGGAGAACCAGCTAAAAGGCTGAGTTATTCATCAAGGCCTCCCTGACCTACCTGGCCCTGAACACAAACATCCCCAGCACTGCATGACCTCTGATACCTCCCTTTAGCTATCAGCCTTGCAGCAGGTGCTCTCTGCTAGGCCTCACAGTCTTGCCCTGCACAGGAGGCAGCAGTGTCCCCGTAGAGAATCCCATACAGATTTCTGGAGCTTCCCTCCATAAAGCTCCTCTTCTCCTAACAAATTCAGCCACTTGAGCCATCCTAACTCTGCTCTCTACCTATTCGGCTTAGTGGTACTGTGGCTCTGCTAGGGGAACCTGTCCCTGCTCTACAATAGAGAAAGTGCCCAAGGCACAGTGAAACTGGGGTGCACTTTGCAGATTCCCCTTCTTTCAAAGATCTGCATAGTCTTTGGTCCAATCCCAGAAAACAGGTGTATTATATATTTTGTTCAGTTTTGTGGTTGTTTACAACAGAAGAGTAATTTTGCCACCAGTTATTCAGTCATGGCTGGAAGAGGAATCAAGTCTGTTTTTAAAGGTAAAATTAATTTAACGTGTGAAAATACAGTCAGATACACTGAACATAAATTAAATTGAAGTGCACATGTTTGGAATTTTTTAAAGGGTCTTAGAAAGCAAAAGGGATGAGAAAAGGTTTTTTTTAAAGAATTAAGTGAATTTGAACAACCACAACAATACTTTATTTAGCACAGCTACCTAGTTATGGTTCTTTATAACACAGATCATCCAGTAGGGCAGAATTTGCTCTCCTGCCAATAAATGTTTAGCCCCTTTACTGCACTTTCTTCCATTTTCATGACAGTTTCTAATCT
This sequence comes from Kogia breviceps, assembly GCF_026419965.1. Taxonomy (NCBI): domain Eukaryota; kingdom Metazoa; phylum Chordata; class Mammalia; order Artiodactyla; family Physeteridae; genus Kogia; species Kogia breviceps. The sequence goes on from NC_081312.1 coordinate 72,072,750, forward strand.
CTTTATTTTGTTTAACCCAGAAAGGTCCCTTTCAGTGTTATTACATCCTGTTACCTAGAGAAACTGATTATTTTACAAAGAATAAACAATCATGGGTTACAGTATGGGTTGTATTAAAATGCCAGTTTTACTATGAGCCTAGCAAGTGAATTCTCAGATTGAGGTAAATCATATGCCAACCCTAGCAAAATCTACCATTAGAACAGTTCTAAAGTGTACAGAAACATAAAGTCACCAACCAATAAACACCTTATTGTATGCCGATTAATTTGAATAAATGATGTTGGGGATGCACTCCCTAGGGACTGTGCCAAGTTGACTGTGATAGTACTGATTCATTTAACACTGCCATCTCCTGGAAGGCATTCACAGTGCTAAGCTTGGTACAAATGGATTATTAGTAATGTATATGTTACTCTAAAATAATATCATCTTTAAAGTCTATTAGATTTTTACTTGAAGTGTGCTTAAGAAAGATAGTACAACTTATGGAGATTGATCACAACATCAGATTGTTACGTACCTTATAATACATGCATAATTAGCGGTTTTTAAACATCAGTTTAATCCTATGCCATAACTGAAATGAATATTCTTGAGGCCTACCATTAGAAGAGAGTGCTAAGGACTGGAAAAGTGATGCTGGGTGGTTGCTGTAATTTAGCAAGGGGTGAGACATATATGTCCTCTTGCATACATATCCCTTGAGATTTTTCACAATGCAAGAAGAAATTCTCCATCTACAGCTCTGATTATCCACATACTAGAGAAAACAGAAAACATTAAGGCAGAAAGGTCACTTTTCTCACATAACCACTTAGGACTCTCAACTAATTGCAAGTTTTCAGTAAGATGAAAGGGATCAAAACCACTGTTCCTTCAAGAAACACAGATATTACTACAGACTTTTCACTGAGACCTAGATTGGCAAAGAAATCTTTGTCACTCAGCAGTGTAGAATGTAAGCGACACGCAAAGAAGTCTCCTCAGAGACTTGAAAGGACGTCTCAGTTGGGAATTACGTTCAGCAGTATTTAATGAAAATCTGATTAAGGTGACTTATCAAAATCCAGAATGATTTTTCTCATATAACTGAGGTACATAAAAAGGAAATACAGCGTTGACTCAGCTGTTCAAGAAAGTGTTCATGACTTGTAGTAATGATGTTTATAAGAGAATTCCTGTGTGCTATAAAGAGAGGGGTTTTTGTAAGTGAAGGGATAGGTTTGCCATTCTGTAATTCATTTAGAGAAATGTTTAAAAACACATGTAATACTATTCAGGGATAAAAAGAAATAAAGTACTGATCAATGGATAACAAAAAGAAAAATTTTTAAAAACCACATGTATTAACAATGGTTATATGACTGTCCTGTGCAAGGCACTTGGACAACAGTGTTATTTCAGGGAATAGATGTGACAGCTCTTCTATAATGTATTTAGAGTAGTATTTTAAAACACATGTAGTAAAGATGTTTATAAGAGTTGTATGTGCAAGATATTTGAGAAGTGTCTTATTTCAGGGAATGAATGTGATAGCTCTTCTGTAATGCATTTAGAGAAGTGTTTAAAACCACATTAAAGTTTCTATAAAGAAGATATTCCTTGTCCTAGGGTCTCTTCTCATATGAAAATATGGCTACTCCAACTTCCCAGGATATGTGTTTTCTAAGCTGGAAGAAAGTGGAAGAATAAAGGCCAAAAAAGCAAGCAGACCTGTCCGTTTTAAAGCACTTCCTCAGAAACCTCTTCTCCTAAACACAGAAACATCTGAATGTATCTCACTGGCCAGAATTATATCACGTCAACACCCCTAATGGCAAGGGAAGTTGAAAGATAAGTATTTAATTATACTGGATTCTGTTATTAAGCAATGGGAGAATAGTTATTGGAGAGAAAATAAGCAATGTCTGTCCAAAGGTCTTTTAAATTGTTTTGCATTCCATTGGCTATGTCTGGTTTAAACTTATCTCATCTCTGCAAGATCAATTGAAATCTTGAATTTTATTGACTCCCTATATACTCCAAATGAAATATTGAATTTTATTGACTCCCTATCTACCTCAAGTTCCAAACTGGATATTACTTTGCCTCCTTACTTGGAATATTAGAAAATAAAGATAAATTAAAAGCTATATATGACACAAAATTTTATATTTAAATAGGTCTGACAATTATTAATAATAGTATTATTATTAATACTATTAAAACACTAATCATTAATGGTTTAATGATTACTAAAATAATACTGTTGTTTTTTTAAACTATAGACTTTGTACATTAGCTATAAAATCATCAAAGCAAGATAACCCTTAAAAGAGTGGTTCAAAATTTATAGATACCCATATTGAACAAAGTAAAATCATAGTATTCATTCCACTGTTATAATACAGTGTATGTGAGCACTACCACAGGAATTAAAAACTCCATGACATAAAAGATTAATGAGATTGTTCTGAGGAGAGCATGCCCAAGACTTTAACTAGACAAGAAACAACTAACAATGGCTGGATCCTCTGAGGAAGCTCCTCTACATTGCATCAAATTATTTTTGGAAAGGATTACTGCAAGCGAAATAGATGAGAAATACAGGTTCCTGAGTATATGGAAGCCTATATCTCTCAATTCATGTTGACCAATAGCTGTAGATCCTACACTACACGTCATAGACACTGGATTATTTGCTTACTCCTTTATCTTACTCCAGTGATTTTAAAGCTACTTGTCTCATGTCTTTTTCTGGTGAAATTTAGGTGTTAAGTGACCGGCAGTAAATTTTAAGCAATTAAAATAAAATAAAATAAAACAGTCTGTGACATGACGGCACATGATGGTAAAAGTCTATTGTCAAAGAGTATCATCTAGCACAACAATTCTATTGATGCATTTCAGCTAAAGAGTTTATTCAGGCTAAGGACTGTTTAAGAGTTCTTAAGAAAAACATCTGGAAATTATATAAAAAATTACACTTATCCAATTAAAACACCATTAAATCTGGACAATAAGTTCTTACTCACTTGTCTAAATTCTAAAATGAATCCGAACATACCCAGAGGAATTTAGATGGGACAGGTAGCTAAAATGTAAGTCTACTTTGCTTTATTTTTAATTTAATTTCCAAGGGAGTCTGTGGTGAGAAGTATAAAAGTCTTGATTTATTAACCACATATAAAACTTACGATACATTTATAGATGGGCAAAAAAGATTAAAACAGTCCGTGAAAGGATGAAACCAATGAGAATCAACTTGATTCTTATTTTGATAGAAAATCTCATTTTGATAGCAAAATCCTGGAAAAGCTCATGATTTTGAAGCACTAGATATCTCTGAAAGCCAGAGTGAAGTGTGAGTTTGAAACCAAGAGGTGTGATTTGTCTCAGAAGTTTGAAAGTAGATCCCCTCTCTCTTTCTGAAACTGCTGCTCCCTCACCTAGGAGGAACAGATCAGAGCTACAGACCTAAAGACATAGGGAAAAATTGCAGGCCAACATGTGACCATACTCAAAGCAAAGGAATTCATGGAATCCTCCATTCTGAACAAGAGACCCCACTGTGGGGTCCCAATCTACTGACAGCCAAACAAACCCCCAGAAAAAAGAATGGAGGCTTCGTCTATAAAAAAATAATCAACCCAAGAGAAAAGACATATACATACTAACATTTAGAGATTCCCCAATGTGAGAGTCTACTTTTCACCCAATAACCCTATATTGCAGCTATATAATGACAAGCCTCAGCCATTCACACAAATTTCAAACAACTTTTTAGTGCCTCACTCTTAAAATTAAAATTATCAATTTAGTATCATTAGATAGTCAAGGAAAACCTTTAACATGAAAAAACAGACTAAAATAAACAAAAGTCAAAAGGAACTTTAAGGACGAAATAAACGTTAAAAATATAAGCAATTAATGACATCAGAGAGATAATAAAAACACTGAATCAAGAAAATAATATCAGGAGGATATAAGAAAAGAAAATATAAAAGATCAACAAAATAATAGCTGTTAGAAATTACCACTATCAAAAAAAGAAATTTTAAAAATTTACTAGAAGAGATGGAAGATAAATTCAAGCTAATCTCCTGGAAAATAAAAAGAGAGAGATTTTCGTTTTTAAACAAAAAGATTTTAAAATGGAAAATAAGAAAGAAATTATAAGAAAAACAGAAGGTCAGTTCCGGAAATCTAACCTCCCTCTCATGGAAGTTCCACAAAGAGAACAGATAAAACAAAGAAAAATGAATTTTTGAAGAAATAATACAAGAAAATGATTTAGAACTTAGAAAATAAAGTTTCTGAGTGAAAAAAATGAGATAAGAAAAAAACAATGAAAAAAGATACATAAAGCACAGTGCTGTAAAATTTCTAAATAAAAAGGAGATAGAAAAGACACTACAAGCTTGTAGAAGTAACAAGGTCACATACAAAGACTCAGCCTTCAGAATAAAATCAATCTCGGCAGCAGCAATATTGAAGATTGAAGACAATGGAACAATGACTTCAAAATTCTAAGGCAAAATTACTCCTAACCTATAATTGGTTACCTAGCTGAAATATCACAAAAACACAGAAGTCAGAATTATCATGTTTAGCCATGCAAGATATAAAAAATTGCTATGTTTATGTACCTACCCATTCTTTTTTTTTCCTTTTGCAGCTAATGCATTTTGCTTTACAAAATTTTTTCTATATTTCCAGTAGCTCTGTAGCATAAATTCTGCAATGCTCAACAGGCTTTAAGGAATACAAAGGGTAGGGGTAAAGAGATAGAGTTGATGTCCAAACAAAATACTAAAAATAGACATCAAATCACAAGAGAACTAAAGAAGAAAAAAAGGGGTTAAAAGAGACCTACAAAAACAAATCCAAAACAACAAAATGGCGGTAAGAACATACATATCAATAATCACTTTAAATGTAAACAGACTGAATGCTCCAACCAAAAGATAGAGAGCAGCTGAATGGATACAAAGACAAGACACCTATATACGCTGCCTACGAGACTCACTTCAGATCTAGAGACACATACAGACTGAGAGTGAGGGGATGGAAAAAGTTATTCCATGCAATGGAATTCAAAAGAGAGCTGGAGGAGCAATACTTATATCAGACAAAATAGACTTTAAAATAAAGACTGTTATTAGAGATAAAGAAAGACACAACATAATGATCAAGGGATCATCCAAGAAGAAGATATAACAACTGTAAATATATATGTACCCAAAATAGGAGCACCTCAATATATAAGAAAATTATTAACAAACATAAAAGGAGAAATCGACAGTAACACGATAATAGTGGGAATTTTAACACCCCATTTACATCAATGGACAGATCATCCAGACAAAAAATCAAAAAGGAAACACAGGCCTTAAATAACACATTAGACTAAATGGCCTTAATTGATATTTATAGAGCATTCCATCAGTAAACAGCTGAATACATGTATTTTTCAAGTGCACATGGAACATTCTCCAAGATAGATCATATGCTAGGCCATAAAACAAGTCTCAGTAAATTTAAGAAAATTGAAATTGTATCAAGCATATTTTCTGACCACAGTGTTATGAGACTAGAAATCAACTACAAGAAAAAAATTGCAAAAAATACAAACACATGGAATCTAAACAATATGCTATTAAACAATAAATGGATCATTGAAGAAACTAAAAAGAAAATAAAAAATATCTAGAGACAAATGAACATGAAAACTCCATGATCCAAAACCTGTGGGATTCAGCAAAAGCAGTTCTAAGAGGGAAGTTGACAGCGATAAAAGCTTACCTCAGGAAAAAAGAAACAGCTCAAATAAACAACTTAACCTTATACCTAAAGCAACTAGAGAAGAACAAACAAAACCCAAAGTTAGTAGATGGGAAAAAATCATAAACATCAGAGCAGAAATAAATGGGATAGAGACTAAGCTAAAAGTTGGTTCTTTGAAAAGATAAATAAAATAGATAATCCTTTAGACAAACTCATCAAGAAAGAAAGGGAGAGGGCCCAGATCAATAAAATCAGAAATGAAAACAGAGAAGTTACAGTCAACACCAGAAATATACAAAGCATAATAAGAGACTACTACAAACAACTATAAACTAATAAAATGGACAACCTAGAAGAAATGGACAAATTCTTAGAAAGGTATTGATATAATCTTATAAGACTGAACTAGGAAGAAATACAAAATACGAATAGACCAATTACCATTAATGAAATTGCATCAGTAATTTAAAAACTCCCAAAAAAACAAAAGCCAGGACCAGATGGCTTCACAAGCGAATTCTACCAAATATTTAGAGAAGAGTTAACACCTAACCTTCTGAAACTATTCTAAATAACTCGCATAGGGAGGAACACTCCCAAACTCATTCTATAAGGTAGCGTCACCTTGATACCTAAACCAGGCAAAGATATCACAAAAAAAGAAAATTACAAGCCAATATCAATGATGAACATAAATGTAAAAATCCTCAACAAAATACTAGCAAACCAAATGCAACAATACATTAAAAAAGATCATATATCATGATCAAGTAGGATTTATTAAAGGGATGCAAGTATTTTTCAATATCTGCAAATCAATCAAGGTGATAAACTACCTTAACAAATTGAAGAATAAAAACCATATGATGATCTCAATAGATGCAGAAAAAGCTTTTGACAAAATTCAACATCCATTTATGATAGAAATTCTCTAGAGAGTGGGCACAGAGGGAACATACCTCAACATAATAAAGGCCATATGTGGCAAACCCATAGCTAACTTCATACTCAATGGTGAAAAGCTGAAAACATTTCCTCTAAGATGAGGAAAAAGTTAAGGATGTCCACTCTCACCACTTTTATTCAACATAGTTTTGGAAGTCCTACCCACAGCAATCAAATAAGAAAAAGAAATAAAAGGAACAAAAATTGGAAAGGGAGAAGTAAAACTGTCACTTTTTGCAGATGGCACGATACTATATATAGAAAATCCTAAAGATGCTACCAGAAAACTATTAGAGCTCATTGAGGAATTAGGTAAAGTTGCAGGATATAAAATTAATATACAGAAATATGTTGCATTTCTATACTCTAACAACAAAAGATCAGAAAGGGAAATTAAGGAAACAATTCCATATACCATCACATCAAAAAGAATAAAATACCTAGGAATAAACCTAAGAATGCAAAAGACCTGTACTCCAAAAACCACAAGACACTGATGAAAGAAATTATAGATGACACAAACAGATGGAAAGATATACCATGTTCTTGGATTGGAAGAATCAATATTGTCAAAATGACCATAATACCAAGGCAATCTACAGATTCAATGCAATCCCTCTCAAATTACCAGTGGCATTTTTCACAGAACTAGAACAAATAATCGTAAAATCTGTATGGAACACATAAGACCCCAAATAGCCAAAACAACCTTGAGAAAGAACAGAGCTAAAGGAATAACACTCCCTGACTTCAGACTACAGTACAAAGCTACAGTCATCAAAACAGTATGGTACTGGCACAAAAACAGACACATAGATCAACAGAACAGAGAGCCCAGAATTAAACCCACACAATTATGGTCAATTAATCTACAACAAAGGAAGCAAGAATATACAATGAAGAAAAGACAGTCTCTTCAATAAATGGTTCTGGGAAAACTGGACAGCTAAATGTAAAAGAATGAAATTAGAACATTCTCTAACACCTTGTACAAAAAATAAATGCAAAACAGATTAAAGACCTAAATGTAAGACTGGATACGATTAAACTCCTAGAGGAAAATATAGGCAAAACACACTTTGACATAAATCACAGCAATATTTTTTTGGATCTGTCTCCTAAAGTAAAGGAAATAAAAGCAAAAAATAAACAAATGGGACCTAATTAAACTTAAAAGCTTTTGCACAGCAAAGGAAACCATCAACAAAACAAAACAAAAAAACAGCCTACTGAATGGGAGAAAATGGGTTGGCCAAAAAGTTCCTTCAGGTTTAACTCAAACGAAATTTTTTTTTTTAATTTTATTTATTTATTTATTTATTTATTTATTTATTTATTTATGGCTGTGTTGGGTCTTCATTTCTGTGCGAGGGTTTTCACTAGTTGTGGCAAGTGGGGGCCATTCCTCATCGCAGTGTGTGGGCCTCTCACTATTGCGGCCTCTCTTGTTGCAGAGCACAGGCTCCAGATGCGCAGGCTCAGTAGTTGTGGCTCATGGGCTCTAGTCAGCGGCCATGGCTCACAGGCCTAGTTGCTCTGTGGCATGTGGGATCTTCCCAGACCAGGGCTCGAACCTGTGTCCCCTGCACCGGCAGGCAGATTCTCAACCACTGCGCCATCAGGGAAGCCCCCAAACGAACATTTTGGCCAACCCAATATTTGCTAATGTTATGATCATTAAGGGATTAATATCCAACATATATAAATAGCTCATTTAACTCAAGATAAGAAATACAAACAACCTAATTTAAATATAGGCAAAAGAACTGAATGGACCTTTTTCCAAAGAGGAAATGCAGATGGCCAACAGGCACATGAAAAGATGCTCAATGCTGCTAATCACTAGGGAAATGCTTAATCAAAACCACAATAAGGTATCTCCTAATATCTGTCAGAATGGCTGTCATCAAAAAGAAAACAACAAAATGTTGGTGAGCATGTGGAGAAAAGGGATACTGTTAGTGAGAATGTAAATTGGTGCAGCTACTGTGGAAAACAATATGGAGGTTTCTCAAAAAACTAAAAATAGAACTACCGTATGACCTAGCAATTTCATTTTTAGGTACACATCCCCCAAAAAAGAAGAAAACACTAATTTGAGAAGAGACATGCACCTCAATGTTCATAGCTGCACTATTTATAATTGCCAAGATATGGAAGCAACCTAAGTGTGCATCAACAGATGAATGGATAAAGAAGATGGAATACTACTCAGTCATTGAAAAGAACAAAATTTTGCCATTTGTAGCAACATGGATGGACTTGGAGGGCATTATGCTAAGTGAAATAAGTCAAACAGAGAAAGATAAATACTGTATGATAACACTTATATGTGGAATTTTAGAAATATAACAAACTAGTGAATATAACAAAAAATAAGCAGACTCACAGATACAGAGAACAAATTAGCAGTTACCAGTGGGGGGAGGGGCAAAATATGGCTGGAGGAGAGGGAGGTACAAATTATTGGGTGTAAGATAGGCTCAAGGATGTATTGTACAACATGGGGAACACAGCAAATATTTTGTAATAACTGTAAATGGAAAGTAATCTTTAAAAATTGTATTACAAATTTAAATGCAAAATAATTTTAATTAAAAATTAAAAGAGAAACTATCTGTATGATACTATAATAGAGAATACTACTATTATACATTTGGCAAACCCATAGAATGTACAACACCCAAGAATGAACCCAAATGTAAACAACTATGGACTTTGAGTTATAGTGATATTCACTTTTGGTTCATCGATTTTAACAAATGTACAACTCTGGGGCAGGATCTTGATAGTGAGGGGCGCTGGGTATACTTGGGGGCAGCAGGTATATGAGAAATCTCTGTACCTTCTGCTTAATTTTGCTGTGTAACTAAAACATGGTCTAAAAATAAACTATGGGTTTTTTTAAGTACTTGATTTCCAAACATATATATGATTTCATTTGCTAGAAACATAGATGCACAGTTAAATCATAAAAATTAAAATTGAGTTGCAACATAGGCTAGGCCAGGTTTTTTGGGGGGTTAATATTTTTTAATAACACTATATTTAGAATTCTAAACATCTGATTTTTGATCTATTCTTTGCAAAGTTTGATATTACAACAAATATTTGAATGAATTTTGGAGACCACAGAAACAATTTGAATGGAGATAATTGGTTTAATGTATTTAGATCAGTTCAGTTCCAAAATTCGACAATAATGACTTTGAAAGAGTTAAATTTGGGATATTATCAACAGCATTATTTGTTTAAATTAATTTCTGAAAAGCACAGATCTTAAAATTAAGCCAACCAGTCCACTTAAGAGTTTTTTCATCAAACACCAAAAACTTGGAAAGTTGGTAAAACCTAGGCACACTTCCAACTAGGGAAATATCTATTTGAAAAGTATATTACAGGAGACTGAACCAAGATGGCGTAGTAGACGGACATGCTTACATTCCCTCTTGTGAGAACACCAGAAAACAACTAGCTGGTAGGCAATTATCGACAGGAAGACACTGGAACTCACCAAAAAGGATACCCCACTTCCAAAGACAAAGGAGAAGCCACAATGAGATGAGAGGAGGGACACAATCACAGCAAAATCAAATCCCATATAACTGTTGGGTGGGTGACTCACAGACTGGAGAACACTTATACCACAGAAGTCCACCCACTGGAGTGAAGGTTCGGAGCCCCACGTCAGGCTTCCCAACCTGGGGGCCCAGGAACGGGAGGAGGAATTCCAAGAGAATCAGACTTTGAAGGCTAGTGGGATTTGACTGCAGGACTTTGACAGGACTGGGCTAAACAGAGACTCCACTCTTGGAGGGCACACACAAAGTAGTGTGCATATCGGGACTCAGAGGAAGGAGCAGTGAACCCAGAGGAGACTGAACCAGACATACCTACTAGCGTTGGAGGGTCTCCTGCAGAGGCAGGGGGTGCCTGTAGCTCACCGTGGGGACAAGGACACTGGCAGCAGAAGTTCTGGGAAATACACCTTGGTGTGAGCCCTCCCAAAGTCTGCCATTAGCCTGACCAAAGAGCCCAGGTAGGCTCCAGTGTTGGGTTGCCTCAGGCCAAACAATAAACAGGGAGAGAACCCAGCCCCACCCATCAGTAGTCAAGTGGGTTAAACTTTTACTGAGCTCTGCCCACCAGAGCAACACCCATCTCTACCCACCACTATTCCCTCCCATCAGGACACCTGCACAAGCCCCTTAGATAGCCTCATCCACCAGAGGACAGACAGCAGAAGCAAGTAGAAATACAATCCTGCAGGCAGTGGAATGAAAACCATATTCACAGAAAGATAGACAAGATGAAAATGCAGAGGGCTAAGTACCAGATGAAGGAACAAGATAAAACCCCAGAAAAACAACTAAATGAAGTGGAGATAGGCAAACTTCCAGAAAAAGAATTCAGAATAATGATAGTGAAGACGATCCAGGACCTTGGAAAAAGAATGGAGGCAAAGATCTAGAAGAAGCAAAAAATGTCTAAAAAAGATTTAGAAGAATTAAAGAACAAACAAACAGAGATGAACAATACAATAACTGACATGAAAACTACACTAGAAGGAATCATAGCAGGATAACTGAGGCAAAAGCATGGATAAGTAACCTGGAAGACAGAATGGTGGAATTCACTGCTCGGAACACAATAAAGAAAAAAGAATGAAAAGAAATGAAGACAGCCTAAGATACCTCTGGGACAACATGAAACACAACAACATTCTCATTATAGGGGTCCCAGAAGGAGAAGAGAGAGATAGGACCCAAGAAAATATTTGAAGAGATTATAGTTGAAAACTTCCCTAACAGGAAAGGGAATAGCCACCGAAGTCCAGGAAGCGCAGAGAATCCCATACAAGATAAACCCAAGGAGAAACATGCCGAGACACATGGTAATCAAATGGGCAAAAATTAAAGACAAAGAAAAATTATTGAAAGCAGCAAGGGCAAAACGTCAAATAACATACAAGGGAACTCCCATACGGTTAACAGCTGCTTTCTCACCAGGAACTCCACAAGCCAGAAGGCAGTGGCATGATATACTTAAAGTGATGAAAGGGAAGAACCTACAACCAAGATTACTGTGCCCAGCAAGGATTTCATTCAGATTCGATGGAGAAATCAAAATATTTACAGAGAAGCAAAAGCTAAGAGAATTCAGCACCACCAAACCAGATCTACAACAAATGCTAAAGGAACTTCTCTAAGTGGGAAACACAAGAGAAGAAAAGGACCTACAAAAAAACCCCAAAACAATTAAGAAAATGGTCATAGGAACATACATATCAATAATTACCTTAAATGTGAATGGATTAAATGCTCCAACCAAAAGACAAAGGCTTGCTGAATGGATACAAAAACAAGACCTATATATACACTGTCTACAAGAGAACCACTTAAGACCTAGGGACACTTACAGACTGAAAGTGAGGGGATGGAAAAGGTATTCCATGCAGATGAAAATCAAAAGAAAGCTGGAGTAGCAATACTCATATCAGATAAAATAGACTTTAAAATAAAGAATGTTACAAGAGACAAGGAAGGACACTACATAATGATCAAGGGATCAATCCAAGAAGATATATAACAATTATAAATATATATGAAAAAAAAAAAAAGAAAAAAAATATATATATATATGCACACAACATAGGAGCACCTCAATACATAAGGCAACTGCTAACAGATATAAAAGAGGAAATTGACAGTACACAATAATAGTGGGGGACTTTAACACCTCACTTACACCAATGGACAGATCATCCAAAATGAAAATAAATAAGGAAACAGAAGCTTTAAATGACACAACAGACCAGACAGATTTAATTGATATTTAAAGAACATTCCATCCAAAAACAGCAGATTACACTTTTTTCTGAAGTGTGCAGGAACATTCTCCAGGATAGATCACATCTTGGGTCAAAAATCAAGTTTCAGTAAATTTAAGAATATTGAAATCATATCAAGCATCCTTTCTGACCACAACGCTATGAGATTAGAAATGAATAACAGGGGAAAAAACGTAAAAAAAACAAACACATGGAGGCTAAACACTATGTTACTAAATAACCAAGAGATCACTGAGGAAATCAAAGAGAAAACCAAAAAATACCTAGAGAAAAAAGACAATGAAAACACAACGATCCAAAACCTATAGGATGCTGCAAAAGCAGTTCTAAGAGGGAAGTTTATAGATCTACAAGCCTAACTCAAGAAACAAGAAAAATCTGAAATAAACAATCTAACCCTACACCTAAAGGAACTAGAGAAAGAAGAAAAAACAAAACCCAAAATTAGTAGAAGGAAAGAAATCATAAAGATCGGAGCAGAAATAAACGAAACAGAAACAAACAAAACAACAGCAAAGATGAATAAAACTAAAAGTTGGTTCTTTGAGAAGATAAACAAAAGTGGTAAACCATTAGCCAGACTCATCAAGAAAAAAGAGGGAGAGGACTCAAATCAATAAAATTAGAAATGAAGAAGGAGAAGTGACAACAGACACCACAGAACTACAAAAGCATCCTAAAAGACTACTACCAGCAACTCTATGCCACTAAAATGGACAACCTGGAAAAAATGGACACATTCTTAGACAGGTATAACCTTCCAAGACTGAACTAGGAAGAAACAGAAAATAGGAACAGACCAATCACAAGTAATGAAATTGAAACTGTGATTACAAATGTTCCAAAAAACATAAGTCCAGGACCAGATGGCTTCACAGGTGAATTCTATTAAACATTTAGAGAAGAGCTAACACCCATCCTTCTCAAACTCTTCCAAAAAATTGCAGAGGAAGGAACACTCCCAAACTCATTCTATAAGGCCACCATCACCCTGATACCAAAACCAGACAAAGCTACTACAAAAAAAAGAAAATTACAGACCAATATCACTGATGAATATAGATGCAAAAATCCTCAACAGAACACTAGCAAACAGAATCCAGCAACACATTAAAAGATTCATACACCATGATCAAGTGGGATTTATCCCAGGGATGCAAGAATTCTTCACTATATGCAAATCAATGTGATAAACCATATTAACAAATTGAAGAAGAATAAACGTATGATTATCTCAATAGATGCATAAAAACCTTTGGACAAAATTTCACACCCATTTATGATAAAAACTCTCCAGGAGGTGGACATATAGGGAACCTACCTCAACACACTAAAGGCCATATACGACAAACCCACACCTAACATCATTCTCAATGGTGCAAAACTGAAAGCATTTCCTCTAAGATCAGGAACAAGAGAGGATGTCCACTCTCACCTCTATTATTCAACATAGTTTTGGAAGTCCTAGCCAAGGCAATCAGAGAAGAAAAAGAAATACAAATTGGAAAAGAAGAAGTAAAACTGTCACTGTTTGCAGATGAGATGGTACTACACATAGAGAATCCTAAAGATGCCACCAGAAAACTACTAGAGCTAATCAATGAATTTGGTAAAGTTGCAGGATACAAAATTAATGCACAGAAATCTCTTGCATTCCTATACACTAATGATGAAAAATCTGAAAGAGAAATTAAGGAAACATTCCCATTTACCATTACAACAAAAAGAATAAAATACCTAGGAATAAACCTACCTAGGGAGACAAAAGACCTATATGCAGAAAACTACAAGACACTGATGAAAGAAACTGAAAATGATACCAACAGATGAAGAGATACACCATGTTCTTGGATTGGAAGAATCAATACTGTGAAAATGACTATACTACCCAAAGCACTCTACAGATTCAGTATAATACCTATCAAATTACGAATGACATTTTTTATAGGACTAGAAAAAAATTCTTAAAATTTGTATGGAGACACAAAAGACCCCAAATAGCCAAAGCAGTCTTGAGGGAAAAAAACGGAGGTGGAGGAATCAGACTCCCTGTCTTCAGACTATACTACAAAGCTACAGTAATCAAGACAATATGGCACTGGCACAAAAACAGAAACACAAATCAGTGGAACAAAATAGAAAGCCAAGAGGTGAACCCACACACCTGTGGTCAACTAATCTATGAAAAAGGAGGCAAGGATATACAATGGAGAAAAAACAGTCTCTTCAATTAGTGGTGCTGGGAAAACTGGACAGCTACATGTAAAAGAATGAAATTAGAACACTCCCTAACACCATACACAAAAATAAACTCAAAATGGATTAGAGGCCTCAATGTAAGACAGGACACTGTAAAACTCTTAGAGGGAAACATAGGAGGAACACTCTTTGGCATTAATCACAGCGAGATCTTTTTTGATCCACCTCCTAGAGTAAGGAAAATAAAAACAAAAATAAACCAATGAGACCTAATGAAACTTCAAAGCTTTAGCACAGCAAAGGAAGCCATAAACAAGATGATAAGACAACCCTAAGAATGGGAGAAAATATTTGCAAACGAATGAACGGACAAAGGATTAATCTCCAAAATATATAAACAGCTCATATAGCTCGATATTAAAAAACAAACAACCCAATCCAAAAATGGGCAGAAGACCTAAATAGACATTTCTCCAAAGAAGACATACAAATGGCCAAGAGGCACATGAAAAGCTGCTCAATGTCACTAATTATTAGAGAAATGCAAATCAAAAATACAATGAGGTATCACCTCACACCAGTTAGAACGGGCTTCATCAGAAAATCTACAAACAACAAATGCTGGAGAGGGTGTGGAGAAAAGGGAACCGTCTTGCCCTGTTGGTGGGACTGTAAACTGATACAGCCCCTGTGGAGAACAGTATGGAAGTTCCTTAAAAAACTAAAAACAGAATTACCATATGATCCAGCAATCCCACTACTGGGCATATACCCAGAGAAAACCACAATTCAAAAAGACACATGCACCCCAATGTTCATTGAAGCACTATTTACAATAGCCATGTCATGAAAGCAACCTAAAGGCCCATCAACAGACAAATGGATAAAGAATTTGTGGTACATATATACAATGGAATGTTACTCAGCCCTAAAAAGGAACGAAATTCGGTCATTTGTTAAGATGTGGATGGGTCTAGAGACTGTCATACAGAGTGAAGTAAGTCAGAAAGAGAAAAACAAATATCATATATTAACGCATATATGAGGATCCTAGAACAATGGTACAGATGAACCAGTTTTCAGGGCAGAAATTGAGACACAGATGTAGAGAACAAACGTATGGACACCAAGAGGGGAAAGCGTGAGGGGGGTAGGGGTGGGGGTGGGATGAATTGGGAGATTGGGATTGACATGTATACACTGATGTGTATAAAATTGATGACCAATAAGAACCTGCTGTATAAAAAAAAAGTGATCAAATGTATCCTATTGGAAAGAAGCAAAAATAGACCATATTTACTGTCTAAATATACATATATATATATATATATATATATATATATATATATATATATAATGTGATCTTTGAAAAAAAGAAATCAACAGAAATTAAAAATTCACCTTTGAGCTTACTCAAACCTAGATCCCTCTCCTGAGTTAACTACTGGTTAATTATGTAGCTTTTTTTTGTGTGTGTGAGTGGTATGCAGGCCTCTCACTGCTGTGGCCTCTCCCATTGCAGAGCACAGTTTCTATACGTGCAGGCTCAGGGGCCATGGCTCACGGGCCTAGCCACTTGGCGGCATGTGGGATCTTCGTGGACTGGGGCACGAACCCATGTCCCCTGCATCGGCAGGCGGACCCTCAACCACTGTGCCACCAGGGAAGCCCTATTATGTAGCTTTTAAAGACCTTTTCTAATGCATTCATATGCTTCTGAATGTTTGAAATATTAAATATTATTTTGTTTTATTGAGGTGGATCTTTTCATAGGTATGTATACTGTATGTATTTTTGGTAATTGTTGAACAGAGTTTTACTCTGTCTCAGATTGTATTTTAATCAATGCAAAAAGTTGAAATATTATAAGGAACAATGCTTGGAATACCATATATTTTTCTTTGATTTTTTAATTGGATTTTTTACATGTAAAAATGATTCCCAAAGTCACTTAAAAATGTTAGTGCCAGTTTGTACCAGCTTTCTAGCGGACAACTGGGTAATTGCAAGCATTGATGTCCAGACTCTGTAATTCTCAAAATCCTGGTTGCTTTGGGAATGTTTGGACTTTATTAAGTTGATGACAAGATAAACTGTTATTCACTGCATATTATTACACAGACATATTACTGACTTTATTATTCTATTATTGTAAAAATTGGCATTTTTACAATAAATATTATAGGGATTCATGTTAAGTAATAAGAATTTTCTTCTGGAGCAAGATTTTTGAAGCAAATTATGATGTTATAGAGATAAATTATGTAAATCATTATATACTACCTTAGAATATTGAGGTGCTGAAAGGTGACTGTAAATAGTCTCGTAAATAAAACTGTTCACAAAAAAAAAGCAAAGTATATTAGTTGGGACACTTCAAGTTTCCAATGACAGAATTCCAAGTCAAAATAATTTAAGGAAAGCAAAAGGAGTTCGGAGATTTATACTGTTTGCTGGGAAGAACAGGAGTAAGTTCAGATAACTAGATTAGGTCTCCCTCTTTCTCCTTCCTTTGTCCTCAGCTTTAATGTGTCCCCAAATAAGGAAAGCAGAGAAAGAAAAAAAAGAAGTGGGGAGGGAAACTGGGAAGAGAACAGTTCAATTAATATATTTAATTTGGTTAACGTTGATTAATATACTTAATAGAAAAAAATGCTGTTTAAAAACAGAAGTCTCAGGACTAAAATTATATTTTAATTGGCAAATCCAGAAAGAAGTTATTTCTAAGGATAATCTGGAATCTGATAAGAAAGATGTAGAGTAGTTTAGCAAATCAGTGACACTAAGTACTTCAGGAACTAGTTTCTTGAAAGCTAAATGTGGCAGACATTGTCTTTTCTTATTAACTATACTTCTCCTGACAAGGTGAGGTTCATTCGGCACTTGTCTGTTTAAATTTTTTAAATATTTTTTTCCTTTTGAGGTTATAATCATTCTGTAGAGCTTTGACTAACTGATTTATAAGGCAATCGACCATGGGCTAGATCAAAGTATTAACAGTAAATTGTATTAAAAATGTTGTTCATGTAAATAACATAACATCTTATTTCTGAGATGAAACCTGAAATGAAATGTTAAATAGTTACCATCCATTCCATGGATAATTCAGGTTTTTAAAACCTTTCTTTCCACAACTGGATATCTTAAAGAGGTGGCAGTTGGCTCAAATTAATTAACATTCCTTGCCTTACGTAGCAATTCAAAACTCAACATTGTAGTAAATATTTAGATTTTAACAAAACCTTCATATTCTTTAGAGTAGACATTTTCTTTTTTTAAAAAAAATATTTATTTATTTGACTGTGCTGGGTATTAGTTGTGGCCATGGGATCTTCTTTGCCTCCTGCAGGATCTTTGGCGTGGAATGCAGGATTTTTTTTTTAATTAACATCTTTATTGTAGTATAATTGCTTTAAAATGGTGTGTTAGTTTCTGCTATATACCAAAGTGAATCAGCTATACATATACATATATCCGCATATCTCCTCCCTCTTGCGTCTCCCTCCCACCCTCCCTATCCCACCCTTCTAGGTGGTCACAAAGCACAAAGCTGATCTCCCTGTGCTATGTGGCTGCTTCCCACTATCTATTTACATTTGGTAGTGTATATATGTCCATGCCACTCTCTCACTTCGTCCCAGCTTACCCTTCCCCCCCGCATGTCCTCAAGTCCATTCTCTACATCTGTGTCTTTATTCCTGTCCTGCCCCTAGGTCCTTCAGAACATTTTTTTTTTAATTCCATATATATGTGTTAGCATACAGTATTTGTTTTTCTCTTTCTGACTTACTCACTCTGTATGACAGACTCTAGGTCCATCCACCTCACTACAAATAACTCAATTTTGTTTCTTTTTATGGCTGAGTAATATTCCATTGTACATATGTGCCACATCTTCTTTATCCATTCATCTGTCGATGGACATTTAGGTTACTTCCATGTCCTGGCTATTGTAAATAGAGGCATGCATGATCTTTAGTTGCAGCATGTGGGATCTAGTTCCCTGACCAGAGATCGAACCCAGGCCCCCTGCATTGGAAGCAGAGTCTTAGCCACTGGACCACCAGGGAAGTCCCTAGAGTAGCCATTTTCATATTGACTTCCCTGGAGTTTTTCTTTAATAAAAATGTCGATTGTAACAGGCTTCTTCTGATAGTGTCTGCTCTGTTCAGTTAGATCCCAATGAACATGACAAGAGGAGTTATAAAGTAAAATTAATCTTATATTCAGTTATTTCCAAAGATTATAAGAACAGACCTCATAAACATCTCCAAAATCCTAATTCATAACTCAGGAAAACAAACTTGTAGACTTTGTTCCCAGTTCCATTTCCATATTCTACCTCAGGAATAGCATAAACTCACGTGGTTCAGTGGCATCTCGGTTCCAACTCTCCCACCTCTAGCCACCCCCCTCACAAATATCCACCAATCTCTTACCCTCCTAATTTTCCTGCAGTGAATTAACTATTCACATATTTATACTGTAATCAGGTCTGATAAACAGCCTGATGGTGTGAGGAGATGGTAGATTTTAGAAAGCTAATTCTTTTCATTGTGTACAGTCTTTTATAGTGCTTTTAGTCACAATGGAATAAGAGAGAAAACCAACTGCAATCAACTAGGAAGCATACACTGGGAGACTGACTTGACATATTTTAGCAATTGATAAACTGAATTCAACAGCTCTTGGGTCTGGAATTATAAATATCATTTGAATAAGGATTTTTCCAATATGGAAGCATATTTTTCTGTAAGCCCTTGCCTTGTCCCTGTTCTCCTAGGTCCCCAGAGGTTTGATTCATTTCTAGATACCTGATTGCCACTGCTAAATGCACTCAGTTCTCATTTGCCCCCTGTTCACCTTCTTTGGTTACATGGATGAAACTCCTAGATTCTAGCCTGTGTCTGTATTTCTATATTTTGACTTATTCTAATTTTTAACTGGATTTCAACCTAAAGATTTTCCTTGTATCTGTGTTTATCTACTTTCATTCAGTGCATTTGTGCTTCTGGCTTCTATTCCCAGACATATCCCTGCTCTGGTGGCCTCTTGACTAAAATATAACTAGTATTAAAATGTGTTTGCCTTTCCTGAGTACACAACAACTGATGGCAACAGGAATAGGAAAGAAATCATCCTTCAATTAAACGTTCTCTGTACAGAGTCTAGAATGATACAAACACAGCTACACCATCAACAGTTGGTTATATAGAGGGGTTAACTATAACAAACTATTCATTTTTTGACTACCTAAGATATTTCCATTTCTCTGCTTTTTGTAGCATGTACCTTTTTACCATTTCACTAAATCAAACTTTTAGTGTTTCTTAAACCATTTAAAATGAGACAGAATTTGTGAATTTCAGTGATCTGCACACCATTGTCAAATCAAGAATCAATATTCTCTGAAGAAAAAATTTAAATCTAGATAGTTTGAAATTATTTAATATCTTGTCATTATAAAACTGAGGTTTTCAGGGGTGGAGGGAGAAGAAGATGTATAGTCAACTTTTTCTGAAGAGTACTGGGGGGTCAATTTATTGATGCCAGTAGCTAAAACATTTCTTTAAATTAGTGTGATTTCCTTTTTGATAATTTGTACATTACATTATCCACTAACCCAAATTTACCCATTACAGTACATGGATTATAGTTTCTGGATGTTATTATATGAAATATCTGCTTCAGTGACTCCTTAAAATTCAGTGGAATCATAATCAAAAACAATTTCATCCTTCAACATTTTAGCATTTCACTGCACTGACAAGAATATACAGCACTGAAAAACATGAGAATATCATTTATACTTATGTTTTAATCTTACATCTTAATCTATTCTTGTATCTTAAATCAGTTCTTTCTTATAGTTTAAGCTATCTGAGTATGACTGCTTTGTTAGGCAGGATTTTTTCCAAGCTTCCTCTTTCAGTTGCTTTCCAAAGGTGCAAAAATAATCCTGTCACAACAGAGAAGAAGAGCTTATAAAGATACTTTAAAAACCTTATCACCAGGAAACAGTGCACAGTATATTGTATAATATAGTGTCTTAAAATACATCTGCTTACCTCCTCATTGATGCTGCTACAATATTTACATAACACTGCTAACTAATTCTTCATTATGTAGGTTATTTATCCTTTCTCTTAGAGACTGTCTTCCCAGCACATTTAATATTATCGAATTGAGGCATTGTTTTTATTTCTACCTAGTGTTTAGCTGCAGTGTATCTCTTCTCAGTTCTGGGGCTGCCCTGGTGGGTCAGGATTCATGTTTACTGCTCCTTGGGGTAAGAAATGAAAGCGTTAGAAGAGATCTGCAGCAGGACAGAGTCTGGGCTAGCCATCAAGGCAAGTTGTTTATGTCTTCAGGATGGGTTATTTCAGCACCAGAAAAAAAATAAAAAGGGAAAAAATAAAATAAAGGAGATGTTTGGTTCAAAGGAATAGTTGTTCTGGGAGCAAAAAGTAAAAGTGGAAACTAATATTTTAGAAAATGCTTCAGCAGAAAGACATTTTAGTACAAGATATCTCAAAGGCTAGGGAAAATTATTTGAAGCATTAAATATTTTCAAGACTGTTGAATACATTTTTAAACCCTAGGCTAGGTGTTTTTGTTAACATGTCATGTTGAAGTGTTCAAATCAGAAAAAAAATCCCATTTCTGTGTGACCAAGGAGCACTCTAAGGCAAATAGCATGTAGGGCACTTGGCTCTACCTGCTTTCAACCTGAAGGTCAATTCAGATGGACAAGGTCTTTGAGTTCCCTCTTTAACACTTCACTCTGTTAAGCGTGGTTTCCCATTAATCTTCTTGCACATGTCTACCATTATAGCACAGTGCCTCAGGCTGAGATCACCTAGCTTCCAACACAGTTGCTGGTCCCACTCCACAAATAAGTCACCTCATCAAGCAGCAACCAACAATGTCTTGGCTCATACCCACATCCTAATCTCCTGGAGCTTAAATACACTGCTTCCCAAATGCATTCCTCTTCCAGCAGCTAGGGAAATGAAACATGGAAGTAACTTCAAGCTAGATTTTTCCATGTGATTGCTACCAATTCCCCAAGCAACCCCAAAGGTAGATATTTACAGTTATAGAGTTGCTGAACTGCCTTAGATTTGCTAAAAAGAAAAAAAAAAAAAAATCCAAGTTAACATTTTTTTCCTCAGCTGAAACAATAAACATCTAAAATTTTAGAGCTTCTATAAAGCTATAGATTTTTTCCTTTGTGTACTAAACCTAGCCGTGTATATATAAAGTGGCCATACACATTTTTTCTCACCAAATACAACAATAAAATCAGTATCATTGTGTCAAATAAATGCAGTAGTCTGTCCAAAACTAAACTCATATTGTCATTTAATGAGAAAATTAGACCTCTTAATGTTAAACTGCTAAATATTAAATGGCTAAATATTAAAGTTATGTGATAATTAAGGCTTTGAATACATCTTATTAGAGGATAAAACCCTCCCTGTTTCTTATAAAAATAAAAAATAAATATTTATTGACTAACTGGAAGAAACGTGTCACTGAACTGTGTGCTTTTGCAAAGTTGCCTTTCAACGATGCTATGAGTTGGATTTTATCATCCCCTAGACTAAGGAGAAAAACAGCTTCATAGACAGCAAGTGACTTCCCAAGGTTACTCAACCCATAAATGAGCTCCAATTCAGTTCTCCTAACTCCAGCTCCAGTGCTATTTCCACTGCTTGATGCTGCAACTCTTCATTTGAAAATTTAATCATCAAGAATACTACATCATTAATCTACAAACATATTTTCGTCTGCCCTGTAAAACTTGCTGAGAACAAAATGCTGGCCTCTGTTAAACTGCATAACCTTGAGCAGGGCTAGGGTAAGTTTTGATCTGTTGAAACAGATCTGATTAAAAACCTAAATCAAAATATAGGACTAAGAATTTGAAAAGCAAAAGTACACTTTCAAACTCACAGTAAGTTCTGTTTTCAGCAAGAATGTTTTTAGATGATTTAAAATGGGAATTTTTCAAATTATTACAATAAAAATACTTGGTTGTACTTAGTAACTGTAAACAAGCATATTTTAAACCATTTTGAAAGGATGAACATGATTTAAAACTCTTTATACTAATTTCTGTGTGATGTAGAGGACTTAACAACACATGCATTATGGAGATTTAATGAACTTCAGAAGGATAAAACTTACAACAGAGCACTTTCTTTAATGCTGAATTTTAGCTCTCATACCACACTAGTTTAAGAGTACATTAATGAGCTTTTAAAAAATCTAAGTAGATTTAATGTGTTTGGGGTTTGATTTTTGTCTACCCATAGTGCAGAAGAGGTATGTTGTCTCATGAAATTTTCTTGAACTGTAGATAAGATTTCATTTTTATGATCCTGTAAAAAGCAGTACATATTATACTAAGTGTGTTTAATAAGTGTTTAATAATTTTGACTTAGTTTCACAATCTGCATGTAATACATTAACTTCTGGACCAAAGAATGGTATGCCAGAAGTGCTATTTGACAATGGGACATAACTGAATGACTACTATTTTATTAAAAATGAAATTAATGAGAGCTAATATTTCAGGGGCACAGCCATTTCATATGCAGTGTATTCACCTCTGGAGCTTTAGATTCTTATGCTATTCAAGTCATAATATAAATAAAATACATTTTATCCTTTCTCAATGATCCCCAGTGGACATTTGTTGGCATTTTCTCTATGCTAAGCAATTTACCACTGTTTACAAAGGAAGATCAAGGCAGGATAAAGAAAGAGAGAAAGGGGAAAAAAAGGCAAACTACCGACAGTTTTTTTTTTTTTTAAACATTGGGTTAATCATTTTCCATGTCTATCAATTACTCTAATCAGCAGGTAAATTATTTAATCATCGTCCCTCTTTATGTTTTCATTCTCATAACATGCTTTATCACTACCTCAGCCAATACAAGTTTTAGGCTTTCTGAACACATTGGTTTTCCACTGTTACAAGTTTAAAAATCCTCTTCAGCATTTCTGTATGCTAGCAACTTGGTTCAGGTAGAGACTATACTCCCTGGATAATCTAACACAAATAGCTTATGTGTGTTTAAAGTGATTTATAAATCACAATAGGCTTACCAATACATTTTATACTCCAAGTCCAGAAAAATATTTGCAAAGTTTATGTGACTTAACATAAGTGTCATTCACTTTACCGCAGTCCTGATTCTAGAACTCTTATCTTCCAATGGGAAGAACGCTGGTAGAAGCATATATAGTGATATCTAGAGAAAAATTAATAAGTAGACTAAATCCTTGGGAACTGTGGGAAGACAAAAAGGAACAAATGTGCAAATGACTTGGAATTAAGAAACGTTCCAAAGGCTAGCTGGCAACTTCCAGGAAACAAATTCCTGAAGAGTTTAAAGGCTACCCTACTCTCATGGAAAATTAGTGTCTAAACTTTCTGATCCTTGACTTCTTACCCATATAATGGAAATAGCAGATGTATGTCTAAATCCTCTTCATTGTGCCTCCATTTTTCTCCCTCCAGACCTTCCTGAGCAACATGGAATTCTATGTAGTTTTTTGATTTCATTACTATCATATAAATATTGTCTCCACACCATCTGTAACTTAATAACTTAATTTCATTGGGTAATGAACCATATCCAGTTCAATCTTAGAACTATAATCAAAATCTGCATTATTAAAAAAATACATAAAATATGAAAAAACTTTCTGATCATTTTAATATGGCAAAGGAAATCTAAGGTTATTTCCATAGAGAATACAATTTTTTAATGAAGGAAAATTAGGATGAAGATAGACATTCAGAAATAAATTGAAATTATATATTTTGATGACAAAAATATCTCTCTCTCTGTCTCTTATTTTTCCATAATAATCAAGAAGCATACAATTGATGATCATATTTCATAATTCATGGCCACAATAATCACTGGACTGTGAAAAGGACAAAAGGTAGCTGAATTCATCTACAAAAGAGAACATGCACAAAAGAGAAAAGAATAGAGCATAACAAATAACAAGTATTTAAGAGTGGCTAAAAGTATAAGAATGATATTTAAAAGGCCAATAATCAGAATGAAATGAGGCTGGTCAAAAATGCTAAAGATACAAAAAATAGGGTTTTGAAGTTATGTTCAGAAAAAATGAACATGTTGTTTCAAAGTAACATTTTTATAACACATGACAAAGAAAAATCCCTACCACTCAGCTTTTATTTTATTTCCATCTTCTCTGTCAAGGCTAGCAAAACTAATGTTGGTAAGAGGAAATTGAAGCCCAAGAAATGTGAGATTGTAAGAAAGCAATTCTTTTCCTAAATGACTTTACATCTTTGTCCCAAATAAATTATATCCCAAGTTATAAAAGGAACTTTCAAATAAAATTTCTATACCATTGAACTATTTCTTGAGGC
Organism: Kogia breviceps; assembly: GCF_026419965.1. Lineage (NCBI taxonomy): Eukaryota > Metazoa > Chordata > Mammalia > Artiodactyla > Physeteridae > Kogia > Kogia breviceps. The sequence goes on from NC_081312.1 coordinate 72,097,937, forward strand.
ATTGTGAATAATCAGAAAGATTAAACCAAAATACTAGATAAGGGAAAAAATTATAATTCCTTTTTAAATTAAAAGTCAAAGGATTCTATAATATATTGAAGAGTTTGAAATTAATTCCATAGCAAGTTTTAGAAATTATTATTAAAATATGGTTTGTGAACAACTGAAAACAAATGATCAGTAGGAATTAAATGGGTTCACTAAGCATAAATAATGCATATCTTATTTCACTTCTTTATTGACAAATTTAGCCCATTTTTGTACCAGGTGATTTCTAAACACATATTCTAATTTAGACAAATTATCCATTGGATACAATCTTGGATGATATATTCATGGACAAGAAATAGAAAATTTCAATTCCACTATAATTTGCTAATGGTTTGAATGGTGGCACTAAAAATATATTGTTCACAACAATCTGGAAGGACTTTTTTAGTGGAACAGGATTTTGTCCTAGGCTCTGTTCTCATCAAACTTATCTAAGAAAAATATTGCATAAGACTTGACTGAGCAGAGAAAAGCAGTGGTAGCTGCAGGCCATGAGAATGTACCTCTAAGACCAACTACAGGGAGCATAATTGACCAAAGGCTCCAGCTTCTGTACTGAAATTCATCTGTGTTTGTGCTGAGTCCATTTCTCCCAAGGGCTGCTCCCAATCAACCACTGAATCTGGCAGGGATACTAAAGCAAGCCTGTTCCTGGAAGATGTGGGATTCCTCGGATAGGCGACTTTAGCTCAAGGAATCCCTGATGGCTTTGCTGAACCTTCCTTCTAATCCAGGATTAGATCGCCAATCAGATCTGAAGGAAAACCTACTCAGTTTGGCACCTAGGGCATACACGTGGATCACTGCACTTCATCTTGGCTGCAAAAAAAAGTCAGGTTTGGAACTCTAGGTTATGAGTTTGACAGTTTGATGCAATTCCAAGCTCTGTTCAATGGAAATAAAAATAACATCATAACTGTAACTTCCACAGAATTGAAGGGCATCAGTAAATCTAAATGGGAAAGACGAAAGTGAAGCAAATGAGGGAGATTTCAATATCACTGAAACTGTGTCCACCTAAAAGTAGTTCATGTTTCTCCAAAGGACACAAATTTGTAAGTAAAACAGGGTCACAAAAACAAAGTAAAAATACAGGTACTGCTTTAGAGAAAAACACTTGCCTCCACACCTACACACACCATTGAATTAAGAAAACAAATCTTCCTTTCATCTATCAGAAAATCTCCTCAAGATTCCCTTCCCTTTCCCTCCTGTGCTGGATGTAGTGGATGGCTCCATTTTTTTCAGGCTGCCCTTCTGATCTGTATTAGTGTGGCTTACTACCTAGGCTGCAGAGGTCTTTATCTTCTTGTTTTTTTAACCAACCTGGTGGAGTTTGACTTTCTGTTATGTGTGTCTTTAGGAAAGACCAAAAGTTGCTTTATTTTATCATTCACAGATATCCCTAGTGGGCATGACTTGCCAGTTCTCCAAATATATATGGATAGCTGTGAATGCAGTTTAAGCTCTCAGGCTGAGAGCAAGAAAACATAGAGAGATACTGAAAAAAGAACTGCTCAGCAGGTATTTGAAAATACTAGATTGGAATTAGGAGAAACTATGTGTACAGATAAAGACTTAAGAATCATCTGCTTCAAAGTACTAACTGGGGAATGAGAAGAGATAGATTTAATGTGGAAAGGAGTATAAACAGAACAATCTAAGGGCCAAGAATGAATCTTCTAAAATGCCAGTACAGCTGGGTTTGGGGACCTATTTGAGTATCTCTAAAGCTCAGCACTTAGACCATTCCATAGGTCTCTACTAGCTCCCCATGTTCTTCATTTCCTACTTTCTTTGCAGAAGCTCCCACGGACTCAGCCTTCTCCACTTGGTAGTTTCCACCACCATTCCAGCCCTTGGAATTCCGTTCACATCAGCTGTAGAATAGCGCAATCTCACTCGCTTTCTTGACTAATTTTGAAAATAAGAATACAGGCTCTTCAGCTTTTCCCTTCAGGGTCTTCCTGGTTACCACTATAGTAAACCACAAACAAACACATAAATACAAGTGTACACATGCATATATACGCACACATGAGGGATATCAAAAATAAAAAGAACAGTAGATCAATCAAGATGGTGGAGTAAGAGGACATAGAGTTCATCTACCCTCCCCAAATGAACACATCAAAAATACACCCACATGTGGAACAATTCTCACTGAAAACTAACTGGAAACTGGCAGAAGGGCTCCAGTTCAACCAAGGCTGTAAGAAAGACACACACATAATCAGTCAGGAGGGGAAAAAAAGCACTCGGTTGGAACCTGTGCCCCTGGGATGAGACTCAGAAGAAAAGGAAGAATACACAGATGGACGCCAGCCCTGAGGAGTGAGCGGTGAGAGCCACAGACTGGATGCCATATTCCTGGGGTCCTTCACAGAAGAGACAAGTCTCCTTGGCTGACTGGAGGACACTTGGGAATAACAGGAGGGTGGTGGGAATCCTGGACTACACTCATGAGCAGCAAACACTCTGGCTTGCCCCCAAGGAAGGGAGGAGAGAGGTCTGCTCTAGCAGCTGCCAGGTTTCCTGCAACCTCGCTGCATGCCCCAGCAAAAGCCAAGCAAATGCTCTAGCCCTGCTCACTCCACGTCAGCACAGCACTGCATCTGGGGCGGCCATGATCAGAAAGAAGACTCCACCATGGGACACAAAGGCAACCCAGTCCTACGGCAGAGCCTGGGTAGGGTGGCAGCAGCCATTATTGACACTTATTCAAGCAGCATATCAGAGGCAGCCCAGATCTCTGGCAGAGGCTGCTCCACCACACCTCACCTCTGAATGCATTCTAAGATTCCATGTAGGCCCTGCCAGTTCCGTGGTGTGGATCCACAAAAGGACAGGGTCAGAGGAGGCTGTAGGCAGTGACAAAAAGGACTTGTAACCAAGTTTGCATTTGAGTGGAGCAAGAGTAATAAATGTGGGCATCTGCACAGGCAGGGCACTGGAGATAGTTCAGACCTCCGTTTTCAGCTAATGAGAGCAGAGAGTCCACACGGGCCCCACTTATTTCAGCATTCCCCCTTCTGGGGCAAGGGTTTCCTGGTACAGTAAGAGGGGAAAAGACACACTTAAAGGGAACAGCACCAACTCAAGCCTGATCCTCAGGGCTTCTACGTTAGAAACTTAGGATCAGACCCCACCCCCAATAGGGCAATGACAGCCACTGAGTGGAGAAGTCCCACCTCATAACCAGCTCCAGCTCTAGACACTCCACCTCCAGACCCATCAACTACCAGGAGGACAGCTGCCAGCAAACGCTGAGGAAAGAAGTGATTTGCATCCATGTCAAATCCAGCTATCTCACCAATGGTACTGGGTACACACAGTCTGCATAGGGATGCTCCTACATAAGAACACCAGTTCAATACAACAATAAGTCACTGTATCACCTAAATACATAAAGAAAGAGAAAACTAAGCAAATGAAAAGGCAGAGGAACTGCTCTCAATTGAAAGAGCAAGAGAAAGCCTCTGAAAAATAAATAATGAAATAGAAATAAACAATTTAACAGATAGAGAATTCAAGGCATTGGCAATAAAAATATTAACTGAATTAGGGAAAAGAATAGACCTACACAGTGATAATTTTAACAAGTAACTAGAAAATATTAAAAAGACCCAATTGGAAATGAAGAATTTAATAGCTGAAATAAAAAAACACAATAGAAAGAATGAATAGCAGACTAAGTGATACAGAAGAACACTTAAGTGATCTGGAAAAGAGAATAATGGAAATTACCAAACCAGGAGAGCAAAAGAAAAACAAATTTAAAAAAATGAAAAACAGTCTAGATCTCTGTGACACCATTAAGTGTGCCAACATTCACATTATAGAGGGTCCAGAAGAAGAAGAAAGAAGAAAAGAGGTGATTGAAATAAATTTGAGAAAATTATGGCTGAAAACTTTCCAAGCATGAGGAAGGAAACAGATCTCCAGATACAGGAAGCACAGAGGGTACCATACAGGAAGTGCAGAGGGTACCAAACAAGACAAACACAAACAGAACCACATCACACATATCATAGGAGATTGGTTCAAGATGGCAGAGTAGAAGGACATGTACTCACTCCCTATTGCAAGAGCACCAGAATCACAACAAACTGCTCAACAATCATCAACAGTAAGACATTGGAACTCACTAAAAGCCATGCCCCACATCCAAATACAAAGGAGAAGCCACAATGAGATGATAGGAGGGGCACAATCACAATAAAATCAAATCCCATAACCACTGGGTGGGTGACTCAAAAACTGGACAACAATTGTACAACAGAAGTCCATCCACTGGAGAAGCTTCTGAGCCCCACATCAGGCTTCCCAACCTGGTGGGTCTAGCAATGGGAGGGGGAATTCCCAGAGAATCAGCCTTTGATGGCTAGTGGGATTTGACTGCAGAACATTGACAGGACTGGAACAAACAAAGACTCCACTATTGGAGGGCACACACAAAGTAGTGTGCACAACAGGACCCAGAGGGAAGGAGCAGTGATGCCCTAGGAGACTGAACCAGACATACCTGCTGGTGTTGGAGGGTTGCCTGCAGAGGCAGGGGTGGCTGTGGTTCACCATGGGGACAAGGGCACTGGCAGCAGAAGTTCTGGGAAGTACTCCTTGGCATGAGCTCTCTTGGAGTCCTCCATTAGCCCCACCAAAGAGCCTGTAGCCTCCAGTGCTGGGTTGCCTCAGGCCAAACAACCAACAGGGAGAAAACTCAACCCACCGATCAGTAGACAAGCAGATCAAAGTTTTACTGAGCTCCGCCCAACAGAGCAACACCCAGCTCTATCCACCACCAGCCCCTCCCATCAGGAAGCTTGCACAAGTCTCTTAGACAGCCTCATCCACCAGAGAGCAGACAGAAGAAGCAAGAAGAACTACAATCCTGCAGCCTGTGGAATGAAAACCACATTCACACAAGAATGAGACAAGATGAGAAGGCAGAGGGCCATGTGCCAGATGAAGAAACAAGATAAAACCCCAGAAAAACAACTAAATGAAGTGGAGATAGGAAACCTTCCAGAAAAAGAATTCAGAATAATGATAGTGAAGATGATCCAGGACTTCAGAAAAAGAATGCAGGCAAAGACTGAGAAGATGCAATAAATGTTCAATGAAGACTTAGAAGAATTAAAGAACAAACACCTAGAAGAATTAAAGAACAAACACCTAGGAGAATTAAAGAACAAACAAAGATAAACAATACACTAACTGAAATAAAAAATACACTAGAAGGAATCAGTAGGAGAATAACTGAGGCAGAAAAACAGAAGAGACCTGGAAGACAGAAGGGTGGAATTCACTGCCACAGAAAAGAATAAAGAAAAAAGAATGAAAAGAAATGAAGACAGCCTAAGAACTATCTGAGACCCATTAAATGCACCAACATTCACATTATAAGGGTCCCAGAAGGAGAAGAGAGACAGAAAGGACCCAAGAAAATATCTGAAGAGACTGTGGTCGAAAATTTCCCTAACATGGGAAAGGAAAAAGCCACCCAAGTCCAGAAAGCTCAGAGTCCCAGGTAGGATAAACACAACGAGAAACACGTTGAAACACATAGTAATCAAACTGACAACAATTAATGGCAAAGAAAATTGTTAAAAGCATCAAGGAAAAAATGAAAAATAACATAGAAGGGAACTCCCATAAGGTTATCAACTGATTTCTCAGCAGAAACTCTACCAACCAGAAGGGAGTGGCACAGTATATTTAAAACATGAAAGGGAAGAACCTACAAAGAAGATTACTCTACCTGTCAAGGATCTCATTCATATTCGATGGAGAAATCAAAAGCTTTACAGACAAGCAAAAGCTAAGAGAATTCAGCACCACCAAACCAGCTCTACAACAAATTCTAAAGGAACTTTTCTAAGAGGGAAACACAACAGAAGAAAAGGACCTACAAAAACAATCACCAAACAATTAAGAAAATGGTAATAGGAACATACATATCGAAAATTACCTTATGTATGAATTGATTTAATGCTCCAACCAAAAGACACAGGCTCGCTGAATGGATACAAAACCAAAACCCATACATATGCTGTCTAGAATAGTCCCACTTCAGACCTAAGGAAACATACAGACTGAAAGTGAGGAGATGGAAAAAGATATTCCATGTAAATGTAAATCGAAAGAAAGCTGGAGAGGCAATACTCATATCAGATAAAAGAGACTTGAAAATAAAGAATGTTACAAGAGACAAGGAAGGACACTATATAATGATCAAGGGATCAATCCAAGAAGAAGATATAACAATTGGAAATATTTATACACCCAACATAGGAGCACCTCAATAAATAAAGCAAATGCTAATAGCCATAAAAGGGGAAATCAACAGTTAACACAATAATAGTAGGGGACTTTTACAACCCATTTTCATCAATGGATACATCATACAAAATGAAAACAAATAAGGAAACACAAATGTTAAATGACACAATAAACCAGATAGATTTAATTGATATTTATAAGACTTTCCATCTGAAAATAGCAGATTACACTTTCTTCTCAAGTGCACATGGAATATTCTCCAGGATCACAAATCAAGCCTTGGTAAATTTAAGGAAATTGAAATCATATCAAGCATCTTTTCTGACCACAATGTTATGAGATTAGAAACCAATTACAGGGAAAAAAAGTAAATATCACAAACACATGGAGGTTAAACTCTACGTTACTAAATAACCAAGAGATCACTGAAGAAATCAAAGAGGAAATCAAAAAATACCTAGAGACAAATGACAGTGAAAACACAAAAACCCAAAACCTATGGGATGCAGCAAAACCAGTCTAAGATGGAAGTTTATAGCAATACAATCCTACCTCAAGAAACAAGAAAAATCTCAAACAACAATCTACCCTTACACCTGAAGGAACTACAGAAAGAACTAACAAAACCCAAACTTAGTAGAAGGAAAGAAAATATAAAGATCAAAGCAGAAATAAATGAAATACAAACAAAACAGTAGCAAAGATCAATCAAACTAAAAGCTGGTTCTCTGAGAAGATAAACAAAATTGATAAACCTTTAGCCAGTCTCATCAAGAAAAAGAGGGAGAGGACTCAAATCAATAAAATTAGAAATGAAAAAGGAAAAGTTACAACAGACAATGCAGAAATGCAAAGAATCATAAGAGACTACTGCAAACAACTCTATGCCAGTAAGTGGACAACCTGGAAGAAATGGACACATTCTTAGAAAGGTTTAACCTTCCAAGACTGAACCAGGAAGAAACAGAAAATATGAACAGACCAATCACAAGTAATGAAATTGAAACTGTAATTAAAACTCTTCCAACAAACAAAAGTCCAGGACCCGATGGCTTCACAGGTGAATTCTATCAAACATTTAGAGAAGAGCTAACACCCATCCTTCTCAAACTCTTCCAAAAAATTGCAGAGGAAGGAACACTCATTCTACAAGGTCACCATCACCCTGATACCAAAACCAGATAAAGGTACTACAAAAAAAGAAAATTATAGCCCAATATCACTGATGAATATAGATGCAAAAATCTTCAACAAAATACTAGCAAACAGAATCCAACAACACATTAAAATGATCATACACCATGATCAAGTGGGATTTATCCCAGGGATGCAAGTATTCTTCAGTATACACAAATCAATCAATGTGATACACTATACTAAGAAATTGAAGAATAAAAACCATATGATCATCTCAATAGATGCAGAAAAAGTTTTTGACAAAATTCAACACTCATTTATAATAAAAAGTCTCCAGAAAGTGGGCCTAGAGGCAACCTACCTCAACAGAATAAAGGTCATATATGACAAACCCACAGCAAATATGATTCTCAATGTTGAAAAACTGAAAGCATTTCCTCTAAGATCAGGAACAAGACAAGGCTGTCCAATCTCGCCACTATTATTCAACAGTTTTGGAATTCCTAGCCACAGCAATCAGAGAAGAAAAAGAAATAAAAGGAGTCCAAATTGGAAAAGAAGAATTAAAGCTGTCACTGTTTGCAAATGACATGATACTATACACAGAAAATCCTAAAGATGCCACCAGAAAACTACTAGAGCTAATCAGTGAATCTGATAAAGTTGCAGGATACAAAATTAATGCACAGAAATCTCTTGCATTCCTATACACTAACAACAAAAGATCAGAAAGAGAAGTTAAGGAAACAATCATATTCACCATTTCAACAGAAGAAATAAAATACCTAGGCATAAACCTATCTAAGGAGGCAAACGACCTGTACTCAGTTAACTATAAGACACTGATGAAAGAAATCAAAGATGACACAAACAGATGGAGAGATATACCATGTTCTTGGATTGGAACAAGCAATACTGTGACAATGATTGTACTACCCAAAGCAATTTACAGATTCAGTGCAATCCCTATCAAACTACCAAGGGCATTTTTTACAGAAATAGAACAAAAAATTTGAAAATTTGTATAGAGACACAAAAGACTCCGAATACCCAAAGCAATTTTGAGAAAGAAAAACGGAGCTGGAGGAATCAGGCTCCCTGACTTCAGACTATACTACAAAGCTACAGTAATCATGGCAATATGTTACTGACACAAAAACAGAAATATAGCTAAATGGAACAGGATAGAAAGCCCAGATAAACCCATGCACCTATGGTCAACTAATCTCTGACAAAGGAGGCAAAAATATACAATGGAGAAAAGACAGTCTCTTCAATAAGTGGTGCTGGGAAAACTGGACAGCTACATGTAAAAGGATGAAATTAGAACACTCCCTAACACCATACACAAAAATAAACTCAAAATGGATTTGAGACTTAAATATAAGACTGGACACTATAAAACTCTTAGAGGAAAACATAGGAAGAACATTCTTTGACATAAATCACAGCAAGGTCTTTTTTGATCCACCTCCTAGATTAATGGAAATAAAAACAAAAATAAACCAATGGGACCTAATTAAACTTCAAAGCTTTTGCACAGCAAAGGAAACTACAAACAAGATGAAAAGACAACCCTCAGAATGGAACAAAATATTTGCAAATGAATCAATGGACAAAGGATTAATCTCCAAACTATATAAACAGCTCATGCAGCTCAATATTAGAAAACAAACAACCCATTCAAAAAATGGGCAGAAGACCTAAATAGACATTTCTCCAAAGAAGACATACAGATGGCCAAGAGGCACATGAAAGGCTGCTCAACATCACTAATTATTAGAGAAATGCAAATCAAAACTACAGTGAGGTATCACCTCACACTGGTTAGAATGGGCATCATCAGAAATTCTACAAACAACAAGTGTTGGAGAGGGTATGGAGAAAAGGCAACCCTCTTGCACTGTTAGTGGGATTGTAAGTTCATACAGCCACTATGGAGAACAGTATGGAGGTTCCTTAAAAAACTAAAAATAGAATTACCATATGAGCCAGCAATCTGACTACTTGGCATATACCCAGAGAAAACCATAATTCAAAAAGACACACGCGGGCTTCCCTGGTGGCACAGTGGTTGAGAGTCTGCCTGCTGATGCAGGGGATGTGGGTTCGTGTCCCAGTCCAGGAGGATCCCACATGCCGCAGAGTGGCTGGGCCCGTAAGCCATGGCTGCTGGGCCTGCGCATCCGGAGCCTGTGCTCCATGACGGGAGAGGCCACAGCAGTGAGAGGCCCAGTTACCGCCAAAAAAAAAAAAAAAAAAAAAAAAAAAGACACATGCACTCCAATGTTCATTTCAGCACTCTTTATAATAGCCAGGTCATGGAAGTAACCTAAATGCCCATCAACAGACATGAATGGATAAATAATTTGTGGTACATATATACAATGGAATATTACTCAGCCATAAAAAGGAATGAAATTGGGTCATTTGTAGAGACGTGGATGGACCTGGAGACTGTCATACAGAGTGAAGTCAGAAAGAGAAAAACAAATGTTGTATATTAACGCATATATGTGGAATCTATAAATATGGTACAGATGAACTGGTTTGCAAGGCAGAAATAGAGACACAGATGTAGAGAACAAACATATGGACACAATGGGGGGAAAGCAGGACGGGGGTGGTGGTGGTGGGATGAATTGGGAGATTGGGATTGACATATATACCCTAATGTGTATAAAATAGATAACTAATAAGAATCTGCTATATTAAAAAAAATTTAAAAACATATCATAATCAAAATTACAAAAGTTAAAGACAGATTTCTAAAGGCTGCAAGAGAAAGAAAAGAAAAAACAATTAGTCATATACAAGGGTATCCCCATAAGGCTATCAGGTGAGAAACTTTGCAGGTCAGAAGGGAGTGGCATGATATATCCAAAGTGCTGAAAGGGAAAAGCCTGTAACCTGGGACACTCTACCCAGAAAGGTTATCCTTTAGAACAAAGGTAGTGATAAAGAACTTCTCAAGCAAGCTGAAAATAAGTCATCAATACTAAACCTGCCATAAAAGAAATGTTAAAGGATCTTCACTAAATGTTAAAGAAGTAAGAATACATAGAAAAGGGAAAATCCCACTAGGCAAGGCAAATATATAGTAAGGAGTGAGGATCAGTCATTTAAATATGCCGGAATAAATAATAAAAGCAACTATAACTACAATAAACAATTAAAGAATAAACATGAAAATATACAATATGACTTTGAAAACACAAAATGTGGGGGATGGGAACTAAAAACATAGATCTTTTAGAATGTGTTTGAACTTAAATGTCTACCAGTTTAAAACAAATAGACACAGTTATAGGTCAACATACATGAACCTCACAGTAATGCCAAATCAAAAACCTATAACAGATATACAAAACCTAAAAAGAAAGGAACACTAGCATACTACTAAAGAAAATCATCAAACCACAAGGGAAGAAACAAAAAGAAGAATAAATGAACCGAGAAGAACTACAAAAACAACTGGAAAACAAGTAATAAAAAGCAATAAGTGTGTACCTATCAATAATTACTTTAAACAGTAATGGACGAAATGCTTCAATCAAAAGACACAGGGTGGCAGACTGGATTAAAAAAAAAAAAAGAAAAAGTCCCTTCTATATGTTGCCTACAAGAGACTCACTTTAGAAAGACACAAGAGACTGAAAGTGAGGGGATGGAAAAAGATATTTCATACAAACGAAACTACAAGAAAGTGAAGGTAGTAATATTCATATGAGGCAAAGTAGACTTTAATGCAAAGGCTATAACAAAAAACAAAGAAGGGCATTATATAATGAAAAAGGGATCAACACAAGAGTATATTACACTCATTAAAATAGGTGCACCCAATATGGGAACATCTAAATATATAAAGCAAATACTAACAGACATAAAGGGAGACATTGACAATAATAAAATAACGTTAGGAAATTCTAACACCCAACTTACATCAATAGACAGATCATTCAGACAGAAAATCAATAAGACAACTGTGCTCTTAAATGACACAATAGACCGTTGGACTTAACACATATCTACAGGGCACTACATCCCAAAACAGCAGAATACACATTCTTTTCAAGTACCCATGGAACATTCTCCAGGATAGATCACATCTAGGCCACAAAAGAAGTCTCAACAAATTTAAGAACAGAAAGTATATCAAGCATTTTTTCCAGCAACAATGGTATGAAACTAGAAATCAATTACAGAAAGAAAATTGGGAAAAGAATCAACATGTGGAGACTAAACAGCATGTTACTAAAACCTCAATGGGTCACTGAAGAAATCAGAGGATATCAGAAAATACCTCAAGATTAATGAAAATGGAAACATAATTTTGTAAAATCTATGGGATACAGCAAAAGTTTAAGTTCCTAAGAGGAAAGTTTACAGCAATACAGGCCTTTCTCAATAAACAAGAAAAATCTAAAATAAACAACCTAACCTACCTCCTAAAGAAAAAGAACAAACTAAGCCCAAAGTCAGCAGAAGAAAGGAAATAAATAACATAGAGATGAAAATACAGTAGAATAGATGAATTAAAACAAGAGCTGGTTTTTTTGAAAAGGTAAGTAAAACTGATAAACCTTTAGTCAGATTCACGAAGAAGAAAAGAGACAGGATCTAAATAAATAAAATAAGAAATGAAAGAGAAGAAATAACAACCAATGCCACAGAGATACAAAAAATCATGAGAATACCATGAACAGTTATATGCCAACAAACTGGGCAACCTAGAAGAAATGGACAAATTTCTAGAAACGTAAACCTGCCAAGAATGAATCAAGGAGAAACAGAAAATTTGCACAGATCAATCACTAGTAACAAAATTGAATTTGTGATTAAAAAAAAAAAATTCCCAGCAAAGAAAAGTTCAAACTCAGATGACAGGAGAATGCTGCCAAACATAGAAAGAACAGCTAATACCTATCTTTATCAAACTGTTTCAAAAATTGAAAAGGATAAAACACTCCCAAATTCATTCTACAAGGCCACCGTTACCCTGATACCAAAATCAAAGACAACAATAAGAACAAAAATTACAGGCCAATATCTTTGATGAATACAGATGCAAAATTCCTCAACAAAACATTAGCAAACCCAACCTAACAATATATAAAAAGGATCATACACCATGATCAAGTTGGATTTATTCCAGGTACTCAAAGATGGTTCAATATTTGCAAATCAATCAATGTGATCCACCACATTAACAAAAGGAAGGATAAAAATCACATGATCATTTCAAAAGACTCAGAAAAAGCATTTGACAGAATTCAACATCCATTCATGATTAAAACTCTCCACAAAGTAGAAATAGAGGGAACATAACTCAACATAATAAAGACCATTTATGACAAACCCACAACTAACATCATACTCAACAGTGAAAAGCTGAAAGCCTTTTCTTTAAATTCAGGAACAAAAAAAAGGATGCCCACTCTTGCCACTTCTACTCAACACAGTATTGGAAGTCTTAGCAACAGCAATCAGACAAGAGAAAGAAATAGAAGGCATCCAAATTGGAAGGGAAGTAGTAAAACTGTCACTATTGGCAGATGACATGGTACGTTATATAGAAAACCCTAAAGTACCTGTGCAAAAACTATTAGAACTAATAAATGAATTCTGGAGAGTTTCAGGATAAAAGATTAATACACAGGGCTTCCCTAGTAGCACAGTGGTTGCAAATCGGCCTGCCAATGAAGGGGACACAGGTTCGAGACCTGGTCTGGGAAGATCCCACATGCCATGGTGCAACTGGGCCCGTGAGCCACAACTACTGAGCCTGCGTGTCTGGAGCCTGTGCTCCGCAACAAGAGAGGCCGCGATAGTGAGAGGCCCGTGCACTGCGATGAAGAGTGGCCCCCGCTTGCCACAACTAGAGAAAGCTCATGCACAGAAATGAAGACCCAACACAGCCAAAAATAAATAAATAAATACATAAAATATTAATACACAGAAATGTTGCTTTTCTACATGCTAATAATAAATTATCAGAAAGAGAATATAAAAGGAAATACTTCATCCAAAAGAATAAAATAACTAGGAATAAACTTAACCAAGGAGGTGAAAGACCTGTAGCCTAAGAACTATAAAACACTGAAGAAGGAAATTGAAGATGATACAAGTAAATGGAAAGATAACCCCATACTCTTGGATTGGAAGAATTAATATTGTTAAAATGGCCATACTACCCAAAGCTGTCTACAGATTTAATGCAGTCCCTATCAAAATACCCAAGACATTTTTCACAGAACTAGAACAAATAATCCTGAAATTCATACGGAGCCACAAAGATATCAAATTGTCAAAGCAAACTTGAGAAAACAAAACAAAGCTAGAGGTATCATCTTCCCAGAATTCAGAGTATACTACAAAGACACAGTAACCAAAAGAGTAAGGTACTGGCACAAAAACAAACACATAGATCAACAGAACAGACAGCCCAGAAATAAATCCACACACTGATGTTCAATTAATCATCAACAAAGAAGGCAAGAATATACAATGGAGAAAAGACAGTCTCTTTGATAAGTGGTGCTGGGAAAACTGGCCAGCTACATGTAAAGGATTGAGACTAAAACATTCTCTAACACCATATACAAAAATATACTCAACGTGGATTAAAGACACAAATGTAAGTCCTAAAACCATAAAACTCCTAGAAGAGAGCTTAAGCAGAACTCTTTGACATAAATAATAGCATTATTTTTTTGGTCCATCTCCTAAGGCAAAAGAAATAAAAGCAAAAATTAAAAATGTGACCTAATTCAACTTAAAAACTTTTGCACAGCAAAGGAAACCAATGGCAAGACAAAAAGACAACCTACAAATTGGGAGAAAATATTCGCAAACAATATTACTGCCAAGGGTTAATATCCAGAATATATAAACAGCTTATACAATTTAACATAAAAAAAACACCCAATCAAAAACTGAGCAAAAGACCTGAATAGACATTTTTCCAGAGAAGACATGCAGATGGCTAACAGGCACATGAAAATATGCTTGATATCACTAATTATTAGAGAAATGTAAATCCAAACTACAATGAGCTATCACCTCACACCTGTTAGAATGGCTACCATCAAAAAGTCTACAATAATAAATGTTGGTGAGGATGTGTAGAAAGGGGTACCCTTGCACACTGTTGGTGGGAATGTAAAATGTTGCAGCCACTATGGAAAACATTACAGAGGTTCCTCAAAAACTGAAAATAGAACTACCATATGATCCAGCAATTCTACTCTTGGGTATGTATCTGAAAAAAACTGAAAACACTAATTTGAAAAAATACATTCACCCCAATATTCTTAGCAGCACTATTTACAATAGCCAAGATATGGAAGCAACCTACTGTACCTCAACAGATGAATGGATAAAGAAAATGTGGTATGTATGTGTACACACACCACACCCACACAATGGAATATTACTCTGCCATAAAAAAGAATGAAATTCTGCCATTTGCAGCAATGTGGATGGATCTAGAAAACATTATGCTTAGTGAAATAAGTCAGACAGAGAAAGACACATACTGTATGACATCACTTTCATGTGGAATCTAAAAAATAAAATAAAGTATACAGCAACACAGAAACAGGCTTGCATCATATCTTTTCTCACATGTCATTTTCACCATGAGTCCTTCTATGGCCATCCCATTTATATCCAAACCTCCATAATGCATACATCCTTTTCAATATTCATTTTTCCTTAGCAATTGATACTAATATTCCATATATTTGAAATATTTATTATCTGGCTCTCCACTGTAATATTAATTCTAGAAGGACAGATGCAAAGAATAAGAGTATTTTGGGGAAAACAAAATATTTGCAAGCAGAGGAATAGCAAAGCAAACATTTTTCGTAAGCTCTGTTATCCCAGAAGAAATGTGCCTAGGCCGGGTGTGGCTAGACTGCATACCCTATAGCAGACGTGCAGCAGAGTAGAACACTTACCCCTGTAGTACTCTACACATGTATAGTGACAGGGAGAGAAAACAGCTTTGCATGCAGCAGTGGAAACTTCTGGTCAAGAAAGAAGACTTCTAACTTTCTCTTAAAACCTACATGGAGTTATTGAAGATTTTAAGGGAAAAGACATGATCAGACTTGCCTTTTAGATAGTATGCTTTATTACAGTGTGGAGAAGTTGGTCAGAGTAGCTAATGTTAGCAGTTCTTCTTGCCACTCTCTCAACATTTTGAGAAATTGGCTAAGACCCTCGCTAGGTTAAGGAATTTGGCTGGTCAAGACGTCAGTAAACCTTGGGTAGTTCAGGAAGACACTTGGCTCCATTAGCTGTAAGGAATATGCTTGAGTGTTGCCCAATGCAGTCATTATGTGCAAGGCAGAAAGAACAGGAATTACAATATAATTTCTTTTACTTTATTCCAATTTTTAAAATTATAGTAGACAAATCAGGAAAAACTCCTTTTCACATTGTAAATCTAAGGAGACTAATCAAAAATGTTTGCTAGCTGTTATAATTTGCTTTTTACAAGATTGTAATAAAATATAATTCCTCTCGGGCTTCCCTGGTGGCACAGTGGTTGAGAATCCGCCTGCCAATGCAGGGGACACGGGTTCGTGCCCCGGTCCGGGAAGATCCCACATGCCGCGGAGCGACTGGGCCCGTGAGCCATGACCGCTGAGCCTGCGCGTCCGGAGCCTGTGCTCCGCAACGGGAGAGGCCACGACAGTGAGAGGCCCGCGTACCACAAAAAAAAAAAAAAAAAAAAAAATATATATATATATATAATTCCTCTCTACAAGGGCTCTAAAAGTAAGAAAACATGGAGTAAGAATTTTAAAAGAATATTGACTTTCTTGAATCTTCTCATTTCTAGATCAGCACTATTCATTAGAGATATAATGTGAGGCACAAATACACATGTAATTTAAATTTTTGTGCATAAATAATTAAAAAGCAGATGAAATTAGGTTAATATATTTATGTACCCTAATATATCTAGAATAATACCATTTCAACATGTAATCAGTATAAATAATTATTAAATATGGTATCTTGCACTTTTTTCCATGATAGACTTCAAAATCTGGTGTGTATTTTACACTTATATCACATCTCAGTTCAGAGCAGCCACACTTCAAATGCTCAACAGCATCATTTGGCTGGTGGTTGCCATATTGGACAATGCAGTTCTATATCATTTTTGAGAGAAAACATTGATAAAATGAGGACAGAGAAGGAATGTTTACTGAGTACCTTACTGTCAAGCAGACTGTACCAGTTAATTTTACACTGATTTAAAATGTAATCCCCACAAAACATGTGAAGTAGCTCTTAATATCCTCATATTTCAGATGAAAAAGACTGCCACTCAAGGTTTAACAAACTTCTCAAAAAGTCATCTAGCTAATAAGCCTATCTGGCCCCAAGATACCCTCTTTTCCACACTTTTTTGCTTGCTCGAAGCAGGTATCTTTACTGAATTTTCATTATTAATAAATGCTTAAGCTATAGCAAATATTACCAAATGCCTGAATTGTTAACCATTAAGGTAGGGAAAGAGGAAACTGTATTCATTTTCTTTATTATTTCAAAGGACATGCATAAAATACCATTACATCACTAAAAAATGTAATTTGGGATCCACTAATTTGCATATTTCAAGACATGTTTTTCACATAGGTAATAAATTTGGAATCTCTAAAATGATATCTAAACCTGGTGCTTGTCAGCGTCTGTCATTTATCAAGTCTTTTTTTTTTCACAAACTTTGAATTTATTGGTCTTGGTTATGAAGGACATGTGAATATGACAGTGTCAAGGTCTGACATGACTGAAGAAAATGTTTGTTCTGATTTGCTGTGCATGAAAAATATTAATCCCACAACATGTAGGCCTACATTTACAAGCCATTGAAAATTGATGCTCTGCATATTTTGGTCACAGCTAATTCTGACAGATGAATGTGAAATTGGCCATGCAGCATTAGCAAGATAAAAAAAGTAATTGTTGTACTTATTTTGCTGTTTGAATTTGATACCTACTACTAGTTGAGAATTGTTTTATTTTGATAACCTGCTAATGATTAAAATTTTTAAAGAGTTTATAAAATGTTTTATACTCTGTGTGAAAGACAAGAAAATAATTTCTTTCAAAAGTATAAAATTCCAAATACTATTGTTGTGAAAGAATAGATTATAAAAATGAAGTTATTTTTGAAGTAGACATTGATTTAGTCCTACAGAAAAAATGGCACATGCATCATAATAGATAAGTAAAGATAATTTCATAAAAATAGTCTATCTAACATGGAAAAATTTTTTACAGTTTTATCTAGCTATATGATTTCAGCAAAACTGAAATACAGTATATATATATGTGTGTGTGTGTATGTGTGTGAATATATATATATATATTTGATAGGAAGTTAAAGTAAATAAAAACAAATATGAAAAATCTTACTTTTGTTAATTCAGTAAATTACTAACTAATGAATAATTCATACACTCTTACTGATGAACTGGAAGTTCACTTTTTCTTGAAAACACTACTGATTTTCTTCACTTTGGTTTCTTTTTAAAATTTTGATTATTTAAATTTTTTAATGTACTGAGATGATGGTATCTATAAACAGCATGGCTCACTGATAAGAATCCAGGATTCAATCTGAAGACCTGGACTTGAGATGGTTTTTGGTTGTATACCAGTTTTGTCATGAAAATAAGACAATACAGAATTTGATATAACTATAAATGTTTGAGTTGTATAAAATCTGTGATTTTTATAAATCAAATATTAGCTGAATCTCAGTAAAGAAAAGGATAAGAAATGAAAATGTTAACTTCAGTATAACCATATTTTGTTAGTTCAAACAAACTAGTTAATATAAAGCAATTAAGAACAATGATAGTGTTTCTGGAATTTTAAAATTACAGTTATGGATGATTCATAGTAGCTTCAATCTCTATATTCAATTAATTGCTAAATTTTATTTTGGTTAACAATTATAAGAAAATCCTGATTCACACAGAAAATTAGTTTCTAAATGTAACAGCTTCGAATGGCCTGCCTTGCAATCTCATGACACACTTGATCATGAGTAATCCGTAAATATGAAAGAGGATTCATAGGAAATTATTTCAAAGTTGAATTACTACAAGGTATAATATAATAGTACTTAAGAGCATGAGTTGAATTATTACAAGGTATAATATAATACTTAAGAGCATAATGTTTAAAGTCTGAAAGGCCAGGAACTAGAGTTCTGCCTCCCTTATTTAATTACTGTTTTCACCTTGACCTCTTTAAACCTTTTTCTTGAGATGTAAATTAGAAATAGTAATCATGTCTACCTGATAGGATGTTAAGATGATATTTACAAATCAATTAGCTTAAAGCATGGCATATAATTAAAGCTTGTTAATTTTTAAAGAGTGTGGATAAATGGGCTGAAACAAATTTAAATCTTTATAATGAAATACTCAGTTGTCATTTTTTAAAGTTCAGATAACGTGCTAATTTTTGTTAAATTTTCCCTCAAAATTTCAAAACAAATTTCTTCTATGTCAAGTGACTTACAAAGCAATAAATGCTCTATATTCACATACAGCACAAAAACAAGCAAATGGGGAGCTCTAAAACATTTTTTCTCTTGTCCAGTTGAATTGTAAAGATTCCATATTTTGTCAGCCTATAAGCTAGTCAGGTAACTTGTATGCACATTCTTGTATTCTCTCAGCTTTTATTTTCAGACAATGTACTAATTGTATTTTCCTAGCTCCCTACTAATCTAACTGTTGCAATAGAATGTCATTTAATAAGTGCATTTTCAGCATAAGATTCAAATTGTGTTTGCATACATTTTTGATAGCATTAAGCTGTTTCATTTATTCTGAAAGAATTTGAAAGCCTTATTTTTATGCTCACTTTGTTTTGTTTCAAATGATGTTGTAACTTGGCAAAGATTGTGGAACTCTTTTCAGAATTTCACTGCATAAACACACTGAGGATTTGAGTAATTTTAATTGCCACAAAAATGATCCCAAACAAAAATAACTTCTCTTTAACTTTCTTGTCATATTTTGTATGACAAGAAGTTTCTATGTCTTTAAATTTGTAGTGATTTTATAGAAGAATTTCTGGCATAATGTTTTCTTTTTCTGTTTTTGTTAAGGTGGATGACATCATTTGAATAATCTTTATAATACATGCTATTTCATCTTAAACCAGATCAATCTCATCACTAGATTCTTTCCAAATTTTTCATATTTTACCAATAATTTTAGTTTCAAGAGTAATTTTAATACATTTAAAAAAATAATAGTTATAAATGTAAAAGTTATACAAGAATGCAAAGCTTATAATAACACTATTATGAACAGTTATAGAAGAATCAAAAATTTAAAATAAGTGCTAAAACTATTTGAATACTACTTGTATTAGAGTTCTCCAGAAAACTGGAATCAGTAGAATAATTTATAGGTACAGATAGAGATAGAAATAGATTATAAGGAACTAGTTCCTGTGATTATGGAGACTGACAAGTCCAAATATCTGCAGGGTGAGTGGGCAAGCTTGAGACCCAGGAGAGCTAATAGTGTAGGTTCCATTCTGAAGACAGGCTGGCTAAACACCCTGGAAGAGCTGATGTTTCAGTTTGAGTCAGGCTTTCAGCTGATTGAATGAGACCCACTCACATTATAGAGGGTATTCTGCTTTACTCAGTCTGCCCATTTAGTGTAATCTCATCCAAAAACGCCCTCACAAAAACACCCAGGAGAATGCCTGACTAAATATCTGTGAACCCTGTGGCCCAGTCAAGTTAATCATAAAATTAATCATCACACCATGTTATACACATAATTTGTTATATCATTATTTGCCACTGCACTAAAAAATACCACCCTATGATTTGAGTCTGCACCAGCAGGTATGCCGGAGCCTTGCCTGGCATTTAACTGAGTGTAAAAACATGCAAACATGCTATAACAGTATTCTTCCTTTCACAGTTTACAATTCTTGGCATGCAGGGGTCTGAATCCTTTTGGTACCATTATAGCATTGAATTATATTGCAATGATTCAATGAAAAGTTTTAAATATATGCATAGAGATAACATAACAAGCTTTTTCTAATATATGTAAAAAATGAGTTAACGTGGCAAAACAAGTTAACTGACGGTCTCTGATGCTTTAACTTCAACATATAATACCCTTGATATTTTGTGCTGCTTTATTTTGTAAAGTTATATTCTATTTAATTTTCACTAACTTATGCAGAATTTGAGCCTTCTTTGTACTAGTCCCTAGCAGCCACTTTTTGTTCATATTTATGGGTCACATATCGTTGCTTGAGAAAGTAGCACTTTGAACATCAACTCTCTAAAATTCATTGTAAAATATCCATGAAACCTTCTGGAAATAAGAATTTTTCATATAATAATAAGTAACAAATATATTCTAGATTCTGGTAGGAATTTAAACAATCCTCCATTGATAGTTTGTGATTAAAAATCAGTGCCTGTCTGAAATTCTGTCCTTTCTACTTATTTTCTGTTTTCCCTCCAGTAGTTGGGTTTCTGAGTATATTTGATAAAGTCATTGTGCCAATTCAACAGTCATACAGGACCCTTCTCTGCCCATTAACTTTTTGGCTTCAGACCCTATATTGGTAAAGCAAACTACCTCAGGGCATATGTACAGTCTGCAGTTTTAGTGTCCTTCAAAAGCACATCAAACAGAAACATTTTTTGGTCTCAGAGTCTCTTGGAAAATTTAGAACACAAATCATATCTCGTCTGCCCACCATATTTTTGGCCTTTGATTCCTTCCTGCAACCTGAGTAAACCTAGAAGGTCTCAGCGTATTTTACTTAGAGAGAAATCAGTTTGACATCTAAACCCAGACAAGGGTTCTTAATCCCTGGGTACCTTTCATATGTATGCAAAATTTTATACGTATGTGCATGTATACATATTTTCCTGGGTAGAGAGTCTGTAGCATTCATTGAGTCTTAACTATGTTCTTCATTCCAAATAGGTAAAGCCATTGAACCATTAGGAAGAACCTAAGTTTCACCAATTTCCTTCTGTATTAGTGTTCTCCAGACTTCCTCAGAGAAACAGAACACACACATACAGAGAATGAGTGAGAGATTTTAAGCAATTGGCTCATGTGATTATGGGGGCTAGCAAGTCTGAGATTCACAGGTTAGGCAGTCAGGCTGGAAATTCTGGCAATAAAAGACCTTGCAATCTTGAGTTCAAAGGTAGTCTAGAGGCAAAATTTCTTTTTCTTCAGGGGTCCTCAGTCTTTTCTCTTAAGGCCTTCAACTGATTGGATAAGGTCCAGACACATAATAAAGAGTGATCTGCTTTACTCAAAGTCTACTGATATAAATATTAATCACATCTTTAAAAATGCCCTCACAGCAACATCTAGACAGATATTTGATCATAAATTGGGTACCATGACCCAGCTAAGTTGACATATAAAATTAACGTTCTATGCCCAAGGGCACCTTCCTGGGCACTCTCTTTCGATAGCAGTACCCTGACTCACAATAAACATTCAATAAATATTAGCTTTCTATTTGTACATTTTAGCCTACTCTTTGGCTTCAGATCTGAGAGGGAACTCTTACCATAGCTAAGCTAAAAGTAGAATGGATTACAATCTCTTTAGCCTTACTGTCCTCCAAATTCTTGCCTGAATCTCTTCATCTCTGTGCAAGAAGGAATATCATGTATACTGTAAAACTAGTTTCCCAAGATCCACAGGTAATTTCAATAAGACCAACTAGTCTAGTTAAAGGATAACTTGACAGGAAAAAGAATGCCTATAATGAAAATGCAACACTATAAGGAGAAAACAAATGATAGTGTTTAAAAGTAAATCTTTGACCCTGGATTCCAAATTACTAACGGATTTTCTTCCTGAAATAGGAAAATGTCATAGACTCTTGAAGACCCAGTTTTCCAAAAATTTATACTGCTTAAATTTAAACTGAGAATCACTAGTGGTTATCAATTTCATCTTTGATTTATTGTTCATTCCCTATGAAAACAATTCTTAGGATCAGGAGGGAAGTTAGGGAGGAGACAGATTGTAATCAAAAGCATTTTTCCTTAAGATGAAAATATACTGTCTTTGGAGGATCTTCCCCCCACTATGGAAAACACCTGCTATAATAACTGTTATAGATAGGGCTACATCATATTCCTAAGAGATGATATTCAGACAAAAGTCTGAGATTACTTCTGCAGAAGAATCATAGAATTGTTTATAGCTGGAAAGGGTCTCAAAATTCATGATGCTCAATATCATTTAATAAAGAAAGCATGGCAGCCCAAACAGCTTCAGAGTTCTTCAGAACCTTTTCCATGCTTTCCAAACTTCTTCTGGCCTCTCTCGTCTCCCCTTCCTTTCCTCCTGAAAGATAACCTTATAGCCTTCAAATTAAACTACTATCTTTATTCCACCTCAATTTAGTTCTTTCTTGATACTCAAATATTTATCTTCCTTTACCCCTCAGGAAAAAATACACCTCTTTCCTTCTCAAAGCTAACCCCAATCTTTGTTTTTCCTTCTCCTCTCCCCTTCTAGGACCTGAGTACTTCAACACGTGATCTGAAGATAGCAGCATCCGAAACATCTTTTCCTTATTTAAAGTTCTCTTTTCTTGTCTCCACCTTGATATTATTGAATCAGAATTCAATAATATCAAGGTCTGGAATGAGGTCTGGAATCTGCATTTTTAGAAAAATTCTCCAGGTACTTTTTACACATACCAAAGTTTTAGAAACACTGCTCTTGACAATATCCATCAATAATTGCCTCTTTTTCTAACAAATTCAGAAGCTTCCTTTTAAGTGGCTCTGAAATTCAACTCCCATTCCTCAATATCATCTATAAATTTCACTCAGAAGTCAGTTATAATCCCCTTAATGGGCACTAAAATGGCCTTTTCCCAGTCCCTATTCTTCCTGACCTCTCTTCAGCATGAAAGAATGTCATATCATAAAACACTGAACTTCTAAAATTACAGTAAGGCGCACCTGACGACAGGAAAGAAAATGATAACATAAGCAGGAGATTTATGTGCTATTCCAGTCAATGAACCTCTGCTCCAAAACAGGCATGGGATGGGATACTTGAACATGCTATCATCTCAATAGGTCTCTCGTAGAGTGAGCTATTGAAAACTCTTTTACATTCAACATGGTCCCTACATGAAATTCAACTATGTCTCGTGGCACTGGAAAGGAAAGAAGGAAGAAAGGATTTATTCCAATTTGGGGGGAAAAACTTGTGTTAAATTTTTATAGAAAAACTGTGTGTCAATATCTAATATGGTACCTTTATAATAGCTTTTATAAAGTAGTTGTTTATGCCATTTTCAAATTATGTCATGAATTGAGAATCTAACCCTTGAGTAAGATGAAAATTCACTGTATAATTAACTATAGCCTTTATTAAACTGCTTAATTCCTTAGCCTCAACAATGTATTCTCATCTGGGTTTTCTCTTATTCTTACTGTTCCTTCTTGGATCTCCCTAACTGGTTCCTTTCTCTAAAAACGAAGGCACTTTTTAGCCCCTTCCTTCCTCCTCCTGCCTTTACTTTCTCTGGCTTCTTCCACTAATGAGTCTCACTGTAGAAGAAGACCATCGTTTAGTCTCTGAATTAAGTCCAGCCAAGGGCAAAAATCTTCTAGTAACACCAACTCCATCATTTAAGCAGATCTGAAATTGAGTACTACTTCCTAATGATGGAACCTAGTGGTCCAGTCAAAAATGTCAAGATCCTGTGTTACTCCCCCAAGCTTCCTTGTTACCTTTCAAATCCATTATTTTGGTACCTGGGGACAAAATGCTAATGCCTATGTCACTTGGAAGTTACAGGAAGTCTCTGTCCCTTCCTATGTTGACTCTGTTGACAGGTTTACATTTCTGCCTTGACTCTCACTCAGTGGGCTGACTTGTTGGCCTATGCTCTCTATTCGACATTGTCAGCTACTCTACTTTTAAGTTCTACCAAATTGAGGAACTAATAAAGTGGCTGATGAGATAGACCAAAGCTTGGTGAAAAAGTTCCAGTGGATCCCAGTGTAGTGACAATGGGAGCTGAGAGTAAAAGAAATTGGAAGGATGGGGAAACTTAAGGGACACTTATTTTGCAAGATTTTAGCCTTTCATAACTATCATCCAAAATTAAATTGAATCTTAATAGTAACTTTTAGAATTTATGATATGCTCTGACTTTTATTCAGAAAAGCACACACGTTCCTATGTTTGAAAATGTCAAAGAATCACTATGAAATTAGTTCTAATCAGATCCTTGCCATTAGTGAAGTGTGAATTCAGCAGCATTCAGAGGAAATGGCTTTAGGAACATAAAAGTTAATCTATCATGCTAAAAGATCATTGAAAACACTATTTCATAAGCCAAATTGATGGCAGCTATATTAACCAAAATATATTTGCAAAGGAAATTTTTAAGAAGTATATCTTTATTTCCATTAGATGAAAGTATGTGCATGTCTCCACTCATACACAAGCAGATAAAATTATAGAATATTTTATAGTTGGAAAGAACTTAATTATGAAGTCCAGCACTTTCGTTTTAATAGATGAAGGTACTAAGGCCTAGTAAAGGCAGACTAAATAACATGTCTCACATCTAGTTACTGTCATAACCAACTCTAGAGATCTTCTCCAATGCTATTTAATTTATGCAACAACTATCTATGGAATACCTTCTTTGAGTATTGAAGCAATGATAAATGGAAGGAATAACTCAAATATCTACTGCTCCAGCTTTGGGTTACCACACTTCCTTAATATTTAAAATGAACTCACTTAAGCTCCTATCATGTATATGTTGGAAATCATTGCCTTCTTTTTCATCTATTGACTTCTCTGAAGGTTCATGTTTCTCCTACTGAACTTCTGCTCCAATTTCCTGCTTTTATGACATTGGGTGGATCATCAGAGGATGTAACTAACAGCTGACCTGTGGTCTAGACCTGGACAATTAGAGGTCCCCTTACTCCCTCTCCTGTGCCTGGAATGTGTATTCTGCTTGCCTTCCCCAGGCTATAAGCTGCCCAAGGACACACACTTGAGATAGTTATGTAGTGTTAAGACCATCTGGATGGTACATGTGACTGAACCCAGTTAAGGCCTGTATATAAACTTTTAAGATTCTTGTGGGAGAGTATGGAAATCTATTCACCTTGTGGCCACCCAAGATAAGCCTCGAAAATAAGTTCCATTACTTATTAAACCTGTCCCCTACCAATTTGAAGTGGTTGCCTCTTTCTTTGGTTTCTCCCTTCCCTCTGAGTAAGGGGACCAGTATCAGATATACTTGGGAAGCTTCTGAGGAGGTTGTAAAGCAACAGATAAATTTTCATACTTACATTTCATCTTTTGTGACCAAATCACTCTAATAGGGGAATACAGGTCACTTATCTCAGATTTCCCAAAGCACCCATAAATGCAAGACCTTAATATTTAACTTAGTTTCCTAAAGAGATGGGTATAGTGAATGGGTATTAAATCAGAACTGTAGCTCTTAGGATTTTTGGTAGTAATCAATAAAAGAAAAAAATATCAAACAGTCTTAAACTATTCATTCATTTAATAAACAGTTTAGTTATTGGTCCAGGCATTGGGGAATTAGTGATTAAAAAATAGTCGAATATCCCTGCTCTCAGGGAGATGAATTTTTCTTGGGGGAGACAGATAATAGGCAAGTAAATAAATAAATATGTGCAGTGATCATACTAGAGAGAAGATTACAGAAAGAAAGGGCACAAGACACAGTTCATCTTTTAGTTAGGGGAGTCAATGAAGAACTCACTGAAAAGGTGGAATTTAATGAGAAACCTGACAGAACTGAGGAAGTGAGCCATGTGGAATGTGAAAGACGGGGGGTTCTAGGCAGAAGTAACAGCAAGTGCAGAGATGCCAAACTTGGCATGTTTGAAGTAAAGCAAGGAGGCCAGTGTGTCTTGGACAGAGTGACAGATGAAAAAAGTAGTATATAATGTCTGAAAGATAACTCTCTCCATGTGAGCAGAGCTTCTTAGGCAAATATAAGGACTTGGGGTTTTATTCATAGTGGAAGTTTATGCCAGTAGATTGGCATGGTCTGACTGTTTACTGAACAGAGAATAGGATGGCAAGAGTGGAAGCAGAGAGGCATTTGAGAAGCTATGGCTATAATCCAGGAGAGAGATGATGTGGGTTTAGATCAGGGGAGTAGTGATGGAAATAATAAGTGGTGAAATTCTGGATATATTTTGATGGAAAAGCTGACAAAATTTGCTAATGGATTAGACGTGGGTAAGAGAAAGAGAACTGGGAGGATAGAGGTGCATTTAATAAAATTAGCAAGATCACAGGAGAAGTATATTTGGAAGAGGGAGAATCAAGAGTTTGGTTTAATTTAACAGTGGAGATTCTTTGGGTCATCTTACTAGAAACACCAGATGTTTGGCAGCCTTCACCACCAATGTACAGGTCATTTGATCTTAATGACTCAGTCAAGACATCAAAGACTTACCTTTTCCCTTCCATTTTTCCATCTCTATTATTCTCAGTCAGAGTCTTCCCACGGATGGCTCCCCATGTGGTCAAAGGATAACTACCATCAGAAATTGATGTTATATGTCTTCACATGCAGTAGGACAGCCAGGGCAATTCTCACAACCATAAGACAAAAAGTCTTGAGACTGTACTGCATGGATCTTTCCTAAACTAACCCATGTACCTCAGAAAGTGTCAGGAAAAGTGCTGACTAAATTACTTTCAAATTAATCACTGTGTAAATGGTATTATGGGATAACCTTATTATTTAGACCAATTTGCTATAACTTTTGGAAGAGGACGAAAGGTTAATCCTATCAAAACCAAATGATTGCTACATAATCAGGGAAGAGTGGAAGACTGGGCACAATGCCCACTATAAATTCATAGAAAAGCAAATGACTTAAATACCGGATGCAACTATTCTTACAAGCCCTTTGGCAATTCCCATCCTTGGGAAATCTCAATGGTTGTTTTTGTTTGTTTTGTTTTTTAATTGAGGTTCCCCTACAGAAAAGGAGTTCCATGTTACACAGCTTCCTTTCCCTGGAAATCTTTCTCATATTTCCTCTTCATACTATTTCTCGGGCTCCCTAAATCCCTCTCCCCAAGTGCTGCCACCAGAATATTCAAAATCCCTATCACTTGTCACTTTATTCTTCAGAGAAATTAGCTTCAAGCCAGTTTTGCATATATACAAATTCATTTAAGTGGCCTGTTAAATGAAAGACTGTTCACTCCAGGAGAACATAAAGAGGTTTAGAAATTATGGTATTTTTCTTTTAAACACATATAGTGAGAGGGAACTATATGGATCTTTTCTAACAGATATGAATTGCCTTTAGAAAACAGAAATAGCAAGACAGCCAAGATTACATGTGTTCACCAGAGAATTTATTTTGTTTATTGTTTCACATAGATGTTTTCCCCTCTTTTACAATAATTATTCAGTGAATCAAGAACTCAAAATAAGCTATGTACAAAGTGCTATAATAGCTAAGTATTACAGGCATCTAACTCTGCCCAGCATGGTGATAAGAACAGGTATTAAGTATCTGATAGACAATATTTTTTTTTTTTTTTTTTGCGGGCCTCTCACTGTTGTGGCCTCTCCCATTGCGGAGCACAGGCTCCGGACCCCCAGGCTCAGCGGCCATGGCTCACGGGCCCAGCCGCTCCGCGGCATGTGGGATCTTCCCGGACCGGGGCACGAACCCGTGTGCCCTGCATCGGCAGGCGGATTCTCAACCACTGCGCCACCAGGGAAGCCCCTGATAGACAATATTGAAGCTACTGACAGTTTCCAAGAGACACAATTATATTATAGAAAGATAACTCAAACAGTTATGGAGGAGACGTTAGGGGGATGATATGTAAAACCAGATGCCATGCAGTCACTTAGGAAGCTACAATAGGCTAGCAAAGATAGTGAGGGACTGGCCCAAAGCAGAGAAAGAAGGGTTGGAAAGAGGCCCCCATTTTAAACGTAATTATGAAGTTGAATTATTACGTTGCCTCTCTAACATATACAAAGTTCACTATAGCAATATGCGCTGATATCTTTGGAAGCATAAAGACTGAGTGAACAATTTGTTAATTTTTCTCAGCCTTTTGGATTTTGTTATTTTGCCATTTTTTTTTTTTTTTTTTTGGTTCTTTCATTAACAACACCTGAATTTTGCTTCTAGGGAAATGGTCTTTTCTCATTAAATACAATCTGTTAGATCAATCAAGAGAATCTGTTTCCCTCCATTTTCTTCAATTTAGACCAATAATAAGATAGATCCTCTCTGGAATCTGTGGTAGTGGAGGAGGTGGTGGGGTAGGGAAGAAGAAATGAAGATGATCAGCAGTAGCACCTGATGAGACTGTATATCTGTTGTTACTACCAAGATTCCAAAAGTTGCCCTAATTCTCATCGTTTAGACTTCTCCAGTTTCCTTTAAAGTAAGCTAACCTTATATCTCCCTATACCATCCTAAGAAATTATTTTATGCCAACATTAGCTAGGAGGGGTTTCTATTCCTTACAACAAAAAAAACTAAATAATACATGATAAAAAAGTGTGATAAAAATAAATGAGTCAAGATAAAACAATGCTCACAAAAGAAACCAGGTTTTCTAATACTCGGCATAGTGGTTTTGAACCATGCCACGCTGCCTCTAAATACTGAATAAGATAAAATGTACTTCAGACATAAGAAGCATAGTATCTAATGGAAATGTGTTCTTCAATGCTAGAATAAATTATAAAGAAGGATACAGTAACTGGTTTAGATGCCATGAGACCAATGGCAAAGAACAAACTGGATATTACACATGGTAGGACTTTATCATAGAATAACCTACCTTAGCCATGTCTGAGGATTATACAAAAATACTAAGCAAATCAAATGCAGTCCTGGAGGTCTAGTAGTGATGGACTATATGCCAAGTTGTTGACTTCATCATCAAAACAATATGAGAGTTTCTGAGCTCTCGTTGTTTCTGCTACTGCTACTACAAAATTCCATTTTGTGGTTTGTGGGTGAATTAAAGAAACTTCAATCAAGACTTTAAACTAGAGCTTTTGCAAATAATAAAAAGCCTAGTTGGGTAAATTTTAAATCATCTTCTCGGTTCATTGAGTATAAGAATAAAATTTCATGGAACCAGCAAGCTCCTTTCTTCTCAGTTTTTTTGCCCGCAAGTTTAGGTGATGATCAGACTCCTGTGACTGTTCCTTGATCTTTCTGCTTCTGGGGATGAAGGAATTCTCTAATTTATCTGCTAAGTAGGGAATGTGGCTCCCTCCATAGTAAAAAAAAAAAAAAAAATCAAGCTGAAATTTGCAGCACAGGAACTACTGGAAGGCGGAGGGAAGATGAATTCAAAGAGAAACAAGCCAACAAACTGAAAACTCCTGAAAGCTGACACATATCAGTGCTGAAAACATTGGCAGATTACCAGAAAGTATTTTGCCATAAGAAGTTCAAGTTTAGAAGAGCTAACTTTAGAATGCGGCAAGGCAGTTAACTGGAGAAAAAACAAAAACAGAAATGGATAAAGGGGGAAAAAAATATAAAGGGATAATCAGAGTTGAATTCGAGAGGAGACGTTGACAGCCCCCCCCCCTCTGTTTTAATGTGAAAAATACTGCACACAAAGTAAAAGTTTCCTTTTCTACCTGCTGAAAAATTACTGAGAATGAAAATTCATTGTAACTAAGCAACAACATTGACGATTCTCTGATTTAGTATACTGTGGTTTAATCAACAAGATAAAATAAGTACACTGGTAAATAAAGTGTAATATCCTTTACCCTGGCCCATAAGCTCTGAATAACATGGGTCATATCCTCTCCTTCCAAAGCCCCATTGGTAGAGGTGACTTTTTTTCCTCATAAAGTCGCTGTATTTATATTCCAAACAAACCAAAGCAGACCAGAAGAGGTGACCACAAGTTAATTCTTCCACGCACGAGACGGGAACCCCGAGTCTCTGGTTCCAGCCAAAGGGACAGGACCAGGGTCTGGGTCCCTCAGGCCTCTGCTGACCCCAGTCCCGCTCCGCCTGGGAGGCCCCGAGCCGGGTACCCAGCACAAGTGGGGCCCTGAGGGCGGCCCCTCCACCACCAAGCAGAGAAAAACCCAGGACAAACACGAGAAAAGCGAGGGCTAAAACAAAACAACTCAAGGAGCGGATCAGCACAAACCTTTTGTGAGGTAGTCTCGGCGTGGCGTTGGGAGGTTCCTCAGGAGCCCACACAGCCTGGGCCTGATGACATAAAATCTGTACGTTTATTCAGCGGGGACTCGGTGTCAGGACTCTTTGTGGCCAGAGTTGTATGCCTGGACCTCCTAAGTCGTCGTAGCCATAGTCTTGGAAGAGGTCCGAGCCCTGCCAAGCTCCGCGGCCTCAATCTTCACTCGGTCCTCTGCCAGCGTGTGGGCAGCTCCACGCCAGCGGTCAGGCCTCACTTCCCAGAAGATGTCTGCTTGCTACGCTGCCTCAACTCCACGCCTTTGCGCTCTTTCTGAGATAGACTGGGACCTGGGGCCCTCTTCCGCAGTGCTGCAATGCTCGCACCTGTACACACGTCTCCAGCAACAAAGTAAAAAGAAACTGTATGGGACTAAAAATAACTGGGTGCATGTGCAATGGACAAATTCTAGACCCAAGAGATACAAAGAGACCAAAACAAAAAACCTACTGCCACTTTTGAAGAGGCTGGAGCAAAAATAGGGTTTCGGGAGCAAATGCAGGGTCCTGAGCATGCTCCCTGCACACACAACACTACCAGAGGGGTGGGCAAAACACCTGAGTCACCCCTCCAGCCCTACCCATGGACACACCCCTACCCTCACTGCATATAAGGAACAAGCTTGCCCCGCCTCCGGGAGCGAGCAATCAAGAGAACATGTTGTTTGTTCTCTCTGCCCACTGCTGCAGCTGGGGCTCCAATAAAGCGTTGCCTGGATTTCTCGTCCGGCCCTCCGGTCAATTGCTGTTGATTGGGGAAGGCTGAGAACCCTGGTCGGTAACGTTTCCACTTCCTGTACCTCACAGAGGCACCCACTTTGGCTGGTGGGAAGGTGTTGGGTGCGTTGTGGAAAGAGATGAAGATAGTCCTGGCATTCTGGGTGGGATTCCACCGCCCTGAGGGCAACTCCCCGCTGGGGGTTCCACGACCGGGTAGGGGCGCGGCTCGGAGGATGGAGATGCACACATTCCCCTTCTCGTAGATGTTGGGGAGCCACATTGTAGATTTGGGGGAACCAAAAGGCCAGTCGGGAGTAGGGGCAGTCGATGGGGAAATTGCGTGCCTTGAAGTAGCTGCCCTCCTAGGAGGTATCAGGGAGCCCTAACACGGCCACCCCTCAGCTGCAAAGGTTACCTTAGTCCACCAGAGTCACCCGGAACCCTTCCCCCCCGCCCCTCCTGCAGCCCCTAGGCTGAAGCAAACTCGTCTTTGTCTTCTGCGAGCTGGACACTAGCATTCTTAGCAGAAAACTTCTTATCTTCACAGTGCAAGATAACAGGATGGCAGTTCAGTATTTCTAGATGTGTTCTTTCAGTATACAATTTATTTGAAACATTTTTTATTAATTGAGTTATAGAATAAATAATTTGACAAGGAATTTTGAATTAATTGTGAAAAGTATTCAACAGAAGATAACATTTAAATACAATGGAGTAACCTAACAGTTTGAAACCTAATAGTTTAAAGGCAAAGCAAAAGACAAAGTTGATGAGCAACTGGAAAACAATTTGAATTCCTATATATTGAGTTATTTCCATTTTATAAAAGATTATTTTGTTTGTTTTTTGCTTATCTGGATGACAATCTGTGTGGCAGAGTTGTAATGGCATGTTATAAATATGGCTTCACAGTCTTCTGGCTTTCATTCTTTAATAGCATTATTACTTTTATGAGCTATGGAGTTAATTACTCTAATAATTAACTAAAATGTCATACATATCTAGCTTGTATTATAGGTGCATTCAGAGTACAAGTTAAAAGTTCGAATGATCAAAATTGTAGAATAAAAGTAAATTCTACAACAAAGGAGTTTTAATAATTGTTAGTTTAAAAACCTGATTGGCATGTTTCTTTTTGTAGACATTTAGACTTTTTATGACCTATTTATAAGTTTATTAAAGCTGTGCTTCAACAGCAAATGTTTTGAATCGTTGATGTTTCTTTTATCTTTTATCCTCTTCCCTTCTTAACCTTTTCTAGCCTTGCATTACCAGCCTACTATGTGTCAGCCTCTATGGTAGACACTTAGTTTATTTTTTAGAACAGTTTTAGATTTAGAGAAAAAATTGAGATGATAATACAGAGTTCATTTATACCTTGAACACAGTTTCCCCATTATTAACATCTGACGTTAGTTGGACAGATATTGTATGCTTGTTACAAGTGATGAACCAAAGCTAAACCACTATAGTTAACTAAACTCCATACATTATTCAAGTCTTCTTGGTTATTGCCTTATATTCCTTTTTTGTCCCAGGATCCCAACAGGATATTCAGGTGTTATATCTCCTTAGGCTCTTCTTGGCTGTGATAGTTTTCCAGATTTTCCCTGTTTTTTGATGACCTTGACAGTTTTGAGGAATACATGTCAGGCATTTTGTTGAATTTACTTAGTTGGAATTTATGGTTTTTGGGGGGTTTTTTCCCCCTCAAAGATAGACTGAAGTTATGGATTTTAGGGAGGAAAACCATGGAATTAAAGTAAATAGCTCATGCTATTAACTTAATTAGTAGTATTAACATTGATGTTGATGCTGACCTTGATCACACCTGGCTGAGGTAGTGTTTGTCAGATTTTCTCATTGCGTTTTTCCCCCCTTTACATATTGTCTTCTTAGAAGACAGTCACTAAACACACTCCACACTTAAAGAGTGGGAGTTTATGGTCCCCTTCCATGAAGACAGTGTACTACAGAAATTATTTGTAATTCTTCTACAAGGAAGATTTCTCTCTTTGCTTCCATTTATTTATCTATTCAATCTTTTTTTTTTTACATCAGCATAGACTCATGGACATTTATTTTATACTTTGAATTATAATCCTGTAATAGGGGCTGTGCAGGCTCATAGTTACTAGCATACCGCCATTAGCACGCAACCATTAATTAGCCTGACGGTTAGAGGTCCCGCCCCGTCAACAGGTTTGCAGTGGTCCTCCCGGCAGAGAGTGCCTTGAGGGATGGATCAGGGAAATATCGGCCTTCACCCCAGGGCCCTCCAGGCCCTCCGGCCTCAGGCCTACAGGTGAGCTGGGGGGCCTGGGAACAGGCTGGGGGCTGTGTCCTGCATAGCTCCAGAGCCCTCATCATGGCAGCCCACTGACCAGGCCCAGGCCTTGAAGCAGCAGTGAACCTCTCCCCCATCACCCCCTCAGCAACCTAATGGCAGTGGCAGTCTCCATGAGTAGCAGTCAGTGGGACCCGGCTCCCATTTGGGTGGCCTGAGGAGCCTGAGGGCCGGCTGGGTCCTGGCCACCTTGCTCCCTCAGTGATGACGACCGTGTCTAGGGACTTGGCTCTGAGGGTGCTGCCAGCTGAGATCTGCCTTCTCAACTGGGGCTGGGCACTACCAGGAGGACCCAGACTGGGTGCTGGATGAATGCTCCCGGGCAGGGTAAGGAGCCCACACAGGGACCCCCTCCACTTAGCCAGGGCCTGGACCTCGGACGATGAAAGTTGAGCCTTGGGACCTTGCCCTTTTTTGTCAGAACAGAAAATAACATTTGTTTTGGTGGAGGTTTACAGGAACATCTTGACCTGATCTTGATCAGACCTCAAGAACAAAGGATGTGGCACCAAAAAGTTTGCAACAACTAACGATGCCCCTCCCTCACATTTCCTTTAAAAGGGCTTTGCTGAAAGCTTTCCAGGAGTTTAGGGGTTTTTAAGGCATGAGCCACCCATCTCCTTGCATGGCCTGCAGTAAACCTTTCATTGCTCCAGACTCTGACGTTCTGGTATTGTTTGGCTTCACTGTGCATCAGGCACACTGTCTTGCATTCAATAACAATCCAATCCATTTTTATTTATCTTCTTACTCAAATTTTTCCAGCTTTGTCCATTTGTAATTCTTTCAGTTGGCTCTGTTACCCCTTCAATATACCCATCAATGTGGGGTTTTATTTTGCTTGCTTTGTTTTAAACACTTCCCATCTTAGTCAGTTCAGGCTGCTATAATAAACTACCATAGATTAGATGGCTTATAAAAACCAGAAATTTATTTCTCACAGTTTTCTTTTTTTTTCAATTTTTGAATTTTATTTTATTTATTTTTTTATACAACAGGTTCTTATTGGTCATCAATTTTATACACATCAGTGTATACATGTCAATCCCAATCTCCCAATTCATCCCACCCCCACCCCCAACCCCACCAGCTCCGTTCCCCTCTTGGTGTCCATACGTTTGTTCTCTACATCTGTGTTTCAATATCTTCCCTGCAAACTGGTTCATCTGTACCATTTTTCTGGGTCCCACATATATGCGTTAATATACCATACGATTTTCTCTCTCTGACTTACTTCACTCTGTATGACAGTCTCTAGATTCATCCACATATCTACAAATGACCCAATTTCGTTCCTTTTTACGGCTGAGTAATATTCCATTGTATATATGTACCATACTTCTTTATCCATTCATCTGTTGATGGGCATTTAGGTTGCTTCCATGATGTGGCTATTGTAAATAGTGCTGCAATGAACATGGGGGTGCATGTGTCTTTTTGAATTATGGTTGCTAAGGGTATATGCCCAATATTGGGATTGCTGGATCATATGGTAATTCTGTTTTTAGTATTTTAAGGAACCTCCATACTGTTCTCCATAGTGGTTGTATCAATTTACATTCCCACCAACAGGGCAAGACGGTTCCCTTTTCTCCACACCCTCTCCAGCATTTGTTGTTTGTAGATTTTCTGATGAAGCCCATTCTAACTGGTGTGAGGTGATACCTCATTGTACTTTTGATTTGCATTTCTCTAATAATCAGTGATGTTGAGCAGTTTTTCATGTGCTTCTTGCCCATCTGTATGTCTTCTTTGGAGAAATGTCTATATAAGTCTTCTGCCCATTTTTGGATTGGGCTGTTTGTTCTTTTAATATTGAGCTGCATGAGCTATTTATATATTTTGGAGATTAATCCTTTGTCCATTTATTCATTTGCAAATATTTTCTCCCATTCTGAGGGTTGTCTTTTCGTCTTGTTTGTAGTTTCCTTTGCTTTGCAAAAGCTTTGAAGTTTAATTAGGTCCCATTGGTTTATTTTTGCTTTTATTTCCAATACTCTAGGAGGTGGATCAAAAAAGATTTTGCTGTGATTTATGTCAAAGAGTGTTCTTCCTATGTTTTCCTCTAAGAGTTTTACAGTGTCCTATCTTACATTTAGGTCTCAAATCCATTTTGAGTTTATTTTTGAGTATGGTGTTAGGGAGTGTTCTAATTTCATTCTTTTACATATAGCTGTCCAGTTTTCCCAGCACCACTTATTGAAGAGACTGTCTTTTCTCCATTGTATATGTTTGCCTCCTTTGTCATAGATTAGTTGACCATAGGTATGTGGGTTTATCTCTCGGCTTTCTATCCTGTTACATTGATCTATATTTCTGTTTTTGTGCAGTATCATGTTGTCTTGATTACTGTAGCTTTGTAATATAGTCTGCAGTCCGGGAGTCTGATTCATCCAGCTCTGTTTTTTTCCCTCAAGTCTGCTTTGGCTATTTGGGGTCTTTTGTGTCTCCATACAAATTTTAAGATTTTTTGTTCTAGTTCATTAAAAAATGCTATTGGTAATTTGATAGGGATTGCATTGAATATGGAGACTGCTTTGGGTAGTACAGTCATTTTCACAATATTGATTCTTCCAATACAAGAACATGGTATATCTCTACATCTGCTGGTATCATGTTTAATTTCTTTCAACATTGTCTTATAGTTTTCTGCATACAGATCTTTTGTCCCTCCCTAGGTAGGTTTATTCCTAGGTATTTTATTCTTCTTGTTGCAGTGGTAAATGGGAGTTTCCTTAATTTCTCTTTCTGATCTTTCATTATTAGTGTACAGGAATGCAAGAGATTTCTATGCATTAATTTTTATTCTGCAACTTTACCAGATTCATTGATTAGCTCTAGTAGTTTTCTGGTGACATCTTTAGGATTTTCTGTGTATAGTATCATGTCATTTGCAAACAGTGACAGCTTTACTTCTTCTTTTCTGACTTGGACTCCTTTTATTTCTTTTTCTTCTCTGATTGCCATGGCTAGGACTTCCAAAACTATGTTGAATAGTAGTGGTGTGAGTGGACATCCTTGTCTTGTTCCTGATCTTAGAGGAAATGCTTTCAGTTTTTCAACATTGAGAATCATGTTTGCTGTGGGTTTGTCATATATGACCTTTATTCTGTTGAGGTAGGTTGCCTCTACGCCCACTTTCTGGAGACTTTTTATCATAAATGAGTGTTGAATTTTGTCAGAAGCTTT
Organism: Kogia breviceps; assembly: GCF_026419965.1. Lineage (NCBI taxonomy): Eukaryota > Metazoa > Chordata > Mammalia > Artiodactyla > Physeteridae > Kogia > Kogia breviceps. The sequence goes on from NC_081312.1 coordinate 72,134,974, forward strand.
TTCTTCATCTATTGAGATGATCATATGGTTTTTATTCTTCAATTTGTTAATATGGTGTTTCATATTGATTGATTTGTGTATACTGAAGAATCCTTGCATCCCTGGGATAAATCCCACTTGATCATGGTGTATGATCATTTTAATGTGTTGTTGGATTCTATTTGCTAGTATTTTATTGAGGATTTTTGCATCTATATTCATCAGTGATATTGGTCTGTAATTTTCTTTTTTTTTGTAGTATCTTTGTCTGCTTTTGGTATTAGGGTGATGGTGGCTTCATAGAATGAGTTTGAGAGTGTTCCTTCCTCTGCAATTTTGTGGAAGAGTTTGAGAAGGATGAATGTTAGCTCTTCTCTAAATGTTTGGTAGAATTCACCTGTGAAGCCATCTGGTCCTGGACTTTTGTTTGTTGGAAGATTTGTAATCACAGTTTCAATTTCATTACTTGTGATTGGTCTGTTCATATTTTCTATTTCTTCCTAGTTCTGTCTTGCAAGTTTATACCTGTCTAAGAATGTGTCCATTTCTTCCAGGTTGTCCATTTTTTTGGCATAGAGTTGCTTGTAGTAGTCTCTTAGGATGCTTTTATAGTTCTGTGGTGTCTGTTGTAACTGTTCCTTTTTCATTTCTAATTTTATTGATTTGAGTCCTCTCTCTCTTTTTCTTGATGAGTCTGGCTAATGGTTTATCAATTTTGTTTATCTTCTCACAGAACCAGATTTTAGTTTTATTGATCTTGCTATTGTTTTCTTTGTTTCTATTTCATTTATTTCTGCTCTGATCTTTATGATTTCTTTCCTTCTGCTAACTTTGGGTTTTGTTTATTCTTCTCTCTCTAGTTCCTTTAGGTGTAAGGGTAGATTGTTTATTTGAGTTTTTTCCTGTTTCTTGAGGTAGGCTTGTATAGCTTTAAACTTCCCTCTTAGAACTGCTTTTGCTGCATCCCATAGGTTTTGGATCGTCGTGTTTCCATTGTCATTTGTCTCTAGGTATATTTTGACTTCCTCTTTGATTTCTTCAGTGATCTCTTAGTTATTTAGTAACGTATTATTTAGCCTCCATGTATTTGTGTTTCTATAGGTTTTTTTTCCCTGTAATTGATTTCTAATCTCATAACGTTGTGGTCAGAGAAGATGCTAGATATGATTTCAATTTTCTTAAATTTACAGAGGCTTGATTTGTGACCCAAGATGTGATCTATCCTGGAGAATGTTCCATGTGCACTTGAGAAGAAAGTTAATCTCTGTTTTTGGATGGAATGTCCTATAAGTATCAATTAAACCTATGTGGTCTGTTGTGTCATTTAAAGCTTGTGTTTCCTTATTAATTTTTTTTTGGATGATCTGTCCACTGGTGCAAGTGAGGTGTTAAAGTCCCCCACTATTATTGTGTTATTGTCAATTTCCTCTTTTATAGCTGTCAGCAGTTGCCTTATATATTTAGGTGCTCCTATGTTGGGTGCATATATATTTATAATTGTTATATCTTCTTCTTGGATTGATCCCTTGATCATTTTGTAGTATCCTTCCTTGTCTCTTGTAACATTCTTTATTTTAAAGTCTATTTTATCTGATGAGTATTGCTACTCTAGCTTCCTATTGATTTACATTTGCATGAAATATCTTTTTCCATCCCCTCACTTTCAGTCTGAACGTGTCCTTAGGTCTGAAGTGGGTCTCTTGTAGACAGAATATATATGGGTCTTGTTTTTGTATCCATTCAGCAAGCCTGTGTCTTTTGGTTGGAGCATTCAATCCATTCACGTTTAAGGTAATTATCAACGTGTATGTTCCCATTACCATGTTCTTAATTGTTTTGGGTTTGTTTTTGTAGGTCATTTTCTTCTCTTGTGTTTCCCACTTAGAGAAGTTCCTTTAACATTTGTTGTATTTCTGGTTTGGTGGTGCTGAATTCTCTTAGCTTTTGCTTATCTGTAAAACTTTTTTTTTTTTTTTTTTTTTTTTTTTTTTTTTTGCGGTATGCGGGCCTCTCACTGTTGTGGCCTCTCCCATTGCGGAGCACAGGCTCCGGACGCGCAGGCTCAGCGGCCATGGCTCACGGGCTTAGTTGCTCCGCGGCATGTGGGATCTTCCCGGACCGGGGCACGAACCCGTGTCTCCTGCATCGGCAGGCGGACTCTCAACCACTGCGCCACCAGGGAAGCCCTGTAAAACTTTTGATTTCTCCATTGAATCTGAATTAGGTCCTTGCCGGGTAGAGTAATCTTGATTGTAGGTTCTTCCCTTTCATCACTTTAAGTATATCGTGCCACTGCCTTCTGGCTTATAGAGTTTCTGCTGAGAAATCAGCTGTTAACCGTATGGGAGTTCCCTTGTATATTATTTGTCATTTTGCCCTTGCTGCTTTCAATAATTTTTCTTTTTTTAAAAATTTGACCTTTGATTACTATGTGTCTTGGTGTGTTTTTCCTTGGGTTTATTCTGTATGGCATTCTCTGTGCTTCCTGGACTTGGGTGGCTATTCCCTTTCCCACGTTAGGGAAGTCTTCAACTATAATCTGTTCAAATATTTTCTACGGTCCTTTCTCTCTCTCTTCTCCTTCTGGGACCCCTATACTGTGAATGTTGTTGCATTTTATGTAGTCCCAGAGGTCTCCTAGGCTGTCGTCATTTCTTTTCATTCTTTTTCCTTCGTTCTGTTCCGCAGCAGTGAATTCCACCATTCTGTCTTCCAGGTCACGTATCCGTTTTTCTGCCTCAGTTATTCTGCTATGATTCCTTCTAGTGTATTTTTCATTTCAGATATTGTATTGTTCATCTTTGTTCTTTAATTCTTCTAGGTGTTTGTTCTTTAATTCTTCTAAGTATTTGTTAAACATATCTTGCTTCTTCTAGATCTTTGCCTCCATTCTTTTTCCAAGGTCCTGGATCATCTTCACTATCATTATTCTGAATTCTTTTTCTGAAAGTTTGCCTATCTCCACTTCATTTAGTTGTTTTTCTGGGGTTTTATCTTGTTCCTTCATCTGGTACATAGCCCCCTGCCTTTTCATCTTGTCTATCTTTCTGTGAATGTAGTTTTTGTTCCACAGGCTGCAGGATTGTAGTTCTTCTTGCTTCTGCTGTCTGCCCTCTGGTGGATGAGGCTATCTAAGAGGCTTGTGCAAGTTTCCTGATGGGAGGGACTCGTGGTGGTTAGAGCTGGTTGTTGCTTTGGTGGGCAGAGCTCAGTAAAACTTTAATCCACTTGTCTGCTGATGGTTGGGGCTGGGTTCCCTCCCTGTTGGTTGTTCAGTCTGAGATGACCCAACACTGGAGCCTACCTGAGCTCTTTGGTGGGGCTAATGTCGGAGTCTGGGTGGGCTCCCAGCAAGGAGTACTAACCTGAACTTCTGCTGCCAGTGTCCTTGTCCTCACGGTGAGCCACAGTACCTCCCGCCTCTGCAGAAGACCCTCCAACGCTAGCAGGTAGGTCTAGTTCTGTCTCCTATAAGGTCACTGCTCCTTCCCCTGGGTCCCAAAGCACACACTACTTTGTGTGTGCCCTCCAAGAGTTGCGTGTCTGTTTCCCCCAGTCCTGTCAAAGTCCTGTGATCAAATCCCACTAGCCTTCAAAGTCTGATTCTCTAGGAATTCCTCCTCTCGTTGCCAGACCCCCAGGTTGGGGAGCCTGACGTGGGTCTCAGAACCTTCACTCCAGTGGGTGGACTTCTGTGGTATAAGTGTTCTCCAGTTTGTGAGTCACCCACCCAGCAGTTATGGGATTTGATTTTATTGTGAATGTGCCCCTCCTACTATCTCACTGTGGCTTCTCCTTTGTCTTTGGATGTGGGGTATCTTTTTTGGTGAATTCCAGTGTCTTCTTATTGATGATTGTTCAGCAGTTAGTTGTGATTCCAGTGTTCTTGCAAGAGGGAGTGACAGCACATCCTTCTACTCTGCCATCTTGAACCAATCTCTCTCTCACAGTTCTTGAGGTTGAAAGTCCAAGATCAGGGTACCAACATGGTTGTGTTCTAGACCGTCTTCTGAGTTTTATACCACCAACTTATCATTATATCTTCACATGCCAGAAAGAGAGAGAGTTACCTCTCTTGTCTCTTCTTATAAGTGCACTAAACCCATTCAAGAGGGCTCCCCCCTCATGTCCTAATAACCTCCCAAAGCCCCCACCTCCAATTACCATCACACTGAGGATTAGATTTCAGTCCATGAATTTGGAGAGAGGGACACAAATATTCAGTCCATAACACTTCTTTACTACCTTCCAGCACTACACAGTGCTCCAGACTCATATATATTTCCTGGTCCAGTCCTAGAATCAACAATTTATCTAAAAAGCCCTGGCTCCTCATATTGGAAAACAGTATTAGAAACAAAAATCTGGATGTTAGATGTGCTTATTGCTATTAGGGTGTTTTTGCTTCTAGGACCTCTCAATAGACTGAGTAAGAAAATATAATAGTGTATACTAACCTATGTATATACACATATCTACAAATATTTCTATATGTAACCATCTACATCTATATTAAACTAAACATGAGTTCATACTGACGTCTTCAGCTCCAATTCTTTACCACATGGAAATTCTAGCTCTTCCCTTTCCTTGCTTATCTCTCACCTCCACTGTAACAGTGAGAAACCTAGCTTCCACCTCTTCTGTTCATTTAATGTTAAATTCAAGTATATATGTATAGCAGTTTCAGCATTTTAACTCATAGCCTACTGTTAACTCATAAAGCTGTAAAACAGCTTTATCAACTAAAGTACAGTGTTTATGTGCAGTTCCTTTTGCCTTAAGCATTATAGGCTCCACTCATTCATTTCCTAAGTTATTTACATTAGTACCTTTCCTCCCCAACTCCTTCATTGAGTTTTTTTTTTTTCATATAATTGTAATATAGTCTGATTCTTCTGTCACAGTATGCATTCCATTCTGATATTCTCCAATCTTCTATATAACTTTTAAAATATTTGCATACATTAAGGTTTACTCTTTGTGCTACAAATTTCTATAGGTTTTTGACAAATGCATAATATGCACAAATTATGTCTCTACAGTATCACACGGGGTAGTTTTACACCCTCAAATAAAAAACTATTTTCACCTTCCTCCTTCCAAAATCCTGACAACCACTAAACTTAAGAATGTTTCATGTCTTTACCCGGGTTGATAGCTCATTTATTTTCCCTTGGAATAATATTCCATTGTATGGATGCATCACAATTTGGTTTAAAAAAAATTTTTTTAACTGAAGTATAGTAGATTTACAATATTGTGTTATTTTCAAGTGTACAGCACAGTGATTCCTGAAAAGGAATATGTATGTATATATATATATATATATATATATATATATATATATACACACATACATATATATGTATGTATATATATATATTCAGATTCTTTTCCCTTATGTGTTATTACAAAATATTGAGTATAGTTCCCTGTGCTATAGTTTTTCCTTTTGATTATCTATTTCATATATAGAAGTGTGTATACGTTAATCCCAACCTCCTAATTTATCCCTTCTCCCACCTCCCTTTCCCCTTTTGTTACCATGTTTGTTTTCTATGTCTGTGAGTCTGTTTCTGTTTTGTTAATAAGTTGATTTGTATCATTTTCTTAGATTCCACATATAAGCAATGTTATATCATATTTTTCTTTCTCTGTCTGACTTAATTCACTTAGTATGATAATCTTTAGGTCCATCCATGTTGTTGCAAGTGGCATTATTTCATTCTTTTTTATGGCTGAATAATATTCCACTATATCTATCTATCTATCTCACATCTTCTTTATCCATTCATCTGTCAATGGATACTTAGGTTGCTTCCATGTCTTGGCTATTGTAAATAGTGTTGCAATGAACATTGGGGTGCACGTACCTTTTTGAATTATGGTTTTCTCCAGATATATACCCAGGAGTGGGATTGCAGGATCATATGGTAGCTCCAATTTTAGTTTTTTAAGGAACCTCCATACTGTTCTCCATAGTGGCTGTACCAATTTACATTCCCACAACAGTGTAAGAGGATTCCTTTTTCTCCACATTGTCTCCAGAATTTATTATTTGTAGACTTTTTGGTGAGGGACATTCTGACCAGTATGAGGTGATACCTCATGGTTTTGATTTGCATTTCTCTAATAATTAGCAATGTTGAGCATCTTTTCATGTGACTTTTGGCCATCTGTATGTTTTCTTTGAAGAAGTGTCTATTTAGATCTTTGCCCAGTTTTTGATTGGGTTGTTTCGTTTTTGAAATTTGTTTATTCATTCATCTATTTAAGGATATCTTTGTTGCTTCCAGTTTGGGATAATTATGAATAAAGCTATTATAAACATTCATGTGAAGTTTTTTTGTGTGACATAAGTATTCAAATCAGTTAAGTAAATACCTAGGAGTGGAACTGCTATGTGTAGCAAGACCATGTTTATCTTTGTTTAAAGAAAAAATAAACCTACCAAAATATCTTCCAAAGTGGCTGTACCATTTTGTATTCCCATTAGCAATGAGTGAGAGTTACTATTGCTCCACATTGTCACCAGTATTTGATGTTGTCAGTAGTCTAGATTTTGGCCATTCTAATAGATGTTTAGTGGTCTCTCGTTGTTTTAATTTGCATTACCCTGATGACCTATGATATGGAGCCCATGTGTCACAACTACTGAAGCCCACGTGCCTAGAGCCTGTGCTCCACAGCAAGAGAAGCCACCACAGTGAGAAGCCCACACACAGCAAAGAAGAGTAGTCCCCTCTTGCCACAACTACAGAAAAAAAAACCCATGTGCAGCCATGAAGACCCAATGCAGCCAAAAATAAAATTAATTTAAAAAAACTTTAAGTTTGAAAAACTTCCTAATCACTAATCCTACTATTTTGCTATTTTTTCAAACTTATTTAGGTGCTGTCATGTACACACCAAAATTTATGTGGCATACATATGTAAACTTAGGAACTGACATAATGTAAACATCATCTAAATCTATAAACTATTTCAAAATCAATTTACATAATATGTAAACAAACAGGCTTTCAATCAAAATTTAATTAACTTATTATTAAATATTAATATAAAACTGACATTCCCTCTAATTTATGTAACTACTGATCAAGAAAACGTTTAATTTACTTTGTGGTTTTAAACCTCATTTGTCTTCTTACAAGTAATAGGAAAATATTCCATAGACAAAAGTTGTAAAAGTCAATTTATGGAATATAATTTTACTATTAAGCTTATTTCAACTTGAGTGAGTGCATTTTCAACCAATTAGGTCTAAATTTATATAGACTCTTTTTAAAAATACATGTTAACCTTTTTAAGATTTAAAATGTACTTAAAGATATTTTGATCTTTTCTGATATAGGTATGCATTATTTTGTCTTAGTTATAACCACTACTTGAGACAAGGTAACTGTATAACTTATCAAAAGAAGCACAGGTTTGTGAATAAGAGAGGGTAATAATATTAGTAATAATTAGACAATGGGCATAAACTGAGTCTGTTCTAGGCAAACCTGGAAAAAGGGTTAAACCTAAAACTTTTAAAAATCTGAGTCAAACATTGCCGAAAATACTCAAAAGTTTATGAAATATCTAGCATTAACTGGCACAAATATAACAACCTATCCTTTACAGTAGATGCTTAATAAATAACTTATTTAATATCAAACTGTTGATATTCACTCATTTTAAAGTAACAATTAGAAGAGCAACTTGATCTTAGCTTGTTAATAAAGGATGAGACACTAAATGTAAGACAGTGATTTTTAAAAACTTTATGGAACAATTTAAAAATATATTGAAAATTTTTATAGAGTTTTCCTGCTCCCAACTTATCCACCTAATGAGTTCCCTAAAAAGAATGCTACCACTAAACATTAGTTGCATTTGTTTAAGGCCACATTTTTCGAACTCTATTCAAAGCATATCATATCGTCAAATACTACTAGTTATGACAGAACATTAGGAAAATGTCTACTTGGAGGCTGAGACCTTCTGATACAGATAGGGGAGGAATTTGGGAAAGCACTCCAGATTCTGCCCTCCAGCCATAACAATTCGCGTACAAAGTACACTCACAACCTCCCAATACTCCCACAGAATTCCCATTCCTTTAGGGCATCACCTCATACATCACCTCAAGTGTACTTGAGCCAGATGTAGATGGGGTGAACTCCTCAAGCTCCTCAGTAGCATCTGTGAACTAAAAAATGAAACAACCCCCCCAAAATCATTATCTTTCCTGTACACACCCATCAAACAATAATGAGGAAAGGACATGACAGCCACAATAGAAACCTCTATTCTAAAAGTGTAAAATAGGAAACACGTAACAGATACAGGTTCATAGCAATTCTGAAGTCTAGCAGGATATTTCACCATTTCTTCTGTCCCAGGGACAGAGAATGTTCCTTGATTAGGGCCCATTTCTTCTCCCTGAGAATAGTTCTCCTTGGCTCTGCCTCCTATATCATTCTTACTTTTCCATAAGAAGTGGAATGTGTTTGCAGCTAAGTGGTTTTCTCAGCCTGTGTCCTGCTCATAGGAGGTTAATAACACAGAGGTCTTTTTTTCATTTTGAACTATCTCTGTCCCTTTTAAAAAAAAAACAAAAAACAATTTATTTATTTATTTTATTTTTGGCTGCATCAGGTCTAGTTTTGCAGGATCTTTGTTGCAGTGCACAGGCTCTATAGTTGTGGCTCACATGCTCAGTAGTTGTGGCACAGGGGTTTAGTTGTTCCGCAGCATGTGAGATCTTACTTCCCCGACCAGGGATAGAACCCGTGCTCCCTGCATTGGAAGGTGGATTCTTAACCACTGGACCGCCAGGGAAGCCCCCTATCTCTGTCCCTTTTAGCCCAAGTTTCTGTTAAAATTTTTGGACTTCCTATGTACTTACACCATATTTTAAGACAGACTTTTAAGGCATATTCTTCTCTACTTTGTTATTAGAATCAGGGTGTTGTAGGGATAATATCTTTAAGATTATTGAAATCCCTTTTTTTTCGAGCCAAAAGGACCTAAGGAACTCCCTTAACATTCTTAGAAACTCTACTGTCTAGCTGAGAAGGTCAACAAGGCAAGCCCTTAAGATTCTTAAAGTTGTGCTGGCTAGCTGAGAGAGTCTAACAGGCAAATTCTTAATCTTCCTGAGGGTTGAACAGTCTTTCAACTGTACTCTTGAATTGATCTTCATGCTGTAGCTGTTTTTCTTGAAACACCCTGGATTTGCTCTTTGTCCTCAGGTTTTAATTTACTCTGAAAATCTTTTGTGCTCTGAAAGGATTAGATATGAGAATAATTTCTGCCCCAACCCAGCAAACCCTTATTTGAAAGTGTTTCTTTAGATTGGAGGTTGTCAAATCCAGACTCTCACCTGCTTTAGTCAATTTTTTTTTTTTTTTTATTGGAGCACAGGTAGGTCCATTCACTTACATATTGTCCATGGCTATTTTCATGCTACAACTTCAAAGCTGAGTAGTCACTACAGACACCATACAGCAGTCTGGAAAGGTTACAATATTTACTATCTGGCCCATTACTAAAAATGTTAGCTGACCTGTACTTTAGATCCTGTTTGAAAATGGAATAGTTTCTTCTTTAGTTCATTTCACCCTATTAATGATTATATACACCTAAAAGAAACCAGTTGACACATCATTCTGTCTAGAAAACTCCTTAGTCAAATACACAAGTTCATAGATATATTTTCTATCTTTTGTATTGCCACAAGTTACAGCATTGTCAAATATTCTGCCTCTACATGATAGGGCAAAAACTCACCTTTGCTCTTTGCTCCAGGCTCAAATAACTATTTCCTCACTGTCTTACCAGCCTCTGTTGACTATCTCCTTGAGGCTCTTCTGGCCTATACCCACTGCCTAGACCCAAAGCCAATGGCACATTTTAGATTTTTGTTATAGCAGCACCTTACTTCTTGGTACCAATTTCTATTTTGGTTAGCTATTGCTGCAAAATAAACCATTCCAAAACTTAATGGTTTAAAATAACAATCATTTTATTGTCTTTAATGATTCTATATGTTAAACTGGGTCAGGTGACCTCTTCTTCTCATTTCAGCCAGTGTTGTAATCATCTGGGCGTTCAACTGAACAGTAAATGCTTAAGATGAATACATTCGTTATTTATCACTGTGTAATATATAACATATATATGTATATATAACATAAGCTGTGAAGTGTCATATATAACTTAACGGCTTAAGACAACAAAAATGTATTATCTTACAGGAATCTGGGAGCAGCTTACTTGGGTGGTTCTGACTCAGGGTCTCTCCTGAGGTTGCAGTCAAGATGTCGGCTGGATTGCACTCATCTGAAATTTGGTAAATCTACTTCATGTATTTGTAGGCAGGCCTCAGCTCTTCACCACAAAGGCCTCCCCATAGGCTGCCTGAGTGTCGTCATGACATTGGCAGCTGGCTTCCCCAAGTGAGTGATCTGAAAGAGGGCCACCACATGAAAACCACAGGACAGTTACAATCTAATCTTGGGAATTATGTATCATCACTTCTGTGGTATTGAGTTGGTCATGCAAACCAACACTGATATAATGTAGGACTACACAAGGATGTGAATAATGGGAAGTGGCCTTCATCGGGTGCCATACTGGAGGATGGCTACCACAATGACTCACTCACATGGCCATCAATTAGTGTTTAATGTAGCTGGAGTGCCTCAGTTCTCACTTTTGTGGTTCCTCCATCGGCATTGAGCTTCTCACAGCATGGAGGCTGAGTTCCAGGAGGCCAGGAAAAGCTTCCCATTCTCTTAAGCCTGGACTGGGAAATCCCAGAATGTTCTTCTGCTACATTCTATTTGTAAAAGCTAGTCATAGGCCAGTTTAGATTCAAGGGAAGCAGAAGTAAGCTCCATCTCTTGATATGAAGAGTGTCATGTATGTACAGGGAAGAAAGGAATTGTTAGGGGACACCTTTGAAGATTAGCTAACATTGGAAATGAATACCAAATGTCATTCTGCTCCTGCCCTCTAACCTATTGTAGGAACTTCCCATTTTCCCCTCTAAAAGACAGAGCAGCAATTTCGTCCATTGAACTAATCCCTAGATGTCAGCCTTCTGGGACTCAGAAAGGATTTCGAAGGAGTTAAAATAAAACCAGAAGAGCAAATAGAAAATACCCACTACAGTCCTGAAGTATGTTATAAATACCCCCAGGGGAATTATATTTTCAGCCAAAAAAACATGATATAATTAAAAGGTTTTCAATTAACTATAAAAGTAGCTGAGTGAACAGGATGCGTTTTATAACCAGTCCCTTCCTCTTGGTCTGGCCAATTGCAAGTACACAAGTTCTTCATTTTGAAAATTTAACTCTGTGTGCTACAAAAGTTGGAAATCACGTAAGTCTGGCTGACTATTAAAATATTCATTCCTATTTGAGAAGGGTTTAGAATAAAAGTAGATGCTCTTACTGTGAACCCTCTGTGTTAATATCTATGTTAACACAGCTAGAGCAAACAGCCACATTTTATATCTTTTCTTTACCATTAGTAGCCTACTTTCAGTTCAGCTCTACATTCTAACGCCTTGCTAGCAAACCCTTCCAGCCTGCCCAGTTAATCTGCAACTTCTCTTTGTAGAGACGGAGCCCTATGACTATACACCTGGCTTTGACTTAGGGCCCGTATGAACATGGATGGTTTTCCTTGATGTTAAATGTAGCCATTTTCTAGATACTACTACTAGAGTGTTTCCATCCATTGATCACACCCCAGAGATAGTGTTGTTAACTCAGATCCTACCTGATATTGTCATGTTGCCTCAGACATTGTATCTGTGGTCACCCACATTGGAGTCAGTCCTCTAACCCCTGTTTCATTCAGGCCTGACTTAATCTCCTCTCTTTAATGACTTGCCTTTGAAGAAAGCACTGTACTAGATGGCATGCACTTTAGAAAAGTGGAAAACTGGTAATTTAGCTGTGTTTTTTTGGAAGTGACAATATTTTTTCATGACCATTTGAAAAACTAATGTTGTATGGATGGTTACCTGTCATCTTCAAAAGTTAACACCGAAAGCTAGCAGCATGGCATTTTGACATTTAGTGCTAACATCTTAAGTAAGAAGTTTGCATTTTTGTACTCTGAAAACACTCTTCCTATGGATTTGTATGCCCCTGACAGATTTTTTCATCTTATAAAAAGCACTATTAAAGTGTTTTCAGAGTTTGGTATGTGTTTGAACTTTCAGCTTTCAAAAATCTGTCTAATTGCTATCATTTTTTATCTCTTCCATTAAGCTAAATGTTTCATGTCATCACTTATAACCAAGCCAGTGATGATCTGGTTGCCAATATTTCCATTACTCATTCAAGAACCTCCATTACTCAGAAACTTAGGTGAATTTTCAATATATTATTTTCAAGGGTACTATCATACTTTAATACAGGATATGGTACGATTTCAGGTACAATGTGTTTTGTAAACATTAATCTTCAAATAAACTGGTATATCACTGCTATTCCATAAACATAAAAATGGAAATAGAGCTCATAAGTGAACTGCCCAAGATCTCACAAAAATCAAAGCAAAATTAGGATATCATCAATTTAATCTCTGTCTGTGTCCTTGGATTATAAAATCAGACTTTTCTTAAGGAGTTTTGTAGGCCACTTATCAAAATATGATTCAAGCTATTTTATGGGCCATTGTGTATCAGGATTATTATTGGTGGCTTTAAAATAGTTTTGTCTGCAAAGTACAGAACATATAGAAAGAGTATATAAATTGTATAAGGACAGATTACATTATAATAATAACAAACACCCACATATCCATCACCCAGTTTAGGAAATAGAATATTACCAATTTAAAGCCCTCTATTGTACCTCCTTGAGTACATTTTGCTTTCTTTTCCACTACCCAGAGAAAACCACTAACCTGAAGTTTGTATTAAATATTTCCTAGGTTTCTTTATATTTTTATAACCTATGCATGAATTCTAACACAATATACGACTTCCATGAACTCTTCACACTTCTCATTTAACATAAATGGAATCTTACTGTTATATATTCTGACTTGCTTCTTACACTGAGCAATATACTTTGTGATTTATCTATATTGATGTATTTGGCTATGTTTCATTAAATTTCTCTGCTCTATAGGATTCAACTGTATAATATATTACAGTTTATTTTTATAGTTGATAGATATTCCATTTTTTCCAGTATTTTGATACTACTGCAGTGCTCTTGTAAAGCATTGTTCTAAATGATTTCTTTGTGCACAGTCAAAAGGGCAAATGCCAACTACTCGAAATCCTGGCTAATAAATACAGGCATGTTCAACTTTATTTAGTAATACTATAGCAGTCATAATGTGCTAGAACAACGGCCAAAATTTTAGTGGTTAAAACATCAAAGGTTTGGGCTTCCCTGGTGGCGCAGTGGTTGAGAGTCTGCCTGCCGATGCAGGGGACACGGGTTCGTGCCCGGGTCCGGGAAGATCCCACATGCCGCGGAGCGGCTGGGCCCGTGAGCCATGCCCGCTGAGCCTGCGCGTCCAGAGCCTGTGCTCCGCAACGGGAGAGGCCACAACAGTGAGAAGCCCGCTTACCACAAAAAAAACCTACAAAAATATCATCAAAGGTTTATTAGTTGCCCGTGTTATGTGTTCATCATAGATAGGGGTTGAGTGATGAGAGTCTTCCACATCATCCTCCCTTAGGGAATATTACCAGTCACCATGGAAGAGGGGGAAAACCTTGGCCAATCACTTCCAGGTCTTGAAGCCTCCCACTTTGAAATGATATGGGACACATAGCTTAACTTCAAGGGGATGTTACAATTTTAGCACATGCCCAGGAGAAGAATAAGAAATATCTGTGAATGTCTTCTAATGATGACTCCACACTATTTTCAAAGTGATTGCTTCAATGTGCACACCTACAAGAGATAATGAGAGTTCTGCCAAATTTGATATTGTCAGACATTAAGATATTTTAATCTTATGGATATGATCAATCTCACTGTGGTTTTAATTCACATCCTCCTGATTAATAATGAGATTGAGCATCTTTTCATAACTATATGTGTTTTGTACTTACACAAAATTCTTCTTTTATAAAATTACTCATTATTTTGTCCATTTTCCTACTGAGTATTCCAGGGTTTTTAAAATGGTGATTTGGAGGAGAATTTACATAATCTGGGTACTAATCGTTTACTGGCTTTACATGTTGCAAATATTAAACTCTGTGGCTTGTATTTTCACTCTCTTTAAAGTGTGTTTTCATGAACAGATTTTTTTTTTAAATCATCTTTACTGGAGTATAATTGCTTTACAATGGTGTGTTAGTTTCTGGTTTATAACAAAGTGAATCAGCTATACATATACATATATCCCCATATCTCCTCCCTCTTGCGTCTCCCTCCCACCCTCCCTATCCCACCCCTCTAGGTGGTCACAAAGCACCGAGCTGATCTCCCTGTGCTATGCAGCTGCTTAGCTATCTATTTTACATTTGATAGTATATATGTGTCCATGCCACTATCTCACTTTGTCCCTGCTTACCCTTCCCCCTCTCCATGTCCTCATGTCCATTCTCTACATCTGTGTCTTTATTTCTGTCCTGCCCCTAGGTTCTTCAGAACCATTTTTTTTCTTTTTTTAGATTCCATATATGTGTTAGCATATGGTATTTATTTTTCTCTTCCTGACTTACTTCACTCTGTATGACAGTCTCTAGGTCCATCCACCTCACTACAGATAACTCCATTTCATTTCTTTTTATGGCTGAGTAATATTCCATTGTATATATTGCCACATCTTCTTTATCCATTCATCTGAACAGATATTTTTAATCCAGTCAAATTTATTAATCTTTTATTTTACTGTTTTTCATGTCTTATTTAGGAAATCTTCTCCTACCTAAAGAAATAAAGATACTCTTCTATATTATCTTCTTAATGATTTATGGTTTTGTCTCTCATCTACAAGACTTTCATCCACTTGGAATTGATTTTCATGTATACTGTGATGTAGAGCACAATTTTTACTTTGTTGTTTCCATATGTATAGTTGTATATGAGTCAGGGTAGATTATCGGTGGCTCTCAGCCAGGGGGGATTTTGTTCCCTAGAGGACATTTGACAATATCTGGAAATAATTATGTTTGTCACAAAAGGAAAGAGGCTTTACATGCTTCTTGCATTGAGTGAGTAGATGCCAGGGATGCTGATTTTAAAATCCTACAATTCACAAGACAGCCCCCTACATCAAAGAATTATCCATCTCATCATCAACAGTGCTGAGGTTGAGAAACTCTGGATTAGATTATCCCCCAGTAACAAAAATACCCAAAATCTTTTGACAGTAAAGGTTATTTCTCCCTCACAATCATGTCAGTTGAGGGTTGACTGATGCTCTGTTTCCCTATATGGATCATTGCCAATCTCATAGCAGACAGGAAAAGGGAATGCAGTCATAATGTGTATGCAATAGCTCTACCAGAGCTATCACACATATCTCCTTCTCAAATTTTTTGGCTAAAATCAATGGTCTAGGTTTCCACTTTAAGGAGCTAGGAAACAAAGCAAGTTAAACCCAAACTAAATAAAAGAAAGGAGATAATAAAGATAAGAGTGGACTATGAAATAAGGAAGGCAAATTGTTACAACCACTATAGAGAACTGTATGGAGGTTCCTTAAAAAAACTAAAAATAAAGCTACGATGTGATCCAGCAATCCCACTCCTGGGCATATATCCAGAGAAAACCATAATTCAAAAAAATATGTGGGTATCTGGTAAATGAGGTCAAAAAGTAGGGGAGGTCAGGCTAGAGAATGAAGAACAAGAAGAAGGAGGTAAAAATGGAACAATGAAGTGAGTATAATAAATAGGGATGAGAAGGGACCGAAAACAGCACAAAGAAGAAAACAATAGACATTTTGTTGACTCCTTCCATTTGCATAAAGAAGAAATCAATCCACCGTTTCCTCATAGATGACGTTGTAGCTTTGAGAATATTATTAGGGACAAGGCTTGACCCTAAAGTCCTGGGAGTTGTATACTTGTTTTAAGGCAATTTATTCCTTTGAGAATACTAATTAGTAGACTCTTGCAGTGGTTTTATTGCTCTCTTTAAAGGTTCTGCCATGATACACATAACTAATAGTGATATATAAATATTAATACATGGGTACTGATTAGAAAATCTATAAAGTATATTAGCAATTAGTTTATATGAAGATCTCTTGATGTTTCTGAGATTTCACACACATGATATTTTAGTGCTTCTTACTATATACTGAGAGTGTTAAAAATGATTAAAGAAGACAACTTAGGTGCTAAAAACAACTTTTGTGTGTTGTATCTGTTTATTTTTTATTTTGTGGTGAAAATTAAATCATTCATTAAATATTTATTGAGTATATACTATGTGCTAAGCTTTGAGTTGGGTACAAAGAAAGGAAATGATCTTTTTTCCTATGGAACATACAGTTTTATTAGGGAAATTAAATTTACATATCATACATGATAGAAAATACATGCAAAGAGAAAAATGTAGGTAAAGAGAGACTTTAAGAGATGCCATGTTTATATATAGCTCTGGGTTCAAAAAATGCATCCTTGAGGTAGAGGGTTGAGCTGCTTGGAAAGTAAGATTGTAAATGGGATAATAATAGCTGACATTTATTCAGTATTTACTAAGTAATGGGATACCCTTCTTAGAACTAATTTTGAGGGGTGGGATTTCAAGTGATGTTTAAAAATATTTTTATTGAAGTATAGTTGATTTACAATGTTGTATTACTTTCTAGTACACAGCAAAGTGATTCAGTTATATATGTATATATTCTTTTTCATACTCTTTTCCATTATGGCTATTACAGGATATTGAATATAGTCCCCTGTGCTATACAGTAGGGAGAAAACATTTGAAAATGATGTGAACAGGAAGGGCTTAATTTCTAAAATATACAAACAGCTCATACAACTTAATGACAACAACAACAAAAAAACCCAACCCAATCAAAAAGTGGGCAGAAGACCTAAATAGATATTTCTCCAAAGAAGATATCCAGATGGCCAATAAGCACATGAAAAAATGCTCAACTTCACTAATTATTAAAGAAAATGCAAATTAAAATTTTAATCAGGTATCACCTCACAACAGTCAGAATGTCCATCATTAAAAAGTCTACAAATAATAAATGCTGGAGAGGGTGTGAAGAAAAGGTAACCATCCTACATTGTTGGTGGGAATGTAAATTCAATCAGCCACTATGGAAAACAGTATGGAGGTTCCTTAAAAAACTAAAAATAGAGATACCATATGATCCTTCAATCTCACACCTGGGTGTATATCTGAAGAAAACTCTACTTTGAAAAGATACATGTACGCCAATGTTCATAGAAACACTATTCACAATAGTCAAAACATGGAAGCAACCTAAGTGTCCACCAACAGATGAATGGATAAAGAAGGTGTGAGATACACACACACACACACACACACACACACACACACACACACACACACATATACATAATGGAATACTACTCAGCCATTAAAAAGAATGAAATAATGCCACTTGCAGAAACATGGATGGGCTTAGACATTATCATACTAAGTGAAGTAAGTCAGAAAAAGACAAATATCATATGATATCACTCATATGTGGAATCTAAAATATGATCTAAATGAACTTATTTACAAAACAGAAAGAGACTCACAGACATAGAAGACAAACTTATGTTTACCAAAGGGGAATGGAGGTAGGGAGGAACAAATTAGGAGTTGGGATTAGCAGATACAAATGACTATATATAAAGTAGATAAACAAAACAAACTTTTTTAAAAACTTCATGAAGTGGACAATCTGCTTTCAGGGAACTGCAAAATGGGTCATAAGGCAGGAAGCTTTTATAGAATAAAGAATAAAGAACAAGGAACAGAAAATTGAAAAATATCTGCTTGGCTGGGGCTACATAGCCTTCTTTGGGGTGTGAAGGACCTGAGTTGGATTGGCGTTTAGGGACTGGCTGACTGGATGTACTGTGTTTCTGTTCAAGTGGAGCATTTACAGGGAAATAAAAGTTATCTAAGTTTTGGTTTGCCCATGTAGCACAGTGGGGAGGAGCAGGAGTGGCTCTAACTATTGAGCCTAGGATTTATTTCAACAACAGTAACTGCTATTTTTGAAATTTTAATTGTGTACTAAGTACACTATTTGTAAAAAATATTTTACAACTTCATCCTTTTTTAACTATAAGAGTAGCATCTGTGTGAGTACAGTTTCATATTCTACATGGACCATAGAACAACATGGTAAATAGTACTAAATCTATCAGTACACCAAATGCAGACTTAGCTTTAAGATATTGAGAAGCACACATCTGAAAATAGTAAAATAAGGGCTATGCATTGTAACATGGCTGGCTTAAATGTAGCATAAACCTTGCAAATTTGACTCCTCCTGAGTAGTCTGCATCTGTCTTCATTACAGTGAATGTATATCCCCAAACCTCTGAGTTCTTACATACAAAGGATAAAATTGATAGCTAATTAAATAGTAGCAGTGATTCATTTAAAAAATATTTATCAGACATATATTCTGGCCATGAATTGTGCTGAGAATTTAAAATGCAATGATGACCTAGCCAGACATAAGCCCTGGGTACCTTGGATTTCAAAATCTCATAGTGCACATGAATTTGAATGTCTAACATATTTTCTGTGAAGCACTCTAAAACTACCTGTACTGTATCTACTGGCCAGGCCAATGTCACTTTTTGATGGCACTTTTATCAGACTAAACTGCATGAAAGAAGCAGCCTTATAAGTTGCTATACGGAAGCGATTTTCATGTTTTCACAGATCTTTGGGAACATCTCAAGACGTCTCGTTATCTCTAGCAACATTCTCCAAACAAAATAAACATTCTCCAAACAAAATAAAACAGAATTAACAAACAATGAAACCTAGTAACACTAATTATCTATGCCAAGTGGCTTATTCAGAAGGCTGGGAAGTACATGCTGTAATATAAAACAAAAAATATTTTTGTAACTTTTGGGTAATGCAACTCCAAAAAGCTTGGAATATCTACCTTAAGGCCTCTATCTTTATTTTCTTCTTCTACATAAACTTCCATGGACACAACACATTATTTCCTATTCTATCATTCATCTGAGGCTTCCTAGTAAAAAGAGCACAAATATGGCTGAGGTGTCAAGATAATTTCCTGCTTCAAATGGTTCAAGATTTCTCTTTCATAATTAAATACTTTTTAAGAAGAGAGGGGAAAAAAAGGAAAAGTAATCACTAGCTTTTAAGTAAAATGTTTACTTAAATATTTTGCTTGTGCTAATTGGTTATTGAACAATATTTTGCAAACTGTGTGCCTTCAGTATTTTGCCTAAGAGCAAGGATTCTGCATCCATTTGATTAGAATTCTTGAGCTTTTAAATATTTTTATCACTACAAAGCCATGTTAAGAAAAATGTATCAGACGCCAAATCTTAATACATTGGTGACTGGCAATACTTGCCTTTGTGACGTCACATTAATTTTTTTGGTTTTGCTTTAGTAAAAAGCTTTTTTTGGGATCTTTGAAATATAAATGTATAAACCTATAAAGGTATAAAATTAAAATTTTCTATTATAAAAAGAAATATAAAATTGGGAGGGATGTATTTTTTTTTAATATATTAACAGTTGCAACTTGTCTTTGTAAATCAAAACTTTCTTGATAGTTTGCTACCAAAAAAATAAATAAATCAGATGCTAAGGCTGTCATTTACAACTAATTTCAAATCTATATATCATCAAATTAATTTTATCCATTATTAATTTTTAAATAAATGTAAATTTAATTCATAGATTAGTCAGTTTATATTAATATAAGGCATTTTTTCTTCCATTTTATAAAAAGATTTTTATTTTTATTGGGAAGAGTAGTCCACTTAAAACCACAACCTATATTATATATGTGTGTGTTTGGCTTAACTTTTACTTTCAGTGTTGGGTTATCTGAGAATCTTTATTTGTCAGAGTGGAATATTTAAGAACTATTTATAACTATTATTTAATGGTACTTATGAGGTTGCAATGAAGATATTATGTCCATTGAATTGATATTTAAATTCAACTGGAAAAATTATATTAGTAATTTTTTTCTGTATTTTCTCTGAAGAATATATAACTCAATGCCTGTCTATATTTGGACTTTATGTCAATCAAATGTTGACGGATACTCACTTCAGAAGGCTTGAGGAAAACCATGTTAAATTTGGATGACAAGAAATCCAAATCCTTTGTTATAAATCCAGAAGAAAAGTTTATTTGAAAATAAAACACAATATTGAATGAATTCAATGTTAACAATCTTATCAAATGGGGGTAAACATATTGGCTCAAATCCCAGGCAGATAACCTAATGAGTGAAGTGGTCCAGTACAAGTGTGAATGAAGGAATCAGGGCAATGCCTTGAGCCCATGTCCTTCCTAAAAAGACAACTGCTATTTAGCTTTGGCCAGTAATTACTACCTGTGAGTGTGGGACTAGAGTTACCAGATTGTGTAATTTTTCAAAAAGACACTGAAAAACATATTTTTAAAAAACATGGAAACTGGGCTTCCCTGGTGGCGCAGTGGTTGTTCGTGCCCCAGTCTGGGAAGATCCCACATGCCGCGGAGCGGCTAGGTCCGTGAGCCTTGGCCGTTGAGCCTGCGCGTCCGGAGCCTGTGCTCCACAACGGGAGAGGCCACAACAGTGAGGGGCCCGTGTACCGCAAAAAAAAAAAAAAAAAAAAAAAAATGTTGGCCCCCAAAATAAAAACACAGTGCTGGCAAAATAAAAAAAAGTAGTTAGTCTATAACCTCCCAACTATGTAAATCAAGCTCAATTATTTAAAATAATTTTCATTTTGTATGAATCACAGGGACATATATGAGTCTGCATTATGAAAGAATAATTCATTATTTAAAACTATGTAAAGAATTCAGGCTCACACATAATATGTAAAGTCACTTAAGCCTTTACATATTTTTTTGAAAATATATATTTCAGTACATTTTATTCTTCTTCCTTTGACTACTAACAATATATTAAAAAGCTATAAGTAAATATTCCCTCCAAAAGTAATAGCTTTAAACTTAATTTAACTATTTAACTCCTTAGAAAAAGATTAAAGAAGACATTTCCTTGAGTCCTTAACCATATTTCATAGTGTTTTCAAATTAACCTTACAGAAAGTCAGAACTACAAGGATTCTTGAAAATTATTTAATAAAATCCTTTATGTTATGTATGAGTAAGGTCCAGAAAGGAGAAGTGCTTGTCCAATATCACAGAAATAGCTAACCATAGAACTGATAATCCAAATAGCATAAAGTTAAGAAGTAACATTTAATATTCTAAATTAAGTTTATGAAAAGAATTACAAGATAGCATGTGAGAAAATATATGTAGTAAGCTAGAATATAAAATGTACAACTGGTATAGATACTGACATGAGTAAATTTTACTAGGAGGTCTAACTAAATAGATTTACTGTTACTTTTAATGTACATTCATTAATATTTTTATGGTTGGTAAAGCAGTTTTCAAGCTGTTAACTAAGAGTGAAAGAATTCTGGATGGGTATCATTTGTGAGCATCTGGGGGATTTTCAAAGAGGCTTGTGCCAGTGGACAAAGCTGGTGTCCTGAGCCTTAATAGTTATTAAACTTACTATCTGTCATCCATCTCTGCTTTGCAAATAAGCTGAGAAATCAGAGATTTCTCATTGACAAAAAAATAGGAATTTAGTGGGCAGTTCAATAGAAAAAGGGTTTTAGAAAGTGTAAAAGATGAAAACTCTGCTTCTGTCAGAAAAGCTGACAGGATTCAGACAGGTTCCAGCAGGGAATGATGGCATTTTCTATCAGAACCACAGGGCTGCTTGAGAGACCAGGACTGGATACTAATGTAGCCAGCGTGAATTTGCTCCACATACTAAGTAGTAGGCTTTATTTGTTCTAAAAACAAACTACACCATATTCCAAATCTCCACCATCTAGAGTGGTAAAAAATTATATTTGTTGTATTTAATAAATGGGGTTATTTTCTTCCCTAGAAATATCCAAAGACCTGGAAGAGGTATAGTTGGTACCTGTCCAGAAATGGAATGGTGGCAGGGAGGTGGTCGTTATGGCAGTTATTATCTCCTTAGGCTCCATGATGCCTTTATTGCAGTTCATCTTCTGCTCTATGTAGGGCACTGATTCACTGACAGGCTCAATAATCTTCCCCTGGTGATGCCACTCACTGAGTGCAAGCTTGGCCTCAAAGACCTATAACACTGCCTTCTAGGCTGCAATGCTAAGTGGTTTGTTTTTCACATCACTCAGCCATTCCCCATTAATGTTAGCTGCATACAAGTGGACTCCGACATTTTACAATTCTGTCTCTGAGGTAGAATCAGTTCCCCCTTCTCAATTCTCAGTACTGACATTGCCCTCCTTCTTCTGGATGAGCCACTCATGCCTCAAAAACTCTTGGGTGGGGTTTTTTCTCCAGATAATAGCTCAATAACTCCTAACACACAAATTCAGGTAAAGGAACTAAGTTTCACTTAAAGTAGAATTAACTTCATAGCCAGTCAGTAAAAATGATTCAGCAAAGGATAAGCCAAATAGGTGAAAGATAAAGACATGTGATGATTGGGTCCGGGGTGGAGTGGAAGGTTGTATTAATGAAATACCCAATTGAGATCCTTGGGATTAGTTAGGGGATTATGGGTCCATGTCTTAGCTCACATGATTGGTCGAAGTTAAAAGTTCTAGCTTGGGACTGGAGTTGGGGATGAAGACCTGAAAATAAACCTGTAAATGAAATTGAGAAAAGTATTACCTAGCTGTGGGAGTATTCCCAATCTATCTCCAGCTAACAATACCTGGATAAACATGCCACCTTGGCATATTTGAAGTAAGAAAAAGGGAAGCAAGCCTTGGTGTTCCATAAACATATGCTAACTAAACCAATTTATGCCTAAGTTTCCATAAAGTTTCAGTTGTTAGTATACAGGGAATGGATTAAACTTTTATTTTTCTATGCTTCTTGTTTTTTTTCTTTTCTTAGTTTCCAGATAAACTTTATTAGAAAAATTCCAATTCTTCCTCAGTTTAACAGGGAAAATGTTTTATTAGACCAACACCAAGGCATAAAGGAAATCTGAGTGTTTATGAAGCTTAGCATGGTGGGGTTACCATTCATTTTGGCTTAGCATTATAAGAAGAGCTAGTGGAGCAGAGAAGTGAAAATGCATAATGAGAAAATTTGGAACAGTTAAAATATTTACCCTTTAGCACCACAGGTTTTTCTGTCATGGGGGTAGTAGGGCTTCTGGATAATGGAGGATGTAGAGAGTATATAAAATTATATATCATAATCCTAGTTAGTGTGTGAGTACCCAGGCATTTTGAAGGCTCTGTAACATACTATTGATAGGAATATTGATAACTATATTCAATCTAAAAGAGAATCTTATCATCTCCTTCCTTATGTTTGTCCTCCTTCTTTACCTCCTTCTCAGGTAACAATAAATAGACTTACCTAATTTAAATTAAGAAATAGAGTAGGGCCTCCCTGGTGGCGCAGTGGTTGAGAATCCGCCTGCCAATGCAGGGGACACAGGTTCGTGCCCCGGTCCGGAAAGATCCCACATGCCGCAGAGCGGCTGGGCCTGTGAGCCATGGCTGCTGAGCCTGCGCGTCCGGAGCCTGTGCTCTGCAACGGGAGAGGCCGCAACAGTGAGAGGCCCGCGTACCACACACACACACACACACACACACACACACACACACAAAAAAAAAAAAAAAAAAAAAAAAAAAAAAAAAAAGAGAGTATTGTTGGGCTTCCCTGGTGGCGCAGTGGTTGAGAGTCCGCCTGCTGATGCAGGGCACGCGAGTTCGTGCCCTGGTCCGGAAAGATCCCACATACTGCAGAGTGGCTGGGCCTGTGAGCCATGGCCGCTGAGCCTGCACGTCCGGAGCCCGTGCTCCTTAACGGGAGAGGCCACAACAGTGAGAGGCCCGTGTACCGCAAAATTTAAAAAAAAAAAAAAAAAAAAAGAGAGAGTATTGTTAATATTTAGGTCATTAGGAAGTTATAACTATAACCCTCTGGCTTCTGATACCTTCCATGATACATGACAGGCATAGTTAACATTGTGCAGGGACACTGGATTTACATACAAAAAAGAATGAAGTTGGAACCCTATCTCATACCATATACAAAATTAACTCAAAATGGATCAGTAGCCTAAATATAAGAGCTAAAACCATAAAACTCCTAGAAGAAAACAGGAGTAAATCTTAATGACTTTAAATTTGCACTGAATTCTTTGAAATGACACCGAAAGAAGAAACAAGAAAAAATAGATAAGTTGGACTTCATCAAAATTTAAAACTTTTGTGTATCAAAGCACAGGATCAATAAAATGAAGACAAGTTACAAAATGGGAGAAAATATTTGCAAATCATGTATCTGATAAAGGACTAGTATCCAGATTATATAAAGAACATCTACTACTGAACAACAAAAAGATAACCCAATTTAAAACTGGGCAAAGTATTTGAATGTACATTTTTTCAAAGACAATTATAAAGGCTACGACCAGTGTAAAATGCATAATTTCTGAAAGGAACTGTGATACAATTTTAATTTTTATTATTTATTTATTTATTTTTAAATAGGTAAGATGGAGTTATCATTAAGCAGAAATTTTTTTAAAAAAATTTATTTATCTATTTATTTTTGGCTGCATTGGGTCTTCATTGCTGCGCGCGGGCTTTCTTTAGTTGCGGTGAATGGGGGCCGCTCTTCGTTGCGGTGCGCAGGCTTCTCATCATGGTGGCTTCTCTTGTTGCGGAGCATGGGCTCTAGATGCGCAGGCTTCAGTAGTTGTGGCTTGCGGGCCCTAGAACACAGGCTCAGCAGTTGTGGTGCATGGGCTTGGTTGCTCTGCGGCATGTGGGATCTTCCCGGACCAGGGCTCGAACCCGTGTCTCCCGCATTGGCAGGCGGATTCTTAACCACTGTGCCACCAGAGAAGCCCTATACTTTTTATTAAATACTATTTTTGACAGGAATTTAAAAGCTTAAAGCAAGACCCACAAATATCAACCTGTTTCCAGAAGCCACATTAAAGAACAAAGGTCAAGAATATTTGTAGAAACACAAAAATATCCAGCATACAATGTAAAATTAACAATGCCTGACATACGGTAAAAATAACCAGACATGTAGAAAGGTGGGACAATATGATTCATATTGAAGAGAAAAAACAAACAACCAAAACCGTATCAGAGGGACTTCCCTGGTGGTGCAGTGGTTAAGAATCCGCCTGCCAACACAGGGGACGTGGTTTTGAGCTCTGATCCGGGAAGATCCCACATGCCACAGAGCAATTAAGCCTGTGCACCACAACTACTGAACCTGCGCTCTAGAGCCCGCGAGCCACAACTACTGAGTCTGCATGCCACATCTACTGAAGCCCGTGTGCCTAGAGCCTGTGCTCCACAACAAGAGACAACACTGCGATGAGAAGCCTGCAGACCGCAACGAAAAGTAGCCCCCGTTCGCTGCAACTAGAGAAAGCCCGCACACAATAATGAAGACCCAACACAGCCAAAAATAAATTAATTAATTTTTTAAAAAAGTAAGTGGAGCTCAATTAAAAAAAAATCAGAAATGACAAAGGATAGAATCAATAAAGATATTAAAACAATTATTGTAACTGTCTCCCATATATTCAAGAATCTACAGGATTTATTCAACATACTTCTTGGGAGTATGTTGTTCTTGGATTCTTGGAAGATATAAAAAAGACCCAAAATTAACTTTCAGAGATGAAAACTTCAACATCAGAGATGGGAAGTCTCCTTAACTTTTACCTGATCTATATAAATGGAAAATTCTAGTTTAGCGATCAGAAGTCTTATCTGAATCACCAAAATAGAGTCATGGCCCCTGAATCAAATTCTAGACCTGAATCAATTTACAAATCCGAGAAGGGGATCTTGCTATATTATGAAAATTTTATACTGTGTGACAATGAGCTCCTACTCATGGTATTCCCTGGTCTTATATCATCATTATGAAGCAGCTGGCTTAACAGGACTGTGGATTGCTCTTTTGATGACTCAGTTATGGTGCCAGGTAGGTGGCATTTCCTTGTGAGATTGAGACAATGTCCTCTAGCATGTGTTCAATGCTTTAAATCAACCTCTAACGTATGGTGCTATTTCTCCCATCACCATGATTTACACATCCTTACACTGTAAATCCAAGAGCTGGAAATGAGAGCCACTCCTCTCACATTGCCTCTAGTCATCTTGGCTAGCAAAATGTTTCTCTCCCATTCTCATGACTTTAGGGTATGTTGGCCTAGAGGTCATAGTTTCAAAACAAGGAATGCATCCCCCAGGGGACACAATAAATATTCCATTGAACTGGAAGTGGCTGCCATCTGGCCACTGTGGGCTCTTCAAGCCTCTGAATCAACAGAAAAAGAAAGGAGTTATTATGTTGGCTGCAGTGATCAGTCCTGGCTATCAAGGAAAATAGGGTGTTATCACACAATGAGGGTAAAGTAGAGTCTGTCTGAAATACAGGAGATCCCCTAGGGCAGCAGTCCCCAAACTTTTTGGCACCAGGGACCGGTTTCATGGAAGACAATTTTTCCACAGATAGGGAAGGGTTGGGGAATGGTTCAAGCGGTTCAATGCCAGCGATGGGCAACGATGGGGAGTGGCAGATGAAGATTTCTCGCTCACCACTCACCTCCTGCTGTGCAGCCCGGTTCCTAACAGGCCACGGACTGGTATGGTCCACAGCCCAGAGGCTGGGGACCCCTGCCCTAGGGCATCTCTTTGTATTCCTATGTACTTTGATTAAAGTCAATGGAAAACTATGACAACTCCATTCAGGTAGGATTAATAGCCCAGATGCTTTAGAAATTAAGGTGTGGGTCATCCCCCTTGGCAAAGAACCACAACCAGCTGAGGTGCTTGCTGAGGGCAAAGGGAATATGGAAAGAGCGGTGGAAGAAGGAAATGAAAGAAGGTAGTGGAAGAAATATCAGCTATGGTAATGTGACCATTTGCAGAACTGAAGACAATAATCATTATGAGTTTTCTTTATTATTTTCATGCGAATATTTGTATATGTATTAAATATTTTTGTTTTATTACCTCTGTCATCCTCTTATCATGTAACATGTGTTAATAACAATTAACTTTATATTTCCATATTTAACTTATAGTATATCACAGGAGACATGTAAACATCACCTGAAGATTTTGTATCCTCTCCTGGGGAAAGAGTTAGCATTTTTCAGTTTTACGTGGGATAGTTCATTCTATCATGTCATTAAGTTCATTACGTTAGAAGTATGATTTTGGGCTTCCCTGGTGGCGCGGTGGTTGAGAGTCTGCCTGCCGATGCGGGGGACACGGGTTCGTGCCCCTGTCCCGGAAGATCCCACATGCCAAGGAGCCTGTGCTCTGCAATGGGGGCTGCAACAGTGAGAGGCTGCAAAAAAAAAAAAAAAAAAGAAAAAAAAGAAGTATGATTTTACTATTGTCTTTATTTGGTTATTAAATATGGTTTAAGGAGATGCATATGGGTGCCAAGTCGACAAACAGTGGCCTGTGATGGCTGTGTGATATGACGACAGTCTAGTATGTTTCCAGTTAGAGTGGTCTACAAGGGATATTCTCTTGTGAGAGTTGGAGAACAGAAGGGAGGCAGCAGACATTTTGTTGCATACATAAAACCTCTCCTAGTTATTCAATCAAACAATAGGTTCCACTGTGAAGAAATTTTGAGATGCAATTAAAGTTCCAATTTTGAGTTAATCAAAAGGGAGGTTATTCTGGGTGGACCTGAAAATCAGGTGGTAGTCATCAAAGCAACCATGTCTCTGAAAATCTGAGACTCCAAGCACAGTTGGGCCTGCAATTGTTCTCTCTTCCCTCTGTGTCCTTCCTTCCTGACTGCCCAGTTATGGCCTTTGGGCTTGCTTAACCAGAGTCAATTCCCTTATTATCACTATGTATCTAGACAGTACCTATATCTATATATGTGTGTGCATGTATACATACCCATGTGTGTGTGTGTGTGTGTGTGTGTGTGTGTGTGTGTGTGTATAAATTTAAAAAGTATATATCCTAGTGGTCTGCTTCTCTGGTTGAAACCTGACTGATAAATATTAAAAGAGATTTGAGAGACATGAACCAGTAACAGTATATTTATTTCGGTTGAGGTTTGAACAAAATGTTAAAAACTTTTTAAGACTATTGAGGAAATTTAAACACAGACCAGATATTGGACAATATTAAGAAGTTTGTGTTAATTATTTTCAACATAATGATGATATTTTAGATATTTTTAAAAGCCTATAATATTTTCAGAATAAAAATGGTATGATAGTTAGAGTTTGCTTCAAATTATCCCAAGGGACAGGTTATAAATGAAACAATATTGGTCATGAGTTTACAGTTTTGAAGGTAGGCATATGGTACATGGGATTCATTATATTATTTTATCTCCTTTTGAATACATTTCAAATTTTCCATAATAAGAAGGTAAAATAAAAAAATTAAAAGCCCACAAATACTTAAGCTTGAGAAGAAAAGGCTAAGTAAAGGCAAATTTTGCATTTACTAATTCTTCTACCCCACTACAGACATTAGGTAGAACTGCAATATCCAGCCTCTTCTGTCTCCCTTTTTATCACACACACACACACACACACACACACACACACACACACACACACTCATACCCTCTTTCTATACCATATGCACATAAACATCCATACATAAAGTGTAGGTTTTAATAAGAAAGCTCTATATACTCTTAGTTATATGAAATGACACATGGATAAAAGAATTTAGAATTACGTGATGTCAATTAAACACTTCTGACCTACCACAGAAATGCTTACATAGTGAAACCAAAAGATTAAATAGCAAGGCAGAATCTAGGGATGAGTATGGTAATGTAATTTTTTAAAATATATAAGGATGTCAATTTTTTTGTACTTACGAACACAAACAACACTGTTATAAGACAAACAGAACTTTAAATTATTTGACCTATGACAAACAATGGAAATAGCAAATAGAAAGAAGGCTTTCCAGAAACATTAAAAGCTTGTTTGGAAGTCAAGAAGGACTATGGCTTATTTGAGCAGCAAGAAGTAAACAGACAGGAAATCTGAACAATCCATAATGTAAGCAATTCCCTGATGCTACCTGTGGGTCCGGTGGTTTATCATTTGAAGTTGTATTTTATTATATTTATGATGTCTCATTTATTATTTCTTCATTCACTTCATCTTGTTACATACAGTACCTTCTAATGAAGGAGTAATCCTATCAAAATGATAGATTCCATGTTAAAATGTGAAAAGATACATTAAAAAATTCTATTCTACTCCTTTCTACCTCTGTTCTTAATCTTTGGTCTTAGCTCTAGCTAATAAAAGTATAGATAGGGAATAAAATATCATGGAGGGTAGAGGATGTGAGAATGTGCTAATTTATTACACCACAATGTAATATATGATTGACCTATGATAAACATTTCTACTATTACACATGGGGAAGTTGCCATTTACAGGAATTTGATGAATAAAAAAGACTTTATGGTTTATAACTGGCAGGGCTAAAACAAAAAGTCAAAGCTCTTGAGTATTATTAGGGTGACCATATAATTTATTGTCCAAATTGGGAAAATTCTGAGGGTAACTGATAATTGCTCTGGGACATCTAGCACAAGCCAAGAACATCTTGGTCAAATGAAGACTCAGGATCACTCTAGGCATTATCAGAATAAAATATAATGTATGTGTAGTTGAAGATATATTATGGAAGCAACAGATAAGTGATTTAAACTTAGTAGATAAAACATATGAGTACTACTCAACTATTGCTTCTTTAGTTACTTTTATAGCTCTTTTTATTCTTATTCTTTTTTTTGTTCTGTCTTAACAACTTTATCATTTACTTTTTTCATCCCAGCAAATTTTCACATCCAAATGGCTTAAAAGATGAAACTTCACAATTTGAATTATCGTCTCAAGAAAATATTTTCAACTATAGATTGCAGTGAATTATTATTTTTAAATGCAAAAAATATAGGGAATAAATGTATTAAATATATTCTTTACAGTATCAAAATTGTTTTCCTTGGTATATTATTTTGCATTGCACCTAAAGTACATCTTCAAAATGTGTATTATTAACTGATTTTAAAATGCATCTTAAAGCACACAATATGTACTTTGATTTTGATAATTTTTTTGGTATGATTCTATGAATGGTAGCAAACATACTAATACACAAATTTGTTTTTGGAGATTTACAGAGCATTTTCCAATTCTATTTTATAGATGAGGAAACTGAAACTCAGAGCAGGTAAATGAGTTACTGTAGGTAACAAAGTTAGTAAGTTTAAGAGTCAGAACCAGATTATCAGTTCAAGATTCTTTTTGTTGTGTTTTTAACTTTTTATTTTAATATAAGTTTAGTCTTAAAGAAGAGTTGCAAAGATAGAAGTTCCCCAATACCTTACTCCAGGTTCCCCTAAGGTTAACCTTTTACATATCCATGTTCCAGTTATCACAAGGCTCTTTTTATCACACTGTGGAAAGTGTTATTTATTGTCTAAACATGCATTTCATAATATACCCAATGATAAAGAAATAAGGATTTTTTATAATATTAACGTATCTCATTATCTATTAGGATGACACATTTGCAACTGGAATATTGAGGTTTGGGGACTTTTTGGAATGATGCTAATAACACATTTATGTCTCTATATAAATTAATGTGAGCTTTCCTAGACTGTTTCATAAACATATCCACGACAGTGAATTTATATTATTAGATACATAAACATAAAAGCTGTTTGAATTTTTGAGATGATGTTTCAATAAATCATTTTTTAAGAAGTGCAATCTTAGAAAAATATTTCTAATCAATGTCTATTTATAGAACTTGTTACATAAGACCTGGGATATAGGATTAGGTGATATACTTTTTGGTATGTATTTGCTCCTATTTTCTTTTTGCTGCATTGAGTGAAAAAAGGATCAGAATAGGTATATTGATTCTCTCTGACTAAAAAACTAAAAATGAGGTTTTGAAAAACATAGAAAAAATTAGTTGGGCTGTTGACAATCTATGCTTGGTTACAATATTTGGTTGTGAAAACTGTAAAACTCTTTTTAGTACTTTAAGCTTTCCAAATTTTTTCATATTTATTTGATCTTTCCCAACAGTACTTTGCAGTAATAGGCTTCTCATTTTCCTTTTTCCTAATTTCATTTTGATACTAGTAGCAAACTGTTACTGCCCTACCCATGTCTCCTTGTCTACCATTTCAGAGCATACTGGCCTGATTTTACATATTGGTGGGGGATATGCCACAGCATTTCCAGCCTCTGTAAGGGCAGAATAGCCTCCAGACTCCATAGAAAGTCCTCAGAAAAAGATACAGCTCTAGCAGTTAGAAGATTGGCCAGCATGCATTGAATAGACTTCGACCAAAGACAAAAGGGAGGTGGTGTATATTTATACCTGTTTTCTCATGCTTTGGGTGGGATAATTCTAAGGCTACTATTTTAAATGGTTTTCCAGGAAATCCCAGTGAGATTAAGCTCTGTTTGCTCACAGTGATAATTTGCCTGGGAATTCACACCCTTCATTGCCTCCCTTCCATTCCCTGTGTCACTTACCCAAGATGCTACTGTGTTTCCTGAAATCACTTCCCAAATAAACTACTTGCACTTGAATCCTTAACTCAGGATCTGCCTCTAATAGAACATAAACTCAGAGAATATATTCCCAAAGCACAGGCTGCAGAGAAATACTCAGTATTTATGTTGTTTAGTAACAGAACTGATTTTAGGACAGGTAGGAGCATGGAGACAAAGAAAATAGGTTTGGGGATATTTGTGGATATCAACTATCTGTGCTTTCTCTAGAAAGCCAATCATTATTACTGAAAATATATTATCTTTTGTTATTCAGACTAAAATTTAGGAAGGAAAAGAATACCTAATGAAAGCCAATAAAGACTGGGGATTTTGTTCTTCAGATTAATATCATTTTCTATCATAGTTGCTTATGTTCATAAGTCATCAACTAAATGGCAAGGAAAAGCACACAAATTCTATTGTGTCAAGGTGTTAAAATATTATTAAATTTGCAGTGCCAATTGCTTGGTTAATTAAAAAATAAACGATTTCTTTTCAAAGAATTAAAAGGTCAAGCGTTTCTATTTTTTGAAAAGTTCATTCAGTTTATTTGTAGCGTAAGATGTATATCATGCTGTAATAATAATATAGCATGCTGTATAGCAGCTTATTAATGAACTGGGAGCTGCTTTACCTTTTTTTTTCTTCAGTTTTATTAGCTGGTACAAATGCAGAAGACAACAGGTAAAATGTTTATCTGTTTAACCAGAATGGTAGAGGTATATGCAGTGAGAAATGGAGAAGTATAATTTTTTTTCAAAAGACAATGAAATATACTAGGGAATAGAGCCTTAATTGGAATGTATTCTCTGATAATCTTCATTGACCAAATCAGCTCAGAGCTGACTAATCCATAGATGTTTGACCAGGTCAGAGGCTTAGGATAGTCTCTGTAATTGCTGGCATATCATAGCTTGGTTACTACTAGGTATACTATCCATATTAAAAATCTTATCTTCTGCTTCTGGGTGCCATGTAGTGGTGAATAGTATTTAAATATTAAGTCTAAAGAAGGAATAAGAGAAGGGTAAAATAAATACCATAAGAATACAGTGCCATGACTATTTCAGTAAGCTTATGTGTATAAGGCAATTTAATTTAGAAGGCTCATTTTGAATCTAACTTACACATGGCAATGACAAATATTTTCTAAACTATTTTAAAAATAGTTTACTTATTTTTAGAAATTTGTGAACCTTAGGTTTTCCAGTTCTAAAACTTAGTCTTTCCCCAATTTAAAACTACATTCTATTGAGTACTTTGCCCAGACTTTAATGTAATATAGCTTTGAACTATCTTTGAATTATTTTTGTCCCTTGTCTTTTACTGTTTCAAAACAATCTAGTTGCAAATCCCAGCCCTCTTCTAATTTTTCATTTATGAAAAATATGTCCTTACATATTTTTCACAGACTACTTTGTACAAGGTCTGGCATCAGCCTTTTCTCTATCTTGACCACCACAGACTTATTCCAAACCTCATTTTTTTCTCATCACAGCTTCCCCTTTTTAAAAAAGAAAATCCAATTCCGTGTAAAAATCCTCTTTATATTTGGTCATGAAGGCTACATTGTGGTTTCCTATTACATCATACATCAGATCAAAATTATGAACTTCAGTTCACAGACCTTTACCAATATGTACTAACTTACCTGCTTTCCCTTTCTTTCAGCTCTCAGCTTATCTTCTTCCCTGACTTGAGGCAAATGTGTTTTTCATATTCCAGATGAATTTTTATTCCCAAATAAACGTTATTCTCTTCCTCATTCAGCAGAGTGTCATCTATCTTTCATTACTTAAAAGCACCAGAAATCCCAATGCCTCCTAGATGCTCCTTCCAATAAAGTACACTAAGAGTAGAGTTAGTATTCTTTCCCATTCCCTTCTCTACCAGGAATTAAATTTTATCCTATTATTCTGAGGTTACTGCCTCAGCTATACAAGTATTCTTGGTTAGAATACTACAGAATTCCAGTGAAGTTCTTTCTATGCTAGCTTAATACTAAAGGCATTTTCATGTTGAAGTGCTGTTGTAGAATGTATAGGGAAGGAGCATCTTTGTTCTAGAAATCTAGTGAATGTGTTCATACGTTTTTACATCTTACAATACATCGCCATGACATTATCTCATTTGACTCAAGAATTTCGGGAGGTAGAGTTGAGGTCCCTTTTTTAAGTGGGAGGGAACCTGAGGCTCCAGTGTACTGCAGTATTCAAGAGGACAGACTTTGTAATCAGGACGACCTCAGTTTGAATTATTACGACAGTGTTTACACCAGTGTGACTTCGGGAAAATTATTAATATCTCTAAACCCAAACTGCCTCATAAAGTGGGGACACTAATAACTACATGATATACAGCATGTAAAAAGCACCACATGTGAAGCGGATTGCCTGGCACACGATAAGCACTTAATACATACAGCAACATGTTAAGGGATTGCCCGAGACATACTTTTAGAATATGCCCGCAAGGACTTGAAACCAAGATTTTGGATTCCAAAGCCCATGCTTTTCCACTATCACTCCCTCCTAGCACACTGATTTAATTAAACTACTAACTTGATGGATGACCTTGAGCAAAATACTTTACTGAGTCAGTTTACTCATCTGTGAACGGA
Organism: Kogia breviceps; assembly: GCF_026419965.1. NCBI lineage: Eukaryota > Metazoa > Chordata > Mammalia > Artiodactyla > Physeteridae > Kogia > Kogia breviceps. The sequence continues at coordinate 72,169,373 of NC_081312.1, forward strand.
GTCTTTTCAGACTTTCAGCGTCTACTCCAAATACATATTTTTTTCCTGTAGTGTTCTAGGTTGTGCTTCAGGTTCGTTATATATCCAAGATCTGTATAATCATAAGCTGTGCACATTGCACTGAATTTTACTCGTACATTCATAGTTCGTTCAGTATTTAGTTTTGGATACACACTCAGCTGTTGCCTGTCTTTAGTCCGCTTCTCGGCGCCTCGTGAAGGGGATATCCATACCTAACTTTATTTATTTATATGCTGGCTTGTTTCCGAAAGGATTTAAGGCAGCGAGTGACACTTTAAGTTCCCTAACGAAGTCACACAGTGCGAGTTAATACTCTTTTGATGAAATCTCCCGTAGAACCGCCCTTGGGTGAGATGCTAACTAATGTCTTTTACCTAACTATTAAAAATAAAAACTGATGTACCCAGCTAGAAGTCCTGGAAGCATACAGTTAAGGTTTTTTTCCTCAGCCTTTGACGCTGTCCCACCCTTTTTCAACGGTCACTCGAATGCCCTTCTCAGACTTCCCCAAATTGTCGCCGCTCCAGTCCCGGCTGGAGCGATATCCCACCCCGCCCCTTCACTCCCTCTCATACCCAAGTTTCCCGATTGGGAAGGGGCCTGAAGAGCCTTTCTCACTTTTCCATATTATTGGCTGGCACTGCTGTCAGTAATATCTACTTCCCGCCTTCCAGCCTAGCGGGTTTCTTGGACCCCTCGGTTTCTGCGACTAGCCGCTTACGTTTGCCTGAGCCGTGTTGCCGGGGACCCGTGACCTTTCACCCCCTCCCTTCCCACAGTAGCGCCCCGGCCCCCGTCCCCGCCCCCGCCGCCGCCGGCGCGCGCCCCCGCGCACGCTCTCAGCCCGCGCGCGCTCACTCCCGCGCAGACACGCACACTCTCGTCCCCCGCATTGGCCCCCCCCGCCCCCGCCCCCGCAGGCTGAGACTTCGGCGTCGGGAGGCGGCGGCGGCGCTGCTGAGAGGCAGGGACCCGAGCTCGAAGTGTGTGGGAGTCTGCGAACTCAACCCTTCACTACCCTCCCCTCGCAGCCATCCCCCCCCCTCCCCGCCAGCCTCCCCCCCCCTCCACAAGCGGGAGAAATAATGAGCGAGACCGGGCGGCAGCAGCAGCAGCAGCGCCGAGCAGCCCAGGCAACGGCAGAACCGCTCCGGCGGCGGCGGCAGCACCAGCAGCGGGAGCGAGCGCAGCGCTAGCGCGGCGCGGGGACCGCTGCGCTCCTTCCCGGCTCCTGCCCTCCTCCGCCGCTCGCTCTTCTCTCCGCGTCCACCTCTTTCCCCTCCTCCTGCTCATTCACTCTTTCCCTCACTCTCCCCTCCTCCTCGGCTTCTCCCTGCGCCCCGCCAGCCCTCGCGCTCTCCCACTCCCTCTGCGCGTCCTCCCCGGTCCCCTCCTCCCGCTCATTCACTCGCCCCTCTCCCTTCTCCACTCTCTCCCCCTCTCTCCTTTCTTCTCCTTCTTTCACCCTCCGTCTCTCACACCCCCTCCATTCCCCTGTCTCCTTTCTGACACTGCACTGCAGCTGCTCCTCAGCCCTGCCCCCTCCCCAGTGAGAACAAACCAGCAACATTGCTTTTTTTTTCCTAAAGAGATTTCTATTGATCCGATTAAAGAAAACAAAAACAAAACAACCTTAAGAAACCCCAAAAGCAAAAAAAAAAAAAAAAAGCAAAAAAAAAAGAAAGAAAGAAAAGAAAAAGCCAAAACAAAAGGGAGAACCTTCTCCCCGTAGAAGCGGCAGGAACTGCAAACATGATGGCGGCAGCTCCCATCCAGCAGAACGGGACCCACACTGGGGTTCCCATAGACCTGGACCCGCCGGACTCGCGGAAAAGGCCGCTGGAAGCCCCCCCTGAAGCCGGCAGCACCAAGAGGACCAATACGGGCGGTGGGTATCGCTTCCACCTCCCCGCTGGCCCCATCCCCCGCCGCCCGCCCCTGCCTCCCTCCCTCCCGCCGCCCTCCCTCCCTCCCTCCCGCGGCCCGGACACCTCCAGCCCGAACCCGGCGGCTCCCGCGCCCTGTCTCGCGCCCCCTCCCCTGCACCTGCCCCGCATCTCGCCGGCCCCGACACATTTCCATTTCTATGTTTATCATTCATCAAAATGGCGACCGGTTTTTCGGAATAGACCTATCTTTCCATTTAATCGGTCGAAAGGCTGACCATTTAAATATCCTAGACCTGGGCAAGGGGGTCCGTTAAGGAGGAGGAGGATGACCCCGAGTGAGGTGATGGCCGCCCGAAGATGCGCGCTGCATTTAACAGTCTGATTAAATAAATAAATAAATAAATGGCACTTGGGTAGCGGAGAGCAAATGATTGGGGCACCGGAGAGTTTTGCTCTCTTCATCCCCTTGGTTTCGGCCACAAGTAGTATGCAAAATCTGGAAGAGTGCATACTCTTACCGCACTTACATTGTCGGTGCAAATATTTCACTGATTTGTCTTCAGGAGTGTGCATACGAGGGTGGGGGTGTCTGGTACTCTGACTTGTTAGTTAACATCCTGCGCTTCTTGGGAAGATGAGTTTTAACGGGACCGGTATCGCTTCTTCATTTGCACTGGAGTCATCTTAACAATGCACCCAATGCATCGAGGCAGAGGTGAATTTATCTACAGCACGTACATTAGAGACGGATGGGGGTCTTGCGAATGGCACACCCGAAAAATTTGGAACGTTCATTCACATAAGGAAGCTGGATTTACCGGGGTGTTTCCTGTTTAAGACATGATCAGTTTGACGGAAATTAAAGTTCATGGAGTTGGCTTTATTTTCTAAAACATTTCCATCTTTCTTGGTTCATCTACCCCATTCGTTTTAATAATTGTGATTCTTTTGGAGGAGGAACATTATCTAGTCACTTTTAAGTGTATTTGATGTAAATGACTCCTAAGCTTTTTAGCATTGGCAAAATTCTTCTTAAGGTTCTTTAATTAATGAGCTTAAACGAGATCATAGTAGACTAAGGAGTGCTAAAGAAATACTCCAGGATTAGTTAGATTTGCCAGTCCACATCACTTTGAGTTATTTCCTGGCAGTTATTGAAGGCTTGGAATACACCCTTCAGTTTGGGTGGATTATTTGGTAGGAGAATGGTTGTTTTGCATACTTTAGGTAGGATATAGGCAATGGCTAATTGTAGTCCTTATGTGTTTGCTCATGTTAAACAAATATAGCTCATCACTATTTACTGTCCTTTTATTTATTTATTTTGCAATATGTTAAGGTTTGTCATGGTATAAATCTCTGAAGTTTTGTTAAAGGGTCAGTTCATTTTGTTTTACCGTAGTAACTACAGATAGAATTGGAAGACTTCCATGTTTGGAATAACAACTGGAATTCAAGTCATCAGTTTCTACAGTGCTGCAAAATAATAGAACATGTTTAGATTTTAATTCCAAGTTTGAAAGTATAAATCCTACAGAATGGGAAATATTTCGTACATATTTATTTTTCAGTGTAATTGGCTTATTTTCGTTCTTTAAAAAAAAACCAATTTAACCCTATATTTCCTGCAACTACATGCCCAATGTTTTAATTGCTCTTTTTCTCTCTTGAGGGTGGAGGGAGGATACAAAGTTTAAAATTATTGTGTTAACAAAGTATATTTCCTTGCATTTTTCAGAAGACGGCCAGTATTTTCTAAAGGTTCTCATACCTAGTTATGCTGCTGGATCTATAATTGGGAAGGGAGGACAGACAATTGTTCAGTTGCAAAAAGAAACTGGAGCCACCATCAAGCTGTCTAAGTCCAAAGATTTTTACCCAGGTAGGTGCAATGGTGAAGAGAATGTTTGATAAATCTCCAAGGAAATAAAAGATCTACCTGTGTTGTGTGCTGTATTGAAAGAATTCTTAATAGTGTAGACTATTTATTTATTTGATGTATTAGAGTATTTGTGGAAAAATTTTAAGAGTATTTTAACTCTTGGTTATGTTTTGTTTCTATAATTGATATTCTGTCTATGATGTAGACCAATTTTGAGATGAATCTTCTGGGTATTTCTAAATACTTCTTTCTAATTAGGGAAAAAAACTCTAAAATTTAAAGATAGAAACCTAGACAGCTGGCATCAGGAAATAGGGTTCTTCTGAAGTTTTCAGAAATAATTGTAATGACCATTAGTCTAGAGTGAATTCAGAAGAGGGGGTAGAAAGGCTTCTTAAAGAATGGACCATTTACTTTCTAAATCCATTATGTACCTCTTTCTGCTTCATTGCTTTGTTTGTTGGCCCTGGAGTGAAGAGGACAAGTGCTGCCTCTTCAGATTTTTAAAACACTGTGTTTTTAATATAACTGTGACAAGGAAATATATTATTATGTTAGAAGTAAAATAATGCTTCAAAATTTGTGTTACTTAAGAGCTGTATTTGATCAAAATATGTTAACAGTTTGTGTGGTACTGTAGGTACTGTAACCCAGTGGAATATGGCAAGTTTCCTAGGTGGTATAATTTTTTTTGTACTTTTCAGTGTGTTTTTAAAATTTAAACTGTTTATAGTTCTGTGCATTTATCTTTATCTTTAAAAAATCATTTTGCTACTTAATATATGGATTTTAAGTTTAATTGGAAAATCTCCATAATTGAATAGTGTATCTCCTAGATAAAACATTAATTTATTTGCTTTTACCTACATGTAGCTTCTGCCGTTTTTTTTGGTTATTTCATATTTATGGCCATAAAAAATATTTATTCAGTGCTGAGGGGACCGACACTACTTATTTTTTTTTCTTGGTAGGAAAGAAAAGCTGATTTGCTTTCAGTGGTATAATTCAGTAAGAGTTCTTTAGGACAGCAAAGACATCTGGTATGAATGTAAGCAAAACATTTGGAGGATTTCTTTTTCATAGCCAATCGCTTGGTGGTAGAAAGTGGACCACTGTACTGCATAAGAAGGTTTTAGAATGGTTGGAACTGTCATTTAGTTATGTAAATTAAATGTAGTATGTTTGGTAAACATTACATTTATTAAACTAAGGTGTGATCTATTAGATATGTCCTACGAAAGTTTGTTTTCTGTGAGTGTAGTTTTGTAGATGGCTTTCCTTGTCTCTGAAACTTTCCTTATGCATTAAGAAAGTTTGCTGACATATTCACATTCTTATATTTAAAAGTATGTTATGATGAAAAAAATCAATGTGGAATTGTGAAAATCCTTAGTGCAAATAAAAGCATTCAAAAGAGCTTGATTGCAGAATTAATAATGTTATAGTTCTAGGAAAAGAGCTGCAATGGTAAATTAAATTCACTGTCAATAGATGAAAATGAAGTAGCTTTTCTTGCATTATACATGAGGGTATCAGATGTGCAGGGATGTTACAGAAAATTGGTGTTTATCAAGGATATTCCAAATAGTAAATTAAATGCCTTTTCATTTGAATATAGTGTATTTTCAGTGGGTTGGAAAGGGTGCAACTAGAATTAGATCTTTTGTTTTTAGTCCACAGTTGTGTATTTTTTTCTTATTACATTGAAATTGCTTATTTTATTTATAGTTCTGAGGCATGTTATTCATATAGAGCAAGAATATCCATTGGAAAAAATGGAAAACTGGAATGCGTTGAATAAAATTTTGTGTGTGTAGTGACGTAACCTGATCAAATGTGAGTTGAAATGTCTGGATAAAAGAAGGCTTATACTCTGCCTGTAACAGGTGGAAACCAGTCACAAACTATGGAATCAATTGTAAGGATAAAATAAAGCCCTGTAATTTATAAGAAGCTTTAATAATTCTGAACACTTTGTATGTAAATACGATTTTAGCTAGGTTATTACCTGTTCAGACAGATACATCTGTCTTCTTACAGACTTTAATAGTCTTTCTGTTCATACTTGACCATAAGCCTGTGGAATTATCTGAGGTCCTGGTATTCTTCAACATAGCAGCCTCTGAGCTACTTTCAACTTCTCTTACTCAAATATATTTAAGGGATACTTACCTTGCTCATCTCAAATGAACTAAATTATAAAGCTGTGATTTATACTGCCTAGTTATATAAGGACTTTCTTGTAGGATTATGCAGTAATTAAAGCCCTTTTTTGTGTGTTTCATATATGTACTTATGACTCATATTCCATTACAATGAATATGCCCGATGTTTATTTCATGAAGCATTTTTCTGTTTCTTATTTGTAAGACAGAATATTTGGGGATAAGTGCACTTCAGTTGTATAACTTAATGGATTTTCTCAAATACCTAAGTTTTAAAACAATGCAATTGTGTTCAGAAGGTTCACTTAAAAGACTGGTGTATTTGAGAAAAACTTTCTTCAGGGTATATATTACAGAGTACAGACATTGCTTAAGTAGTCTCTTAAGCAACCTTGCTTTTCTGAGTAATTTTTAATATTTATGGTTGAGATGAAAAAACAGTTTTTGCACATTAATTGGTATGAATTTAGAATTTATAGAACTGTATATATTACATTGTGTATTTTAGCATGTCATATAAAATAAAATAATTTGGGGAAATTGTATGATGAGGATTGTAAAGTGCATTTATCAATTACTGTAATCGGAAAAAAGATCGATAAGTAGATTCATTTTTTTGCTGTGCTGTGTAATTCATTTATCTATTACTAAAAATCTAAATCTTACAAAATACTAACTTATTACCTGTGGTTTATGAATATATCTTTTATTCTTACTTGATTAAAGCAACCTAACTTGATTTATTTATATATCCTTTTTATAATTAGGTTACCCAAAGTTAATGCCTTTTAATTAAAAAACAGCTTTCTCATTTTGGGAAATACATTACTGTATGCATTTTCAGGATGGCAATAGGATAGTATTCTTTTATTCCTTTATTTGGCATCTGAAGATGTGTTTGGTTTTATTAATAGATTGATTTTATCTGTTAAAATAATTTAATGAATGGTTCAGGTAGATAATTGGGAAAATTTATTGAATACATTATTCATTGGGAATAGTAAAGGATATATAAAAAATATTTTCATGTATGCCTTAGATTTTAGAACACTTCATAGTGTACCTATTTTATTCCATTATATGACACTGGAGATATTCATTATATCAAACAGGAATTCTCTATAATCTTAGCGTATATTTGTGTGTGTTTTAAACTGTTTTCATACTTGTGGCTATAAAATTGGATCACATTTAATATAAATTATTTCCTTTTTTGGTCCTTAAATTAAAATTTGAGCGCATTATTCCTAGATTTATTGTATCTTAACTTATCACTGTCCAACTTGGGTGATGCTTTTTAAAAAAATCACAAACTATTTATATGTGAAATCTTTAAAAATCATGAAAAAGCAGAATGTAACTGAAATTTTCTTTTAGTGAAGGAAATACCCCACACTGCCTTAATTTTGACATGGGGAAAATTCAGTGGCCAATTTAACCATTAGTGTTGAGATTGTATAAGAATGATAATTCTTTTGGAAATAAGAGGAGTTTATGAAGTTTGAAATGGATCACTTTTGTTTACATTGTTGAAGGAAGAGTATTATTGTATTGGTAGTATAATGTGAATACTTTTGTTATAGCTTCTGAAAGTTGCAGTCTATACTCTTTGATCTAAGGTGCTTTGCATCTTAGGAATTTACTGGCATATATTTTAAGGCAAAATTAGCAGGTAAATATAATTGTAACAGTAGAAAATAGAAAATAAAGTATAATTCCAATATTGTTGAATTTAATGGGGTAGCTGTCATTACGTTGTGCTATACCTTTGGTTTTAGTATTGTCAGAGTTGCTGACACATAATGTGTTTTTCTTTAAATATTAAAGTTGTAATGTTTATGTTTGTCATACTGCCTATGGTTGTGGGTTATTTTGTTTTGTCTGTCTATCCTCAGTTGTGGGAGGAGCCATAAGCTTTCACTTATACATTAATATCTGTCTGAAAACTTGCTGCATTTTTGATACTTTATTTCTCATTTTAAGCAATAGGAAATCTCAACACATGAAGGAATGTTACTGGCATAGCACAATCTATATTAAAATTGTACTTTCCGAAAGTTATAATTTTTATACTTAACCCATGAAAACAAATGTTTTGTGGTATGAAATTTTTTAGAAAGATTGAATTAGCATTAAAAATCTTAGCTATTCATTTTATTTGATTCTTTTTTAAATTTCATCCGGATGTTATATCTTCTATTATCGATTTAGTAAGTTATAGCTTTACAGTGTCAGTGTTTTCATGAATTATATAGCACAATGTCACTTTGAAATTTGCTATTTGAAGACTTCTAGATTTTGGAAAAATAGCTCATTTAAAATTTGTGACATTGTAAGGTAATATAGTACGTCTAACAACATTGTCTTGCAAATATCACCCCCAAAGGATTTCAGGAATAGTTTAAAAATAGTGAGCACAGTTGGTGAAATAGTTCAATATTTATGTATTGAAGGTGTTTCGTATAATATACAAAGAGGAAAAATGATCTGTGTCTTGGGAACTCTAAGGAGTATGTGGTATCACTAAAAACCGAGCAAGAAACCACCAGTTAGAAACATGTCTTTGTATAGTTTGGTTCTTTTGTTTTGTTTTGCTCAGGCTTAAGAAAATTAATTTTTGCTCTTAAATATTACAAATAACATTTGCTGAACACAGTTATGCCACTTGTTAACTAAAATTCAGCACCTAGTAATTTTTTTTTTTTTTTTTTTTTACTTAGAGTTTAGTCTCAGTTGTTTCCAGTTTAGTGGAGCTGTGTTTTAAAGGATAACTTTTATGAGCAAGTGCAGCTATTCAGAATAAAATTGGGGGGATGAGGGTGGGAGATTTGTACTTGATTGCCATCTCATTTCCATCTTTGGATGAAACTCTAGCATAAAGTTAAACAACATCTGCAGAGATCTGACTGACAAACATCTCTCTGGGACTCATCATTGCAGCCTGCAGCAGGTGCATTCAGCTTTGCAGTCTTTTCCAAAAAGAGGTTAGTTTGTTCTAACATTTATCGGTAGACCAGTGGAAGCAAGTGACTAGAGAGAAGAGGTTGGTTGTCACTTGTCCAGTGCTGGAATACTACAGGTAATTGGACTGGACTGGTGGGAACCGTAGCAGTATGTGTCTCACATTGCATTGCAGCTGCTATGGAGCTTAATTAACCTGACCCTCAGAGACTGAAGTGTCACGGTATAAAATGTAATATGCAAGAAATGAGGCAGTGCTTTTCAATACTTCCTGATGCTTGGGTTGGTAAAATTTCTATTTTCTTCATCCTATTCTTTAAAGATATGGCATCACATTTTCCATTTTTATATGGAAATATTTGAAATGAAAATGATTTCCATGAATCTGATAGAATCTACATGAAAAGGAGATAGGGGCTTTAGGTATAGAAATAAAGAGAAAATAACCTTAAGTGGGAAGTATTTAAAGTTCGCTATTCCACACGTATATTTTCAGATCATGAGTGAGTGGAAATAAGTGGAAGTACATTGTAGTTTTTTTTTTAATTATCTTAGATTAACATTTATTTATTTATTTTTTTAAGAGAAAGAACCTGTGTAAAATTAAGTTGTATCTTTTTAGCATGTTAGGGACTTTGACAGGCAAACTTTGCTGAGTGTTTTGATGTGTTCCAACACACAAGACAGGCATAGTATGTTTAAAATGTTTTTAGGATGCTTCAGCTTAATATAGGAGTGCTGTTGAAGTGGTTCTTTACCACAGTTTATTATAAGTAAATTAAAATTTGATTAAATAAAAACTCTAAAAAAGTCAATCATTCATTTGTTTTGTTTTAAATTTCTTAATCTATTTGAAATACTGATGGTATGCTTCCATGACACATATAGAAGTTTCTTGTGTGTTCTAATAATATTCCCAATTAATGTAGATGTCTCATCACAGTCCTGTTTATCAATTGGCCTTTGAACGGAAAAAATGTCTTTAAATTAAATCTGGCAAAGTGCTATACTATTTTAAAATAATTCAGAATTTTAAAATATCATTTAGAGTCTTTGTGAAGCAGTTTTATTATTTTGACTTTTTTATTAGTTTTACTAAGTTGAATTTTTTGGTATCCATTGACTATAACTTGTCAATTACCCAAGAGTAATTAAGTTTTGGAGTTTGCAGATTTTTTGTAATCTATATACTTTTATTGAAGGAATTTTTACCAGAGTGGCCAATAACTATTTGATTCTGAAGTTACTGTTTGTAAGAAAAAGCTTCTAAATTTTATCTTAATTAGATTATGAATAATAGGTAATTTATTGGTAATTATAGTAATTGTGGAAAATAAGATTAAAATAATCATCTCTAGAAGTGGAGAGAATCATTCCTCCACTTTTAAACATATTTCATTTTTCAATCAAGATTTTTCATTTTTGACATTGTGGAACATTGTTTTCTTATTAATTCTCATCAATATAAAAATATTCTTTAAAATTACCCATAAGAAGTTTTGATAAAGAAGATATTGAATAAGAATAAACATTTTAAACTAGAAAATAGAAAATAAAGATTACTACGTAACTGACAAACTTTTTGAGATATTTTCAACATTTGCTAAGTTTCAAACCACTATATGGATATCCTTTTCCATGACAAACTTGATCATGAAAACACATAATATCTGCACTCCATCATTGATCTTTTGCTGCTTCCTGCAGGGCCTGTCATAGCATCGTTGACAGGACCAGATGAAAAAGAAATCAGTATCTTGAGTTTTTTAACAGCAAAATGATTCAGGTAAGATTATTTGGTGTGGAAAATAAAACATTTTTTACCATTTTTATACTCATTTAATAATTAATATTTAAAATGAATATTTTTCTTATTTTAAGACCTGTTTTATGTCTTACTGATGTTCAGTATATTTGTCATATCCAATGAATTTTATTCTGAACTCAGTAATTTTTAAGTTTTAGACTGTACTGTTTCTTACTTTCCTTGTGAAACTTAGCATACTTTTTGAAGCTTTGAAGAATAACTTTTCTTTCTCTTTGAAAGATTTTTGAGAACAGTTACATGTTGAAGGCCCCATAATTTCATTGTAGGATAAATTTTCACACAATGAACTTATTAATTAAATAAGAGTTCAAATCCTGCATTTCCTCTAGGATAGATATAATAAATATTACTCTCAGTTTGATTGAATTTTTAGAAATCATTCTTATCTTGAAGAAAGTTGTCTTCATTTAAATTGTTAATAATTTGCTGCTCTAGTACTGAGATTGGGCGGTGACTTTATTTTAAGATTTAGTAGATAGAGGGAAGGACAGAAAAGAAGGAAAGGGTTAGTGCATTTTATTAACACAATAGTAGAGAATTCAGTATGTGTTTTTGTTTTATGTTACTAAATATTTTTGAATAACTGCAGCTTTTTAATTTTGGTTATATTCATTCTTGAAATACTTGTTTTTGAAGGAGTTATTGTTGGAAGCATTTGAGCTTCTACTTGGAGACCTTTCATTCACATACATAGTTTTAATTATCCTTTGTATAATTCCTGTGTTTTTAATTTTCTAAGACTAATTAATTTTTTAAGTCAGAAAAGTACTTTTTTAAAAAAAATCTAGTTTCAGTCTTCACTCTGAAATCTGTCTGGAAGTTTTTCTCTTGTCAATATAAGTATTTATCAGCTGCTTCCTATGAATCCAGGTGTCCTATGGTCATTATGACTTAGAATTATTATGAAGCATCTTTTCTTTGTAAAGTAACATGGGTATGTTTTACTTCACCCTAAAATGTTATGCTTTGATTGTTATTGTGTCCTTAAGTTTTGTTTAAAAATATTTTTTATATTGCATCTCTGATATCTGTCAATGACTTAGTGAGGACACTTAGGAGTATCGAAGAGGCTTTTTTTTTTTTTTTTTTTTCATTTAAAGGGATTGGAAAAATAATGGAATTGTGGAAGTAGATGAAAGAAATGGTGCTTAGGTGTGATCTCTTCCAGAATCTTCATTAAATAGTTGAGAAAACCAAGATACCAAGAGTGATATAGGCAAATAATTGTCCTGCAACTTTTAAATATGTTTTCTGAATTTGTGGTACAATTATAGTAGATACTTCATTCTCTTTTTGTTTTGCTTTACTCTTTTTTTTTTTCCTCCTCTTTTTGAATATGCCTCTTTGAGGAAATAAGTCTTCACTTCTCTCTCCTAGTTTTAAAATAAATATTCCTCCCCCCGCCCCCGCTTTTTTAAACTAAGTTGCAAGCACAGTAGTTATTTTACAATAATTTTTGTTGTTGTTGATTTGCCACACTGAAAGGCCAAAGACAGGTACTCTTTATCATTATCATATGTTAAAAAACAAAGATATGGTAGATTATATTGCCCGGAATATAACCTGGTCATTTCTGTATTTTCATAATTGTACTGTTTGAAAATGGCAGTATTCAGGGTTATTTGATTTCTACAGCTTTGTTACTTCATTTGCAAAGTTATATTTTTTTTCTTCTTTTTCTTCTTTTTTTCTTCCTTCCTTTGTTCCTTAGCTCAACTTTTTAATTTCTTCATGTTTGGTTAAACAGAGTATTGGCATTGCTAAAAAAAATTATGTAGACTTTCTAAGTCAAATTCTGTTTTGGGGGACATATGTATTTTCCATATTTTTATGACTTATAAAATTTCCTTAAGTATTTCATATTTGGCTAGGTATTCATAACAGTTGGTTTTAAAAGGATAGAGTATTATGATTAAGAAATAAGCATGAGCGTAATTGTAAGGCAATCTAAGTACAAATGAAGATATATAATAGTTATTAATTTTAAAACAATTATTTTCTCTTTTTTGTCTATCCATTTCATCAAATTGGTCCACTTCTCAGTTAATTAGAATTCTGATGCTCTTTGCATTGCATTATAGGCTCGAGGGCTACTTTCTAACATAATTATAAAAGTCACTTAACGTGATTTTGAAGATATGTTTCCTTCACGGATTTAAATTAAAACAAAAAGATTTGTCATAGTCTTTACTTAGTACAGTTGAATAGTAGAATTAAGCTTCATTGATATGAAGGAATTTATGTCATCCTTCATGCCTGCTGTATGTTCAGCATATAGCCCAGTGCTTTAAACATCTGTGGCATTTGAAATATAAATGAATGAATGTGTGATTGAATGAATGACCAATCTGAGGCTTCATCTGTGAATGTGATGGATGTAGAAGGCGATCTTCAGTTTTTTATTATATTTCTAGCTTACTTTAGTGGGGTGATATCAATACAATGAATGTAGAAGGCAATTCATCTTTAATTTTGTATTATATTTCTAGTTTACTTAGGGGTGTGTGTGTGTGGGTATATGTGTGTGCGAAACATCTGTATTTTGCATAAGTAAACTAATGAGTTCAAAATTCAAACAAACAAGGAAACACCATGGAAGTGTTAAGACAAATATGGGCCAGGTCTTGTGAAAGAGTAGAATTTTGTTTTCTATTTAGCATGTTGTCCTGAAACTTTCAGAAAACTGAAAGCTAGTATTATGGAGAGTACTTAAAAGCCATCTCCCAGATGAAGATCAATTTAAAAATACTTTGTCTTAAGAAACATGAGCTTAACTAATATTTATTTATTAATAAAGTAATAAAAAGTACCTATATTACAAGATTTGATAGTTGTATCACATTATAGTTTACTTATTGCCACATGGCTACCTGTGCAGTAAGGAACAATCTGCTGATGACTTTTCTTGAGATACCTTGAAAATCAAAGATCACTAACCACTAAATTGAGGTTACTTTATTAAAAATATGATTAGTATATGTTTTGTTTTAATATATTTTAATATCTCCTTCCCCACCTATAGTGGGGAAGTAAACATGTATAAATACATTAGGACTTTTAGAAGCTGGACTATTAAATTTTCTTATTCACTCAGGAGAAGAGTATACCAACTATGTAGTAGATTGGAATTTATATTCTTTGAGTTTGACTAACTCAAATACTTTATTTGAAATTAATAGGAAAGTTATTGAATTTGGTTTTCTTCAAAGTCTTTTAAATACGTTTTAAACACAATTTAGAGAAATGTATGAAATATTAGTGTTTATCGTTTATTAATACATTGTTTGATTTTTGCTGCAATAAACCAATGAAACTTCTAAGATTTAATAAATATATTTAGTTTCAGGCTTAGTCCCTTACATTTTTATAAATTCGATTTATTTTTTAAAAAGCTGATGGAGAAAAAAAAAGCTGATGGAGAATAATGGGTTAAAATAACTCTAAGTGTTTACTTGGCTGCTTCCCCTGCCCTTCTCTGCCACCATGGCCAGATTTTAACATTCTGATGGACATTTATGTGTTCCCTTTGGGGTTAGAACGAGATATACAGTTTTCTGAAGTTCTTACTCTCAAGCAAGGGAGCAATAAGAAACAATAAAGATAAATATAATGAAATTTGATAATTGTATAATGATAGAATTATGTCTTGAAGTTGAAACTGCCTCTCTCAGTGGCAAGATCTTGAGAGAAGAGGGTATACTTCAAAAAAGACTTCAAGGAGGAGCTGACAGTTTTGAGGGTTGAATTTTAATTTGCTTGGTGGACAAGAGTGGAAGGTCATTTGAAGCAGAGACAATATATGTATCCATGGAGTTATGAAAAATTCCTGGTATATTCAGGGGTCCAAAAGTAGTTTGGTATTACTGGGATACAAAGTAAATATTGCTGTGGGGAGAGAGTGGGAGTAGGGAGATACTATCAATATTTGTACAGATAAGAGAAAATGTATTAAAAATGTAAAAGAAAAGAGTTTGATAGAAAACTATTTAATTTGGAGAAATTCAATAGGAAGAAATACTTTAAAGAAAAAGTACATTTGTTATGTCTATAAGATGAATGACAGTGGTACTGTTATTAAAATATATGTATTTGTATAAATAAAAATAGTGATACTTGTACTTTTGAGGAGGATTGCCCTAGTTATCTAAAAGCAGAGTTAAATAGTAGATTGGGGAGTCTGGCTTTCTGCCTCGGTTATATAAGTAGAATTAAAGAGAAGACTAATTTGTTTAGAAAGAAAGGAATAAACTACTAGAGGTAAAAGAAATGTTAAATATGAAAGCTATCTTTTTATTAAGCAACTACGTGCTGAGGGTAGAAGAAAAAAAGTGTGGAACCTAGTGAATGAAAATGTCAGTGAGGAATGTGTGGAACCTAGTGAATGAAAATGTCAGTGAGGAATGTTTTGCTGTATTCAGGAAAGCTCTGGAGATAGAAATCCATTTTTAACATTTGTTCACTCTTATATAACCTGTTGTCTATGCAGGTGCATTTAAAGTTAATGACTCACATGGTTTCTTTTACTAGTTTGCCTTTGAATAATCGCTATTTAGAATCATAGATCTGATAAAAATTTTCTCATTCCTTAAATTATGAATATGTAGGCCTAGTTTCTAGCTCTCTTGGTATATGAACATTTATTTTTAATTTGATGAAAATTAGTGATTTGCACAACGTATGCAATTTTAATGTGTGAATTTTAATTTTTTGGCAGTGTTCAAACACTAAAGTTTTGGTATGTGATAGAGACATTGGTGTGTGTTATGTCAATGAAAAGGAAAGTTGAAACTTTCATTATTCATTGTTAGTGGATTCTCTGTTGTATAATTATTTTGTTTGGCATTTCAATTGATTATTGAGATTCAGCAGGATTCTCCATCATTGATAAATATTTATTTTGTATAAAAATTAGTCTTAATTGATAATCTGTCAAATCCAGATGAGTTTAAAAAGTCACTGTGAAAAATATGGCACTGTTTTACATTTAGAAAATGAGATTAAAAATCTATCTAGCATTTATATTTATTTGTGAAATTATTGGCTAGTTGTGTAGAGAAACATTAAAAAATTGAACAGCTGAAGTGACATTAAGCACCAGATGGGAATTTGAAATAAAAATATTCATTGTGTAATCTTTATTTAAGTGCTATTCACAATTCAATAATACCAGTTGTATAACTCAAGGTTGACTTCAATATAAAAAGGAAGCATAAGCAAAGTCTCATTGCCTTCAAATTGATGGGCATATCATGGCATGGTAACATGTTCTTTAAGGGATAAATAATATAGGTAAGGTGACTGCATACATTGCAGAACCAATACAATTCCTTCTGAGAAAATCTGTGAAGAAACTTCGGGTTTGTGACTTGTTTCAAAGTGACATTTATTTAAATTGAACATCTTTTACGAATTCTGCCTTTAAGATGATATTCTATTTTACATTTACACGTATATTCTCAACTGAAAATTTCCAGCCATGTCTTCTTTACAATAATGTTTGACATTGTTTCTTCTGAAGTGTGTACCTATTCTGTTTAAGGAAAGGTATGTTCCTTTGAAAGCTTTATCACATTTTTAGCTACACTGATATATTTGACATCTTATTTAAAAACTAGAATGACTCTAGATGTGAAAACACAAACTGTGATAATAAGCTAAATATGCCATATGTGGCAGTTTAGATTGGCCATATATCTCAAATGGCATGTTTAATGTACTGTATTACTAAGATTAGTAATTTTACGGTGGAAGGCTGCTACTTTTATTTTTTATAGTCTTTTGCTGGTGGGCTTAGAATGCTGACAGACCATTTACTTTGTAAATCCTTGTTTTCAGCCCAATGGCAAATGTTTTTGCCATTGAAATTATCTACATGGGATCCCTCTTAGTAACTAACTTATCCTCTAAAGTTTGTGAAAATTAATGAGAATTACAAGTAAGCAGTATATAGTTTGACAGATGATTATGAATGTGAAATGTAATCATGTATTTTTGTTAAGGAATAATAATGCTAATATATTTGGTATAACCAAATGGTTTAGTAAAATAATTAAGAGTTGAAAATGGTGTTTTTATTTTTAGAAAATGTATATATATTAATAGGAAAAGTCTTGAGGTTCTGTGTCTATATACCATTTATAAAACCATTTAAAGCAAACTGCAATAAATATTGCCCCTTTATGACAGTATGACTACACTCTGAAATCATATTCCAGGTTTTTTGAACACATTTTTTTCTTTGATATTTTAAAGTATTGCTTTTATTAAAAATTTTTCTGAAAACCCTTCAAATACTTCAGCAGATTACATTAAAAATAAGTAGAAACTGCATTGTGAGTGGGATAATTTCCCTAAATGAAAGGGATAAATAATGTAGGTAAGGACTATGTACATTTTTTGACTACTTAAAATATGCAGAACAACTACAATTCTGTTTGAGGAAAATTTTGAAGAAATTTTGGGTTTAGGAAACATTTCAAGTAACAGCTAAATTAAGTATCTTTTAAAGAGCCCGGCTCTGATTTTCTTTATGTACATATTTAAACTGTTGACCATTAATGAGAAAAATGATAGTCTTGTTTTTAAAAGTCTAGAACTGTACAACTAAAACTTAATAAAAGTAAGTAAGCAGTACATAAAAGTAATGTGCTAATCATGCCTTAATTAGATCTTACATCTCTATGCTTAAAATGTCGGTATAGGCAGGAATTCTTATATCTGTTTTACAGTTGAGGAAAATAAGATAGTGAAAGTTAAAATGATTTGTGATATAGAAAGTTAATGATGAACTTGTTTGTTTACTGTTATTCTATAACTCTTTGTATCAGAATGCTTATAAATTTGAGTTTAAAAAATACAGTATTCAAAATTTAGGTAAGAGTCACCAAACTGCCACATTTGACCCATCACTAGAAATAATTAGATATTTTTTATGGATTGATAATTTTCCCTGTTCGTCTGGAAATGCTTCAAATCTCAATTTTTGCCATTGAAAGTGAAACTGTAATAATTAAGCAAAATAGAGACTAAAAAAGTTTTCTGTTCTGACCAGACCTCTGTAAACATAGAACCTTGATATCGTCTATGTATTTCCTGTCTTCATATTGCTATTAGATATTAGGAGAGTTTGAAATTTTGCCTTGTCTACGAAGTTTTTTACATGAAATCATTTGATTATTCATTTCGCATTGTAAGATTTGTCTTTCACATTTTAAGTCATATATAACCACTGCTCTAGAGATTTGTTAAACTGTAGACTTAAGGTTAGTAAGGTCTAGTCAAATCACTGTGATAGTACTTACTATAATCAAAGTTTTTATGAAGATCATATGCTTTGGATATTACACAGTGGAGTTTATTAAGAAAATATCAAATCAATTCAGTACTTTTTAATGCTTTTTGGGGATATGAGATGGAATACAAGACTCCTAGAGAACATGTGGTGTCAGACAGAGCAGAGTTTGAATCCGAGCTCTGCCACTTAACTCGTTGTATAATTTTGGTCAAATCATTGAATCTTCTTGGACCTCTAATTTTCTCATCTGTGTGTAATTAGTACTTCTTGCATAGTTATAAAATGTTGGTAATTATGAAATGTATCACAAAAGGAAAAACTGTAAAAGCATGTCACATAATACCTGACATATAGTAAGCATTTTATGACTCTTATCTTTTTTCATCTCCTTCTTCCCGTGTTTGTTACATTTAATAATACTAAGTTTACAGCAAAGATTGTAATGTAAAATAAATTACATTAATGGGGTGGCAAAAAGGAAACATTGGTATAAGGATTTTTTTCAAAAATTTTTTTTCTCATAATAACGGATTATTTTAAAATGTAGGCAATACAGAGAAAGTTAGTTAACCTCTCCTCATCCTTTAGGGTAATTAATATAAATAATTTCGTATGTATTCTTTCATACTTTATAAATGCCTTTTTATATAGGTTCATATTTTTAGTAGATAATTACAAACGATATTTGTTATATATAGGAATGAGTTTTCAGCAAATCACCTCTTTTGGTTAATGGACTTACGGAGGTTCTAAGGTGTCCTTTCTATCTCAGCTATGTGGATATTTTTACTTATATAGCCAAAAAATATGCTCTGTGATACCCCTGAATGTATGCAGAGCTTTGTTTGTTTTTCACGCATATGGTTGAGATAAAAACTAGGGACATGATTTTATAATATTTAAGCAGATTAAATTGCATATGAAGCATATGGGCTTCTTTGTATTAAGACTCTTCAAAAATTAACATAATTCATTAGTCTCTCCTTCATTCTTGTACATTAAAAATATTGATCAGGGCTTCAGTAGGAATAAAACAGGTGGCATACAGAATATTTAATACTTGTTTTCATGATATTTTTCAAGATATTAAGACTTCTGAAAATTCTTTTTCTGTTAGTCAAAAAGAGTCATAGTGTACTGAATGATAAAACTAGATATTTAGTAATATAGATGATGATTCATAAGGCTTGTTTTTTAAGTTAAATTTTTTGATTACTTCTGTGAAGGCCTTAAACACTTTAATTCATGCAGCTTCCATGAAAAATCTAAGAGAATTTAGTGATATAGTCTGAGTGTCTTTTAGGGGTCTGATTTATTGCTTTACATTCCTTAACAAGTATTCATATTTTCCGTGAGTCATCACAAAAATTCTTGATCTCCATTATGGTAAAATTCTTTTTTATGATGTGTCTGTATTTTGTTATAATTAGTGTATAAACTTAATGCTGTATTCAAATTCCTTACCTATTAAATATTACTTACATATTAAATATTTAAGATTCATCTAATACTATAATAGCGAGAACAACAGTATATGTGATTTTGTTTTGTGTGAATGTGCCCTTGAGGACAATAAATGTAATTAAGATCATATTGATTTGGGAGTTGCTTTGTTGAAAATATAAAATATTAGTGAATATCTGTTATAGTATTGAGTAAATTCAATTTTGTATTTAGAATGTTACACCTTTGAATATATAAAAATACTAGATGCTGTAGGAAAAAATAAAATGAGAAACTTTGCAAAAGGTAATTTAATTCTAGAATGATTAAATACTATTGGCCTAATCTTTAGAGCAATGGACTTATTTTAGATACTTAGAACCTGTAGAGATGATGAAGTCTAGTTGGAATGAGAATAATATTGAAAGTTGGCAGTTTATAAAAGAGGAATGTGTATTTGTCTAGGGTACAGATGACTAAGGGTTATCTCTCTTTATATTAGGATATGGTTTTGGGAAATGGAACAATTTGAGATAGGCTGTGAATGCCGAAATAACCCCAACTTCCTTCTCATGTGTAACATTTTCACTTTTCTTTGGAACTAAGGCAGCAGGCCACATAATATATGATGAATTTAAGTATCAATTGCAAAACATCCTCTGTCATCCTAATTGACAATCTTATGTCCTATTTCACTGAGAAAAAAAGTAATTAAAAGAAATTTTACAAGCTTCCACCAGTAGATCTAGCAACCCAACTGTATCAGTACCTGTATGATACATATGGTCTGTGGTATGGTCTATATTTTCTCTTATGGTCTATATTTTCTCTTATTATTCTGAGAAACTGTCCCTGCCCCAGGAAAGGCCAATCCTTTACTTTTATTCTAGATTCCATTCCCTCTTAGGTACTCAGATATCGTTTAGAAATTCTTTCTTCTATTTCTTGTGTTATCAGTCCCCCCCCATTCTATTTTTTTTCAACCTGCAAACATACTGTATTTCTCTAGTGTTAAAAAAGAATAAAAGCATATTCTCTTTATCCCACTGCCTGTTCCAATTACCAGACCGTTAACAGTAAAACGCTTCAAACTATCTGTCCATACTTGTGCTGTCTCCAGTTCCTCTCCTCCCATTTTTCTTTAAAAGCTATTCCAATTAGAATTTTGATCCCATCCTTCCAGTGAAACTGTTCTTGTCAGGGTCATTGGTAACTTTAATGAGGATAATTCAGAGGTAGGTTCTCAGTTCTTATCTCTATATACAATCAGCAGTATTTGACATAGTGATCACTGCCTTTTCTTTGAAACATTTCTTTCTGCATCCAGCATACCTCTACCTAACTAATTGCAGCCTCAAGTTTCCTTTGTTGGTTTGTTCTCATTTCTCTGAGCTCAGTCTTTGACCACTCTCCTTTTTTCTATACATGTTTACTCCCTTGGTGATCTTATCCATTGTCATGACTTCAAATAACCATCTGTTCTTTGATGACTACCAAATGTTTATATCCATTCTGGACTTTTTCACCTGGACTCTAGACTAATGATGCGACTGCCCACTTGATATCACTTGTATGTCTAATAAGTATGTTAGAATTAGATGTGATTTTAAATATTCTGATTTTTCTCTCCAATCTCAAAATCTACTTCTCCCACAATCTTCTCCATCTTAATTGCAGTTTCATCCTTCCGGTTTTCTAAGGCCAGAAATCTTGGAGGCATCCTTACCTTCTCTCATTCAGTCAGATTTTACATCTAATCTGTCATGATTCTGATTATGTTTAAGATATGTGTCTTAAATGAAAGCTGAAAGCAGATATTAAAAACAAAAGTAAATGTTGCAAAAATGCATTTTGCTTTGCTTAGTCAGTTAAAGAATTAACTAAAGATGTGGTTGGCTGTGAATTCAGTGTGTTAAAACTGTTTCTGGAAAGTGGCAGAAAGTAGTCTGTCCTAGTTATTACGTTGACCGGACTGAGCCCCCAAATTATAATTTCAAAAGATAAAGCACCAGGAAAACTAGATTCATGTTTAATTTTATTTTCTAGGGAAGTCTGTAGGAAGCAGTCTACCCTAAGGAATATCAACATCAGTATATTCATTATAGTAAGGTAAATATTTTCATACCTGCAAGAATTTATTTTTAAAGAATAAATATGAAGCAGTAGGATTAATAAAATTCTAAATAATACCAGTTCATTGGATTATATCAAAATGAAATCCGTTGATCCTGGAGGACACAGTTAGCTTAAAATGTAAACTATGTTAGGTGGTATGTACATGTGAATGATAATATGTATATACTGAACAATTTGGAAAATTTTGCTAAATCAAAACGTCATCTTTTTGAGGATTACACATTTAAAAAAATTACATACCTAGAACAAAATTACCCAGGTGGTAAATATTTTCCTATAAAATATTTTGAGATAATTTTATGCTTATCAGCTATGAATCTTCTCATTTTATGGTCCATGAAAAATTATTCTAGTTAATGAACTTCATTTCTCTCTTTAAATTAATTAGTTTTTACTTTACTATTTTATGTTTTTTAATTCTGTACTCACTTATTAATGGAAATAGTATTATTTCACATACAGGAAGAAAAATAATTGACTTTTTATAGAGCCAATATGTTTTTAATCAATTATGTAATAACAATTTTGACTTCTTTTCTAATCATGCATTTTATTAGTATGTCTTCCTGGCAGAAGATCTCTGGAAATAATCTGCTAGAATAAGACAAGATACATCTGTACATGTCTCAATATATAAATGATACAGTAGAGGAAGTTTATTTAGACACTGCTGTGTAAAAAGGAAAACTGTGGTAGTTGTGGCTTCCTGGATTACAGGGATAAGAATATGTGGGTTTGTATTTGGTTTCATTTTAAAGTTTAGCATTTAAATTTAATTTTCTAGCTTAAAATTATGGCCTAAAGTTTGTGACTTAAAACATTTTATTTTGGTATACTTATTATTTACATATTTCTTAAATCATCCCTTAGTTTTAGTGCTCATTTATGTAAGATTTGGGTTTACATATCATTCTTACATTATTATTTTAGAAAAATCTATATTATAATATTTTCACACAGCTGATAGAGACAGGTTTTATACAGGTTTATCTGACTTCAAAGCCCATGCATGTTCTTTTTACCATATCCTATTATGACAAAAAAATTCCTTTGAATGAAGGTAATTTTTCCCATATTTGACTTGTTTTTAAAGTTTCTTGTATTGAAGTTTTATTTTGAAAGTGTTATTATGTGCTTGATTTCAGTGTGCTCAAATCATGCTTTAAATTTTTATTCTTATAAAATAGCTTTAAGATTTGTCTATATAAGCAATTAAAACATTTCAACTATGGTCATATTTAATAAAAGATATATAAGTAAGAAATACAAATTGGAATTTTAATGTATTGAGTAATGTAATGAGTAATTTTTCACATTTTTCTTTAAATTTAGTGCTAACCAAGGTAAAGATTTCCAGTTTTTCCAACATTTATTTATCCATGTATGTAGCTAGCAAGTACTTATTAAGTATGGATTATATACTGGGCATTTTACTATGTACAGAAGATACAAAGATATTTAAGGTCAAACCTCTTCTTAATGATAAGGGATAAAGCTGGAGAGTTAGGCAAGAGCTAGATTATGGAGGCCCATTTCGTCTGTCAAGTCATTTGGGTTTTCATTTATCTTAAGATGGATGACACCCAACGTGTTAAAAGGAGTTTCTAATTCTCCAGTTACTACATATTCAAACCTACATCAATGACCAAAACTCTTTAAATGGTAGTGGATGTATACAGTTTTTAGAGAATTATTTTACCTAGAAGATATTTGACAATATAGTTAAGATTTTTTAATATAAAAAGCCATTATGTTTGGAGTAGTTTTGAATTTTGAAGTTATTAAAGTAACTATTTTCTCATAATATTTTTCAGCTTTAATTTAAATGACTACTAATTTATGCGGCTCTGTTTAAAGCTGGAACCCAAAGCTGTTTGGTGTAAGATGTTTTACATTAAGATGCTGTTAAAGAGAAGGATACGTGCGGAATTAAAATAGAATTAAATGATTTTAAATTAAGAATGGATGACATTTCCAAGGTAGCAATGAATGTAGTTAACACTGTACACGAATCATATCATTAGTGTTTTACTTTTTTAAATTTTATGATATCCATTTCTGTTCTTGAAAATCTTTAAAAATGTGTTATCTTTGTTTTTCTTGAACTGTCAGTATTTACAATATAAATGTAAGATCTTATATACCTCAGCCTTATGCTTTTATTATCAGCCACTTTATGTACTTTTGCTCTGGGGTTGCTGAGCATCCCTAGATAAAAGACTAAAATTGGGCCAATTGATTCTACTTCTCAGCCTAACATATATTTCTAACTGAACCAGCTCTTGTTGTTATCCTTTTGTTTATCTCTATTTAGCTTTCTGTCCTGTGCCTACTTTTCAAACTTCTTTTGTCTTCGTCAGCCTAGAAATTCACCCCAGTACCTTCATACTCTGTAAATGAATATGCTTTATAGTTTACTTAGATTCTCTTCGAGGACCTCCATCAACTTCTTTTATACTTCAGATTACTCTGTAATTTCAACTTTAATCCTTGCCTGTATTTCTAGAGAGAGAATTTTCTCTTCCTCTTTTGAAGCTATCATTTATCTTGTTTCTTTTTACCTTTTTCAGACTCTTGTTTTATTATCTTTTTTTTCTATCTTTTAATTTTTTCAGTAGATCTTTCTCTTTGGCTTAGAAATATATACAGTTCTTATTTATCTTAAATTACAAAAGACTAAATCCTTTCTTTGATTTTGATAATAACCTTATGGTTTCTGCCTCTCTCCCCTTTCCACAGCCATCAAGTTTCTTGAAAGGGTAATCTGTACACTTGAGTTTCTATTTTTTCAGCATTCTGCTGCTCTTGAAGTTACCCAATTCCCTTAAAATTCACTGTTATCCTATTAGTTCCTTAACTCACTGAACTGACTTTTCAGTCATCTAGTCACCAGCCCCTTTTACTTTTCTGGAGCATTCCATGTTAATAACCACTCTCTTCTTTTGGCACTTTTCTTCCTTTGACTTTCTTGACACTGTAAGATTCTCTGTCTCTTTTTGTCTGCCTCACTGTACCTTCTCAAGCATTTTGTTGGGTTTTTCTTCTTTTAATCATTCCATAAATGTAGGAATAATTCTGTTCTTGCCCCTATAGATTCCTCTGAATTATTACCTTTACTTAGATCATTCCTAAGTCCATATGTTCAGCTCAAAACTGTTTTGAACTCTTATTTGTATACATCTTGTCATAGATATATATCATGTATTTCAAAACAAATCTGATTATTTAAACCTTATTTTAAAATCTTCCTGTAAATTACCTTGCCTTAAAAGTACAAGTTCCTTTATGTGAGTCACATAATTTGGCCTGCTACTCCTCTTTCCAGAGATACTTGGTTGTCTTTCTATACTAACCCTTCTTGAATATACACACACACATCCACTCATTATTCCTATATATCATTAAGGTTTCAACTTATATATGTCATCATTTAGGAAGTCTTTCCTGACTATCTAATCTAGTTAAGGTACCCTTTTTTTTGTGCTCTGGAAGCATTCTGTACTTCTCATGCTTATTGCAATTGCAAATTTTGTCTAGCATTATAGGCTGCTAGCTCTATGACAACAAAGACCATTTCACCCTTATTTACAATGTATCCCTAGTAGGGTCTTTTACATGGTAGGTTTACAATATGCATATATCAGTTCATTTATGAATGAATGAGTGGAGGAAGAACTCAGAATATCAAAAACTATTTTCATAATTTATAAATCTACCTTTTCTCTTGTTTTCTGTTTCAGTTACTGGTACCAGTGACTTTCAAGTTACCAAAACTAAAAAAATTAGTTATCATTAATCTTGTTCTCTTCTCTATTTTCCTTTTCTTCTCTCTCTAGTTGTTGCCAGTTCTTGGTCTGTTTTACCCATGAATTGTATCTTGAATTAGTCTCCCTCTTTATATTCTTGCTGTTTTTCTACATGATAGGCTGTTTAACCTACAACTGTGCTGTGTAGAGATTCTACTGGGGTTGTAGAGGACCTTATCTTGGCATTTTATAACATCCCATTCTTCTTCGGTCATTAATAAAAACCCTCTAGGCTAGTGTAATATGAAATTTGAATCTCATATCTGATTTAAAGTTCTTCCTCTGCCCTAGCACTGGTCAGGGTTTGGGCCCTAGGAACTTGAAGTTGGTAGGGTCTGTTATTTCTCATTCTCTCTAGATTTCAGTAGAGGCATAGATCGATTCTGACATACCACTCTCCACCTCCATTGCTGATTCTGGCTCCTTTAGGTTAGCGTTTAGTTGGAAAGAAATGGGCAAAACTTTGACTTAACTAGGTTTATGATTGTAATATTCTTTTGAGTTTTGCACCCTCTGTGGTTTATACTGACTGGCTATTAGTGCCTTCTATGTGGCAGGTGTTCAAATGGTGGCTTTCTTCTCATGGGGTGCATGTTTTGAATCTGTGAAGGGCTCTATTGGGGTCTCCTATTGCACAGTTAACCTGCTATGATGAGATATCCTTAGAGAACTCTCTTCCAGGCCCTCTATGTTCTGGCCACTTGGGCATAGTATGATATCTAAGAATTCATCTAAGCCAGGAGTGAAAAGGCATTCTCCTCTTGTCCAGCACCCTCAGTGTATAGAGAACATTTTCTTTTATTGCAGTACCGCAGGGGAGGCGTACTCCCAAAAGACAGTCTCTAAACTCCCAAAAGACAGTCTCTAAGTCTAGTCTCTAGGTTGGTAGAGAGGAAGAGATAGAAACTTTGTAACGGATCCATTTCTGCATGTATATATACAGTGGATTAAGCCAGGAAAAATACTTTTGTAGACTTAATCTGTTTTGATGAGAAGTTCATCTTGACAACTGCAATTTTGCCAGTGACAAGATTTCAGTGCTGTAGCTACAGGGATTGAGGATGGACTACTTTAGTTAATTCACTTTAAAAAAATTATTTAATAATTTGTATCTTTATTTGAATGAGGGAGAAAATGGTTTCCTCCTGTTATTCTTTCTGACACTTACTTCTGTAGATTCTTTAAGAACCAGAAATGGAAGGTATGGAGTCATAATTAAGTAGCAAAAACATTGGATTCTTGTTTAAGTATGTATTAGATCAGATCCTCAAAATTATTTAGGCTTGTTTCATTTATGATACTGAAAGGAAAGATCAACACGAAGAAATAGTATACTGGGGAGGAAGTAAAGATTTGAACAATCTGAGACTAATTCTTTTCAATTAGAGAATTACTTTAGGCTATGCTCTCAAGTATACTCCAGTTGAAATTAGGTGTGATAATTATTTGTCAATAATGGGGAAGTTTCAAGTTTCACATCTTCAATTTTGCTACTTTGAAGTTTTTGATAATTTGTATGTCTAGATCTGAGGCTTATCCATTTACTTTCCATGATAAACAGAACTTTCTAGATAAATTAAAGAAGGCAAATAAGACTGCAAGGAGTATGTTATTTTTAAAAATTACATTGGAAACATTCCTTATCATTCAAATAAATCATTCTTATCCACTTCTCTCTCTTCTCAAACCACTTTAGTTGTCTGGTTTGTTGTCAAAAAATAATGATTTAATAACTTGCACATAAATGCATAATATAATTTGGCTTTTAAATAAGTCAGATTTACTGCTCCCCATTTAATCTGAATGTCTATGTTTTGGGGAGGGATAGCCCTTTCAGAAGTGAGGTAACCTGACCAAAATCATGCAGCTAGTAAGTGAAGAAGATTGATCTTCACTCCAGAGTCCATACTCTACATTGTACAGCACCACCTCCATGTGGGTTTAGATTCTTCATCTACAAATACTTGTTTCAAATAGCATTTATTTTGTTGATTGATGGTGGTAGATATAAAGAAATGGAATCCTGAATTATTGCCTGCAAGGAGTTTTGAGAAAGAAGATATAATAACAGTTACTACATTGTAAGTACTAATTAGCAATAAGTGTCAGAAACAGGTAGTAAGTGCCCTGGGATTCCCTAAAAAAAACATGTACCATTTCTGTTTTCCCTAAATCTCTCCTGTTATCTTGATATTATCTCCCTATTGTTTTTAAGATCCCAGCAGTTCCTTCCTTACTGCACTTTTTCCGTGACTTTCTCCTTTAGCAGTCTTATCAGTATTTTTGTTGAGTTGAGATGTATTACATAGTAAATGTTAAGAAACTCTTCAGGTGTTTCAAATAGAGGCAGAAATAAACATATTTGTTAGGCTTTTCTCCGTAATGATACAGTAGTACAGAGAACTTTATTGATTACCAAATGGAAAACTATTAAATAAAATTTTAAAAAAGCATAACTAGTTCATCTTGAGCAAGAAAAAGAATCCCTCAAAATGTTATGAGATGTTCTGCCTTTTTAGATAACTACTTCAGATTTAATAGATTTGAGAAAATGAAAAGTTAATGAAGCAGAAGAGTGGAAATGAAACAGGTGTACAATAGCCAAACAAAACAGAAGTGATCTTATTAACAGTTCTCCAGATTAGGTTCCTGTAACCACTACCAAACTATGTAAATCAAGCAAGACATGTAATTGTCATAGGATAGGGCAAATAAGGGAAACTCTAAATAAATTCTTTTGAAAGCATTCTTCATAAATTACTTCCAAAATTGGTTATATTGTGTTTTATGTCTAAATAATATTAAAAAGTTTAAACCAAAAGTATGTAGACCATGATGTATTGGTTTGGGGATTGTAACTTGGCATCTTTTTGTGAAGTTCACTGGGAAAAATGAGTTGAATTGAAAGCAAGTGTTTTTATAGGTAATGAAATGGATTTTTTTTTTCATTTGCTGGATATTTATTGAGCTCATCCTATGTGAGAGGTCCTTCTGAATGATGTTGAAGATATATCCCCAGTTTCTTGTTTTGGGAAAGGGAAAAGAAAAATAGAATGTTCGTCTAAGGATTGGTCTCTTAGGGAAGATTTTTTGAAAGTATATAAATTGATTTATTCTTTTTGCTTTGCTCTAACATACTGTTATACTTCTCTTATTATGATGACTTCTGTTTTCTCATATTTTTTATTGATGACAGAATTTGCCAGTATCAATAAGGAATACCAAGTAAGAAAGAAGAATATAGTGCGTCCTATTTCTCAGTATCTGTTATTTTACTTTCAGTGTTACGATTTTGCTCCCATAGCCTTGGCCATATTGTGAGATTAATTTCTTTATTAGCTACGTGGTGAGATAATAGATGATAAGGGAAACAATGTAGTGTAATAATAATGATAATGATAATAACTAACATTTATTAACCATTTACTATGTGCAAAGCCATATTCAACACACTGTGTATATATTATTTAGTCTGCCCAATAACTTAATAAGGAGGGTCTGTTCTTATAAATAGAACACCAAAGCACAAAAAAGTTAAATCACTTTCCCTAGGTACTTAGTTGTAACCATTGGGCAAGACTAGAAAGCACATGTATATAGTACTCTGCATATAGTTGATTTTTAATGGTAACTCTTATATTGATGACAGTAAATTAGACCTGAAATTTGAAGCTTGTGATAATATAAAATAGTTCCACTAACAGCCTTCAAAATAGATAAGATACTTTCTTAGAAATTGTAAATGTTGTTATGTACCATGTCTCTAAGTAACTGTAATTTAAGTGCTACTTAAATTCTTTAATCATTACATTTTAAAGATTTTGCTAAGCTGTTTTGTTACACATTCCTTATGGCATTTTTAGTCTTTTATTTTATAATAATCCTGAAAGAATATTTCATCATTTATGTAATTCATATAGTTTTATTTCCCAAATTATGTTTTTGTTTCTATTTTCACCATGCAGCATGTTTCTACCTATTTTTAACTGTATCATGTCTTCTTTCCTTCTCATTTAAATTCCCTTAGAACTATCATAGATCATTATTCTAAGCTACTGCATTTTTCTCTCTATGAATGCCCATTTTTTAATGTCTTTTTAAGAGCTCTACCTTCAGTTTACATTCTCATGCTCTTTTTTTTCTTCTGTCACATTTTTCTCACCAATCAAGGATTAAAGAAGACTAAAAATAAAACCAATAAAAGAGAGAATATGTTGGTTCTGGTTTCAAGTTAGTTCATCTCATTTGTTGGTGATATGCTCGTATTATGTAGTTAGTTCAGTTCCACACAGTATTTGGTGATTACTATGGAACTGTGCTTAATGCTAGGTTATAAAAATGTATGAGCCCTGGTCTACCTTTTTTCTTTCTTGTCTATCCAATCTCTTGCCATTTCTTGGCCTCATGTCACACTGAATTTTTGGTCTGTTATAAATGGAAGCCAAGAATTAATAAGGGACTAGTTGGACAAGAAAGAAAAAAGTGGAGAAAAATAAAGGGAAGAGAGTGGTGGGCTTGGAAGCAGGCATGGAAGCACTATTCTGCCAGAACTATAGCAGGTACCATAGAACAGAAAGAAGTCAATGGAGAAACAGAAGCAGAATGTTTTTGTAATCTTCAAGAATGGGAAGGGTGCTTAAAAGACTTCAAGGGCAGCTCTGTAAAATAGTTTAAAAACAACAACAACAAAAAACCCCCACAAAACAAAAGTCACAGAATAGTTCTTTTAGTTTGTTTTGGGAATAGAGAAGGAGTCAAATAGCTATCTAGATATTAAAAAGGGTAACATTTTGTCTTTAGAAAAGAGCAAGAGTCTAGGTTCAGTGAGTATAGATGGAGATTACAAGTCAAACAGCTATTGTGGTTTTTTAAGACAGAGAAAGACTGGTAACAAAAGTGAATTTTATCAGCATGGACTTCTTTAACAAAGTTAAGGGACTCCCACTGACTTCAGTAGCTCTTAAGTTGTTTTTTGTTTGTTTGTTTGTTTGTTTTGTACTATCTACACCTTCAGCTACCTTGCCACACAGTGTAATTACTGATGCCCACAGTGATGACACTGATTCATCAAGAAATGTTTAAATTGTATTCATAACATTTTAAGAAGTTAGGGATATGTGTGATACATTTTAGAAAGTTTTCCATAAATCTATTTAAAATTCAGGTACAGTACCTAAAAGTTTAACTTAAAAATAAAAACTGTTGTGAAGAAAACACAGTCCCTGCCTTAAGTCAGCTTACATATCTCATTTGCACCTTCAAGCAAATTTCATTGTGAGGATTTTTAAAGACATTATGTCATATTATGACTTTAAATAACTTTTTCCAAAGGACTTACTTCATGTCACGTAAATACAAGTTGCACAAAAATGTAGTTTTTTTGTTGAGGTATAACTGACATACAACATATGTAAAAGATTTAACATTTTTATCTCACAAAAACACTAAATCAGATGTACCTACTGGACATATTTTTATAACTAAAAGTCCTTTACCATATGGTTTATATATTGTATCATTATGGGATGTCTCTGTTTTACAGTTTTTTAGTATAAACATGGATATGGTAGTACCTATCTCAAGGAGCTGTAATGAGTGATGGTGTGTGTAAAAACTTTATCAAAATACAGATTAAAACCTCAGTAAATGGCATTGTTTCAGTGTAAAACAAAGTGTGGTTATGGAATTATTTAAGCAATGGGTTCTTGATTTTTACCTTATTTAGTGGTGATTGAGGTTCTCCTTATTTACCAAAGAAGAATTATTCACATAAGAAATTATTAGTAAAGGTAATTGTAGAAAATTGTTTAACATTTCTTTATTAAAGTTGCATTGTACATAGTTTCTTTAATCATGAATTTGAAATTGTCTGTGTAGTGGAAAACCTTGGTACTTTGTTTTTAGGGAAGAATTATTCCATACCGTATGTATGCCAATTCACTGCTTAAACATCTTTCGTCAGGACTGAAAGTATTTTGAGGTTTTGTATCCCGAGGGTTTATAAGAGAAAGGGTGAGAAGCAGCTGAGCAGGGAATTGAAGAATGAATGCTGACTAATTGTCCCATTTATGCTCCTTATTCACTGGCAACCAAGTAGCTCTACTTTTAATTTTATTCTCTATTCTTATACAACCAAAGAAACAGTAGGTTTTGTTTCCATAAAGTGTTCTAGCTAAAAGCAGTTGCAGTTTCAGAGAAGAAAAAAGTACTAGGAGTTAGTAGGTCTCAGAGAAAGGGACAAATGTGTATAGTGATGTGGCTGTACTGTATAATATTTAAGAGCTTAGTCTCTGTAACTAGACTTCGTGCTGAAGTTGGAATCCTCACTTTCCACTCATTAGTTCCAGCAATTAATCTGTTTCA
The DNA here is from genome assembly GCF_026419965.1 of Kogia breviceps. Classification (NCBI taxonomy): domain Eukaryota; kingdom Metazoa; phylum Chordata; class Mammalia; order Artiodactyla; family Physeteridae; genus Kogia; species Kogia breviceps. Next base: position 72,201,161 of record NC_081312.1, read on the forward strand.
GTTTTCTTGCATATATAAGGATAGTAATAATACCTACCTCGCTGAATTGTTAGGATTAAATTAGTAAATATGTATAAAGCAAGTGGAATAGTGCCTGATACATTGTAAGTGCTATGAAACTGTTAGTTGCCATATTTCATTAAACCTGGAATACCAGTGTTTGTAAGATACACCATTACTTTATATACCAAGAAAAACAATATGAAAGTATATGTGTCTTAGAATCAATGCAATATAATATTATGTTATTGGATCAGTAAGTTTAATAAGCTTTTCATATTGTGATTCATTTAAAAGATAATGTTTATCTTGTTCCTCTGTGTTATATTGCTTATATTTAATTGACTTTATAAATTACCAGATATAATAGTGGTACTCTTTTTAGGGGAAAAATGGAACTATGTCAAAACTCTGCTTGAAAATATTTAATTTACATGAGCGTTATATGTTGTTTTGCTAATTTATATATATATATTTTTTGTGGGAGAGCCTTTTATTTTGAATTTATACAGTGAATATCTTTTGGTGTCTAGCCTTTTGTTAATTTTGAATGCACATTCATATATCTCTAATACATTAATAACAGTAGATTTTAGTTATGTGCTTTAGATCCTACAAAATTCTAAAGTGTTTTCCAAATAATCAAGACAATATATTGTGTTCAATAGATTTATAGTGCTAAGTAGCACATAGCAGTAAAGATCACAGGCTCTGGAGTCAAATTGCCTGTGTTCAAAATCTTATTTCAGTCACTAACTAACCCCATCAAGTAGCTTTGCCTCTCTGTGCCTTTGTTTTCTCATCTGTAAAATGGGGAAATTGAAGTGTGTATGAAAAGTGCTTAGAATGTTGTCACATAGTAAGCACAATGAGCTTGCTGTTTTTTATATTAATTTGATTATTGCATTCTAAATATTTTTTAAAGTTCTGATCAGTTTTATGAACCAGAATCCTTAGTAAACCAGTTCATTCTATTTTTTACTCTTCCTTTAAAATTATAAAGACAGACAGACCTGGGGACATTTAATGTAAGATAGAGAACATATATACTCCAGAGGGCCTGGTGTGAATATGATAATGGATATCTATAATAATAACACGTAATTATCAAGAAGGTAAGGGATGATACTTAATCATTCAAGAATATGTGTGGTTAATTTTTTAAAAATCTTTTAAAAAAGGAAAGTTTTGTCACTTGAAGGTATAAACTTAAATTTATCTCCAGATTTTCTTATGTGAAGCCATGCTGGTGCTGGGTAATTGAGATATTACTATGTTAAAATTTAGAAATTGATGTTAATCAACTACTATTTTATATATCAATGTATTATTTTACATTATAAGTTGGAAATGTATCTGATTTACTTTTTAAAATTCATTCTTATCACTTAAATTATACATACAGAATTAAAAAGCAAAGTAGTATTAAAAGACTTGAAACTAAGTAAAGCACTCCCCTGTTTCACTGCTCACCATCTTCCACAGCCCTGCTCCCCAGAGGCAGTCACTTTGCATTCTTGGAGCTGTTTCTTATGGCATTTCCATATTTTTAAATGATACTTTTAAGCTGCTCTTCATTGATTTTTCAATTTTTTCTCTATCAGTTTACCTCCTATTATTAGTTGGGGATTTACTATTCTTAAATTTATTACCATCTCATTCTCTCAACATACTTATACAAAGATTACCCCATTTTCTCAACATACTTATCCAACAAGTATGTCGCATTAAATCAGCACTAAATTTGTTCCTTTTTGAGCAAAGCAATTTATTATGATTGTCTCTTTTCTCCTATAACTTTTTCTTTTGGGGGGAGTTAGTAATAACCTCATTTTTATTTGCTTATTTTTTGTGTGCCTACTGTATTTTTCCTAAATGTTTCAACAGATCTGTAACATAATATCAGTATTTTTTGAGCGCTCAAACATGGTTTCAGACACTGTATCAAATTTGCTTTTCTTTGTGGAGACCTTTCCATACTGATCTGTTTTACAATCTAGATTGGTTGCTTTCTACACCTGGTGCATAGTAGACATCTTGGGACTTCCCTTGGCTGTTCTCCTATGTTAGATACTTTATTTCCTGAGTTCCACACTCTTCCTCTCCCCTTTTCCTCCTTTATTTTATAGAGGTATATTTTTCAGCTGCTTCCTGATAAAGGAGTCATAAAAGTTTGCCCTCTTGAAAATATCTTCATCCCATCCTCACATTTGATTGAATATTAGCTTATGTATATAATTGTAGACTACAAAATGATTTTCCCTCAGAGTTATGAAAGCATTGCTCCCTTCTCTTCCTTCATTTTTCTGTTCTCTATCTCTGGTCATAGGGCATATGTTCATTTGGATTTGTATGCTAATTTTCTTATGTTTTTCTCTTCTTTTAAAATTTTTTTTGTCTTTATATTCTACTTACTAGAAGATTTTCTAGATGTTCTCTTTCGTTGAATGTTTTATTTCAGCAATTATTTTTATTTTCTAAAAGTTCTTACTGTTTCTCTAATTATTCAGTTTTTTTTAACATAGTACATCTTATTTTGGGGCTGTAATTATCTTTCCTTATGTCAGAGAATGGTAATAATTTTCTTAAGGTTTCTTCTCTTGGTACTGTATTTCCTCTGAGTACTTTTTAAAAATTTATTTATTTTGGTTTTAGTCTTTCATGTTGGAGGCTTTTCTGAAAGCCTAGACTTAATGAGGTGCTACAGATTTATTTGGAAGTTGTGTGTTTAGAGGCAAGAATTGTTTCGTAGGTGGCTTCATTAGGGTGATCAAGAGAAGAGCTAGAATTTCTCTTAGGAGATCCCAGACTGTGGTATCTATATGTCTTTTTCTGGGGTCTTAAACGTTATCCAATGAATTTTCAAATATTCTTTCTTCGATAGTTTACATCTGTCTGCCAACAATTAGGAACCAGTTCAGGTCCGACTGAGCCTTGTCCTTCCACTCCCATCTGTGTTGTGCTTGGTCGTTACAAGTCAGGAACATCTCTGGTTCAAGATATCCAACATTCTGATCCTCTAGAGGCCGAAGAGGACATGTGGAATGAGGTAGTTAACCTGTGTGTGGAAATATTCTTTATATAGACTTTTAGAGAATCCCTCAGTATTCAGTGCTAATATTACCCCAGCCTTTCAGGGTTTCATTAGGCAAATGATCTTGATTCTTACATTCTCCTCCTTTTCTGCCACTTAATTTTCTGCATACTCTGCTGTGCTGAATCAGTCTCTAGTCTTCTGCCTGAGTTTTTCTCCAAAAGCTTTTTGTTTGTTATCTTCTCTACTGTTCTTTTTGTCCTTCGGTTTTGTACTTTTTTGGTTAATTTAGAGGAGTTTCAGAAGGAAGCATGCTTAATTTGCCATACTTACCCGTAACAATGATGGTAATAATCTAGTGATTTGCTATGTGCTAGACTTGTTCTTTGTGTGTTTTTTTTTTTTTTTGCGGTACGCGGGCCTCTCACTGTTGTGGCCTCTCCCCTCCCGTTGCGGAGCGCAGGCTCCCGACGCGCAGGCTCAGCGGCCATGGCTCACGGGCCCAGCCGCTCCGCGGCATGTGGGATCTTCCCGGACCGGGGCACAAACCCGCCTCCCCTGCATCGGCAGGCAGACTCTCAACCACTGCGCCACCAGGGAAGCCCCTGTTCTTTGTGTTTTAATGTTGATTTTCTTTTAATCTTCAAACAGATCCCATTAGAAAGACACAATATACTATTATCCTCATTTTACAGATAGGGGAACAAAATAATAAGTAAGCTGCCCAATATCACATGACTAGTAAACGGCAGAAAGATTTGAATGTACATACTTACTTCTGGAACCTGAGGTTGGTACTTTATCATTATGAACCAGAAGTCTACAAAACTTCTTCATAACCTCTAGAGTTACTTTAACATATGGCTTAAAAGTCACTGCACATAAGACAAATTGCTAGATTGTCATATATCTAAATTAGAAGAAAACCTAGTAGCTTATAAATATGCTACGTACACACACACACACACACACACAAGCCACACATATAGAAATCATTACTTATTACTTCTGTGAAGAATGATTTTTTGGTGACAAAACTTTAATATAAACTATTAGTTATCACCTAACACCATTCTTCTAAGTAAAATTTTTAAATGATATTTACTGTCTAAACTAGGGCACAATGTTCTGCACACTAAGTATAATAAATAAAATTAGAGGATTAATAAATTTTAGTTGATATTATTAAAATTATTCCTCTGTTTAAAAATTTTAGGAAGAAGAGAAATATAAGATTTATTTGCAAGATTATACATAAACAAAACTTGTGTTTCTTTCAAAAATATTATGGCCAAACACTTGAAATTTAAAATAAACTGAATTCTACTTTGAGTGTCACCAATTAAAAATAAATCCTCTTTGATACAGTTTGATTTTTTCTTTTATAATAATAACAAATCATTTCTATTTTGTGTAATTTTTCTATCCTTCTATTTCTTCAGTGTAGACAGAAATCTATTGCCTTCCTGCTGAGAATATAATTTCTGAATCTAGGTGATGTACTGTCAGCACAGTGAAGCAGGAAATTATTCTCCTGTGTCAGCTGCTGCTGTTAAGGAATAAACAAGGTTTGGGATAGGATGCATTTCTGTTATCTCTACTTGCAAATCTCATATGACACGCAAATAGATTTTAATTCAAGAGAGTTCAAAGTATTTTGTGACAAAAGATACTCCCTGCTCTCAGTTCTTTCTCTACTCCTTCTAAAAATCTCAAGTATATTTCAAAATTCCGTGCTTTTTTGTCTGTTTGAGTGGTAGCAGTCATCAAATTTATTCAACTTTTTCAAGTGATAGAGCATGTGGAAATCATATTCTTTAGGACACTGGGAATACTGGTATATTAAACTTAGCAGTAATAGTAGCAGCAGTAATAATAATACTAATAGCTAAATGGAACTTAGTATGAGCCAGGGACAACAACTACATGCTTTCCACATATTAACAGAATTAGTTCATACAATAATTCTGTGGGAAAAAGGCATTACAAAAGGTTAAATGATTTGCCCACAGCATGTATATATGTGTGGTATATATATGTTTGTATATAAGCATATATATGTATGTAAGGGTATATATATATGTGTGTGTGTATTCATATACATACATATATACATACCTGTGTGTGTGTATATACACACACACACTTACATATATGTATGGAAATTTATATATACACATGTAAATTTTTTTTTCTCTATAAAATTAGAGGCAGAGAAAGGATTTGCTTAATCTGCTCCCAAGGTCTACTCTCTTAACTACCATGTTATACTAATAGAATAGTCTTGTATAGGCAAATAGTAGGAATTATCAATATTAAACAATATTACCTGGTTCCATTGTAATATCATCAGGTAGGCTAGGGAATTTTAGAATGACTAAAGTTAAGTAAGTATAGCATGAATACTAAAAAAATAATAATAACCTTAAACTCTTGATACTGTTATATCCATGGCATTATCTGGGTTTCTGAAATTAAAATAGAACATTGTTAAAACATAACTAAATGTTTTGGCCTATTTAAACCTTGTTTCCTAGCTATAACTTTCCTATATATAGATTATAATTTTATTGAGTTTTATGGCATAACAATATGCCCTGCGATCCTAGAAACGAAATATTACTTGCATGTGATGAAAGCAAGTTTGAGTAGCTGTATGTTTAGATTTATTTCTTATTTTAAATGTATGAAATTCTTGCTATGCTCTGTCACTGTGTTCTATTTCAAGTGCAGGTAGCCTGAAAAAGAAGCTTCAAATTGAAAATGCGTTTTGTTTTTGTTTTTGGAAAAGCTATAAAAAATAGCTTTACAGGAAAATGTCAGTGGAAAAACGAAGAACAAAAATTTTACCTTGGTAAACTCATTTGCATAGCAGCCACTGTAACAATATTACCATTGTTTCTCTACCTGCATTGCACTCAGGTCACCATATTTAAAAATATAATTTATAGGGCTTCCCTGGTGGCGCAGTGGTTGAGAATCCGCCTGACGATGCAGGGGACACGGGTTCGGGCCCCGGTCCGGGAAGTTCCCACGTGCCACGGAGCGGCTGGGCCCGTGAGCCATGGCCGCTGAGCCTGCGCGTCCGGAGCCTGCGCTCCGCAACGGGAGAGGCCACAGAGGCCCGTATACCGGAAAAAAAAAAAAATATATATATATATATATATATATATATATATAATTTATAATTATATTTACTTTTTAAATAATTTACTTTCATGACTATTGCTGAAAAAATCATGTGTCACCATTTGCACTTAGATTTTTTGAGGCCCATTTCTGTTTCCATGTAATTATCCTAAACTTTTTACTTCTTGACCTTATTAGTAGAAAAACTACTTTTTAAAAAATTAATAGACTACACTTTTTAGAGCAGTTTTAACCTTAACAGAAAAGTTTAGTAGAAAGTCCAAGGGAGTTGCAGTATACAATTGACCCTTCATATCTGCAGGATCGGCAGCCTCAGATTCAATCAACCAAGGATTGAAAATATTAGAAAAAAGAAAATCCCAGAAAGTTCCAAAAAGTAGAAACTCGAATATGTTGTGTGCTAGCAACTATTTACGTAGAATTTACATTATATTAGGTATTATAAGTAATACAGAGATGTTTAATGTGTATGGGAGGATTGCGTAGGGTATATGCCAGTACTATGCAATTTTATATAAGGGACTTGAGCACTCTTGGATTTCGGTATCTGCGGGAATCCTGGGACTAATTTCCAATGGATACTGATGGTTGACTGTACCCTTTTTTGTCCCTACTTCTGCCCCCCACCCCAGCACACAGTTTCTCCTATTAACGTCTTGCATTAGTATGGTAGAGTTGAAGTCCATAATTTACATTAGGATTAGCTTTCAGTGCTTTTACAAATGTATAATGATATTTATCCATCATTGCAGCATCATACATAATAGCTTCCCTGCCCTAAATATCCCCTCATGATGTGTTCTACCTCATCCTTCCTTTCCTCCCCATGCGTCTCTGGCAACCATTAATCTTTTAACTGTCTCTGTAGTTTTGCCTTTTCCAGAATGTCATATAGTTGAAATCATAGAGTATGTAGCCTTTTCAGATAGTTTTTTTTCATTTTGTAATATGCATTTAAGCTTTCTTTATGTCTTTGTGATATGATACCTCATTTCTTTTTATATAATATGGGTATACCACAGTTTGTTTATTCATTCACCTGTTGATGAACATCTTGATTGCTTCCAAGTTTGGGCAGTTATGAATAAAGCTGCTATAAACATTTGTGTGTAGGTTTTTTTTATAGATATGGGTTTCTAGCTCATTTGGGTAAATGCCAAGGAGTGTGACTGCTGGATCATATGGTAAGAGTATGTTTAGTTTGTAAGAAACTGCCAGACTGTTTTCCAAAATGGCTGTACTATTTTCCATTCCACTAGCAGTGAATGAGAGTTCCTGTTGCTCTGCATCCTCATTAACATTTGGTGTTGTCACTGTTTTAGATTTTAGCCATTCTAATGGATGTGTAGTGGTATCTCATGGTTGTTTTAATTTGCAGTTCCCTAATGACATACCATTATATCCCCACCTCAAATTCATATCTTGAATTTCTAACCCCCCAGTACCTGACAATGTGACCTTATGACCTTATTTGGAGTTATGGTCTTTACAGAGTTAATCAAGTTAAAGTGAGGTTATTACAGTGGGTCCTAATCCAATATGACTGGTGTCCTTATAAAAAGGGGAAGTTTGGACACAGATATGCATAGAGGGAGAATGCCATGGGAACATGAAGACTGCCACCTATAAGCCAAGAATTGAGGCCTGGAATCTGATCCTCCCCTCACGGCCCTCAGAATGAACCAGCCCTGCCAACACCTTGATTTCAGACTCTGACCTCCAAAACTGTGAGACGATTAATTTCTATTATTTAAGTCATCCAGTTTGTCATACTTGGTTATGGCAGCCCTGGCAAACTAATACACATTTGATTGATGTTCAGCATCTTTTCATATGCTCATATTTTATCAGCTTATCTTTTTAGGAAGGTGTCTGCTCAGACCTTTTGCTCATTTTTTAATTGAGTTGTTTGTTTTCTAATTGTTGAATTTGAGTTTTTTGTATATTTAGATTACTAGTCCTTTATCATATATGTGTTTTCCAAATATTTTCTCCCTATCTGTAGCTTTTTTTGTTTCATGGATTGTGCTTTTGGTGTTGTATCTGAAAAGTTATTGTCAGTTCCAAGGTCACCTAGGTTTTTCTCCTATGTTATATTCTAGGAGGTTCATAACTTTGTCTTTTTTCTATTTTGAGCTCATTTTTCTAAAAGGTTTATTGTCTGTGTCTAGATTTTTTTTTCCGGGGGGGGAGGGATATGGATGTCCAATTAGGCCAGCACCATTTGTTGAAAAGGCTATCCTTTCTTCATTGAATTTTGTGTGCTTCTTTGTCAAAGTTCAGTTGATTACATTTGTGTGAGTTTGTTTCTGGTCTCTTTATTCTCTTCCATTGGTCAATTTTTCTGTTCTTTGACTGATATCACACAGTCTTGAATACTTTTGCTTTACAGTAAGTAGTAAGTCTTAAAGTCTGATAGAGTCAGTCTTCCAACTTTGTTCTTCTCCTTCAATACTGTGTTGACAATTCGGCTGACATTATTTACCGACAGTAAATTAACATGTAAGTTTGAATGACTTGAGTTTGTATGGTTTTCCTTATACTTTCCAATTTACTTATAAATGATAATGTTTATTCTTATATCCCATGAAATAGTAGACTAGAAAAAAGGTATAAATATAGAACTTAGTTCTGTAATTTTGAGTCATATTACTTTCATTATGTTGTATCTCTGAGAAGGACTAACTGATAAACTATGTTATATACATGGCATAATTTAGGATGATAAGTGATTGTAAAATGAATAGGACCATCACATAAGGAGTTATAAACATCAATGTAATAGAATCCTGTATTCTCTAAAAGTGTGACATTTAAACAGAGATAACGTTATATATTATTTAGTCATGTAAAATACTGATACCTTTATTTAAAAAGATATACCTAAGTTTTCAGAGAATTCCCATTAAAGATTAATTTAAATATTAAATAAATGGAAAGGGCATGATTCAATTTGGGGGAGAGCCCAAAGTTATTAAGCTATAAATCAAGGCAGAATATTCTTTAAAATTGGGTTTCAAGTTACTCCAATATGAATATCGAAAATGTTCCTTTAAAACAATAAATGTTTTAACCTGTTTTTTTTTTTTTCCTTCACTGTTGCCTTTTTGTTCTGCAAGTTTGGTGTCTTATTTAGGGGATTTTACTTTTTAGTTTGTATACAACCTAGTATTCTCCACAAATGTATAAAATATTTATATTAGTATTTGTAATAAGATCCTAGTATTATTTACAGATGTTCAAAATATTTCTGTAACTTTTATACAAGGGGAAATACGAAGAATTCTTTATAAAATGCCCATAGTTATATAATTACTAGTAGTTCTTAAGAATAAAAAATAATATGATAATGCAGCTATTCAGCCTGATAGAATATTTTAGAGAGATGAAAAGTAAAAAATCACTTACTAGCTCATTGCTGTTAACCATTTCATAATACAGTATGACTTGAGATGGAGATGAAGTGGGAATGCAGACATGAAGTGATTTTATTTTTCTCTAATCTGACCTTTGTTTGTGATTGGGAAAATCAGTTTTTTGTTTGTTTCTTTACTCATCTCAAGGAAATGTCAAAGCTTTCTGGACACTTCAGGAAATCAGTTTAATCTGACTTTAGTAAAGTCAGTTTAATCTGACTAGTTTGAATTTTTACCTAATAGCCCAATTTAAAACACAACTTTCCCCCTTCTACTCAGTGCCGCTTAGGCTGTTCTAGGAGATTGTAGTGTGGAAAGGGTTGAATCTAGTCATTCAGTCTGCTCACTCCAGTGAGTAGAGAGTGATCTGCTCTTTCATTTATATTCCTTTCTCCTCTAGGGTGAGAGAGATAGAAAGGGAAAAGATTTTCCTACTTTAGTTGTGCCCTTCTTGTTTCTTTTCTTTTTCTGTTTCTGGTCATCTGAGTAACACTGACTAGACCTCATGCCTTCTGTGTGGAAAGAGAGGCAAATACTACTGTTGATGTGGCACGTGTGTAAAACTTTTTTGGGGAAGATGAGATATATTTGCAGTGTCACACTATCCGGTTTATCTTTTTCTACTCTTTCGAAGTTTCTACTTCTCCAGTACTCCCGCCGCCTCTGGCTGCTGGGATCCCCATTGTCTGGAGGCTCAATCCAGCTACTTTGTTGGTTACACTCTGCTGTTATAAATAGTGACTCCAGTTCTCTCTACCCTGTTTTCCAGTCTACATCTTTTTTTCCTCTCCATATAGGCATGGGTAGTGGGTATGGACATGGGATGATAAGCAAGTCTAAACACAAGCAGAAATCCAGGTGAGAGATGAGATACCAGTCTTCCATTCTTGCCAATCTTTCGACCCGCTCTGACTTGATTTAGACTCTTGGAAATAGCACTATCCAACTACGTTAAGTCAGTGAAGCAAACTCTGATGATTGACTCACTCACGGTGGGCAGGGGTGGGCAGTTCTAGGGTAAAGAGGAACTGAGGATGGTAAAGATGTTTCGGTTATGGTGGCGAGGTAGTTGGCTCTCACTTGTTACGCTGTCTTTTGATCATGAAATACTTGATTGGTGACTCTTTGTTCTTAGTCTTGGGTTGTAATGCCAATCCCTGGCAATGGGAAAAGTCCCACCTGATAGTCTGTTATGTAAATTTTATCATAGTCTTGCGAGTACTGCCATTCTTGTTGGCTACCATCAGTTCTACCATTTGTTCCCATCTCAGGGCTTTGCTCTCACTGTTCCATCAGTGTTCTTACCCCAGATAGTCAGTCTGTAGACTCCTGCCACTTCATTCTTCATTCATATAATGCTGCTTCCTTGGGTTTTCTTTGTACACTGTTAAAATAGTGTATTTGTCACTCTTTTCCCATGGCTTGCTTTACTTTTAGTTCATATGTGAATCATTTTCTATATATTTTATTATATATTTAATAGTTTATTATCTGTCTTTTCCATTTTCATCTAATCTTAAAGAGAGCAAGTCACTGGCTCCTTTGTTCAGTGCTTTGCCCTGTGCCTAAGATGGGACCTGATGCATAGGAGACAGTCGATTATTTTTGTTTTTGTTGAGTGAATAAATGAATGAGTGGATGCTAGTTTCTATAATCAAACTTTAGAAATAGCTTTGATTTATCTAACAATGTTTACCCTTCTAGTGTTTTACAGGGTAGTATACTTTAAAAACTTTTTACAGATCTTTTATTATTCCTAACTGTATTCCCATTATTGTCATCCCAGTTGAACCATCTACACCTTTAGTTCACTTTCCATGCTGTTGCTAAAAATGATTTTTATAAAGTACTTCTCAAAATGCCATCCTCTGGAATAAAATATTCAAAACTTCCTTAGCATAACTGGGCCTGTGCCTCTTGTCCTTCTCCTCACTGACCCCTCCGTGTACTCTATATTCTAGTCTTATTCTTTTCATTGCAGTACTCTGAATGCTTAATATGTTTCTCTTCTACTTCTGTATCTTTACTTAAAGCCTGTACCATTTGCTCTTACCGCTATATATTTTATTAGTGTGTGAATACGTAAAATATAACTCCTATCATGAGAAGACTCTAGGAAAGGTACTTGACATTTGAAATGATTGGGAACCAACTATATAGTTGCACTGTATACTATTATTTCAGATCTATTTACCAACCTCTTCCTTCACTGAGCATCTTTAATACATGGTAACAGTTCATTTGTCATTTTTTGATGGGTATTTAAAAGTTACCAATCTTGAAGAGCACCATGCACATGATTTTGTAATGATGTTGGTAATATTGTGAATTCACTTTAAAGGTAAGGCTAATCTACATGTTGTAACACAAGGATTCTTTTTAAAGATTGTGTATGTATGAATGTTTGTTATATCTTTTATCTTCAGAAAACTAACCTGAGTAAAGAAAATGATATGTGAAAGTTAAAGTATTATATGTATAACTTTTTCAGAAAATGTGTTTCCTTGATAGATTCTTCAATTTTAGATTTGTTTGTTTGTTTGAAAGGCAAGACTGATAAAGGAGGTGAAATTATTTTCTATAAACAATTGAAGCCAAATGTTTTTCATATCTGAGCCTTTTCCAAGTAAGTACTGTGTCATAGAAGGGACCAGTGTGGCTTTTGGGGAAATGTAGATTCTAGGAGTATGTAGCAGTGTTCCAAAACTTGTATTTAGCATTTTTGTATCTAAAATAATGCAGAAATATATAGCATGTGATGTTGATGTCTTTTAGAAGACACACCTAAATAAAAGTACAAGACGCAGTTAAGTAAAAGTAATACATTATAAAGTTATGTAGCAGTAAATAAAGATGGGACCCTATAAGGAAGTTTTATTTTTTTGACATAGCTGTTTTGAACAATTACTGCTATTACTGATAATAATAGGTCAGTATTAGGTGCTTTATGTGAGTTATTTCATTTAATGGTTGGAACATCCCTGTGTCTGCTACTCATTTTACATAATGAGCTGCTCAGATTTAGGCATTTGATTTAAATGATTACTGCTGGTTATTCAGTTGGGTGTCTTCACATCATTTATCAGTAGTTCCTTAAACTTTTTTCAGAAAATCACAGAGCCTTTTGAGAACCTGACAAAAGTCCATTTCCCCTAGAAAAAAATTTACTTTTACACCTGTATAATATGTCTTTATTTTAGCCTGCACTTTTGCAGAGTTCCTAGGTTTCCTAATTCCCATAGGGAGACCTCATATTGGGGATCTCTGATCCATGTCTTTTAATAAAGAGACTGGAAAACTCTGTACTTTTTTCTTCCTTTATGACCTCTTGTCACTTAAAGGAAATAATATTCATTTACATTATGCCTTATTATAGAAAGAATTTAAGGAAGCTGAAGGGAATTGTCGGCTACCTCTAACTTCACTGAATATATGCCAGAATAAATTCTGTTATGGCAAGTGAGATTCAGATAAGTTTGATGGATGGGACACTTTTTAATGGTCAGATTTGTTGGACTTCACATCAGAGCATTCTCACAGGAACCTAAATGTAATAGTTTGAAAAATGTAATCATTTTACCTCTTCAGATTAGCATAAATATAGTAGCTGTGCCTAGAGACAGAAGATTAGAAAGATAGTACCTTCAAGCCTAGTGATTCAGTGATATTTCTCAGAATAATTTTTGGATTTTATCTTCTGATTCCATCAAAGATAAATCATGTAGAAAGGGGGGTGTTTTGTAATAAAAGTAGGATATAGTAATAATTTTATGTATTAATGAGCTAAAGTTACCATATAATTGGTTAATTCATTGTTTATATAGGTTATGGATGAAGATGTGTTTAGATCCTAACTCATTGTGACTTTGGAGAAGAGAAGTTGTCATTTTATAATGAGGTCACTTTTAAAGCTCCCTGTTATGAAAAATAACCATTACTAGTAGTTGAGGACTGGTTATTTTATAAAATTTTTAATATGAATTAATTAAGAATTTCAGAATGTTTTTTCTTACAGTTCGTTATAGATATTTTCATGTTACTTATGCTTCAGGTTTGATAACTCACCTATTTTTTTTTTTACCCCTTGAAGTGTTATCTAAAACAGAAGTATTAACTTGGCTGAACAGAATAAAGAATCGTACTGTATACATTTGCCTGGTTTTAGGTAAATTACTATAGAAATAATGTTTTAAATCAGTATACAATGCTTGGGTTTATTTTTTTAACATATGTTTTAACAATGATTTCTAGTTATATTGTGAATTGAATAACTGTATTTCTATTTTTTCCTTCTCATTCTTAACATTCAATTTTTAAGTGAATAGTAGCCTATCTGTGTAGGACTCTTGTGACTGAATGATGTATTCTGCTTTGCTGTGGCACAGTTTTCAGACAGCCACTTTTATTGTTAAATGTTTTCATTTTCTATAGTACTTTTCATCCCTGTATATATGTACAGGAGTCACTTCACCCACCACCGAATTGCAGCCACTTCTGAGGTGGAACGCAGCAACTGTTTAACAGCGCACTTTCCCCTAGGTGCTGACAGCTGTAGAAGAAATTGTACATGGTCCTGTACAGAAGGTATTTCTCCACTGTGCCATCTGCAGAGTGAAACTGACTAGGAGTACTACATAGACTGTAAGTTTCTTGTGTACCCGCCCTAGACTGGAAAACCCAATATGAGAGAATAACAAAAAACTGGGAAGAATCATTTAAAAATGTATTGAGGTCAGTTAAACTTAGTGCTGCTCTCCCTGGCTCTAAATTTTATTTTAAGGTCATCTGATTTGTGATTGGTACTGATTAAATAACAAACAAATGGATGCACTGCTCAGAAATTATTTTATTCTAAAAGCAAATGTAACTAAAATGCTTTTATAAATACTTCACTTTTAATGCAACTTAAGAGAATCAATTTGTTTTTAAATATTTTTCAAATAACCAAATCAGTATTATATAAGATTTTAGAGCTGTGTTCTTAAAGTAGCAAATCAACTTATAATTCAACAGAAACATCCTAATTAGCTTTCCTTGCAGTGGTTGTATGCCTTAGTCTTAACACTTTCACTCTTCTCATGAAAGTTTTGCAACAAAGCCAGTTTGTGATGAATGTAGTTTTGATTTTTTGTTTTAGAAACATTGAGTTTGAACTTTTTAACATATTGAAAGAAAGCGTGGGAGAGAATAAATAGTAAATATTTGAATTTCCACATAACATATTTAAGTCTCTCCCTCCCATTTAACTGTTTAATAATTTCCTCTTTTCCTTTTGTAAAAGCAATTTTACAAGAATGCTGCTTTTGTAATAGTTTGGCATGGTTATGCCTTACAGGATAGGAAAACAACATTAGGAACTGCTGTGTCTATTTTTAAACAATATGATATGGATTGTTATATTTCATTGTTTTGCTTTGTTTTAGTCAGTAGTATGACTTACTAGTTATCTTTGTGTGTGTGTTGTGTGTGTGTGTGTGCATCCATAGACATTTCTGTGGCAAGAAATTAGGGTCTCAGTCATTAGAAAGTCTTAATCTTATAAAACATAGTGTCATTTGTTTTAGGTAACTTTAAAGTATGTGTCATAACTTAAATGATATTTGTGTACGTCTCCATACTGTAGATTCTCAGTGAAAGCAGATAAAAGCCTCTCTGGGCCACAGTTTGTTTACTTGTAAAATGAGGTGGGTGGAAGAAATTATTTTCTAGAGACCTTTAAGTGTTTTCTGTTTAACTCAGTGGTAGAATTCTATGTATTGAGAATTGTACCTTACATTATGTAACCAAGATATTTTGGTGCAAGTGATTTTGTTCCAGTTAGAATATTATTTGTACTAATTAAATACTGAGTGACGCTATTTTAGAATCAAAAGAGGAGGTCTGATTTCCTACAAAGATTTTTGACTGTCTCTAATTTTATAGTGGAGTTAACCCCAATGTTTTGAAATAAATTTTTTTGAGAATAAATATAGTATGATTCTCATCAGGGAGCATCAAGCAGATTAGAAAAAGCTAGACTTTATTTACATTCAGAAAAGAATGCACTTAAATATTACCAAAAAACTAACATTTTAAGGAGATTTTACCCCTTACTTGCATAGACTTAATACTTCACTCAATAGTCAAAGCGTTAAAAAAGTGAACATTAGTATTTTTTAAAATGTAGTTTAAACATAATATAATATACTTACATATCTCTAGCAAGAGGGTATTTTATCAGTATGTGAAATATTCGATTTACTATAACTGGTTCCTTTGTATTTTCTGCATGCATTGCATTACTTAATCCCATTCATCTTATTAACTGAAGTAATCATACTTGACAGAATAGGCCATATGTTTTATATATTATTTTAATGTGTTGGTGAAAAGGTACAAACTATACCTGTGATATATATGTGAGAATATATTTTTCAGTTACACAGGATATTTGTTATATATTAGATCTTCCGTGGAAGATGAAGTTTAACAACTTATTAGATTCATATGAAACTTATACTTTAATATAATCCCAGTATATGGTATTTGGAAAAGGGAATTTTATGGAGACTTTCATTTTTATTTAATACACTTGTGTACTATTTGAATTTAATGAACATGTACTACTTGTGTAATCAAAAATAATGTTGGTGTTTCAGTTCAATTGTATATTTGAAACATTAGTTTATTTAGAAATTATCCTCATTGCATAAGGTATCTTATAGATATCTAATATCTCTATTTAATTGTTTATTTTCCAAGGAGTGCTCTCATCATATTCTAAAGAACTAAAATTGTGGTCAGGCTTATTATTTAATTTATACTCTTAATAATTTTGGCATTCAGAAATAAATACTAAATCAAGAGCAGTTAATCTTAATGAAACCTTTATTTTTTCATCCTCCCCCATTATAATGTTCTATTTGAAATAGAAAAAATGAATCAAATGCATATATAATAGAAATTTCTAAATAATTATATGTACTTAGACTTCCAGCAATAATGTTCTAGCAACATCTAGCTTTCAATGAAAGATTTTAAAAAGAAATATTAAGACTAGCTGAAGAAATAAGTGAAATAGATAAGAAAATAAGCTACAGAGAAGTATACTTTGTAGATTTTAATTTAAATTAATTTTAAAGAACATACATTTTTAGAGTTTCAATATATATTTTTAAATTCTCAGATACTCTTCTCAGTTTTACAAAGTACATACTCTATCTTTTAAATTAGAGACATTTTTAGATCCATCCCAGATTGTTAAAAAATTGTCATACCAAATTTGTCTGAACAAATTTTTGTGATATTATAGGGAGATAAAAAAACTTGCAAATATATTTCCCAAATAACCTCTGGCAAATATATTGAGATAAAATCATCATATAATTACCTCAATCTTTGCTATATCTTATTTTATATATATATAAATTCCTGTCTGTTTTCATGAATTCTGCAGGTATTTCTCAATATAAATCGAATAGTTGAAAAATTTAAATGTATAAGTTTGCTTAAAGAACTATTAAATGCCACAAATCTTTTATCTTTAATATTGAATAACAAGCATTATTACTTAAAACATGTTTTTACCTCTGAAATTTCAATGTGTTGTAGGTAATATTTGTGGAGTGTGTGTGTGTGTGTGTGTGTGTGTGTGTGTGTGTGTATGTGTGTATGTATAATCTTCCTAATGTATTTTCTGAAGCATGGTTGGCATCCTGATTGACACATTGTAGCTATTTAATCAAGTGTAACTTGCTTAACAAATTTAAGGTTTTTTTTTTTTTTTTTTTCAATCTGTTAATTGGAAATCATTACACCTACCTCACAGGGTTGTTGTGAGGAAAAAATCAAGCATGTGAAAGAGTGCTTAGCATATACTAGATATGCAGTATATGAAAAATGAGTGTTACTAAAATTTTTCAGTGGCCTTCATCGTTCTTTTGATAAAATCCAAATTCCCAGTCCAGGTATTGATCTGGCTTCTCAACTTTATTTCTTTCCTTGTAGACTGCATGTATTGATTGATTGATTGCTACTGAACTTTTTACAGTTCCCAGAATATGCCATGCTTTCTTTGGGCCTTTGCCTGCCTGCAGCATTCTTTCCAACCGCTCACATACCCCTTAATCCCTAGGCTACTATCATCTGTATAACTCAATGTAATCCTTTAGACCTAACAAAATTTTTTTTATTTTAAAAATTTATTTATTTTTATTTATTTATTGTTGGCTGCATTGGGTCTTCGTTGCTGCGCACAGGCTTTCTCTAGTTGTGGCGAGCCGGGGCTACTCTTCTTTGTAGTGCGTGGGCTTCTCATTGCGGTGGCTTCTCTTGTTACGGAGTATGGGCTCTAGGCACGTGGACTTCAGTAATTGTGGCATGCAGGCTCAGTAGTTGTGGCTCGCGGGCTCTAGAGCGCAGGCTCAGTAGTTGTGGTACAGGGGCTTAGTTGCTCCGCGGCATGTGGGATCTTCCTGGACCAGGACTTGTACCTGTGTCCCCTGCATTGGCAGGTGGATTCTTAACCACTGCGCCACTAGAGGAGCCCTAGACCTAACTTTAATTTCTCCTTAACTGAGGTGTTTCCTACTGCTTCATCCTTTATACTTTTGTTAGGTGACCCTTGTACATGATCCTGTAGGCTTTTCTTATTCCTGTTCTTGTGTGTTTCTTTCTGTAAACTCCTTGAAGGTGGAATCTGCCTTTAACTTCTTTCTCCCAGTACTTAACAGAGTTTCTGCAACTCAGGACATGAGTGAACATTTAAATTTACAAATTTACAGTATGTACATGGTTATATGATTGGTACTCCTTTAAAAAAATAACTTTAATTTTTCTATATTTATAGACTAGATTTCAGACTTCACAATAATCAAATCAAAATTATCGCTTTATAATCAGACTACTTTGCCCACCATTTAGCACTCTCTGTGGGTTTACTAAAAGAGATGGACTCACCAGGGTACGAGCAGAAAGTTACTTTATTTTTTTCTGTCACTGTACCCAAAATCCCATTTTGAATATTCTTTTTTCTGTCTCAGTGCTGTTCAAGTACCTATCCTTGTTCTGCCCTTCCCTTGCTCTTCTTCCTCTTTCTCTTCCTCTTGCTCTTCTCTCTCTCTTGTTCTTTTGTTTTCTCTGTCATTCCTTCTTTCCTCACTCTCTGGCATTGCAAAATAGACTGTTTTCAGGCAGTAAAAAAACAACCTAAGAAATTAAAATTCCAAACTGTCATCCAATGTAAAATTTCTCCCTTACATCAACCTTACTCAAAGCAGTCTTAAAAATCTGAATGGGGAAGGGGAACAGGACATGTCAACTAGTAGACTTTTGTATTAATTTCTTTTGCCTTATTTTTCCTCCCTACACACTGTGCAGCTCCTGGGTCTTCCAAAGATTCAAGATTAGAAATAGAGAACAACTAATTGGTAGTAAAGGTATGTTGGAAATCTGAATGGATTCTTTCTTTTGCTTTTTGGGGTTTATCAAAGATTCCTACTGTCTGAGGATAACCCAGTTGTAATTTGATACTTCCTTTGTCTTCTTTTGACTACCTTCCTTAGTCTCTGACTTTCTGGTCTACCTCCAGCCTCTTTCTTTTGGGGTTATCTTGTTCCTTTTTGTAGTCCTTTGGGTAGAGTTTCTTTAAAAATGGCTCAGGGCTAGTTCCTTTCCCAGGGATCCTTATCTGTCCTATGGGAAAATGTAATTCTGTACTCCACAGTCTCTGAAATGGAATTCTTGGCCATTTCTGAGGTAGTAGCCTGGAGTGAGGTCATCTTGCCCTCTTGCCTTTAGATTTTTTTTTCAGACCTAAGTCCAGTTCCTGTACCATTCCTTAAGTGTCCTGTATTCTGAAGGGCATAGGCCAAAGTCTGAGTGAATCATTGTTCTATTCCTTCCCCAAACAATTTATAAACTCCCCTCCTCCAATAGATGCTTATATTTTTTTTATGTGAATGATAGACTAAAAGATACATGAGCAATTATTGGCCACATTCTTTCCAAGTGTTGCATAGATGATGTGTCACCTCAGCTCTAGTACTTGGAACCTGTTGTTCTCGGTTTCGGGTCCTTAGCGGAAACAGAAAAAACAGGAAAATTCCCATTTTAATATGCTTTTAAATCACCTGCACTGAGGCCATTATGGGGAGCTGGCATATCTATAAATGTTCATCCATTTCTGTATCTCCATACCTTGTCTTAGGCTGTTCTGTGAGTTTGGGATGTTCTGTCTAGCTTTTCCTCCCGACAGAATCTTACTCAGTCTTCGATGTCCAATTTAGGTGAAGTCTTTATTGGTCTTGGCAGTTAGAATAAATGCTTTTCTCTAGTGTGTTCTGTGTTCTCACTAATACTTTGTTTAAAGTATTATTGTATTATCTATAAATATGTCTGTCTTCCTATTAGATTGTAAGCATTTTTAAGACAGCTACTGACTTATTTCTTGGTGAATCCCTTACTGCTATTCTCTGTTATGTATTCAGTATATTATTTGCTGAATTAATGAATCTCTTCTAAACACTGAGATTGGGTTTTATAATATTACTGTTGAGTAATTAATACTTCTATATTTATGTATATCCTTAGTTCAAAAATATTTGAGGGTACAAGAATTATTTTTTATGCCTCTGAATTTTTTTTTAAGCCAGTGGTATTGCCCTTCATTCATTCTTCGGCAAGTGCATTTTAGATTTTAGTTGTGTTTTGGCTGAGTTGATCTTCTTCCATTTCCCTTGCATCTCTTTGTTTTTCTTCCTTGTTTTATTACAATTGATAGAGTGTCAATGATGATTAAATAAGGCTAACCAGGTAATCCAAGCAGGTTCAGGTTGAAAGTTAGAAAAAAAAAAATACAATTTCTTTCCATTATCAGATTGTCTTTTCTTTCTTTCTTTTTTTTAATTCTTCAAAGTTTCAGATTTGTATCACAAAATGTGGTCAGAAATGGTGAAAAATCAAGCTGTTGGTCACCAAGAACATTGGTGTGAGAGAGTAGTATTCCTATAACAGAAAATTAAATTGAAGTTGTATTTGTTGGGAGTAAAGTGCTGTTTCAATCAGACTTTATAGTATTGTTATTTTGAGTGATTGCTGTGCAAAAGTGACTTAAACAGTTTGGAATGCAGCATTGAATTTCTGCCATTCCTCAACATAATTTAATACAATCTTTATTGCTGAAATTTAGCCAAAAGTAGGATTCTTTAATATGTATTGTCAGGTAAATATATGATAATTAGATAATTCCGAAGTCAAAAGGACATTGTAAGTAGAAATAATTGAAAAATTCCTTTGATGTTTAAAAATCTTTTTTTTTTCTGGAAAGTTCAAAATGAGTATAGATAGTATACTAAGAAGTAAAATAGAAAAAAAATGTGTTCTCTTCAAATCAGATCATTAAAGTTTGAGAGAAGATAAATTAATTATCAATAAAATATCCCCGTAATTTTTTGCTCCTGTTTCCACATTGCTATTAAATGTGGATTATCTCATTTAAAATTTCAAAGAAGAATTTTTACCTTATTTACTAACTTTCACCAATATAACTAGTGACACTTTAATACTTAATTTTTGTTTTTTATCAATTAACACTTCCTAGCCTAGGAATCTTGGTGAATGGATGTTCTGACCTTTATGTCAGGTGAAATGGTAAATAGGACAAATCTCAGGATCAGATGAATTTCAAGCAGTATTGATGCAAGAAATTGTAATATATATGATTACTTTATGAAGTCATATTTCTTTTATCAATAGACTTTTGCATTTGTGTTTTCATAAGAAGGAACAAACTAATATATGACAGTGCATCTAGATATCAAGAAACTATTTATTTCTGCTGCTTTACTCTTTTCCCAACCATTGCAGTAATTCAAACATTCTATTTACTTTAAAAAATTAGTAAAATTAATTATTCTTGTATTTTTCACTTAGTTTAAGGTGACTATTGCTATGTGATGGAAGTTTGATATTAGAAAGAACAAATTTCTCTTTTTCTAACTTTTCATGAGCATACTTGGGAAAACTAAAGTTCAGGGGTGTTTTTAGGAAGCATCTGGTATGTATAGCCACCAGTCATCATATAGGAAAATTAATACTTAAAAATGTAGTTTTTCAAAATACACTATCTGAAATATATTTCTCTTTTAAAATTTGTCATTCTGTGTTTTTTTCCTTTTAAATGTCTCTTTCTGTTTTTTAATTGTGATATTGTCTAGGACTTTAGTGTAGAAACCATTTCAGTGGGTCAAGTAAAATGTTAAAAATTCAATAGTAAAGAGCTCTAAAATTCATCAGAAACCTACTTTATTTTAATGTTAGTGCTCCACGGCATAATACCTTACTCATGTTGCAGAGGTAAACGCAAATAATAAGAAAATTTGCCATTAATTGATATTTACTTTTTATGCTTCTTTTTGAAATTCTAACTCCACATTTTCCCACTGTGCTGCAGGTTGTGACAGATTCAGCTTGTCTGAAACCAAACCAGATCTTTAGTTCTCCATTTTCATTCTGCCTCCCAACCTAAATCATTCTTGCTGTGGCTTCACCATAAACCTGTGATGTAGGGTCAAAATATTATCGCTCTCTCCTCTCCTTTGATTTTAATATCATTCTATTTATTTCCAGATTCTGAAATTGTTTTGCTTTCAAGATGTCTTAAATCAGTATGCTTCATTCTATATTTATTGATAAAACTCTAGTTCATTACTTATCACGTACCAAGATTTGTGTCCTAGTTTTGTCTTTCTATTTATATTACATTTTCCTTGAGAGTAGAAACCACATATTATTTGCATTTGTGAATTCCATAGAGAATATTCTCAGTAAATCCTTTCTAAGTTCACTCAATTAATTGTGAGATAGTTGACTCTTGGTATTTAACTCTTAAAAATATTGAATGGATTGCTAAAACACAGGTCAGTCCCACATTTAAAATCAGTCACACATTATTTAGATAATTTTCCTATTAATGTTAACACTACCAGGAAAGTACCTTAAATGAATTCTGAACAATAATCTATTAAGAACACTTGGCTTGGTACTAACTATGTGAAAGCAAATTTTACTGGCCATATGCTAGTATATATGCTAATTTGTAGCCTCCTGTTATAACTTATACACTGAGTTCTTTCTTTCCTTTGATCCCATTTTTAAAATATGGAGTTATAGGCAATTTTGAGAAAATAATTTTAGCAGAAGACAACTAAAGGTTAGTTCTCTTTGCGGTACACAGGCCTCTCACTGTTGTGGCCTCTCCCATTGCGGAGCACAGGCTCCGGACGCGCAGGCTCAGCGGCCATGGCTCACGGGCCCAGCCGCTCCACGGGATGTGGGCTCTTCCCGGACCGGGGCACAAACCTGTGTCCCCTGCATCGGCAGGTGGACTCTCAACCACTGCGCCACCAGGGAAGCCCAGTTCTCTTTTTACATTAGTCCCTTTCTAGCTCTTTTAGACATATGTAATACAAATGGGAAGCAAGTTTCTTTTGAAGTCAACTCAACTCCCAGCCCCACTGTGGATCTGATTTATCCTAATAAAATACAGTGGCCTCCTAAGAAGAGTAATATCCAAGAACATGCACGGATTGCTTACCATATGCCTTTTCAGCCTCTTCCCGCATCACCTGTGGACATTAACTTGCTAGAGGTGAAGCTCCTGCCAGATCTGTGATACAATCAAATGAAATAACTCAAGACTATTCTAGACAGATAAGCAATCACACGTGTACAGAAAACAAAAACAAAATAACAGCCTTACCCTAAGTACCAGGGAATTGGGTCAATAAAGGAAAACTGAATGGGAAGATTTTTAATAGGAAAACAGTGGAAACAATTTCACATATTTTTCAATGGAGGCTTGGGAGGAAGCCTACTGTTCTCAAGGAGGTAATTGAATGTTCCCTTTTTCTATATTTAAATTGAGAATTTTTTTGCTATATTTTGGACCATTATTTATCTTAGTCATTGACAATATTCATTTTTTAGATTATAACATATAGTCATTTCTCATTTTTTATTTTTGATTTTTTTGAAATAAAAAGCATTTTTTAAACTTCAAAAAATTATTTTAGTGCTTCCTGTGCTAGATCTTTATAGATAGCTTATTTTTCCCCTTTGCCTTTTCTTCTTATATAGTCTTTGAAGATAACCACTGGTTTATGAAAATTTTCATTATGAATGTGCTATCATTTCAGGTCAGATTGAATATGGGCTTACTGTGGGTTTTTAGAGTGTTTCATAAAATTATTTGGATGAATGTCAGTGTTATATAGAAATAAGATGACCTCTTAAATGTATTCTCTTAAAAATATTCTTTTCAGTCTATAATTTTGAATGTTTTGATTAGTATAATCCTATTTTCTTATTCTTCTCATCTTTCTTTTAGTAGTATGTGTGTGTATTTCTTTATCTACATATGTCTATCATCTGTCTACACACATTCACACATACATACATAAGAGCTCTTAATTTTATAAATTCACTTTTAATATTTCAGTCTCAGTTATTTCTTCGAAAATGATAAATTTTCAAGTCAGTTAAATTTTCTTTTGGTTTATATAAAAATAAAATTTGAAGCCTATGTATGTTTTATAATCTGTTTTCCAGTTTTGCCCATATGTATATTAATATTGGCATATGTTGCTTTTATATGCTGTATATTATATGATATCTATTGGTGGTTTGTGTGTCACTTAGTAAATTTAACATAATCAACATTCTGTTATTTATATAATATTCTATTCTCATTCTTCATTCATTCATTCAATAAATGTTTATTTTGTAGTGCTGTTCTCTAGGTCTTGTATGCTGGGAATACAGAAAGTCTCTGCTCTAGTGGAGCTTACAGTCATAAGTGAAGAGGAAGACATATAACACTAAATAATTTCACATAGGCATAAATATTACAAAGGAACTAAGTGCATGTGATAAAAGTGTTGAGGAGGAGTATGCTTTAGCTAGGATAACAAGAGGAGACCTCTTCAAAGAAGGGATATTTAAACTGAGCTCTAAATGATTCGGAGAAAGAAAATCACATTCCAGGTATCAGGAATAAAAAGGACAGAAGTCTTTGGATCTGAATGAGTTTGGCAGGTTCAAAGAACAGAGACAAGTGCTGTGTGTGTTGAACGTTGTTAGGGGGAGAGAGTGGCAAAAGGAGATGTTTATGAGATAACACGGGGTGAGCTCACATGGGCCGTACATAGTAAGGAGAATTTTATTAGAGTTAAAAATGTGAATATATTGGGCACTTGAATGTTATGATGATTAACACTGAGGAAATCACTCTCCCTGCTGTATAGAAGATTAACAGGGGAAGGGGTGAGGGGCTAGAAAGAGGTAGTTATTAGGAAGTTATTGCAGTAGTCTTAGAAATTATGGTGGCTTAAGGCTTTTTGAAGTAGAAATGATGTTTTGGAGGGGCACTGTTAGAATTTGTGAATGGATTAGAAATGGTGTAATCAACAGTATCAGACATGATTAAACATTAAATATTCTTTGAAGATTTAATGGACACACACTTTTCCATGGCAGAAATGTACCATAATTTATGTAACTTACACCTCTATTTTTGATTACTTAGTTTTTTTCCTTGTTTTTTGCTAGCATAAATAAAAATTTTGTCATTTTCTCACCTCACTGCCATTGTATATAAATGATGATTTGTGATAGCTTTCCAATTTGAAAGGTAAAAAATTGTATCTTGCTATTTTAATTTGCTTATCTTTGGTTACTAGGTAGATTGAAATTTTAATGTGTGTATTGATTGCTCAGTTGTATTTTTTCAGTTGTGAATTGTTTCTAGTCTTGTTTGGGGATGTTGATATTTTCCTTATTGTTTTGAAATGCCTTATTAACTTTCTATGATGATTTAAAGGTCCCAACATGATTTGGCCTTGAGATTTCTTGATTACATCTTATTTCAGTCTCCCCACTGCCCTTTATGCTCAAGGCACTTCAACCACTTCTCAAACAGGCTAATCTTTGTCTTGCCTCATGGCTTTTGCACTTCTGGTTATCCATTTTCTGGATCCCTCTTCCTCAAACCTTTACATGATGATTATGTCTCATCATTAATGTTTCAGCTCAAATGTCACCTCCTTCGTGGAACTGTTATCAACTTTCTAGTGCTACATCCCTCTCACCCCTTTCACATTCCATCATGTTACTGCCTCTGGGGTTTTTGTTTGTTTGTGTGTTTCCCCAATCTTTTATGGTCTTCATAGCACTAATCACTGTTTGAAGTTACCTTCTTACCTGTCCTTTCCAATGAGAATGAAAGAACCATGGGAGCAGGTATCTACTCTGATTTGTTTACTGCTGTACCCTCTGGGGTAGAATATTGTTGGCAAAAATTAATATATTTTGTCAAATGGATAATATAAGGATATTAGCCATTTGTTCCATGTACTTGTGTTTTTCCCTTTTGTCAATTGTCTTTTTCTTTCTTTATGGTATTTTTTTATACAAAGAATTTTATATTTTCATGGAGTCAAATCAATGAAGCATTTTTCTTTTTACTTTTTCATTACTTTTAGAAGGAAAGGAAAAACCTTCCCATCTTGCGTTCCTCCATTTTCCTATATTCTAATTAAAATGTTTCTGAATGTAAAATTATCATTTATTTTTATGAATTAGGGAAGGTTTTAAAGATAAAAATAGCTCTTGTAAATGGATTGCTATGCTTTCTTCTAGTCTTAATACACATTATCTATAAAATAGAGATCATACTGTATAGAGAGCTTTTTACCTTTTTTCAATTAATATTGTACCATGTGCATATTTAGATGGTGTATATTCTTCATTCTTCACAAGCATGATCTTTTCAATATCTGCAGAATATCCCATCTTAGGCATTTGTTATATTTAATCAATCCCTTATTGTATACTTATTTTAATCTTTTAAAGTATAAACACAGTGCATATTATTGTGTTTAAGTTTTTGTGTACACTTATGATTGTTATGATAAATTACTGAACATAGAATAGTGGGTCATAAGAGTAAATACAATATTTTAAGATATTTGAGTATTCATTGCCAAATTACATCTCAGGAAATTGAAATCAGTTCAGAGTCCTAGTAGTAATTTATGCCTGTGTCTGTTTCTCATGATATTTTCCAATTCCCGATAATTGTGTGCTTTTAAAATCTTGGCCCATTTCTTCCCATCTGTGCCTTCCCCCCAAATTATATAAAACAATTATCATATTTTTCCACATAAAAATTCTTAATAATTTTATATGGTCATCTCTATCCGCCTTTCCCTTTTACTTTCATGTCTGTGTTTAAAATAACTTTTCTCCTTCTGAGGTTGTATGTATGCTCACTTATGGTTTGATCTAAAATTTGACTGTTGCAACTCTCTCATTTATATAGAATTTTTTAAATATTTATTTATTTATTTTCTTTATTTTTTTGGCTGCGTTGAGTCTTAGTTGCATCCCACAGGATCTTTGTTGAGGCATGTGGGATCTTTAATTACAGCACATGGGCTTCTCTCTAGTTGTGGCGCACGGGCTCCGTGGCGCATGGACTCTGTAGTTGTGGCTCGCCAGCTTAGTTGCCACGCAGCATGTGAGATCTTAGGTGCCCTGACCAGGGATCGAACCCGCATCCCCAGCATTGGAAGGCAGATTTTTTACCACTGGACCACTAGGGAAGTCCATCACTTATATAGAATTTATTTTAAGATATTTTGGAGGAAATTTTCTCACTGTATTTTCTCCAGTTGTGCCAGCCATATTATTTTTGAGTAATGTTATGTGCTAGTTTCATGCTAAATTTTTATGTATTCCACGGTTTTGGGGGGAAGGTTATTTATTCTGGTCCATTGTTACATTAATTCTTGTGTTACTTATTGTTGATTTGTAGTGTCTCTTTACTTTGAATTATCTACTAGAGCAATAATTCTCTGATTCTATTATCCCTAATTTTTAAAACTATCCTGGTTTATTGTTATGTTTCTTTTCCTCATGAACTTAGAATCATTTTGCCAGTATCCTTCCCAAATAAAGCATTCTTGTTTTTATTTTAGTGAAATTGTGTTAAAACTATTAAATTGTTTATATAAGATATTCTTATAATACTTAGGATTTCATATATGAGCTGAGATTATTTTTCTTTTCTGTCTTAGCAAAGTTTTTTTCTGTATAGATGTCCAACATGTTTCATTTAAAATCATTCCTAGTTGTTTATTTAATTTAAGGCCATTCCTAGTTGCTTTTTCAAATCTTTTTTTCATTTATATATTTAACTGATTATTGTGGTTCTATACACTATTGGATTTCTGTGGTCACTGTAACAGTTACCACAAATTTTGTATCGTAAGACAACACAAATTTATTTATTCTCTTACAGTTCTGGAGGCCAGAAGTTGAAAATCAGTTTCATTTGGCTAAAGTCAAGGTGTTGACAGGACTGGTTCCTTTGGAGGCTGTAGAGGAGAATCCCTTTCCTTGCCTTTTCTGATTTCTGGAGGCTGCCTTGGCTTGTGACCCCTTCCTTGAATCACTTCAGCATCTTGCTTCTGTCACCACATCTACATCCTCCTTTGACATTGTTTCTGTCTTATGAGGACCCTTTTGATTATATTTAGGGACCATCTAGGTAATCTAGGGTACTCTCCTCATCGCAAGATCTTTAATTTAATCACATCTGCAAGTTCCTCTTGCCATTTAAGGGGACATTTATAGTTCTAGGGATTAAGATGTGAGTACTATGCAGGAGGCCACTATTCAATCACATGTAAGAAAATTCTTAATTTTCTATACTATTTTACTTTTGTCTATTTTATTCAACTTCTGTATTAAGTATAGTTGTATTTAGTTTATTTTCTAGATAGTCATAAAATTGTTAAGTAATCATAACTTTTTCTCTGTTTTACAGTAGTAACTTTATATCTCTTGTTTCTACTTCTACCTTTTTGCTGTTTTCAGTGTTTAATGCAAATGCCCCAAATACTTTAATTTTATTTATCATATTTGCTGTTGGTTTAGGATAGGTATTTTTTCTAATCATGGGAATTAATTTGTCCCCTGCTCCTTTGACCTATTTGTGTTATATTTATGTACAACCCAGTATTAACCCACATTTGCATTTCTGGATTAAGTTATATTTGACTATAGTATATCAGTTCTTTAATACATTGCTGGACTTAATTTACCAGTACTTTATTTATGAGTTTTAAAATATTTACATTAGTAAATGTGATTCATTTTTGTGTGATTGGTTTTGTGTATGACTTCCTTTCCGTTTAGAATATCAGAGTTATGCTAGTTAATAAAATGAATTTAAAGGCATTCTGTTTTTCTCTGTAGACTGGAATAGTTATTATAGCTTGATAACTGTCTCCACATTTAAATTTTGCAAGACCATATAAAGCAATCTGAGCTCAGAGCTTATTTGAATATAATTTTGACAGACTTTTAAATTTCTTTTGTTATTTAATTTTTGAGTCAATTCTGAAAATTTACATTGTCGCAAGCAAGTGGTCCATTCTCTCAAGATTTTAAAGGAACATTTGTTGCATGCTTACTATGCCTTAAACATTATGCTAGGTACTGTATATGCAAAAATATGGAATATAGGATTCCAAATCTCAAGAAACATATAGCGGTAAGAAGAAAGTTAATTTTGCCAGGAAGAAAACAGAAGAAATAGAAAAGAAGAAATTAACACTTAAACAGAACTTCTGGTAAGGATTTCATCATGAATACAGGAACCAAGGCATAAAAATGGTTGGATACGGGAAGATTTGAGAGAATTGCAAGTAGAAAATTACAACTAGAATTTAGGTCTGGTCAGGAAGAAATAAAGGGTAGGTATTAGAAGCTGTTGTAGATTGTTCTTGAATTTTTACTTTTCCTATAGACATTGTTAGACTGTTAATGAAGTTAATTCTGGATTTATCATGAACAGATTCATATTTTTAAAAGATTAGTCCGATGGTAGCATGGAGGACATTACTGAAGGCAGAAGATGGTTAGAAACATAAGTGCCTCCTAAACTAGAGATATAAGTAGAAAAGGAAAGGAAGAAAGGAATATAGATGAAAAAATGCTAATACAATAGAATCACCAAAGACTTGTTCACTGGTTGGATGTAGTAGATGAGAGAAAAGTTAAGACAATTCCCAGCTTTTGTCAAGTGTATTTGGAGTTGAAGGAAATGTTTGCCTTATCTTTATTTTATAATAATAAGCTCTGATTTCATTTGAAAGGCTTTATTATATTCTAGATAGGCTGTCATTAATGTGAAAAGTTGGAACAGGTAGATCAATATCCAAGTGATAGTTTGTTAGAAACCAAGGTTATCTACTACAGTGTATATGCAGTAGTTATCCAGAAGAGAAGAAATGGACATTCTAATAAGATTTCAGAGCCATATAGCATGAAGGGTGACCTAAAAAAATCATATTTTATTTAGTGATATTTTTTAGTAAATATCTGGAAAAGTGAAATAAAGAATTTTTTAGTGAGGGAGTTTAAACATAATGTTTGAAATTTGTTTGAAGAAGTTTCTCAGCAAATGTGTGCAAAGCACATGAGATATGGATATCAAAATGAAATATTTTCTACCCTCAAAAGATCTGAAAGTCTTGTAAGACATGGTTTATAAGGGTGATTTCAAAGTATCTGTCCACCTGCCTTACATACATAAGTAATGTAAGCCCATGTAACTACCACCACATGGGTCACACATGTCAAGATATGGTATATTTCCATCATGCCAGAAATTCCATAGTACTGCTTGCCAGACCATCCCTCACTTCCCCCTCTCACCCCAGGTTTCCCTTCTTCTTCACCCTCTCCTGCCACTAACAATCACTGATCTGTTTCCTGTTACTATAGAGTCAATTACACTTTTCTAGGGTTTTATTTAAATGAAATCGTAAAATATGTAGCCTTGTGTCTAGCTTCTTCTGCTCTGCATAATGTTTTTGAAATTCATTCTTGTTGCATGTATAAGTAATTTGTTCCTTTATGTTGAGGAGTGATCATTGTCTGAATATGTAGTTTTTTAAAAAAATTCATTCACCTATTGATGGATTTTTAAATTATTTTCAGTTTTTGACTATTAGGAACAAAATTGCTATGAAAAATTTTCAAGTCTATCTGCAGACATATGTTTTCATTTCCTGTAACTAAACACTTAGGAATAGAATATCTAGGTCATATGGAATATTAAACTTTACAAGAAACTGCCAGACTGTTTTCCAAAGGGGTTGTGCCATTTTACATTCCTTCCACCAATGCATGAGCATTTTAGTTGGTCCACATCTTTACCAGTACTTGGTGGTATCAGTCTTTTAAAATTTTAGCCATTATAATTTGTGTATAGTTTATCTCATTGTAGTTTTAACTTATATTTCACTAATGGGTTTTCTTGTGCTTATTGACCATTGCTATATTTTCTATTGTGAACTATCTTTTGCCCATTTGTATTAGATTGTTTGTTTTCTTCTTTTTAAGTTACAAGAGTTCTTTACATATTCTGGATACAAGTCCTTTTTCAGATATATGTGAAGGTGTTCTTCCATGTTATGGATTGCCTTTTTATTTACTTGTGTCCTTCATGGAGCAGAAAATTTTAATTTTTATGAAGTCCAGTTGATAAATGTTTTCTTTTATGTTTCTTGCTTTTTGTATCTTAAATAACTTTTGCAAATGTCTGGTTTTCTCCTGTGTTTTCTCCTAGAAGTTGTTATGTTTATAATATATCTTGAGTTAATTGTTGACTACAGTGTGAAAACAAATTTGATCAATAAGCATAATTTAATTAAGAGAAGTCTAAAAGAGGTAGATTTTCTTCTGGAGTTAAAGATAGATTTGGTATTGGTTTATGTAAGAAATGCTATTCTAGTTTCTATACCCATGCAAAAAATGAAAAGATGCTTTGTAAATTAATGAATTTCCTGTTAGTGGTGGTATTTAATAAAAATTGGTAACATTCTGTCTCAAATGAATTTGTACATACAAATAAATACCTTATCATTGTACTTGTCAGACGTAAAATATTCAGTAAATGTTTGTGCTGGTTATGGTTATTGCTAATGTTATTATTACTATATTCAGAATTCTTGCCTTCTGGAAGTTTAGAGAGGATGATATTTAGTTGAAAAAGATTTGGATTCTATTATTTATTACACACAGTGGTCATATTTTTATGTTTTTTTTTTCTGCCTCCCCCTCCTGCCCCCAATAGAGAGCTTAATTGTTAGTGGGTACCCATAAATAAATGTTAGGAAGCAGTCTTTTAAATTATTTTAATGAACTCCTTTAATTGCATGGGTAATTCATGAATACTTTCTTTTGAAACGCTTTTTTGAAATGCTTGCCTTACAGTCAGTTTACTGGACATGTTATTGTAACATATATGAAAACTGTAAATTATCCATAAACTCAAAGTATTTTAGCAAGATTAGTATCAATGTAAAAGTGTATTAAAAGTGATATATATTATAGTTCTAAGGAATTTTTATGACTGTTTAACCAGTTGCTCTTATGAAACAGAAAGAAACAAAACAGACTCATGAACTACATCTCAAAAAATGTGTTTTGTTTTGTTTTAGTTGGGGCTGAGCATTTGGTTTTGTTTGTTTGCATTACATGGTATGACAGAATAGTAGATTGATGCTTTTCTCTGTATATCAGACTTGTTTTTGTTTTGGTTTGGTTTTTAAGTAGTCAGTGTTTGCATAAATATTTCATTCTTTATAAATAATGTGTTTTCTTTTCAAT
This sequence comes from Kogia breviceps, assembly GCF_026419965.1. NCBI lineage: Eukaryota > Metazoa > Chordata > Mammalia > Artiodactyla > Physeteridae > Kogia > Kogia breviceps. The sequence goes on from NC_081312.1 coordinate 72,233,480, forward strand.
TTAATCTTTATCTTTTTTCTTAAAATATAAAAATGATGTAGTATGGAAATATTTATTGAAAAACCTAATAAGTGAAAGTAGGCATATTAGAGCAGGAATTGGCAACCTTTTTCTGTAATGGGTTAGAAAGCAAATATTTTAGGCTTTGCAGATGAAGAGGTAAAATCAGGGATATCATGTAGGTATTACATAACGAGAAAAATCAGATTTCTACAATTTTGTGTTGACAAAATTCAAACTATAACAATACTACTAGTAGTAACAACACCAGCAGCAGTGGAGAACAACGTAGAGATGTAAAGAAAATAATGAAATTCTTTGGGGGGAAAGAAAGAAATAACATTTTTCTTAACTAGGGTTCAAAGTCAGCATTCCTATCAAATCAATTGTAAATTTCCATCTGTTAATGTCAATCTAGAATGAGATTTTACGTATTTCATTCTTGAAAATGAAATTGTCTTCACACAGATAGGTACTGCCGAATACTGATATTAATTTATGAGCATGTGATAATTTGGGGGCACATCTATTTTTTAGGAGGCATTTATAGAATTCTAATACATTTTTCTCTTAAAATTTGCTTTTAGCCTGTTATTATATTACATTAATCATTGCCAATTGAAGATTAGGTAGAAGCTCCTCAAATGCACTGTTAAGTAGATTTTGGAATCTAGAAATCATTTTAGCACTGCATTGAAGTATGAAAAATGCTGCAGGAGCCAATAGTTTAGACTCAGAAAATACACCTGCTGCAAATGTGTGTGGGATTGTGTTCTCACTTATTTTAATTGTTGATAGCATGGGAAATATATACTTGTGATTCAAAAACTTAGTTGTTGTATAAATGACTTTATTGCAATTTAAGTTTTGCATATAAGTGTTTTTTTGCCCTGTATCTTGAATTCATTACAAACATTGTCAAGTCTATAGCAAAAACTAATTTTCAAAGCTATTTAGTGTCAGTAACGGTGGTTGAGATTCACAGTCATTGTTCTCATTCCGAAAAATTTCCATCTTGGCCTGAGCTCAATAAATCACAGTAAACTTTATCACTGCTAAATTATTGAACTGTTAAGTGGTAGGGCAAATCAGGCTGTTCATCTTTTATTTCTGACAAAAATTCATAGAATTGACGATGATTAAGTCTATCAGAGCGAATAAAGTTTACTGTTGAAGCTACTGGTTCAATAACACATGATAGATTCAAATATATTCTACAAGGTATTTGCTGATTTAATAATACAATGAATAACCATAGGATTTCAATGCCTTAACATCTTTGCCAAGTTTGTAAATTTGTGCAACTAAATCTCTTTTGGTCCCACACATACTTTTACCACCATCAGTTGTAACTCAGCAGATTCTACTGCAAGTTATGAATTCATGTTTTCCCAGCTTTTTTGAAATATCCTTGCTTATAGTTTTCCACACAACTATTAATATGAAGCTTATTTATCAATCACATTAATTCCTCGAATAAACAACTAGCATTAACGCCGTAGGTAAAAGTTTATTTTCTCTGGACAAGTTTTAATTTACTCGTCATTGTGAAATGCTTTTCTTGTTTGGCTAACAAACTAGCTACTCAGAAACTTACTTTGGTGGCAGCTTCATTTCATTTTTTGTTGTTTTGAATAAGACATTTCATTTCAAGTTTTTCTGACCATTGCCTTCTTTTGTGATGGGAATGTTGTGATGAGTGTATAATCTGGTAACGTTGACAATTTTTTTTTTTAGCACAGCCATAGTGTTATTGCTTAAAACACAGTGCTTCCTGTCAAATCACAGGAAGATATAGAGCACTTTTTTCAATTAAGTTACCAAAGCAGCCAACATGACCTAGCAGTCATAGGTCATCTTCTGAAATAATAATAAAAAATGTTCCAGAATATCCAGTAAGTTCTTCAAGGTGTGTTTGGAACACTTTTCTTCGCGTGTAAAATGTGAAGGAATCAATGAAGTGAAAATGTTTTCTTTGGTTTTACATATATAGTAGAGCCAAGAAAACACCGGGGGCATAACTTAAGTAATCATTCCATAAAAGGTGAAAATTTGAAAGTAGAGGAAGTATTTTAAAAAACCATAAAACTGAGAAACATCATCAGTACTTTATGGTGTAGAAGGGGTATTACAAACTGAGTAGTATGTTAGTAATTATTTTGTTACCTAAAATGTAATTAACTGCAGTTAGTCCCATGTATACTTGAAAGTATAATGCAAAAATAACAACAACAAGTCATTTCACATATACATTTTGGGAAAGAAAAAATATTTACATGAGTTAACACATACTTGATTTCTAAGTAACACATGCAAATTCTGAGGTCCAAGACCAGGTTAATTTTGTTAAAAATTTCAACTCTTTTACCAAAATGCATCTGTATGGTGCTGTGTAATGAGAAAAACATCTGTCTGTTTTACATTAACAATTACTGTACTTTTATTACCAGCCAACTTATTTTTTGTCAGATGTCTCAGCTGCAAACAATAAAACAGATGTGACTAATTGCTAGGAGAGCTTTTTTTGTAGTCAACAAATAACTCTGCTAACTTTTCTTCCATTTCCAATATAAAGAGAAAATTACTTTAGGCATTTGATGTCTTATTTTAAGATTCACATGACCCGCTACTATATTGACAATGAAGGAAAAGAAAACAAACAAGATTCAAGAAAGGATGTGTGAGTCTTTGTATTCTGTCTTATCACACTTTCACTAAATGACTGTGACATACTTCATATAACAGTAACATGTCTGAAAGTTATTTGTGAAATTATTAGAAAATGAAATCACATTCTCCCATTATAGTATCATCCCTGCTTATAATAAGTCCACATTTCCTCCTTCCTTCTCACACTACCTTAACGATTTTCATCTATCAGTAAATGTAGACCTGATTAACAGTCACCTGGGTTCAAAGTATAATAGCTAATTCATGAAAGTGTATGTCTCATAAACACCAACACAAATCAATAATGGGAATGTATATCTAAAACAGGATTTGTTGTTAAAAAAAACACAGTCCCATGGCTTCCATTTGAGTAATTTCATATTTTTATTACTGGATTAACATGTACTAAGCAACTTCTGATATTGAAGTGGTCTAAAGCTCTCCCTCTTGAGGTTGTTGTAATATGATCCTCTTACAAGTCTCTCAGCCTTCTCATCTTCTAAATCTGCCTCCCTCGTTGTTTCTCAAGCATTTTAAAAAAAAAAAAAAATTATTTTTGGCTGTGTTGGGTCTTCGTTGCTGCACATGGGCTTTCTCTAGTTGCAGCGAGCTACTATTCGCGGTGTGCGGGCTTATCGTTGTGGTGGCATCGCCTGTTGTGGAGCATGGGCTCTAGGCACGGGCTTCAGTAGTTGTGGCACATGGGTTCAGCAGTTGTGGCTCACGGCCTCTAGAGCGCAGGCTCAGTAGTTGTGGTGCACGGGCTTAGTTGCTCTGCGGCATGTGTGATCTTCCCGGAGCAGGGCTCGAACCCGTGTCCCCTGCATTGGCAGGCGGATTCTTTTTTGTGTGTGTGTGTGTGGCACGCGGGCCTCTCACTGTTGTGGCCTCTCCCGTTGCGGAGCACAGGCTCCGGACGCGCAGGCTCAGCCGCCATGGCTCACGGGCCCAGCCGCTCCGCGGCATGTGGGATCTTCCCGGACCGGGGCACAAACCCGTGTCCCCTGCATCGGCAGGTGGATTCTTAACCACTGCGCCACCAGGGAAGCCCCTCTCCAGCATTTTTGTCTCTACTCTTATTCTGCTCTCTAGCTTGTGAAGAAAAATGTTAATATGTTTGTTTAGGGAAGGGGGGATACTTAGGATTAATTTGAATATGGTAGTAGTATACACAATAATATACATTCTTTAAACCTGAGATTCTGAAATACAAAGTGTCATTAAAGAAGTTTAAATTATAAGACAATGTTTTCTTCATCTGGAAGTTTAGTTTACATTATATTATATATTGGAAATATTAGACAGTTCTTTCTTTTTCTTTTGTTTGTTTTTTAAGTTAAAGTTCAATTTTAAAGAACAGCTTGCTGGCTAATTTATTATGTACTCAATGGAAATCCTCATAACATGCTAACATGAGAAATTAACCTCTTTTGACAGTATTGAGAAATCAACCCAAATGTGCTCAGTAACAACTCAAATTTGAGAGGCATTAAATATGAGAATGTATTTTTAACTCTGCAAACTGGGTGGGGTTTATTGATGACTAACATGGTTCTGTTTTTCATTAGTTACTAAATTCCAAAAGTATAACAACTTTGGATCAGTTGCTTTTGTAGTCAAACATTCTTACAGTTTCAAAGCCGGTGTTGCTTAGAAACCTGTATAAACACTTAATGTCTTCTCAAAGGAGGAAATAAAAAAATTCTTCACATAATTTTAAGTGAGATAACTGTAAAACTAGACCAAAAATACCTATATTTATTTAAAAGCTCTAGAACTATTTGGAAAATTCTTAAAGGAATGGAAAATTATTTTAATTTGTTATATATGTAATATTAGAAAATATATATGTATATGCTTACTCACTTTATTAACAGATGAACCATATTAGGGTTACTCTTATTTTCCTTTGTAATTAGCTACATTGTATCTGAAACTAACACTAATATTGGATGATGAAATTGTATGTTTAAGGTTTACCCTGAATTTAGAATACAGGGGAACAGAACTAAAAGTAACTTGTCATTATTTTTCAGCAATACCTGCTGCCTTAAGAGGCCTAAAATGATTTATGGGCAAATCTACTTTTAAGATAGTATGCTTTTGCAAATGCATGACAGACCATATATTTTATATTATTAAAGAATATCAGAGATACAGCAGCTGCATGAAAAAGTTGCCAGTCACCCTCTAAATGTGGCTGTACCAGATGCAGAGTACAGAGTCTGTACTAGAAGCTTGGACACCCTGGCGGGGGGGGGCTTCAGTCCTTTGAGGTTCCTGAGGATGCCTAGGTCTAGTTCACAGATGAATCGAGTATGTTAAGATCCCATGGGGTGTACTAGACCACTGCACCTGTGTGGTCCTAAAGAAAATTACTTAAAATGTGCATGGAAAAGGGACCTCTGTTCATTGGGTAAAGTCATGAGCTGTGGTGCTTACACTGGAAAAGTACCCACCAAATTTGTTACATTTTCAGTGACTCTGGGGCCTGGCAGTACAACAATTAAATGATTAAGTCCCAGTCTCTGTGGAAATTAACACTGTGACTGCAGATTGTACAAGACCCACACTCTGTTCATGATGTATATGGATGCCCATGGGGAAGGACCCTTTGAGGAGGAACATCAATAGAGTCAACAAGCTGATCAGACTTGTGCTGCCCAGGTAAGTCACCACAGCCACCTAGATACACCATTGTCCTGGGCATGGTATTCATTTACAATTTAGAACCAAAAAACAAAGCCTAGTGATTCCAGCACATGAAGCCAAGGAAACCGGGCATATGTGTCCAGACAGCCATGTTCACAGCCAGGTAGAAAGGGGGACTCTAAGGCACATAGCTAGGGATACCAGACCTGTCTAGTCCTACCAAATAGACCATATATATATATATACACATACATATATATATATATATACATACACATACATACATACATATATATATATAGGCGTCCTTCCCTCCTCCATTAGATACCTTTCTGGTGAGCCACCTAGGGCTGCGTCTAAACCATATGGTATGGGTAAGACAGACAATCAGGAAAAGGGTGAAGTGACTGCTGAAAAGACTGATCATGCTGCAGAGACTGAATCACGTGGCTATGGAAAGAAACCAACAACCCAGGCTGTGGAAAAGAGAATACCTTAGATACCAGCAGGCCAGAAGTGTAGAGAGAAAATATTAATCTCTCTCGGCTCATATGCACAGAGCATCTGGCCAATGTAACCCAGACTACAGCCATCACTTTCAACTTGAGTATTAACCACTGAAGAATCTTAGTCTGTGAATTTTCAGAAACTTCCCAGAAGCTTCTGACTTTAGGAGTAAGCAGGCAGCAGAGTAAGATTTACTTTCTGGATACTGTTATGATTCTCTTTAGCCTAATCATATTATTTTTGGTACCCTGTGGTCTCCCTCTGCTACTTAATGGAAGACAGACTCTTTTGCATGTTTTTCAGATTATAGCCGATTATTCTAGACTCTCTAAGCCGAGAGGTAATGAAAAATCACATTTCCCTGGACTACCTGCTGGCCAAAGTGGGGTATGTGTGATTGCCAATACCTCTTGCTGCACTTGGGTTAATGACAGATTTAACTGGTTTGGCTTTGGTTGAAGAGCTAGGGTGAGGTCTGTCCTCCAAGTGCACCTGATTACCTTTCCAGGAGTCATATTTTATCTAAGCCACTATAAGGACAATTAAGTAAAATATCTGATGAAATGGTTGTGTTCTTGAGATTTGTTATCTGAATACATGAAAGATTAAGGGTTCAAGTTGTAGGGGAACAGCTCCAGCATAATGCCCTGGCAACTGTGAATGTACAGGCATACCCCATTTTATTGTGCTTTGCAGATACTGCCTTTTTAAAAAAAAAAAAACAAATTGAAGGTTTGTAGCAACCTGTATTCCTGTATTGAGAAAGTCTGTTGGTGCTGTTTTGCCAACAGCAGTTGCTCACTTTGTGTCTGTGTCACATTTTGGTAACTCTCACAACATTTCTAACTTTTTCATTATTATTTTATTTGTTATGGTAATCTGTGATCAGTGGTCCTTGATGTTACTTTTGCAAAAACATTACAACTAGCTGAAGGCTCAGATGATGGTTACCATTTTTAGCAATAAAATATTTTTAAATTAAGGTATGTACCTTATTCTATTAGGCATAATGCTGTTGCACACCTAATAGACTACAGTATAGTGTAAACATAACTTTTACATGCACTGGGAAACCAAAAAATTAGTGACTCGCTTTATTGAGATATTTACTTTATTGCAGTGGTCTGGAACCAAATCTGCAGTACCTCTGAGGTATGCTTGTTTACAAACTTGGCAGTTTTGAACCTAATTCTACTGCTAGGAAATTTAGAAGGCATGTCTCTTTTTCTTTACACATTTTTCAGCATGTGACCTAAAATATTCATACTGAACTATCTCAAATGGGCATTAATTTTCAAATCCTATTTGGGAAGTCAGTAGCTCTGACTACTTTCCTCAGAACTACTTTGGGACCAAACTTTGTTTAGTTTGTTTATTTTTTGCTATGCATAAAATTTACCAAATCTAATGTTAAACTTTAGAGTTCTAACATTAACTAACCAGAGAGCTCTAACATTAACTTTTGTCAGAGCCTGTTTGAAAATGTCATTACCGGAAATTGTAAGCTGTACATAATGGCATTATATAGTGTTTGAGCTGGAAGAGTCAATAAACTTGGAGAGCCTTTCAGTTTTTCAGATAAGAAAATTTGTGTCTTGCTCCTGGTTATGTATCTAATTATTTAAAGAGTAAGAATTAAATTAAGATCATACAAGTCTTTCCATTAAATACAGTCACTTCTATTATTCATGGATTTTATATTTACAAATTTGCTCAGCCACTAAAATCTATTTGTAAGCCCAGCATCAGTACTCACAGGGCTTTCAGTATCATTCGCAGACTTGGGTGGAGTGGAGAAAAATTTGGATCACTTGGCGCTTACATCCACAGCCTAGGTCAAACAATACTATGCTTTGCTTTCTTGTTTCAGCTCTCATACTCTAAGCCAGTGTACTCTCACAGTTTAGTGCCATACTTCTCACATTTTTGTGCATTTTGTTGATGATTTTGTTGTTTGAAATGGTCCCCAAGCATAGTGCTGAAATGCTGTTTACATCGTCTAGTGGTACTAAGTACCAGAAGGCTGTGATGTGCTTTACAGAGATAACACATGTGATAGGTAATCTTTATTCGGGAATGACATATAGGGCCATTGGCCATGAGTTCAGTGTTAATGAATCAACAATATGTACTAAATAAGGTGTCCCTAAATAGAAACACAATGAAGCCAAGTTATATATTAAAGATTGATGAAAATGTTGTGACCAGAGGCTCAGAGGAACCTAAACCTGTATTTGCCCTAGGAGTTCTAGTTCAGTGTTCACTAATTCAGTGTTTATAGTTACTGTGTAGACCATAACTGCGTTATTCACAAGGAATCCAGGGAGAGAGGAATTGAATCATGCAAATCCATGAGCATTGTTAGGAAAACAACTCAGAATACATAACAGGAAGACACATTTTATTGTAATTCATCATTTCAGGAGTTACTTATGATTCATCATTCTCCTTCAATTTGACCGTGTTTTTCCTAATCCTTTTGCATATGTGTTAAGTCTATTTTTTTCTAAAACAAACTTGAATGGCATCACTTATCTAAGAACCGATACATCAAATCCAAAATTTTTTGTCTTAATTTCAAAGCTCTTTATAAACTGGCCCTGTTCTATTGATACCTATCCTTAATCTGTCCTATTTATTCTCTGATGCACATTATTTGCTACTACCATGATCTTCTCACTGTTTCTCCTCACTTGCTCTGTAGGCACTCACATTTGCTTTTGCTCATGCTGTCTCCTAATATCCTCCAGAATCTAACTTGGAGTTTAGTTCACAAATTGTAATATGATTGCTTCGTTTGTGAACATAGCTGACAAGTTTTTATCTGATTGCTTGTGTATTGATAATATCTTTAACTTAAAAATTTTTTCAATTTACAGTTTTATTGGATGAAATAGTATATTCTAAATATATTTTTAAAATACTAATTTTACATGAAAAGACTTGTGTAAATCATTTAGGGCTAAAATAAAGCAATATCCTTTAGGGGGAAAATGTTCTAGTATGTTAGTTTACCCATTACAAAATGTTAATAAAAATTATTCCAGTATGGAATGTACATTTTTATTTTCATAGACAACCCCATAGAACTTATAGAATGTTTGATTTCAAACTTGAAAAAAGAATGTAATCTAATATTTAAAGATGAGAACTCTTAGCAATAGTTCTTTATTTCCAAATGAAAAGATGAGATTGAATCTTTTTATACCAATATGTTTATTCTAAACCAAGAAATACAGTGAAATTTCAAATAATTTGTTATATCATAAAAACTGTAAAACAGGTGGCTATTAATAAAAGAGTGCTTTGTAAAATAAGTTAACGTCTGCTATCTAATATATAAAAATAATGGCAATTCTTTTCTTTTAAAAGGCTTTTATCATAATTATTGTAGTTATTTATAAGTGTACTTATTTATAGAAAGTTTGGACAACATAGAAAACTATAGAAAGGAAAATAAAAATCTCCTGTAATCCTAACACAAATACTGGTAAAGTTTTAACTGTCTTCTTCTTCATAAGAAACTTTATCTTTTATTCATTTCTCTATAAAAAAATTGTGATTCTCACAGGAATTTATCATGCCTGTGAAGTGTAAATTGATACAAAATGTTGGAAGATCATCTGGGAGCATCTCATAAAGCTGAATATACCCTTCCCATATGGCCTAGCAATGCTATTCCTACAACATAACAGCTGAATTATGTACCTGTATTCACCAAAGCACATATACAAGAATGTTCACAGCAGCACTATTAGCAATAGATCCAACTGAAAAGCACTCAAATACTTATCAACAGAAGAATGTAAAAATAAATCTGTGCTGTATTTACACAATGGGAATAAGAATGAGTTAACCACGAATACAACTGAATCTTACAAATGTAATATTGAGACAAACCAGGCATAAAAGAGTCAATGCTGTATGATTCCATTTATATATAGCTTAAAATAAACACATATAATGATTTCCTCATTATAATCAGTGTTTCAGGAAATTTCTTGAGTAACATCACCTGACTTTAGCAACTTTTAGAATTAGACAGTTTTTTCTTTATATAAATATAGGCTTGGAGCAATCATATTGTACAATTCCAGGTAACACATCATAATCTATGTAAACTAGAACCCTAAGCAGAGGTGCTGTGAACCAGCCATTTTCAAAAGTGATGAAGCTATCAACAACATAGGGAATAAAATAAGAACTTCTCTAGAGATTGTTTTCATAGCTTTAAGGTAACCAATATTGTCCATTTTTGTTTTTTATTGGATTTTTTTTTTTTTTTTTTTTTTTTTTTGCGGTACGTGGGCCTCTCACTGTTGTGGCCTCTTCCGTTGCGGAGCACAGGCTCTGGACGCACAGGCACAGCGGCCATGGCTCATGGGCCTAGCCGCTCTGTGGCATGTGGGATCTTCCCGGACCGGGGCACGAACCCGTGTCCCCTGCATCAGCAGGCGGACTCTCGACCACTGCGCAACCAGGGAAGCTCTATTGGCCATTTTTGAAGTACTATTTGGAAGTTTGTAGAGACATTAGAAAGATGAATAAATATATAGTTGGTAAGAAAAAGAGGAAAAGTTATTAGATGTAAGTAGAAAGATTAGAAACATGAAAATAGTAATGAAATAGCATATTAAGATAATTAGGGTAGAATGATATAAGAAGAAAATGAAAGAAATATACCGTTGGGGTGTGGATTTTCTTTTGAAGATACAGACAAATGTAATAGGGGATTGATAATTAAGGCAAATGGGGATAGTTTATCGTGTTCTTGTCCCAATTCATATTTATTTTTGAGTAATAGAATAGATTTTTTTTCAGCCAAAGCTCTTTGAAATACTTGATTTAAACTGGTAAAAATAAAATATATCAAGGCAGTTTTTACTTAGAAAGGACATACTAGTATAAAACCTGTTTATATATTTCTGGTAACCTTTGATTTTGGTTTGATGTTCTTTGAGAGAAAAAGTCAAGGTCAACTGTCATAAGAACTACACACATTCCTTTACTAGTGTCACCTTTTTAAACATTTTAACTCCTTAGTAGTATATTAACAAGCTAATATCTGTTGGAGAATCACATTGCTTTATTTAACCTAAACATTTTGTTGCAATTATATAAAATATTAGTCTATGAGAACACACATTTGCCATAACTGTGAACATGTCAATCAGTTTTTCCTCATTGATATTATGCATGAAAAAGTATGTTTAATAGAGTATGTATGAAGGTTTTATTTATTTATTTTTGATATTGTCAAGATGCAGGTAATGTGAGGGTCAGATATGCACATTGTTGCCTGTACTTATGACATAAATTTTTAGCTCTAAGGTTTTGGTATAATATAATTTGGCTAGGTATTTATTGTTTAATTGATCCCGATTCCATGAATTTTAAAATATAAAGCTATTTTGCTTAGATTTTTAAAAATAAATGATTGACAGTAGTATTAATTTAGAGTAGTCTTTTAAACATTTTAATTCTGTATTGAATATTACATTAATAAATTGTTAGAATATTTTGGTTAAAAGCAGTGCATTAATATTGTATTATCAGTGTTTTTACTAAATAAAATCTATAGAAAGGAATTGAAAATTTTAAACATTTTAAACAACATTATGTTGTTTTATTTCACAAATAGCTTTTTGTGTTCATTCATTGTTCAGGAGCACTGACATTTTCTTCTGGATTTATTGCCATTTACACTTGCTGTTTCCATGACGACAGGTTTTCTCATGCATGCTTCCAGATGATTTTTAAAAATCAGATTCCTACTTTAATATGTTAATAATTTTTTAAAAGTACTGCCAATTGGTTAATCGTGCATCCCTGCTTCATTTCAAAGAATTAAATTTAAAGCCTATTGTAGCATTTAAGACTTTTAAAAATACTACCTTATTTTTAGAAAATTAATTTGTGTAATTTTTCTAAGAAATGCCTTAAATAAAATCTTAAAATTGAATATCCTTCATTAGACTTTACCAGGAGAAATTTGAACCTATTATGTTTTAAAACACAAATATCCTTCTTACTAAATTTTAAATCACTATTCTAAGGAGCATTATAGGATCATTTTCTGTTAATTGTTAAAATATAGAAGACAAAGTACACAAAGCATTATATAAAGTTCCCAAAATCCTTTATTGATTTTAAGATGGAAAGTTTAGACTTATCTGTATTGTTTAGCATTCGTATATACTTTCCTAGATGTTGAAGCCAGTAGACATTACTGGCCAGTAGCCATTGCATTAAATATCAGTCATTTAAAAAGTATCTTTTATACACTTGAAAATTAAGTGCAGATAAAAGTAACTTTAAAAGGAGAAAATATAAATCTTTTTGTATATAACATGAGATGATTATATTTTAAAATATACTTGTTCATCTTCTGTGTAGTATGTAAATTGAAAGTAGTGTATTTGATGCCTCTTCAAATAAAATTCACTTTTAAGAACTACATACACATATTTCTCTGTGTCATAAATCATAACATGTCTAGAGAGAGTAAAACCACAATTTTAAGAACTTTGGTATTACGTAAATTCATTTGTTATTGTGCCATCTTTGTTGTGTTCATACTATAGCTCTTTATAATATTTAAGGCCTTTAGTGTGGATATTCAGCAATATGGTGAAGTTTGTAATGCCTTTTGTGTAATTGATATTGCATAATTTAAAACACTGGGAATTTAATAATTTAATTATTTCCTAATACATGCTATTCATTTCACTTTCAAAAATGTTATATTATCTATGCAATATGCTCCCATATAAACATTCATAATCCTAATATGTCATATTTTACAGTATACTACTCACCTATGTTTATTTTGTGTATCTCGATAGTAGTTATGGTGAATGAGATATGGTGGCAGACAAAATTTGCATTGCTTTCTGAACGTTTTTCATGACTTCTGAGCAAAGATAGTCATTTGCAATTGGAATAATCAATTATTGAATATAAAAATTAGCTTTTTTTAGAAAATCAGTACAAGTGATACTTTGGCTGCAGAGTCTTAAAACTTGTGCTAATGGCTATGGATTATCTCATGAATTGTATGGAAAATATTTAATTTTAAGTCTTTATTTTAATTTTTCATTTATTAACAAAATTAGGTATATTTTAGTTTGTAGTTTTACATTTTCCATGCTGTTTCTGATATCCTAATTAGAAGTGCCATTTATCTTTTCACAATCCTCTAAGGCAAAGATTCTTAATCCTTGGTCTGTGAAAAATTACATCTTTGTTTCCTTAATCTCTATCTGAAATTTAGAATTTCTCTCAATTATGAATATGGGCCACAACCACAATATCATTAGTGGATCTATGACATCACTACCAGTAGAAATCACAGATATTTCAATATCACGTTATAGTATTGAAGATAACTAGAAATGAGTGTGATCTGTCTCAGTAAAACTTTATTCACAAAAACAGGCAGTAAGGTAGATTTGGCCTACAGGTAGTAGCCTGCTGAACCCTGCTTTAGACTGTTTCCTCAGACTCACCTTCTCCTCTTGTATCCCAACTTTTACTTCTTGATCCTTTATAGTTAGAGGTACTCCTGTGAAAAAGTATGAAAAGCATTCTTAAATAATTCAAATAGGACTGACTTTGTTATTAGCTCATAAACTTGACTTTGAAAGCAGTTTCCAAAAAAAGTCTTAACTAAATGTTTTGTTTAATTCTGGGTTAAGTAGCTTCCTAGTGAGACAGATTTGAAGCAAAGTATATATGCAGATTTAAGCTTTGGTGTATTCTTTTTAAAAGTGTCTTTACAGTATATCACAGTATTTCCCAGGATATAGTCTTTGCAACAGTTGTTGGAACAGAATGAGATCCTTCAGGAAAAGGTATTCTGTAGTTAAGCAAGTTTGAAAAATGCTTATTTATTTATTTAATTTCCCCCAAGAATTCACAGTACGCATTATTGAACTAAATGTTCAGAGAGCCAGTGAACAATTCTTTTTAATGATGTTTTCACCTATGTTTCCCATACTTAATAGCCTATTAGACTATGAAATCTTCCCTCAAGAGACTTTCTCCCCTTCCTTCCCTCCTCCCTTTCTCTCTTCTTTTCCCTCTTCTCTCTCTTTAAAAACCTATCAGTATACTGTGGAAAACTCTTCTTTAAATGAATATCCCATCTATAAACTTGGGTTGACTATATTAATATCTGAGTACCTGAGGATGTAATCAGAATAGATGCATTGTGTGCTTTAGTTATTGACTGAATTTCATGTGACCAAGAAAGTATACAAATCAATATGGCTTTTCCCCTAACTATAATTTCTACTATTTCATCAAATAATCTTTAAAATACCTCATTTTTTGAGTAATAAGAATATTAATGTAGCATACTTTTCTGTACATCTGGGCAGCTTAGCTATGCATATTGCACAAAATTCTAGGTATTAACCATTTTGTTGGATAAAAATAAATTCTAATAAGAAATTTTCTTTACTTACTGATTTATTCAACAGTATTTATCAAGCATCTCAAATATACCAGGCACTGTACTAGATGTTAGTTTCATGGAGCTTTGATCTTATGGATGACATTATCAAGTTAATTAAATGTACATTTGCAACATAGTATGGTATTTTCTTTTAGACTTTTTATTCTGAAAATGGTATTTTCATGTATAATCTGTTTATTGAATCTTTGAACCAATGTTAACCAGTCTGATTTGTCCTATTTATAATTATATATTAATGTGAAATGCTATTTGAAAGTTATGTTCATTTTAAAAATGTAACTGTGTCAAAACTGTCTACAATCTTATTAATTAAATTTAAAATACAGCCCACTTATATGAGGATTTTTTTCAATAAATAAGTGCTTCAGTACTACACAATCTGCAGTTGGTTGAATCCATGGATGTGAAACTGCAGATATGGAGGACTGACTGTCAAGTTATACTCGGATTTTCGACTATGTGGAGGGTCAGTGTCTTTAAGCCCCACGTTGTTCAAGATCAACTGTAAAACTATAATAACTCTGACAAGTAGTCTTTTATTTTATATTTGAGTGAGTAGCAAGAAACAGGTTTTTAATGAAGTGCATGTAAAACCTTTAGGTACACAAGTTTATTTTGCCATTAGTTTGTTGTCCATGTTCAGATAAAGCAGTGGAGCACTTCTTCATGTTGACTCTTTGATTTATATTTTTTCACTTTAATCTTAATCTGTACTTTTAAATACTACCCACCTTCCCCAGTGTTTTTTATTTGCTTTCTGCCAAGTACATGGGAACTTTATAAGAGAAAATGTATCTTTGGTCTCTAATTTTTAACCTTCTATCAGTTATCTCAGTTTAATCTTCCCTTTTGTTTACATATATCATTTCACAATATTAACTGAGATCCTTTAGAAGATTTTTTTGTATCCAGAAAATAATGTCTGGAAACAGCGGGTAAACTTATTATCTTTTATTGTTTAACTCTTCATCTTATTCTAAAAACAGCAACCAAGACTACTGAGGGAATTTAACTAGATCTTAAATGGATTATGAGCTATCTGAGGGCAGAGGCCATTATGTACTTAGCTTATATTTCTTTCATGTGGTCCAGAATAGGAAGTTAATAAAATAATATTCAATGAATCAAACGTGAAGCTAAAACAGTAAATCTTTCTGTATTTTCCCTCTTTCAGTGAATATTCTTGGAGCTCCCTGTTCTAACCACTTTACCTCTTTCCCTTTTGTCTTCTGAGTCTTCTGTTTGTTCATGTTTCCTAAAGATTTAGCTTTGATCCTATCCTCTTCTGTCTATATTGTATGCTCTTACTAAAGGCCTGTTTGCAGTACTAAAACCACCAGTACTAAAACTATATATCTTTAATCTTCACATCTAGAGAATGTATCAGATTCACAGTAGACCCAATTAAACTTAATTTGTCTATGTAAGTTCTTCCTCCTTTCTTGTGCCTTATTCTATCAATTGCATTACTATCAACCTGATCATGAAGATTTAGAACTTTGAGGTTAATTTTTAGTTTCTTTTCCATTGCTTATAAGATCCAATCAATTGCTAACTTTTGACAGTTTTACCTCTAAAATATATTTTGCATCTGTTCAATCCCACTAGAACTATAATTTTCATTGACTCTTACCTGAATTGTTGAATACTTTCTTAATCTCCCTATAAGGTCTCCCTCCTCTTAATGTGTCTTATGCCAGTTTAACAGTTATTGCCCCATTCTCCTGCTCATATTTGTTTTTGCATTGTCTACCATGAAATTCAGAATCTTTAATGTAGTGTTTGAGGCTCTCTGCCTGTTTTATTCTCTTAAGATACATCAGTGAGTATTCAAAACTTACTCATCTTTTAAGATCCTGCCTAATGAAATGCCATATTCTGCATGAATCCTTTCTTGAGATATCTTATATTTTATCATCTTCTTTCAAGATAAAGAAACAGTACTGTGTTTACTTCATCATAGCACCAAGCACAATGCCTTACACATACTAAGTATTCAGTAAATAATTTTGAACATCTGAAAGAAAGAGAAAAAATTTCTCCATAGCATTGTTATAACTATTTGATGTATTTTCCTTAAATGAAATTTATAGAACAACATTTAAATGAAGTCGTCATTGTTCTTTGCCACACATTCAATTTAATACTGAGTCTGGCCACTTTAAATAATACGAGTTCCCAGTCTGTCCTATTCTAGATTGGCTTACTTTGCTAATCTAGACACTTTTTTTTTTTTTTTTTTTGCGGTACGCGGGCCTCTCACTGTTGTGGTCTTTCCCGTTGCGGAGCACAGGCTCCGCGGCCATGGCTCACGGGCCCAGCTGCTTCGCGGCATGTGGGATCTTCCCGGACCAGGATGCGAACCCATGTACCCTGCATCGGCAGGCGGATTCTCAACCACTGCGCCACCAGGGAAGCCCTAGACAACTTTTGTATCTTTAAACATGTATACTCCTATAACTTTTGCTCTTTCATTTTAAAATTTAAGATTCAATTTTTAAAATTTAAAGAAGATTTTTAAAAAATCATCTAAGTCATTCCATTTATTTGTGTGTTAAATTCTTTCCTTACGATTCTTTTCTATTTTGTATATAATATACAGATGATTTTTAGTGACTGAATACCCTACTAATCTTTTGCAGCTTTATAATTTTATCAGCTCTGACATTTCTTTCCATCACATTGAATGTACTTAACAGTCCTTAAGTGTGCATAATATATAGTATTTATAGCGTGAAATATGCTTAAGTGTATATAGTAAACAGGTAAGGTAGGAATAAGGGCTTTTTATGTGTGTGTTTATAAATTGTGTGTGTGTGTTATAAAATTTTTTGTTGATTAAATCTTGGTGCTCATCAAACCCAGTAGGAATTGTTCTTTTCTTAGATCAGATCATCAGTTAGAGCCTTCCTAACTACAAATCTTTTCACATTGTTGTAAGTATTTATGGAAATTGATGAATTTAACCCAAGTTTCTTCTTTTGTTTCTTAATAAGTTCACTGGAATCAAGAACATCTTCACTCTCTGACTTTCAAGAAAGAAAAGATTATTGTTTGAAATACTTAGGAGAATTCTCTACTAAGTCCTTAAGAACATTTATTTCACTTGATGCTCAATTAAAAAATGTTAAGGGCTTCCCTGGTGGTGCAGTGGTTGCGAGTCCGCCTGCCGATGCGGGGGACGCGGGTTTGTGCCCCGGTCCAGGAAGATCCCACATGCCGCAGAGCGGATAGGCCCGTGAGCCATGGCCACTGAGCCTGTGCTCCACAACGGGAGAGGCCACAACAGTGAGAGGCTCGTGTACCACACACAAAAAAACTTAAAATATTACTTTTAGAAAAAAGTTAATGAAAGAATGTGATATTCATCTTTGTGAGAGAAACTAAACAATGACCTGTCTCTTGCAGTCAGTGCCATATTAGTTATTAATTATAATCATTAATTAAGTTAATGTGAACAACAGCTATTACTGTATTTGCCCAAAAGCATATGAATTCCCAAATATAATACAGAGTTCCACATGAGTAACAGAAAGTGTTAGTGATCACTTGTATTACTAGAAGATTTTTCTTTCCTCCTCTATTTGATGAACCCTTGTTATGCTGAAGACTTGGTCTTGTTTAGGACAGAATTTTATTCCTTTCAGTAGCCTAATTTCTCCTTCAAAGGAGTGGATTTTCATCACAACTGTTTTATTTGGAATTTTTAAGGTGTAAATTGGTAATCATTTTAAAGTAGTACACATTTATGTTTTGGTTTTGTATCAGGATCTTCTAGTGTAGAGGTTATTAGTATGATGAACATGTCACTACAGTGTAGTGGGAACAACAGCAGAAAACATACTCTTGCAGAATCTGCTGCATGATTATTTAGAATACTAGTTTGATCTGACAAAACAAAGAACATAGTGATTTTAGTACGAAATGAACTAAGGCTGTTTTAAAATGTTTCCAAAGGATAGGATTCACGACATTAAATAAAAATATTGAAACACATTAAATCAAACATTTTTTTAATATCTGTTCTTTTACTTGTTTCTTTCAAAATTTATTTTGGACAACTTTGTAAAAAGCACTTTACGATTTTGAATCAAGGGGGGTTGGCTTTCTTTAGCCATAACACTGTAAAAAGTAGCAGCCTAACATGAATAAAAGGCTGCGTAGTAGGAAACATGCTTCAGTAATCAATTCAAATCTGTTAACTACTGTGACAGGATTTGCAGATATCATCAGGCATGCCATTAGAGCCTAGTTTTGACATTAATCTATTTTTTCTAAGTTAATAATACGTGTTCCACTGAAATTTTTTTTTTTTTTTTGCTATCATCCTTATTAAGTCAGTATGCCCTTTATCTGAGTTTTAATTAAGTAGATACCTTAAAGTTTGGAAATTGTGCAATGTATTTATTTATTTTAACATAAAACAAATGTAACATGATAAATCAATACTTAAGGAATTTCACATCTCTCACACTATTCACTAGCACATAGCAACCAGAATGCTCTTCAGTTAAGAAATTGTAAACTGCTGGTTTGGAAGTTCATCATAACATTAACTTGGAACTCTCAGGCATCTCAAATCACTAATATATACAAATGAACTCTTTGCAACATGTCAAGTAATCTTTTTATATGAATAATTGAGCTTGTTTGTATCAGTACAAAAGTGAAATTCAGGAAATTTCAGATAACTGCTGAATGATTAATAAAATTTTCCAGACTTTAATTTTATTTGGTATCAGATATCTGATACCAAATATGATGTGTTGACAGCCCTTAAAGGATAGTTGTTTATGTCTCTGTCTGCAGAGGCCATTCAGGTTCAAGGTCAGCACTAGTCAAGATTTTCTTTATCATTGAGGACTAGAGGACTCATGAAAGATAAGGAGAACTGTGATTTAAATCCAGCAATGTGGCCTTACTTTGGCTAAGAGTGAAAAGTTTTTGGATTTCTTAAAGCAAAACTTTTCCCCAAGTCTATCTTATGATGTTGAATTTGCTTCCTTTTATGAACCCCAGATAAAACTATTCTAAAAATCTACTGAAGTAATTGTTTTGCTCTGAAAGATTATCTAGCCTAACTCAATAAGTCTATATAACCTGGAAAAATGTTAGGCCTAATGAAGGAGTAATTTATGCAGGTACTGGTAACATAGCTTTGGCCTGAGAATGAGATTTCTAAGAATGAGATTTGTTTTCTAAGAAATGATAAATAACTTGGCACTTATTAGAAGGCTGTAATTACTGTATTGTAAATATTCTATCTACTCAAACATATTTTTTCTGATAATAGGTTATAATATTTATATTCTTTGATTACTCAGGGTGGTAAGTTTTAGATGGGCATGTATTTTTATGTATAACTGATTTTTAAAAATTTTTAAAATTTCTCTGAGTGACTAATTTTTAAGATTTTATAATATTTTAATACACATGAAATGAGATTTTTTAAAAAGCTCTTTAAACTTGAGTGCTGTTTTTCTAAATGAATTATAAATTATAAAATGGAACAAAATATTTGAAAGACTATGTTTTAATTATTTACAATGGTGTCATTTTAATATGTATTATATTATGAATATCAAGAACACATGAATATTATAAGAACATTTAAATATGCAGTTGAGCAAAAATAAAAAATAAGACCAAATCATACTGTTCAGAGATAATTACTGTTAAAATTTGGTATATAGTATATTATAGTTTGAATAGTTTTCTTTAATTCACTTCTACTAAGCACAGTGTCATTTTATTAACAAAACATATAAAATACACATATGCATGAAAAAAGTAGGAAATAATATTCTGTATACCATATTTTTAAAGTAATTATCTCTGAACAGTATGATTTAGTCTAATTGTTTATTTTTGCTCGACTGCATATTCACTTTGTTATACAGCAGCAACACAACAGTGTAAAGCAATTATACTCCAATAAAGATGTTTAAATAAAACCCAGTTTACTGTTCATCTCATTCATAAATTATGTATAGTTTAAACGCTGTTCAACTGTTGTTATTTTTCCTCAAATGTATAATGATATCTTGGTTCTGTACTTATTTTTATATATGAGCTTACCTCTTAGCCTAAGTAGGATTTTCTACAGGCCTTTCTTCAGTATGTCTGTAGTTACCTGTTTTCCTGAGTGTGTCTAATCAAGCACTCCCTGACTCTCAAGACAAAGTTTCTGTAGTCAGTGCTACCACCTGGGATGAGAAGCCCATTTTTTTCCTTAGCATAAATGGAGGAAGGGAGGATGCAGGGGATTAATTCCCTTTTCTCTTCCTGCACATGTGTCAAAGACCTACTCTATCTCTCGCTTTAGCAACCCACTTTTACTTCTGTCTGCTGCTTAAGAGTTTGAACTAGTCTCTGTTTTCTGTGAGTTTGGGGCTGTTTTAATTTTTCCATTCCATTCTTTGCCATTTGTTAATTCAACAGTTATTTATTGAACAAATACTGTGCATAGGGCATACTTCCAAGCACTGGGAATACAGCAGTAAAAAGTCATACAAGGTCACTGCCCTTCAGGAAGAGAAAGAATTGAACAAATAATGAATAGCATAAGTAAGATTTTACAAAAACATAATGTAGTGCTAGTGTACAAGGGGTGTACATGATGGAGAGAACCTGCCTTAGTAAGAATGGCCATGTTCCTTATTCAGGAATGTTTTGTAAACTCTGGTTCAATAAGATAGCTTTCTAAGATTTTAAGACAAGGACAGATGTTGAAGTGTCTCTCCTATCTCGAGCTACATCTACCTTTGTTAAATATGAAAACATCACTGAAAAAATTGAAAATATGTTTCTTGTTAACACAGGTTTCCATGTGTATATAAATACTGTGTATAAAAATGTAAAGCAGTTCCACTACCATTGAAATAGATACTATTTAATGGAAGTAAAATCTGTTGAATGTTTTTGTGATGTCCATATGTAAGGTGCATGCTGTAGTTATAGGCTGTGCTGTGGACTGTGAAGTAGGTAATTGACATTCACCTGACATAAGAGAAGTCAGTTGAACATTAGAAAAGTCAAGTAAAATTCTACGAGTAATGCATGGTATCGTACTGTTTTTAAGTAATGAATAACTTATACTTTTATCCAGATTTTAAATGGTTATTATGCCTTCCAGAAAGTTCTTGTTCAGAAAATCTCATGTTATATAATTCTTTAATTTGAATATAAAGAGATATAGATATGTACCCTCACTATACATTGAACAACTATTTAAAACATGTTATTAAAGAGGTACCAAATATGCTCAGGGGACTCCATGTTTTGGTTTGTGCCTACTATTCTGTTATCTGATTTTTTTTCTTCATTTAATTCATCATGAACCTCTTACCATGCCAGTAAATAAAGGTTTTCATCATAAACTTATTTATGGTTTCTTATGTTGAATCACAGTTTACTTAACCAACTTCCTCTTGCTGAACCTTAAGTTTGATTTAATTTTTTTACCAAAAAAAAAATGCTTTGATGAACAACTCATTATTTGTATGCTTTTCAAATTGTTTCATGTGAATTTAAAATTTTTTTTAATGAGATTACTGGGTCATAGTACTTTTGATACTTGATGCTAAATGGCCCTCCAGAAAGAATGTGCCAACGTGTAATTAGAGTGAGATTATACTACAGTATCGATTTCTACATATTCATACCAAACCTTTATAGTTTGCCAATCAGAGCTTTATAGTGGTAGGTGATTGTTGTTTGATTTTCTTTTTTGAGTACAGTGGACTGGAATATTTTTGCATTTGATTATTGTCATTCTTTCCTCACTCCTCCCTTCCTTTGGCTTTCCTTTCTTTCTTTGGTATGATCATGACACAAGGATATGTAGTGTGCATGTGATGTTGGGTGTGCAAATGAGAGAGTGAGTGAAATGGCCATTTATATACCTAGCTCATTTTTTTCCTGGCTGATGTTTATATTTTTCTTAAGCGTTTTTAAGAACCCTTATTCATATCTTATGGAATAAGTACTAGCTATCAATCTAGCAATTTACAGTCTTGCAGATTCTCCCAGTTTGATCTTAGCCTTCTAACTTTGTTTTGTATCTACAGAATTAATGAGTATATATGAGTTAAACTCTGTTCTGAAGCACCTGTATGGAAATAGGGACTTTTATACATTGTTGATGGGAATCTAAGGGAAACTAAGCAGACATGACAAAAAATATGACTTAAATCCTTGATTGATCCTCAATTAGGGGAAAAACAGCTGGAAAGAACATTGTTTAGCATAGCACTTTATATAGAACTAGATGATTTATCTTGTGATTCTAAAATGTCATCATAAGAACTATAACCCAAAACTTGAAGACAGTGTTATCATTGTACATATCATATTTCAAGTAAGGTGAGATGATGAGGTATTTTAAAGTTTAGGAAAGTTACAGTTGTCAGAACTATTTAATTTATGAAATGTAATTGTTTATATTTGAACTTTGTGGCATCATAAATTTTTGAAGGAGCCAACAGATCCTTAACCCTTCAGTTTCTGCAGTGTAGTTAACTGTACATAGTGGGTTTTTTAAATTTCTGGAAACATTATATTATATTTAAAGTCAGTTATGTGTGTCACCTGTAATAAAATTTATATTTTCATGTAAGACATATTCTAAATAACCTGTCTTCTCTGGAAAATATGTTCTTAGCAAGTAAAAAAAAAAAACTAATACTATGAAATTCTGACTGCTGTATACTTAGAAACAATGAAAAACAGTAGAAAATGGGTTTTTTTTTTTTTTTACTTTACTATGGCTTTAATAGCTGGGATGATTCCTTGCAAATGAACAGCTGCATCTTTAATACCACAGGCTTAAGTTAAGGTCCCAAAGTCCCATAGGTTTTACATTCCATGACATGGTAGCAAGAAACTTACAAATATAGAAAGGCTCATGTTCTAAGATGGAACACAATCCATATAATATCCATGACTAGTAAAGCAAATAAAATTCGGTCCAACATCAGCCTCTATAAAAGAACTACAAAATGATGAAAGAGAAAAAAGGTAGAAGGAACTAGTTGGTTTCTGTTAAAGTTGAACAACAGTAAAAACAAACCATTTTCATCATGTTAGCAGTATTGAAGAAATTGATTTAGTTGAGCTGCTAATGTAATTATTTTGAATTTGTCATTTTGTTTTAATCTGAAATATTTTCATGCATTTCTCAGCCTTTGCTGAAACTGTTTCTCTTATAATACTTAATAATATAAACATATAAGCCTTGTGAGTTTTTCCCTTTATTTTTATTTTCATAAATCAGAAATATGAGAAAAGAATGATTGAATACTTTGAATTCATAATAAGCACTTCAATAAAGATTTGGTTATTTTAATAGCTGAATAGTCTTAGAACAGCTTAATGAATATTTTGTTCTGATCAAATAATTATTAAACTTTAAAATCTGTTGTATCAAATATAATTTCACTTTTGCTGGAAGTTTGCTGAAGCTGAGAATGAAGAACTCTCAATACAAAAAGGAGGATAGTCCCTTGATTCTTTACCAATAATACCTGTATCTTTTTAATAAAATAATAATTAAAAATTAACTTCCTACCTGTATTAATAAGAAATAAGAATAATCTGGCCATTCTTTCCCTATACTAAAAAATTATGTCTAAATTCAAATCGAATCTTCCAATTTTGATGTCATACTTCCAATGAATTTTTCTTTAAAAAGACAATCATAATGGTTGGTATATATCAACCTTTAATGTTGTGTGTTGTACACATACATGTATTTGCGTATGGGATTT
Source organism: Kogia breviceps (assembly GCF_026419965.1). NCBI lineage: Eukaryota > Metazoa > Chordata > Mammalia > Artiodactyla > Physeteridae > Kogia > Kogia breviceps. The sequence continues at coordinate 72,257,555 of NC_081312.1, forward strand.
GTGTATCCATTCATATGCAATTAAATCCACATCTAGCCCCTCATCCCTAGCACTTGTACAACTAACTGTATGTCATTATATGGCCTCTTTATTTTCTCTGGCCACAAATATACTAGCAAAATGAGAATGATACTATTTTAGCAATCTCAAGACAATGGTAATAGAGATTATTTCCATCCTTAAGGTGTTATTATATCTTTCTTTTTTAACATCTTGGCTTTATGTTCTGCAAATAATAGTGAATTGCTACCTTTTTAAAACTGTAAGGTAAGTAATTTAAATAAGAATTTGATTTGTGACATTTTAGTTTCAGAGAGATTATTTTGTAAAAAACTGCTTGGGCAGGATGCTAATAGGTTTTACATGCAAAAAGGTGTCATGAATAATTAAATTTATTTATAAAAATGTTAAATGGTGTTTCTTTATTGTAGGACTTTATATTTTTAATATGCTGATATACATTGTGAATCATTCGGAGAGGAGGAGATTACATGTAGTATTTCCCCTCAAAAGTATTTGACCAGAGATTTCTTTTTCTTCATGAAGCATATTGTAGGGCAAGTGTTATGTAAAATATACTTAGAGAGGTGCTAGACTAGCATTTGGGGGTTTTAATACTTTAAGAAAATTTTACATCTTTTTCTTCAGCTTATCTTAAAACAGGGTGATTGTATAACACGATTATGTTTTTTCTTTTTAAAAATACTTCTCTCAATTCCTAAATTTTCTTGAAGTGGCAACTTCAAAATTTTTACCAATATGGTCATATTATTCAACTCATAATAATATCTGTTTTCTTATAAATACTTTGTATGATCTGAGTTCTTACTATTTTTTCATCTTCATCTCTTTCCATATTTCCCTTGAACTTTTTTTCCCAGCTGTATGGAGCATACATTTACATGGGGCATCATGGTTCTGACAGACCGTTTTTTCTCAACCTTCCTTACCTTTATACATGTACTTTCTTTCTGGAATTCCCCTTTCTTACTTCACATCTGCTGATGAATACTTGCTTCATATGATTTAGAACTCAGATTAAGTGTAACCCCTTCAGTAAAGCTTTACTGAGCTAATACTTGCCATCTGTATATACATCCTTAGAATCAGTTATTAATTCATAAATATTTATTAAGTATTTGACACACACATATGTCAGGATGCTGTGGGTGTAAGAATGAACAATGTAAACATATAAACAAAGAGCTCATATTCTTGAGGGCTGGACAGGCTAGTGAATAGACAACTGTAATAATCTATGATAATTGCTATTCTAAGGAAGTACAGAGTGCTGTGGTTACACATAGGAGGAGGTATGGAAACCAGGTAAAACTTTGGGAAACTGATGCCTGGCCAGAGATTTGAAAGATAAATAGGAGTTACTCAGGTAAAAGGTTGAGTTCCGTTAAAACATCTAAGAAAATAGTTAAAAACAGAGACGGACCTACATGAAAATAGATGGAATTACTGGGGAAATAGTCAAGCAGATGTTGATAATTAGGTGGTATAGTAATTATATAGTATTACCAGCACTATAGTATTACCAAATACAATGGCTTTGGGGATTGTAGGTCTGAACTTTGAGACCATGTTGGAATTGACTGTGGCTAATAAGATGGTGTTTCTGCTATGTTTGTAGCACTGTAAGTAACATATATTGAGTTTGTTTCTCCACACCATAGGCACTTAGTATACAATAGAAAAGGAAGCCCTACCTGGATTTCCATAAAAGAGTAAATTTTCAACGAACTTGAATAGATTAGTTATGTATACCTCTTCTGCTAACATGATATCTTAGGAACACAGGACTGCTTAAAGTCCAAATATGTTTTCTCCAAACTAAGTAAGAGTAGTCAAAGTCCTTGTAAATTTTTTAGTAGGCTCTATACTAATGTTATCCATGGAGTTTCTGTATTACTTTATTTTCCTTTTTAGAGTTACATGTAAATAGTAGCCTGTAGCTTAAAATTTTCCTGTCAGTAGAGGTTTTCTCCCCTGCATTATTAGAAATTTGAGAAGAAAAATCAATTTGCTGTACCTTACACATTCACATTACTTTATTTATAGTTTTAGATTATTGGTCTCTAATTTTAAATATGCTCAGATGATTAATAAGAAGACTGGAGGTTAAATTCCCAAAATGTTCATTCCTTTTAAATCAATTCACAGAAATTATTTTATAATATTCCCAGGGTCAACCTTTCAGGGCTCTTTTAAAGGTCTTATTCAGAAATAAGATTCTTTGTAGAGTATTCAGACAAATTTACTCTTTATATCAAATTTTGTTTTGTTCACTTATGTTTCTCTGATATTTCAGCTTGTTAATATACTGTACCCTCTTATAACATATGCAAATGTCTATAATCTTGACTTGACAATAGAAAAAGACCTAGGGATAGTTTTACTTTAGGTGAAATTATTTTACTATTACAGTAATAAGTCTCATTTGTTTTTTTTTCAGAATATTTTAGTTAATGATATATGTTTATAACGTCATGGTTCCTTTGAGCCTGTTAAAGACCTGTTGAGTGAGTAAATAATGTTTTCTGGTCCTTTAGAAATACTGCTTATTAGCAGTTCCTTTTTCATCAATTAAATAGAGGTGAACTGTATTTAAAGTCATATAATTCAGAATTTTTACATAGAAATGGTCATGACCAATATATTGAAACTTTGATTTAGTTCTAATGTAATCTAACAGAATTTGGTCAAATAGTTTAATTGATAAAGACATTTTTTCCTTAGCAGTGTGTAGTTATTGGCATTTAGTAGATGCCAAAGCTAAAACATCATGCTTTGATATGCAGCAGTATTGTAAGAAATTCTTCATTTGTGGTCAGGATTTGATATTTTATCATTACAGTGATTAAGTTTAACTATGAAGTTTCATCTGTACTCCTTACTCGGAGGTAGAGAATTGGTTTACTTTTTCCCTGGTAAAACCCTTTGTAAAATTATTCTGTGGAGTTGGGTGTACCTTCCAAGGAATAGTCAGTAGATAATTGGAGAAGAGGGCATTGAGCTGAGCTTCCTTCCCTGGGTGTTTCGAAAAGGATTAGTAGAAAGAACATAATCTTTTGAAAGAGAAATGTATACTACATACATGTATTTGTAGATTTCATTAGGAAACATTATGTAATAATGATCCTTAATAAAAGAAAATAGTCTAATAACGGTCCTTGGTTTACCTGGTGTCATTGATAGTTCATCTGTTCAGTACTTCTCTCTGTATATATATTTTTTCTCTTTTTTGGTATCTACAATAGATTTAATGTGATTGATCTGGATTAATAAAATCTTATTGTAATGTTTGTCATCCAAGGCCATAGTTTTAATTCATTAATTTAATAATTCCTTATGAAAAATTTGCTAAGTACTGGACTGGGGATACAGCTGTGAGCAAAATAGTCAAGGTTTCTGCCCTCTTGGACTTTTTGTGTCAGTGGGGAGAGACAAACAATGAAGTAAACAAATTACAACAAACTTTAATTTCAGAAAGTGTTAGAATCGTGGAGAAAGTAAAGGAACATAAAGTGATAAATAATGATTGGGAGTAAGCTGTTTCACGGTTGTTAAGGAATACTTCTCTGCTGCGGTGTCACTGAACCAAGGTCTTAATAATGAGAAAGGGGCTGGTATGGGAAAAGCCACAGGAAAAGTGTTCCTAGTATGGATATCAGTAGGAAAAAAAGGCCTAAGTGAGAACAAGCTTGGCATTTTCCAAGAACTAAAAAAGACCCAGCTCCCTAGAGTGAAGAAGAGAGGGAGAGTAATATGAGATGAGGACTGAGAACTAAGCAGAGGCCAGATTGTGATGTGTTTTGAAGGCCAGTGTAAAGAATTTAATGGTACAATGAGAATACAGTACATTGTTTATAAACAGGTAAATTACATATGATTCGTGTGTTTAAGAAACTACTTTGAACAAGGAGTGGATTATAGAGGTGCAAGAAGTGAAGCAGGCTATTGTAATGGTCCTGTTTAGAGACAACCATGACTTGGACTAGGAGTGTCAGTAGAAAGAGAGTAAATTAGTTCACATTATGTTTTTATGGCATTTACAACCATGGAACTGGATTACTTATCCAAGGAAGAGAGTAAGCAACAAGAAAGCCAAAGGAAGAAAGTGTTTACATAAGAAGGGAATGATTAACTGAGGCTACTACCTGGAGAAGAAAGGTAAAATGGCATAATAGTATACAACTTGCTATTTTTCTTCATTGCTATAATTTTCCAGTATCCCTATCATTTGAACTGACTGAAAACTTTAGCATCTGTCTCACTGTCTACCTCTCTACCTGTACTCCTGTTCAGCCTTTGTTTCCGAAAACTTTGAAAGAAAAAGAAGTGATGGCAAAGAGAGCAAGGGAGTGGCAAAGTGGAGCCAGGAAAATATGTAAGCAGTTTGTGGCCCAAATAACCTGAGATTTGAGAGAAAAAAAAACTGCCCCAGTTGAGAGAGCTCTGTGGGACATAAAGAGGTAGGGAAAAGCCAGATTTTATCAGGTGGTGAGACTAAAAGGAACATCCAGAAAAGGGGTTTTGCATATGGAGCATATGTTGAAACTGAGGTAACAAAGGGCATAATGAAGAGGTTTAGAAAGACAGAGGATGGGGAATTGGGTCATATTCAGAGATATAGAGAAGACTGTGCATAGGAATTTGATTATGGTGACTGGAGACATTTAGACTTCTGCTGGTAACTTAGATATACAGGAATACGAGGAACGGTAGTCTCTTTTAGGATGATGGACAGGTAAAGTTAGGGTCCAACTTATTATTTTAAAGGTATGATACTACTGACCTTTCTTTTCTGTTCCTAAAATAATGTGCTTGTCTTTGATGGGGGAGGAGCAGGAGTTGAGATACCGAGGTGTTGTGGTAGCCACTGGTCAGGGGAACAGTTGACTCAGATGAACTAAGAAGGTTACTCAAGGGTTTATTCACATGGGTAGGTTAATGAGTAAGGGCAGGAGGCCAGAGAGTGGACAGGAAACCAAAGACTCAGAGATGCCTTCTAAAGGAAAGGAGGCCAGAGGATGACAGAGAGCCAGTCATCTGTCCACACATGGATCAGAGGCCAACGGGCGACCAAGAGTCCAAGAATCTGTCTTCAAGTGGATTATAAGTCAAAAGGACTAGCCAGAGGGTCACGAGATTTAAACCAATGGAAAGTTATGTATTACTATGAATGTACATGAGTATGTCTGACAATCACTCTCTGTTACGGATAACATCTAGTCTGGGATTCTTCCAGTTGACAGGTCTTATCCATAATATTTTAATAATCCAGAATAATAGAGACAAAGATAAGAGAAAGGGTTATGTGAAACAAAAGTTAAAATTATAAAAAATTACTATAGAAGCACAATTTTGCCATTTTCTGAGACATATTTTTAAAACTAAGAGTATAATAGGTAGGTCAATTAAATTTGGTTCATGATATCACAGAAACTCATATGAACAGTAGCCACCAGTTTTAAGCTACAGTCGAACTGGTGTTAGATGTATTATATATTTTCATATATCACTTTTATCTCCTATAACTAATATATTCTGATATTCTTTAGTTTATAATTAATACTTCATATTGAAAAAAATGAAGTGATAAGATACTCTGTTGTCTGTTCACATCAGAGGATACAAAAATAACTTTTGGCAAATGAGCTGGAGAACTCTGAAGAACTTCTGAGCCTCACCTTTATCCCCAAAGTCACATTTCTCTCTAAATATATTGTGGCATGCTGAAACTATTTGTTTAAATAAGATATTGTGCTGCTTGTTCTCAGCATCATGATCATAGGAAAACTATAATGCACAGGGAGAGTATAGACTAACAAGATGTATTCGTGGTAGATTTGTATATTCTTTCCTGACAGAATATTGCCATTTTTTTCCCAATGCAATAAAGGGCATTTATGGAACCCACATCTAACATCACACTCAGAAGTGAAAAACTGAAAGCTTTCCTCTTAATAAGATCAAGAACAACTGCTTTCTCCACTGCTATGCAACACTGTGCAAGTAGTTCTAGCCAGAATAATTGAACAGGGAAGTTTTTTTGTTTGTATTTTGTTTTTGCGTTACGCGGGCCTCTCACTGTTGTGGCCTCTCCCATCGCGGAGCACGGGCTTTGGACGCGCAGGCTCAGCGGCCATGGCTCACGGGCCTAGCCGCTCCGCGGCATGTGGGATCTTCCCGGACCGGGGCACGAACCTGTGTCCCCTGCATCGGCAGGCGGACTCTCAACCACTGCGCCACCAGGGAAGCCCTGAACAGGGAAATTTTTTAAAGAGTATCCAAATTGGAAAGGAAGAAGTAAAATTTATCTCTGTTTGTAGATGACATAATCGCATATGTAGAAAACCCCAAAGAATCTATAAGAAAACTACTGGAACTAATAAACAAATTCAGTAATATTGTAGCGTATAAGATCAACACACAGAAATCAGTGTGTTTCTATATACCAACAAGGAACAATCCCAAAAGGTAATTAAGAAAGCAATTTCGGGGCTTCCCTGGTGGCGCAGTGGTTGAGAATCCGCCTGCTGATGCAGGGGTCACGGGTTCGTGCCCCGGTCCGGGAAGATCCCACATGCCGCGGAACGGCTGGGCCCATGAGCCATGGCCGCTGAGCCTGCACGTCCGCAGCCTTTGCTCCGCGATGGGAGAGGCCACAACAGTGAGAGGCCCGTGTACCACAAAAAAAAAAAAAAGAAAGCAATTTCATTTGCAATAGCATCTATCTAAAAAAAAGAATACCTAGGAGTAAATTTAACTAAGGAGATGAAAAATTAAAGAAGACATAAATAATTGGAAAAGCATCCCATGTTCATGGGTAAGAAGACCTAGTATTGTTAAGATACCAATACTGCGTAAAGCAATCTACACATGCAATTAAATACCTATTAAAATTCCAACAACCTTTTTTGTAGAAATGGAAAGCCCAGTCCTCACATTCATATGGAAATGCAAGGGGCCCTGAATAGCCAGAGCAGTCTTGAAAAAGAACAGATTTGGGGACTTACATTTCTTGATTTCAAAAATTACTACAAAGCTACAGTAATCAAAACAGTGTGGTACTTTCATAAAGATAGACATATAGATTAATGGAGTTTGATTGAGAGTCCAGAAATGAACCCACATATCTGAAGGTATTTGCAAATTATATGATAAGGCTTTAATATCTAGAATATATAAAGAACTCCTAAAACTCAACAACAAAAAGACAAACAACCAAAAGAAACCATGGGCAAAGAGTGTGATAGACATTTCTCCACAGAAAATGTACAAATGGCCAATAAGCAATGAAAAGATACCCAACATCATTAGTCATTAGAGAAATGCAAATCAAAACTACAGTGAGATACCACCTCACATTCATTAGAATGGTTATTAAAAAATAATAATAACAAACGTTATTGAGGAGGTAGAGAAATTGGAACTCTTGTACATTGATGGTGGGAATGTAAAATGGTGCAGCTGCTGTGGAAAACAATTTAGCTTCTCCTCAAAAAGCTACATATAGAATTACCATATGACCCAGCAATTCTACTACTAGATATATGCCCAAAAGAACTGAAAAAGAGGGACCTAAGCAGATACTTGTACACTAATGTTCATTGCAGCATTATTCACAACAGCCAAAAGGTAAAAACACGTGTCTATAAATAGATAAATGGATAAACAAAATGTTTTATATATACTCAGTGGAAAATTATTCAGCCACAGAAAGGAATGAAGTTCTGGTATATGCTTCAACTTGAATGAATAAAATATTATACTAAATGAAATGTCAGATACAAAAGAACAAATATTGTTTGATTCCCTTTATATGAAATATCTAGAATAGGCAAATTAATAGAAACAGAAAGTTTAGAAGTTACTAGGGGATATAGGAAAGACATGGTGATTTGTTTCTTAAGGGTTACAGATTCTCTGGGGTGATAAAATAATTTTGGAAATAGATAGTGATAATATTTGTACAACCTTGTGAATGTAGTTAATGCCACTGAATTGTGTGATTAAAGATGGTTTAAATGGCAAATTTTATGTTTAATTTACAATTTAAAAATATTTTGTCATTTTATATTAACTAAGCATATATAAAACTGCCACAATTAATACATTTTAAATATCTTTAATGTAATAATTTTAAAAATAAAGAATTACATTCTTGAAATTTTTATCATTTTCCCAAACTTTACAAATTTACCTTCCCATATTCCTTCTCCCAGCAATTTAATGGTTCACAAATCTTCATGCTTCCTCTATGTTCATTTGATATGGTGCATATGAGCAACTGTATAACAATTGTTATCATTCTTTGACTTGAATAATTCACTCTCAAACTCTATGCAAATGTGGGCTTTGCTTTCATATTGGATTTGCTAATGCATTCATCTCTATTGGCTCTGAAGGTAATAACTTAGGTCATATGGTAGGAGTGGGGCTGTCACCAGAGGTGCTCTTCTTCTTGTCAGCTTATAGCAGCAGCACTCTTCAGATCTGGTTACTATGCTGCATGTCCAGTGGTTTGTTTGGCTCCTGACTTTTGAATGACTTTGATTAGCTCTGCATGCCACCGCTGGCCACACTTTGAGTTTCTGAGCTTGATTGGATATCACATGTTTGTTGCAAGTTGTGTCCCCAGCTTCCAAGCATGGTTCACAAAATTCTGCAAGTGAATTCCTACCAGTCTGTAAGGAATAGCTAGAAAAATTCCAAGCGCCATTTTTCTTATAGCAGAAATTTAAGAGTACAAATTAGTGTCAAAAATGTTGACACTGATTGGGAGTGGAGGCAAAGTCAGGAAGTCTATTTTATATATACTTATAAAAATATGATTACATTTTAAATAAAATTTAGTCATGGCAGTTTTTATATTCCTATAATCCATAATGGAAGTCAAAAGGTAATAGTGTCGACCAAACTAGGATTGCTAGCTTTGTTCCTTCGTCTGGAACATACTCTTTTGCTGTCTCATTTTGTCTAAATTTCTATTTGTATTTTTATGTATGTGAAAGGTTAGTTATGTTTCTCAACCTTAGAGAAGTGGCCCTCTGTAAAGGATGTCCTATGTGTCCCAGCAGTACACTCCCCTCTTGTCACCCAAGGGCCAGGGACCAGCTGGTCCCAGGATAGGTTCTGATCTGTATTTGCGGACATAGTTCCACAGGCTGCTGGGTTATAGTTTTCTTGCCTCTGGTGTCTGTGCCATGGTGGGTGAGGCTGGTCTAGAGGCTTGTGCAGGCTTCCTGGTGGGAGGAGCCAGTGCCTGCCCACTGGTGAATGAAGCTGGGTCTTGATCCGCTGGTGGGCAGGGCGATGTCAAGGGGTGTGTCTAGAGGTGACTGGGTTCAGGAAGTCTTTAGACAGCCTGTCTGCTGCTGGGTGGGGCTGTGTTTCCTCCTTGTTGGTTGTTTGGCCTGAGGCATCCCAGCACTGGAGCCAACAGGCTGCTGGGTGGGGCCAGGTCTTAGTGCCCAAATGGTGGCTTCCAGGAGAGCTCATGCTGATGAATATTCCCTAGTACCTCCACCACCAGTGTCATTGTCCCCACAGTGAGCCACAGCGACTCCCCCCACCTCCTTAAGAGACCCTTCAAGACCAGCAGGTAGCCCTGGCCCAGGATCCTATGAAATCACTGCTTTTGCCCTGGGTCCCGGTGTTCACAAGACCTTGTGTATGCCCTCCAAGAGTGGAGTCTCTGTTTCCCCGGTCCTGTGGAGCTCCTGCACTTAGGCCCCGCTGGCCTTTAAAGCCAAATGCTCTGGGGACTTCTCCTCCTGATGCTAGACCCCCCAGGCTCAGGAGCCTGACATGGGGCTCAGAACTCTTGCTCATGTGGGAGAACTTCTGCGATGTAATTTTTCTCGAGTTTGTGGGTTGCCCACCCAAGGGTGTATTGGATTTAATTATATCATGAGTGCACCCCTCCTACCATCTTGTTGGGTTTTTCCTTATGTCTTTGGATGTAGAATATCTTTTTTAGTAGGTTCCAGTCTTTTTTGTCAATGGTTCTTCAGCAGTTAGTTGTGATTTTGGTGTGCTCGTGAGAGGAGGTGAGCTCAAGGTCCTTCTACTCTGCCATCTTGTCCTCCATCCCAGGATTACTATAATTCTGAACGTAGCATAAACCTGTGCTAAAGATGAATGAACAACTAGTCATCATCATAACTATTAGTAGGATCTTTTGCATGACCTCAGAAGTTAACTGGAAATGAATTACAATTATTATTTAGAATTTTCAGATATGTCTGCTTTCAAACCTCACAGTTCTTTAGAACTTAGAGTCTCCTAAACTCCTGATGTTACTTTGTGGGAATTGCTATTTAAAAGTAAATGAGTATGCCATTTACATGCACAGGACAGAGACTGAGTGAGTGAGAAGCTGGACATCTACTCTGTCATTCATTCTTTCATCTTAACTTCTTTGAAGAATATGAGTACTTTTAGAGTGTTCTGAAAAGTATACTTTCATTCTTTGGCTTAATTGAGTATATTTTAATGTTAAAGCATGTTCTGTAAACAGATACTCAAGCTTCACTATATTGATTTGGGACTAAAACATGTTATGATGGCCCCCTACAGATTTTTACAGTTTAGAAGTAGAGACATGATTGTGTAGAGAGTTAATCACCAGAAGAAGAAAAGCAGTTATTACTTTGTATTATGAGATGTCAATTCCTATGATTTCCTTTTCTAAACAACCCTCTTCTTGAAATAGTATATTTTTCCCTTAGTAATTGTAGAGTCGGGGGAAGCTTTATCAAATGTGCAAAACTGTACAATGTTATAAAAGCTGCAATTACAAATTGAACTTATTTTTTATGGCAATTTTTCTAAGTGCTTTTGTTGATCTGAAAATTTGTTCTAAAAACTTTGCTAATAGCCCACACAATTATTAACCACCTCCTATGGTGGTCTGTTCTCTGTAAGAAGGGTCAGTCTTTTCTTTCATTTTATGCCAGATTTGAAATAAATCTGTGAAGTGATATTAATAGTATGACTCAATGCATTTAAAAAGATTATCAAGCTTGGGTGAAAATTATTTTTCCATCATCAGGCTGAAATATATGTGACTTCCTTAAAAGGATGTAATTTGGTAGCTGGCCTAACATTACATTTTCAGAAGGTATGTGTTGTAATGGAAAAAATATGGTATTTGACAAAATCTTCTCTCTGCATTTGTTAGTTACGTTTCCTTGGCCCAGCTGCTTTCGCTTCATCTGTAAGTTGAAGAAAATATTATCTGCCTTCGTAATTGTGAGCATTAACTGAGATACCATACAATACATTGTATAATACATAATTATATTAATAAAATATTAAATATATGTATTATAAATTATATTATATATATACTTTTATTCTCTTTTTAAATAATTTACATTTTGTTCTAACCTGAAATTTGTAATAAATATTATTCCTAATGATTGATACTCTATACTTTACTCTTAATAGTTAAACTAAAGGAAAGTTAATGAGCTAATGTTTTTACTTTTTTTAAACCACAGACATTCACATAATTAGATCACCATGATTATAGATTGAGAATAAAGAATTACTGTAAATCGCTTTATTCATTAAAAAATTATACTCTTTATTTTAGTTTTAAAAATAAAGCTTACATGCACTTTTAAACCTTAAGAAGGCATTAAAGGAACATTTTGCCTATTGATACTGGCCTCAGATTCAGAAATAAAGGGGAAAAAAGCCGGAATAGATTTCACAGAGGTCAACCATCCCCTATGGTTGTCACTAGGAATCTATCTATTGCTAGTTTATATAGTTTCAACAACCTTGCCTAGCTGGTTATCCAACCATTGAGGACTAGAAGCAGCAAAGTAGAAGTAAAGAGAGGAGCCTGCCCGAATCAGATGTACCAGCAAACAGCAGGGATAAGTGGCAGTAAGGAAAAGAATATGAAAACTAAAGAACAAATACCAATCACAGAGCACCATTTTTATAAGGATAAATAGACATACATAGCCAAAGAAACCTTGAGTTTGCCACTTTATTACTGTCCGGAACTATATAGCTTTTCCCAAGTATTATGGAAATGTTAAATATATTTGAAAATATTTAGCAAGTTGGGAGATATTTCTTAAAAATGGTAGAAGCTAAATGTTATGTTGAAAAAAATAAACCCTATCCATTCAGAATATTAGCTATCCAGATCTAGTAATTTCTCGGTGCTGTAAGTAGCTGCTATCTTACTCTAAAAATTATATATTATGTTTTATTTTAAACCTCAGTTTTTGCCTATTGCAGAGTTAGTTGGCATTTCCATTTTCTTAGTTCTTTTTGAGGCCAACAACATTGTCTATAGGTTGTCATAGAATTATTAATATTCGACTAGATTTTTTTTTTTTTTCCCCCCGGTACGTGGGCCTCTTACTGTTGTGGTCTCTCCCGTTGCGGAGCACAGGCTCCGGACGCGCAGGCTTAGAGGCCATGGCTCACGGGCCCAGCAGCTCCGCGGCATGTGGGATCTTCCTGGACCGGGGCACGAACCCGTGTCCCCTGCATCAGCAGGCGGGCTCTCAACCAATGCGCCACCAGGGAAGCCCTCGACTAGATTTTTGGTATTAATTTTTCATTTTCAATGTTTCACTGATATTCATTCAACCAAATTTTTTTGTTTGTTTGTTTTTGCGTTACGCGGGCCTCTCACTGTTGTGGCCTCTCCCGTTGCGGAGCACAGGCTCCGGACACGCAGGCTCAGCGGCCATGGCTCACGGGCCCAGCTGCTCCGCGGCATGTGGGATCTTCCTAGACCAGAGCACGAACCTGTGTCCCCTGCATCAGCAGGCAGACTCCCAACCACTGCGCCACCAGGGAAGCCCAACCAAATTTCTTACTCCAGACTGACACTAATATTTCCTAAAGAAATATCTTATCATAAGATACTGAGTTATATTCTCAGTAGGAGTATAAACTGATGCATTTTCTTACATCCAAACAAAATGTTTGCTAATTTTCATTATAGTTGACCATTGGAAATAAGTGGATCAGATTGTTAGTATATACCCATTATTCTAAACCAGACTCATTCTGGTTGAAATAGGTCTCAGGTATCTAAAAAGTTTTAGACTGTATTTTATATAGCAAAAAGCATTCCTTTTTTTCCCCCTAATTTTATTCTTTTAGGTAGATTACATTTTTAGAGTTTACTTTTCTACTCTGGGAAGAAAAAAACTACTGAGCTAGTCATTATTTTTCCTATTACCTTTCTCAAAGCTTTTTTAAAATCAAGTATCCTTTTTATTGACATTATAATTTGTAACTTATTATAGTTTTTTAAATCATTTCCCAAAATATATCTCATTTGTACATACATTGACTCATCTTGTAAACCCAAAGATGCTTACTGGTTTTATAGACATTTTATAGGTAAAAAGGTCTTAAAGTCAATCATATGTTTTCGATTCACAGGTAAGAAAATTAGACTCAGAGTTATGCATTATTCAAAGAATACTTCGTGAGTGTATACAGTGTGCCAGGCACTATTGCAGACACTGAGAATACAGTAGTGAACATGACAGACAAGGTCTCTTTTATACTTTATTTTTGTCTTTCCTTATCATGGTATTGTCCTCAAATTTTTTCTGTAGTACTAATTTCATTTCATATTCTCTCGATATATTTTTTATTTGTTTTATGTATAGTATCTGTCTGCATGAACTAGAGTAAGAACTCCATGAAGGCAGGTTTGTCTGTTTGGTCATTGCTGTATCTAGTGTAATACTTAACATTTAGTGGGGAATCAATAGATTTTTGTCAAATGAATGAATGAATTGAATTAAATGAGGGCCATATGGTATCCTGAAAGCCAAATGAAGTGTTTTTAGAACAGACTGGTCAACTATGTCAAATGCTACTGATGGGTCAGACAATGTAAAGACATGAAGATTGGATTTACCAAGGTATGGCTGTGATAAGTGGTTTTAGTTGAGTGGTGAGACAAAAGCCATATTGGAGTAGAGTCAAGAAAAAAAGGAATGGGTAATGAAGAAGTAGAAAGAGGAGATATATCTATATGAATTGTTCAAGGAATTTTGAGGGGTGAGGAAATTGAGCTGTAACCAGAAGAGGGGTATGAGGTCAGGGAGAGCTTTAAAATGTTTTTATTTTATTATAAAAATTTCAAACATACATAGAAGAAAGAACCTCTTTCATGTTTGTTAATAATATCAAGATTTTGGCATATGTATTTCATTTACTCATCTGGGTTGTTGCAAAAATATTTTGAAGCAAATCCCAGTCATTTTAGGTGTATATACTTCAATATGCATCTAAAAAAAGAGAGAGAAAAGGCACTTTCTTACACAACCTGATGCCATAATCACACCTATTAAAATTAACAGTAATTCTTTGATACTATTTAATAACCAGTTTTTATGAGATTGCCACAATTATGTTTAAAATAAAAGTTGTTTGAATTTAGATCCAGTCAAATTCTGATTCACATTTGATCGTTGTATCTTTTAAGACTCTTTAAGTCTAGAGAACAGTCTTTCCTATATTGATGAAACTAGATTAATTATCCTATAGCCTGTCTTACATTCTTGATTTGTATCTTTTCTTCTTCATGGGTCATCTAATTTATTTCTCCATTTTCAATATTATTTGTAAACTGTTACATAGTGCTAGATGTTTGTTTAGGTTTAGGTTCAGCTATTTTGGGATACATTATAGTTGGTGGCCTCTGCTTCATATTGCATCATGACAAGAGGTGTATGTTTGATTTTCACAGTCTTAGTTATGCTAATGTTGATCAGTGAAGTCAGTTGGTGACTGCCAGATGTTTCCATTGAAATTTGCCCATTAACCTTTCATCTTATGATTTTATGACCTTTGCCTAAATCAGTTATTTCATTTGCTTTACCGAAGGATAATTTTCTATTTCTGTCATAAAGGAGGGATCTTTAAAAATTGAAGAAATTATAACATGTTTTTCTGCTGATGGGCATGATCTAATAGAAAAGGAAAAATTATCATACCAGGAGAAACACTGGACTTGCTGGTTAAGAGGGGATGGGGTCCACTGCACAGGTGATAGAATGCCTTAGGTAGGAGAAGGAACAGTTTAAGTGACTTGTCCAAGGTTATAGTAGCACAGAGTGGATTTATTTTATTAAATGTATATCAGAATTTTACTTTGGAATCTTATAATTATACCTAATTTTAGAAACATGCATATTCAGTTGATGATATTACATGTGAAGTAGAAACTTAAAGCTATTTTGAATTTCACTGCCTATATTTGACCCTACTTGTTAGGGTTTTTCTAATTTTTTCTAATTTCTCCCTTAAAATTAATGGTGTCTTATACACCTGTATCTTTACATTGTAAAAAATATAAGCATATACTTTTATGTAATTTTTCAGCTTTTGTTCCTAGTCTGTTGCAAAGAGAAGTAAATGCTGCTGTTAAACAAAATGATAAATAACTCGCCGTTTAGTTTAGACACTAATGGACCCTAAAAGCCTGTAAAATGACAAAAACCAGCAACTTTTATGATATATAGGCTAATTTTTTGTTACACAGTTTGGTCATATACCTGACAGTCTTCCCTCTTTGTGACTTTCTCCTAAAAATTATAATTTTGTGTTACCTAAGTGAAAAAGTCCTTTAGAGTTCAGTAGAAGAATATGACAGTATCTCTTCTGAGGATTGCAGCAGTTCCCATTGGTGGAATTACAATTTCCTTTTTTTTTTCTTTTGTATTAGTTCTAATGGTAGTGGTATAGTTTAATCTTGAAAGAATATTTATTGCAACTTTGGACCTATAAACTATCTTCAAATTGTCTCATACATGGTATGTGAAATTTAATTTTAGACAATCATATTTCTTTATGGCCCAGTGATTTCCATTTACTACTTGTTAGTCATACAGTCTGAAGATTATTGAGGTTATCGTGTTGTCTGACACAGTATGTATTCCGTTAAATTTGAATTTTAAAAGCAACATGGATTATATAGTCCCTTTAGTCACTTAGTACCATGTTTTATTTTTGAAAAATCTCTGTTGAGGTTTGACTGATTTCCTTTTCTGTCTTGGCGTCCCCAAAAGAGCACTTGGTAGTTGCCTCCAAAAGCAGGAATGTAATCTGATCTGTGTTTTGTATTGTCTGCTGACTTAGATGAGAACACTTTGCATGAGCTACATTGATCAGTTCTCATCCTTTCTACTCAGTTATTGGACAATTAATACAACCTTGTAAAGACTCCCTAGAGTATCCCTAATAAACTAGATCATTTTACCCAGGAATAGATACAGAGATACATCAAGATATTCAAGGATGAGAAAAGCTGATTAGGAGAAACAGGAAATGTTAAGCCTTCACACTCACGGTATGTTTTTCAGATTGTCTTCATCCTTACAATTGAAAGGTATTGCTCTCTATTTAAATATTTTGTACAAATTAGGAAATGGTAGCTTTTCATAAATTTGCATCTTCATTGTTTAAAACAGGAAAGTTTAATTTAGGTGGATTCATATATTATTCGTATAATATTATTTTATTTCTGTTCCTAATTCTTGTGATCTGATTTTCTAAAGGTAAGAGTGATAATCTTTTACTAGTCTTTAAAAAATTTTAAACTGCTAGGAAAATGGTTTATGTGGCAGTTAATCCTTAAAGCAGTGTAAACTCCATGCAGATTTTTTAATGTGTGTAGTTTCACACTTTTGTCCTTCAAAATATACTTTAAAAATATTTTATAGAGTGGCTTAGAATTTTGAAACTGTGGTATGAAGAGGATACATGCTGAGTACTTGGAAATTTTCATATTAGTTCAAAAACAAATATTTTATAAATTTTAAAATACCATTCTTTTGACTTTTTGATAACTGTTTAGTAAAGGAATAGTTACGTCTGAGAAGTTTATGTGTTTGTTGTGTTGGGTTGCTCAGCAGAAGATTACAGTTTAATATCAGGATGCTGCAGGGAGGCTCAAAATGGTCTGAAAAGCTAATCATTTCTTTTTATTGCCTTCAGGTGTATCTGTAAAGTATGAAATTTGTTAAAGGACCTGTGTATTAGACCCAACCAATTTCATTTTAGTCTTGTCTCACATTATGTGTCTATATTTAATTCACCAGATATGAAACAATTAATAGTATCTTTATCAATTATTCATCAATTTCAAATTAAAAATAGTTTAAAATGTTTTTAATTATGATATATCTTTTTAAAATTACATAATCAGTAAAAGCAGGGTTGATTCATTTTCCAATAAATATTTGTCATGGATGTATCATGTGCCAGGGACTGCTCTAGGCTTTGGGGAGACTAGAGCACAAAACAAAACAGACTAATTAACTGTCCTCCTAGAGCTTGCATTCTAGTAGAAAAGTAAAACGATAAGCAAATACAAAATGTCAGATAGCATTGTTGCTGTGATTAAAAGAAGAACATGGTAAGTGAATAAAGGGTGGTAAAAATTCAGAAATTTACATACTATGTAAACTTTCCAAGACTCCTTCTCCCCACTGATTTAAATGATGTTTTTACTGTAGACCAATCATATGTGCCATCCATGTAGACATCTCCATTATTTTTCATATCATAGTATCTTATAATTCTCTGGCTTGATGTCTGTTTTTTGCCTGTAAGAGTATGTGCTTTGAAAGTTGGGTGCATAGATCTTCACATCTGTGTTACCAGTTTCTAACCCAAAGTTCTTTTATACGTGCTCAGTAAGTATTGGTTATATCAGTTAATGAATGATATACTCAGAACTTCTCAGGATTTCTGGCTCTGCCGGCCCTTTTTGGGATTTAGAGTTCTACATTTTACATTATTTTATTGGCATTAGTATATCATCCTTTTTTTAAAAAATTAAGTACACATCTCTTTTTTAATACATCTTTATTGGAGTATAATTGCTTCACAGTGCTGTGTTAGTTTCTGTTGTACAACAAAGTGAATCAGCCATATACATACATATATCCCCATATCCCCTCCCTTTTAAGCCTCCCTCCCACCCTCCCTATCCTACCCCACTAGGTCTTCGCAAGCACCGAGCTGACTTCTCTATGCTATGCAGCTGCTTCCCACTAGCTATCTGTTTTACATTTGGTAGTGTGTATATGTCCATGCCACTCTCTCACTTCGTCCCAGCTTCCCCTTCCCCCACCACCCGTGTCCTCAAGTCCATTCTCTATGTCTCCATCTTTAGTCTTGCCCTGCCATTAGGTTAATCAGTACCATTTTTTTAGATTCCATATATATGCGTTAGTATACGGTATTTGTTTTCCTCTTTCAGACTTAACTTCACTCTGTATGACAGACTCTAGGTCCATCCACCTCACTACAAATAACTCAGTTTTGTTCCTTTTTATGGCTGAGTCATATTCCATTGTGTATATATATGCCATATCTTCTTTATCTATTCATCTGTTGATGGACATTTAGGTTGCTTCCATGTCCTGGCTATTGTAAATAGTGCTGCACTGAACATTGTGGTAAATGACTCTTTTTGAATTATGGTTTTCTCAGGGTATATGCACAGTAGTGGGGTTGCTGGGTCATATGGTAGGTCTATTTTTAGTTTTTTAAGGAACCTCCATACAGCATTTTTGAAGAACATACAAAGTAAGAAGGGAAGTTTTCTGAAAATTAATCTTTTATCCACAGGTACTACTGAACGAGTGTGCTTGATCCAGGGAACAGTTGAAGCACTGAATGCAGTTCATGGATTCATTGCAGAAAAAATTCGAGAAATGCCCCAAAATGTGGCCAAGACAGAACCAGTCAGCATTCTACAACCCCAGACCACCGTTAACCCAGATCGCATCAAACAAGTGAGTGTTTAGTTGGGAAATCAAAGACTAACATCTACAGTGTAGTATGAATTCCTTATAAAAGAAGCCTTAAAGTTTTAGCATGTAAAGTTTTTTTCTAAGTAATACTTAAAACATAACAGAGTTGTCTTTTATTTATTTAAAGACTGTCAGAGTCTCTTCTTTAGGTTGATCAGATAATTGAATTACTCATTTATTAGTGTTACACTGAGGAGCAGTTATGTGACTCATTTCTTTTATGGTGCCCTTTAAAAAATTATAGACACAAATTTGATTAATTTATAGAAATTTAATCTATTTAAAATAATATCACTTTTTAAATAAAGTATAAACATTGAAACTATATTCTCAAAATTCCTAATACCATATTCTTCATAATATTTTTAGCCTTTAGTATATGCATTATAAACTCCTGTTTTGTTAATTTAATTGTCATGTTCAACATTTTTTATCAACAAATATGTATAAGTAAACTTTTGTACCTAGCAAACAGTTCTTTGTTACAAATCAGCTATTATGTTCTGTATAACTTGTGTAGTAATTATATATATGTCATAAAAGGCCAATGTTTATTTTTAATGTGTGGGATTTTCTGTAACAAAAATTTTACTTGATAAAAGACAATGTGAGTTCTTAAGATTGAATAATGGCTGACATGATGTAGGAAAAAAATGACCTTCTTTAATGTTAAATAAGGTGAATTCTTCCCCTCAACCTCTTTTAAATCCTCAAAATTATTTGATACTTTATGTTTATAATGATTGTTTCTGCATTTGCCCTTTTATAATTAGCTGCTTAATTTGTGATCATATTGATAGACTATGCCTTAAAAAGAAATGTATTCATTAGTTCACAGAATTATTTATGTTCATTGTAATAAATTTGAAATGTAGCTCAAAATCTTATTAATTTCATGTTTCTGAATTGAAAAAAATATTTTATACTAGGCAGTGTTATGAATCTATTATAATTTTACCAATATATTGATAAATATAAGGCTGTCTAATTAAATACAAACATAGAAATTAATAATTAGGTAATATATTTTCAAATTATGGGCCAAGACTCAATTTTCTTTTAATTACCATTTTAAAAAGTCCTTCCATGTTTAAATCATGAGTAGGTAGTTGTTATTCCATATAAAATCGTTCATTTTATACTCTTTGTCAATGTCAAAATAGTTTAATTTGTAGCCCTTTATAACTTTTCAAGGAAGTATCTTTTAGTTTATACATGGCAGAATGTAAATATTCTTAACTTCTAAACATCAGTAGATATTTTTATTCTTCACAGCCATTTATAATTTTGAAATGTTTATTTTATCTGTGCTAGGTGAATACAAAGGATAATTTAAAAACTGATGCCTTGAAAGTGGTACCATGATTTTATCCAAATTCTAAAAGTATGAGTTTAAAGACCTCTAGGTTAAAATCACCTGGGTCTTAGAATTTACAGAATTGGCACTAAAGTGTAAGGTCTATTGATTTTCTGCTTTAATCCAGCCTATTAATTCTCCCCTTTATTTTGTAATTTCTGTAAGTTCAAACATTTAGGGAAGGCAGTGAATATCTTGATTTTTTTAAAAACATAAAACATAAAATATACTTTGAGTACTATATCACTGGCAGTATATTCAGGACAATGATATGAATGAATTTTTATTATTTTTATAATGCTAAATAGCTAGTACCATCAAATGATAGTCTGAGTCATTGTTGAAACGTTAATTTTCTCTATGGCAATATGAGATTTATAGGTTGTCGTATATCCAGTCTCAGTAAAGATTTATGAAAGCCAGAATTTTAAAATGTTGGGTTCATTTCTATTTTTATTTGCCTTGTTCAGATAATATTATTTAAATTCAAGATAAGTGGTAAAAAATAATGGTGATTGATTTACTTTTGTGTATTTGCATTCATTTGTAAGCTTTGTAGACATTCATGGCATTGAAATTATTATTGATTATTTAATTTCATGTAATCAATAATGTGAAATAGAGTATCATTTTAAAAGATTTATTAAAAAGTATACTACATCTAGTAGGATAATATGTTTAATACTTTAAAAGTTTCTTATAAATGTAAAATTTGAAAAATTTACTTGACAAATCTGGAAGAGAGATGGATCATACTGTAGATCAACAGAGTTATTTATACTCTAAATTTCAGATTCTCTAACTTTCTAGGTATCCTGTTTTACAATGTAATACCTTTTGTTGGATCATTGTCTAAATAAAAACCAGTAAGTGAAGTATATAAATTTAAATTACCATGCTTTTATTTCTGAAGAAATTATGCTGGTAATCCAGTATAAAATAATTATTTCTAAAATAAATTATTTTACACTAGAATAGATAAAAACGTATTTCATATGATGTTTATATATTTTTTTATATTTTAGTACATAGAATAATAATAAGATTTCTTTTAAAATGGTAGTCTTTCCCTTAACTAATGGCATAACATTTACATTCCCTTTGGACTTCAATTCTGAAGTTAATTTTTAAAATAACCTCTTTAAAATATTTTTTAAACATTTTCTTCTAGTTAAGATTGTGCAAAGAATAAAATTCGAGTTTTAAAAATTGCTGGAGCTGGAAAATGTAATTTCTGCATAGAAATGAATTAATGTTGGATCTGAAATTATATTTTCTTAATTTTTGTTAAAACATATCTATTGTTTTTTATGGTTGATAATTTAAGATTTTGCTTACTACAAAAAGTATAATTAATATGTAACTTGGACTTAAAATAGGAAGTCTGTGTTAGTTCTAAACGAATAAAACTTGCTTTAAAAGTTAGAATTTTACACCATATATTATTATGACTTTTATAAAATATTATTTTCCAAATCATGTGATCTAGATACAGTTGGTTTCTGAATAAATTACATGAACCAGAATATTCTCCCCAGATGAAACCTTATTGACTTAATGAAATCTCAACCAAATATAAGTTCTTAAGAAAGTAGTACATACTGGTCTCAGAAGTCTTTCATATGGAAGCATGATGATATCTAGCATGACAGCCTTATATCCAATTTAGATATTAGATGTGAACTATTCACTTCTTTATTCTCAAATGTGTTTTTTTGTTTGTTTGTTTTATTTACATCAAATATATATTTGCTAATAGAGAGGGACTCCAATATTTTATATATTCAAAATGACAATAATAATAATATTTATTGAATAATCAAAGTATGTAGCCTCTGTTCTATAGCCTTAATATCAGAAGATTATCATGAGGTGTATAACACCATTGTGCTCATTTCACAAGTCAATATACTAAGAAACAGATATGCAGCAAGAGCCAGTAAGCCAAAATTAAACATATTAATTGCAACATGGAACATTATATTTCTTATTTTCAGGAAATGAAAATAGCAGAGACCTTCAGTGATCTTCAAATAATTTAGACTTTGTTTGCCTAGAAGCTCTGAACTCATTCCTGGGGCACGTCTTAGCCCAGATTTTTTGGTGTACATATTTTAATTTCCACCTTTTATGTTTGGAATTTTGTACTTTTTATTTCCTCATGGGATTATTGAAACATTTCCTGTTGCTGTAAGTCCCTCAAATCCCCCTCTAAGTATGGTTGTTTATACCTAATGAGTCAATATAATGAACCCCAAAACATGGTAGAAACGACAAATCAGTAAGATAGCTGGCATTTGTAAACTTCCTTTGTCTATTACAGTTTTTCAGCATTTTTTTCTCTTTGGCTCAAATGCACTTTTAAGAAAATCTACATCAAGAAAGAAGTGGTTAGGCATTTAAATACTTATTTTGTATGTAAAAATTAAATTAAGATACCAAAAATCTCACTTAGCTCAAAGAATTCTACTTTCATCATGAAAAATTGGCAAAATTAGCACATAATTTGTTTATTATTCATTCATTCAATAATAAATTTATTAAATGCCTTCTTAGTAAATTGTAAAATATATTAAAATGTAACCCTTGCTCTGTCAAGCTAGTTTATGAGATCCTAAATACTTAAAATAAATAATAAAAATATAAAACAGTATTTATATACCAAAACTACAATATAAACAATGTAGTATAAAAGTTTGGAGGAGTGTGAAAGAAATGTAGGCTAGAGTGACATTTGGTCTTGTAAAATAGGTGAAGACTTGAACTGGACCTTGAAGATTTTACGGGAATTGCCTGATTAGAAGAGAAAAAAGAAAAAAGCTTATTTTAGGCAGATGAAACAATATGGATTTGAGGAGAAAGACATCATAATTGTTAAATAGTAAAGAGATTATCTTGACAGAAGTGGAATATCTGTGTTGTAGTTTAGAGGAAATTAATGTTAGATAAGCCATGTGGGACCAGATAATGGAGAGTCTTGGATGTCTGGCCAAAGGGTATCCTGTAGACTACAGATTCTTCTTAATATTTTCCAAAAGAGCCCTTTTAATTTCTCTGGAAGGTTATGGAAAAAAATAAAAAAGAGGCACCTCTGCCCTTTGTTCTCTTCTGTGCTAAAACTCCACACAGATTCTTACAGTGCTTGTAGGAACACCTATTGGTAGGAGAGGAAGAGAATTATGACAATTACTGAGTAATCTACTATGCAGATCTTTAGATTTGAAGGTTTATAAAATAATATTTTTTAAAACTTCTTTTATGTAATACTCACAAATGCAGGGGATGTTAATCTTTGCCAGGAAAAACATTTTTGTGGTCAAGAATGAAGGATCAGTAATACCAGTAACAGTGATGTATATGGTGCTTATTCTGTTTCTGTGCTAGCCATTGTGCTATGCACTTTATATTTATTATCACCTTTCATTCATCCTTCCAAAATTCTTCTGTGGCAGGTATGGAGTCTATGTTATACTTATAGAAACTGATGCTTAGATGAATTTGAGTAACTTACCCAAGGAAATGTAACTGGTAATTGATCTTAACACTGAGCTGTATAGCTTCTAAGTTTGAGTAATGCTGATTAAACAAAATCCAATAGATTTCTCTCTTCTGGAATTTTTCAGAGTCTTGAATAAGCATCTCCAAGAAGAGGACCTCGTTTGAAATAGAAAGTCTTATATCAGGGTGAAGTTAGGAAACCAGGGAATATTTTAAGAATAAGATGATGAACACAATCTCCTCTGGTGGTGAAAGTTGAGACAAAGCTTGAAGTTAAAAGATGTTTCAAAGTGAAATCTGTGAGGCTTTGAGACTGGTTTGATTCCAGCTCTAAAATGATGAGGAAAATTTAAAAATGACTGTATGTGGTTTTGAGCCTAGCAAAATGTTGAATTCTAGGAAGCAACTAGTGAATTTTAGTCAGGCATCTATGTGAGATAATATTTTTGTATGTTTGTTTCAGGCAAGTTGAATAAGTTGTGCATAGTATGTTTTTTCCTTGAAGTAGTCTTTGATAGAAGCATAGGTGAGAATTTAAAACTGAAAATATAGATCCTTAATTGCAGTAAAGGTGATAATTTCACTTACACCTTCGTTGTAGGAGAGAAAAAAAGAGATAAAGAAGCAGTTACTTTTAAAAAAAAAAAAGTCAGAAGCATTATAGTATAGTGGTTAGGTATAGGATCTGGAATAGGATTGCCAGGTTTCAAATCCTGCCTCTTTAATTTACCAGTTGTGTACATTTGGGCAAGCTGTTTTACTCCTGTATACCTCAACTTCTTTACCTATAACATGGGAAAAGTAATAGTAATCTGTTATGTAAGGATATTGTGAGTATTAATTGAGTGGATCTATATCTGGTTCCTAGTAAGTGCTCCTTATTAACCATAAAGATAAAAGGGAGAAAATGAGGAAAGTACATTATAAGGAAAGATGCTAAAAAGGATCAAATACCCAAAGAAAAATTAGAGAATAACTTTTTTTAATAGGAAATCATTGGAGATTCGAAAAGTTAGTTTCAAGTCTATATTGAGAAAAAAGTTGTTATTTGTTAATAATATTTCCTAAAGGTAAAGAGGCTGGTTAGGTAAAAAAAAAAAAAAAAAAAAGTGTGAAGTGTGGGAACTGCTGACTTGAAATTGTGGATATAAAAGGAGAAAAATACAAGTTAGATCAGAAAGACTCACATAACCCCTGCTACTAAAGAGTGAATGGCTAATGTTAAAGAATAAAAAGGAGCTTGGAAAGGTAGAGAAATTGGAGATGCCAAATACAGATGAGATCATTAAGGGAACAAAATGACTCAGGAATGGTGGAAAGATAATAGTTTAGGGTGTTAAGGTCCTAGCCCCTGAAGAGTAGGAAGTTTGAGCGGGAGATCACAATTTTGTCTACATTGAAAAGAATGAGAAGATAGTGGTTTGGAAAACTGAACAGGTTGAAATGAGGCCAATTGTAGTAGATAAGGAAGCTCATTCTGGAAAATCATGATTTCTTTCAAGTAATAAAAACTATCAATTGAAAGGAAGATAAAATACATGGATTGAATGGTTGAAGAGAAGGATAAAGGTGTAGAATAGTAATTAGGAGGAATATAAGCTATGGAATAGGAATCGATTGTAAAAGACCTTTTGGAATTAGACAACATGAGTTTATATTAGGGCTAAGTGGTTCCAGATAGTTCAGACATTGGGAGAATGCTGGATACTTGTCAGGATTTAAAACCACAGATAACAATTACATATTTAAATAGCTGATCTATTATTTTTTATAGAGTAATATGCAGATTTATTTAACAGAACTGAAAACAAAGGATTGGGAAGGTGATTACTCAAGTAATGTTACTCAGCTAGTAGTACCTTTCAAATTAAAATTGAAGTTTGCTGTTCATTGCTGTTTTCAGTATACATATAATAGACCTTGACAGTCTATTATTGTAGATTTGCTTGAGGTAAGCTTATTTATTATGGAGTTTATTTATAGTAATATTCTCTGGTCCAGTAAAACTGTCACTTGTTAACAAGAATGCATTTCATAATTTGTAATCACTTTTTAGTTCTTATTCCCAAGAGCCTAGTGAAATCTACATTTAATTAAATGACTATTATTAAATCTTGAATTTTCAAAAACTGTTTCATATTCCAAAAGATCCACTATTTTAAAATTATAAACTACTTCAAATTTTTCTGCAATAAGTAATTCAGCCTTCAATGTTTAAAGCAGAATTCTTAAATAGACATTTGTGTCATATAAATAAAAATATTAAACTTTTCCATTTGAAAGATAAAATTGTGCTAAAAAATACCTGTGCCCTTCATAATCACTAATTGATAAATATAAAAAAATGTTTTTAGCAGTATATATCCTTTATAAGTGTTATTTATAAGATATTTTAATGTATTGTTGCTATATGGATATTCAGTTAGTTACATCTTCCAGATATATATCAGAAGTTTTACTACATAATTTTTTTAACTTGAAACCGCTTAAACTTTTAGTCTGCATAGTAAATAGGAATAAACATGTTTATAAAATATTAGGGAAATAAACATTGTACATCGAAGTATTTCTTACAAATTTTTCTGTTCTATATGTGTGGTTGAGAACAACTATCAAAGCTGTTTTTAATCTAATTAATAGAACCTTTTAAACTAAAGGCACTACTTTAATATATTTACACATATCTATTTATGAGAACAGTTTTTACCACTAGCATTTAAAAAATCACCTGAAATGCAAACTTGCTGGATTCTCTATTGCTATAGGTTAAATTTGTAAAGGAAGGAGACTTTTTGTGTTTAAGGGTATCTATATGATTAATAGATAACTATCAACAGAAAACTCATCACATGTTTACTTGATTACATGTTTATTATTTTAGGAATATAAACAAGAAAATATATTTAGATGCAATTGACTGTGTCAAAAGACTCTGACAATCTTATCCCTTAAAGCCCAAACTTATTTAATTTTCACCTGTTTTATTTAAAACAAACTCTTAACTTCTTATCAGAATATGATATTTAATAACCAAACCTTTAATGATTTTAAACATATTAATATTGTTCCAGAAGTTTAAAATTATTGTTTTTATTTCTGTGAGAAAGAAACAGCATCAGAATTATTAAGGACAATGTCGATGAATATGAATTGTATCAATTATTAATACATGCCCAATACTTCACATATATGCCAAGTAAAAAGAAAGATACCAAATAAATTGACAGAAGATAATATTAATCTTAGTGACCACAAATTCTGAGTCACTTGATAATACTACTTTTCCACATATTTCTTTGCAATATTTCAAGAGAATTCACATCTAGGGCAAGATGGATGTCATAATGAACACCTGTGATACTTCAAGTTGATTTTATCCTGATGCAAATAGAAGAGCCCAGCACACATACCTCATGTTTCTGTAGGTTAATGAACTTGGCTTCTAACCTATATTGGGATAGATGGCCTCTAGATTTATTTCACATCTATTTAGTCAGCAATCTCATAATCACTCTGAGATTAGTAAAGAAGATATTCTTAAATATATGTTAACTACTCCCAGGAAATCTGTACAGTAACAACTGTAACCAGAGGTGGGAAAATAAAACCTTTACTCTTCAGTTCATAGTACAAGAGTAGCATGAATTCAGTAGTGTATGTCTCTGCATAGTATTGCATGGAAAATAAAATATTAGGGTAATTATTAATGACTGGAAATGAAAGTCTCTCTGGAGAAATGACTTTATAAAATGAACTTATTACAAATAGCAAAAACAGAAAACAGGATTCGAAGGGTTTTTTTCTTCTTTTGTGAGGTTTTACTTCTGAATGTAGCTCCTCTCCCCTTTTAAAGTATGATTTACCAAAAATCTTGGTATGACTCAACATTAAGTCTAGTTTTCCTCAAAGTATCTTAGGTTTTAACTTAAGAATCAAGAATCCCTAGAGGAGTGGACTGTTTAGAACGTGATCTGATATTAGAATCAGTCTTACTTTGTTACTTGAGAACAGTGAGTTAAGCAGGAGCCTGTGAATTTTTTATCCTTTCTTTTACTCTTAAATGCTTTATTCTATCCTAATTAGGACTTTTGAAATATTAAATGCATAAATATGACTGTATTAAGTAATTTCATCTGCTTTTCCTGACACTGCTGAACCTTTAAAGTTATGCTTTTGCTCATGTCTGAGTAATTTTGATGGATACATATTAATATAAAACATAATGTCCATATAGAATTTTGTCTGTACTATAAAACTACCCCATTTCATGTATTAAGAAATATTATCTATTGAGGATGCTACTTAAGCGATGCTATTTGCTGAGTGAAAATATACCTTTTTAAAAAGACAAAATTTTAACATCTTACACACACATTAAGGTTACTCTATTAGACATGAGAAGTTTTTAAAATATCTTAAGTATATTATGGTCTCATATGGCATATTTTATATATAGTTTGTATATGTGTTTAGAAATGAAATGAACAATAATTTGATTCCTAATATTTTTGTACCTATTATCAACACAGGCTGATGACGCTATATTATTCCCCTTATCTATATAAATTTTTAGTGTTTAGCACAAATGATAAAAATATTATGGCAATTTGTTAAAATGCTATTAGTTACTTGTTTATTAATATGAGGTTAATGTTTACATTTTCAGACGGGCTCTAAATTTATTAAAAATTAATGTTTTAGAAGATAATGTGATATTAAGAACTCAGAACTGCAAATTTAATTGCTTTTAAGTATGGAACCCTAAATTCATGTGGAATCAACTTGTTGGTGATGTTCAACATATTAAGTAGGTGGATACTTTTATGCAAAAGTAAACTTCATTTCACCACTTCTTTCAACCCCCGACTGTATTCATTGATAGGAAAATGACTTTCCGTTTTACTCATTAAATTTCTTGAATTTTTGTTTGAGATCTCTTTTCCCCCAAGAAAACAAGAGGGAAAGAAAAGAGACTACTATTCATGAATATGGTCAGGATACCTTTAATACTCATGTGAATTTTTATCAGTCACCATCATGATTTCAAGTCATGAATTTATTTTTACATGCTTATGCATGCATATTTACATGCATTAGTTACTTAATTGATCTTAAATTCCATTAAATTTGAATGAATAGGAGAAAAATTTGTTCATAGGATTTTGTTCTCGTTATATTACATTTTATTTTATTTTGTTTTATTTAAATAATCAGTTTAAGGCTTATAAAGGTTGATTTGCTCCTGAACTGCTTTATTCCCAGACATTGCCATCTTCCCCAACTACCACCAAGTCCTCTCCATCTGATCCCATGACCACCTCCAGAGCTAATCAGGTACAGTATCATCCTGTCATCTACACCATACTTTTCACGGGTGATTGCCTGCACACTGGAGAAAAAGATACTGGTGGGTTAAGGATGTATTCGTTCATTCACATATGTGCACCATGAACAGATTCCAAATAACTTGAGAAAGAAATATCAATTATTCCTGAAAATTTATATGCATTTTTTAGCTTTAGATAACAAAAATATATTCAGATGGTAGACTACTAGAATTTTGGATTTTCCCCCTAAAGTTATGACTTTATGAGCTTTGAGGGTTATTTATTGAGTTGGTGTTTATAATCTCCCTTATTATTTCTCCCTAGGATTCTTGGTATATAAGTTAAGAATATCATATATGTAAAAAATAAATGTATAAATATGACTTACTGAGCAAAGGTATATCTTTAAATGTGAATGCATTTTTCTTTTTTTTTTATTTCAGATATGCCTTACTGTGTAACAATTTTAAACTTTTGATGAAAAGCATTCCTAGCAATCTAAAAGTAACTGGAAATTGGTATTTGTGATAATTTTAATGCTGTTTAACAACTCAGGAAATGGTACTTTCTTTGAATTTAATAATAGCATTTTCTTTGCTGGAGTGGCAAATTTTGCAATTAGAAATATATCTTAGTTTGACTTGATTGTTTTGGTACTGAATATTTGTAGGACATTCTTCAAAAATGTAGTTATTTTTGGCACGTTTAAGGAAATCACTAAAAAATTCTATGTAATTCAGAGCCTTACTGTACTTTAACATGACAAATGTTGAAAAATATATTTATTAAAATGATTAAACACATTTTCATTTTGTCTGAGTTGAACTTCATTTAGGTGAGAAATGTTATTTTCCTTAATATTTCCACTTTTTTACTAATACAAGGCCTTATGGGATTATTTAAATATTAAACAAGAGTTTATGTTTTTAATATATTTTTAATACAGTTGACTAATAAATTATTAACTTTGAACTATATTTGCTAAATATATTAAATGTGGCTTTTGAATATGATCTAATATAAGGCTATCAGAATTATTTTGCTCTTTTATCGATTCTAATACATTTGCAACCTCAGGAAAAAATTTTAAGTAACTGAAAGCAAAATTAATATTTAGAATGTTATTCTATAGTAGGAGCTTGATTTTTATTCTATGCAGTAGTATTCCCTTCAAACAAAAATACTTTATAATGCTCACATTTTAACCCCAATAAATTGGTTAAAGAAGTACACATTTCTAGTGATGAAACCCAGCATTTCTCTTTGAAGGTAATGGTACTACATAAAGTGAGAACCAAGCTTGTATTATTGATGCATGAAGTTGAAAAGTGTATATATATTTTCACTCATACTTTATCTCCTATATGAGCTTTAATTATATGATATAGAAAACTATTGTGAAAACAGCTGACTTTATGTTTTTAATGTTTCTCTTGTACTTCATTCTCTTCCAAATAAAAACAAGACAAATGAGTACAACAGTAATAAAAACAAATGATTTTTCTCAACGTAAAAAGTAAAAAATTCTGGGTCTAGAGAGAAAAGCCATCTCAATCATTTTGTCTTTGAAGTTAGATTTGTATTTTATGTGAACATGAATTTTTATAAAATTTCTTTAAAAGGTCACTTGTTGAAGTTTACTAACAATATAATATTTTTACCCTCTAGATATGTTACTACATCCACCTCTGGATATTTTTCTAATTATATTTTTCTAATTTGAAATATTAAGTCATTTGTGGTTTTATACTCTGTTCACTGTTCTAGTTATGTTTGTTAGATGTGTTTTATTTATACTTTGATTTCTTCTGTTCTTCTACAAAGAAGTATAATATCTCCTGGATAACTTGAGGCAAGATATAAAAGAACAAAACAAAATCCTTAAATTCATTGAAGGAATTGTAGTTATCTTTCATCTTTATGCTATTAGTAGTTTGTAATTATTTCATTCTCTATGGGTATTTCCCAATAGATTCTATTAATGTTGTAGGACAGAAGATAATTTGGTTTTTGCTGTTTATTCAGTCTTTAGATAGCTCACAGTTGTTTCTTGTGGATAGTTCTAATTAATTCAGCTTCACTAAATTGACTTAGATCTGTAAGAGTAACCAAGATAGAAAAATGGGTTTTAATGTGATCGTCTTAAACTCTCCATACTTAAAATAGACTCTTAAACCTATAAGAATATAACTTTCATTTCTGGTATAAGTTTACTTTATTCTTACCCAGCAATTTAGCAGATATGTCTCCAGTTTTGTGTTAAAATTAGTGTTTATGTGTTATAGCTAATCTGTTATCTTCTGCTGTTAAAAGTAGCTGCAAACGTTTTCCATGTGAATTTTCATAAACCAATATAAAGCAATCTAGACAAATACTTGTGTTATTTCATCTATAATAGCTAAATGAGTTATGATTGAGTTTTCTTTAGAATAGTTTGTATTACAAACTAATATAATAAAAGGAACTAAGGGACTATTAACATTTAGAAAACCCAACAATAAAATGCACAGAAAATACATTAAAGATTAAGTTTTATCTGCAGTTTCAACGTTTAAAAATCTTTTTTGTTCTTTTTAAAAATGACTATAATGTTTCAGTACATACTGGATTTTACTTTCCTACCCTCATGTTTCCACAGGTCAGACTGTTTTCACAGATCAGACTGACAGACTATAACTACAGTGTTATGCATCTATAATAATTTCCCCTGGAAAACTGAAGGACTGTCATATGAGAAACTTTATAGAATGGTGGTTAAAAGTCAAGACTTGAGCCTAATTTTCTATGATCAAATCCTGTTCTGCCACTTGCTGAGTAAATTGGGCCTCAGTTTCCCCTTCTGTGAAATTCAGATAATAAATTCATTAACTATTCTTAGAACAGTGCTATTCTAGAGTGTATTACTCACCATATAAATGTTAGGTTATGTTTATTTAATTTTTTCTGAAATTTCTTTCAAGTGATAATGAAAAAGAAAGATTATTCTTTAAGATGGTAAATGATATAGCATAAAACAGCTTAAACTGTTTGAGTTTTATTTTTTAAAAAAAGATTCTGTGATACTAATATTGCTGCTTTTTCAACTCTAAAATATTTCTATACAAAGTGTCTGTATGCTTTTTAGGATAGCTTAAGATGCTCTATAGTTATTTTCTTCCCTTGTGAGAGTACTGAGTTACTTGTTGTCTAACTTATAAATCAAATTGCTATTATTTTCCTATTAAGAAAGAAAAGTTAGGGCTAATACTTTTACAACTTACACTTTTTTTTGCATGCATTGCATATTGCAAAGTGTAGGTTTGACACTTTTTACATGTGGAACTTTAAGAAGCAAATATAAAGATACAAATAGAGTCTTATCAGTGTGTTTATAAACTTAAGATAAAAAACAATCAGTTGGATTTGCTCAGTTCTGAGGTGTCGATGCTACGTTTTTCAATCACTTTAAGATTCAACAAAGTGGTTTTGTTAATCAGTCAATGGTGCCAATAATTAAATTCTTAATTTTAGATTCCTGATTGTTAGCCCTCCTGCCATTCTTCTTAAATTTCAGGAAAAGTAAAAAGAATAAAAAGAATAGTTTCAGAAATATGTGCTTTATAGATATTTATTTATGTACTAATAAATTTGAAATTATATATCAAAATATACAAAACAAATGAAAATAACTCATACTCATATATAGCACTTTTGATATAGTTACAGAAAAACACAAATAGAACTCACTGGTCCCACTTTGATTTCATGAACACAGATCTCAAATGGACCCTTAATTCTGTCAGGTAATCATAAGCCCAGTCACTTTTTTACTCTTTAGAGGACTGTTTCATAAATTCTCGTCTCCTTTCTCCTTTCCTTTAATGAGTTTTCTGTTGCTGTATAAAAGATTACCACAAACTTACTGGCTTAAACTGCACACCTTTATTATCTCATAGTTTTTATGAGTCAAGAGTCAAAGGCACTGTTAACTGAGTCCTCTGCTCAGTCACAGGTCAGCAATCAAAGTACTGGCTGGGGTGTATTCTCATCTAGAGGCTTCACTGGAGACCAGTCCGATTTTAAGTTCATGTAGGTTGAGGGCAGCATCCAGTTTTTTGCAGCTGTGTGACTGAGGACCCCAACTTCTCATTGGCTGTTGGCGAGAGGAAGCTCTCAGAATCTAGAGGCTCCCCAAGTTCTAGAGGCTGCTGTGTGACCCTCTCTACAGGCATTTCACAGTTTGACGGTTTGCTTCTTTCAAAGCCAACAGGAAAATCTCTCTCTCTCTGTTGTTTGTTAGCAAGATGAAGTCTGATTGAACTTAAACACAGGAGTGACTTCTCACTTCCTTTGCCATACAGTGTAACTTAATCAGAATAGTGACGTTCCATCCCTTTGCCATATTCTGTTGATTAGAAATCAGGTCACAATTTCTACTCACACTTAAGTGGAGGGAACTATACAAGGCTTAACACCAAGGGAGCAGAGATCATGGGGCCATCTAAGAACTGTACCTGCTACAGCACCCCAATATCTCTTGCTCCATCCTCACTCCTGGCTGATGATCTTACTTCCTACTTCACTGAGAAAAATGGAAGCAATAAAAAGAAAAATTGTACAAAATCACAACTTCATTTATACCCACATATTCTACCTCTCATCTATTACCATAAACTTTCCCTGCTCCTATCTAAAACCAGTAATTTCAGTTGCACATTAAACCTTATTATTTTTTCTTTACTCAAGGTCATCTCTTCAACAATTCTACTTTCTCTTTCCTTTATCTTTCAAGTTTCTGATCTCTATAGGATCATTCCCATCAGCATACATACATCTGTTTTTTTTCTCCCATCTTAAAAGACAAACCTTCTTTTAATCTCACTTCCCTCACCAGCTAATGCCCTCTTTCTTATACTCCTTTGTAACAAAACTCACAAAAGTTATTTACTCTCTGTTTTCCAGTTTCTGACTTCCCATCTTTTCTTAAATTCACTCCTATCAGGTTTTTACCTCCATTCTACCAAAACTGTGTTGCATAGGACATCAGTGATGATCCCATAGCTAATTCCAGTTGTCTGTTCTCAATCTACATGTTATTTGGCCTATCAACAGTATTTGTTATAATTTGTCACTTTCACATTCTTGGTATACTTTCATTACTTGGCTTCTGAGATATTATTACACAACCTTGATTTTCCTCCTGTATCATACCTTGTGCTTCATCTCAAAATCCTTTGCTAGTTCTTCCCATCATCCCTCTTAATGTTGGAGTGATCCAGGTCTTAATACTTGAAACTCTTTCTGGGTATATAGTTTTCTTTCTCCTCATATAATACCTTGGCTTTTATATTCTGACATATGCAAAATTTATGTTTCCAATGAGAGGCAGGTTTACTATCAACTAATGAAAGTTAAGCCTTAAGATTCCTAACCTGCACAGGCTTATCACAAGGCCCTCTACCTAGTTTTATCTTTATAATTTTGAATGTAGAGGACAAAGATGTCCTCTAAAATTGTATAAGATCCCACATAACTTGGGTTGACATTTCTCTCTCATCTAGATCTCAGAGAGAAACTACAGACTGTATCCAGTTTCCCACTCAGCATTTCCACATCCATATCTAATGGACATCTTTAATTCAGAAGTCCTAAAACTACTCCAGACCTGCTCCGCCTTTACCATCTCAGTTGAAGCAATTCCATACATCCACTTTCTCAGATCAGAAATCTTGGATTCATCCTCATCTCTTTTCTTTAATACCCCAAATCCAGTTCCTATAAGAAATAATGTTGACTCTACCATTAAAAAATATATAAAATGTTTGACCACTTCTCATTACATCTACTGCTACCCTAGTCCAAGCCTGAATTACTACAAAGGCCTCTGTATAGGTTTCTCTGACTTTCTACCTTTGCTCCCCCAAATCTGTTCTCCACTGAGCAGACTATGGCTTCTAAAATATGTCAGTTCTTAAAAATCACACCTGTGATAGTTTTCCATTGAACTCAGCAAAAGCCAATATCCACAAAATGACATCCATTAACTTACAAGATCTGGACATTGCCACATTACCATTTTCACTTCATTTCCTACCACTTGCCTCCTTCCTCACTCTGCCCCAGGCAAATTCACCTGCTTGCGTTTCCTTGCAGACATTAGGCATGTGCTTGCCTCTCTCTACACAAAACTCTCTTATCTCAGAGATCTACTTGGCTAACACCTTCATAGTCATCAAGTCTTTGTTCAAAATTCACGTCTCAATACCCTATTGAGAAGGATATACCTGGCCACCCTATTTGATATTGCAACCTGGCCTCCCCATTCTCCCAAGTACTTCTGATTCCCTTTATCTTGCTGTATTTTTTTCCATTGCCTCATGGAATACTACATACTTTGCTTATTATCATATTTATTGTGTATTGTCAGTCTCACTTTCCTAGAAAATAAGTTACATGAGGACAGTGGTCTTTGTTTTATTCTCTGATGTATTAAGAAGGACTAACCAGGATCATTATAGGTTCTCAGTATTTGTTGAGTGACTAGTATTAGTTGGAAGAATAGGCTTATGGTCTATATGTTTTAAAACTCATTTTTTATTTTTGAAAATCCCTTCTTCAAGTGAAATTTTGCAATAATAATAAAAGCCATGTGGTACTAACACAAACAACTATAATTGGTCAATGAAACATAAAAAATTTCAGAAATATCAATAGATCCAAGTACATATGGGAACTTAACTGTATTCTATCATTCATTAAGGAAGGTATTGTAATTAAGGGATTAAGAGAATTGTACTCTTAGGCCATAGTTCCTAGCTTCTTTGCCACTTCCTAATTTTCTGATTTGAGGAAACATCCTTAACTTCACCATGTGTTTTCTGTTTGTAAAATGAATAATAACAGTGCATCCTTCATAGAGTTGTCATGATTCTTAAATGAATCAGTACATGAGAAACATTTAGAACACTGCCTGGTCCAGAGTAATAGTTGTATCATTTTATTTATTTTAGAAAAGGATGTTTTATTTAATAAATGGTGCTGGCCTACTTGACTATCCACCTGAAAGAAAATAAATTTGACCTTTACCTTGTACAATATATAAAAATAAATCTCAATGCATTCAAGATTGAAACTGTAAGACTATTTGATGAAATTATGGTGTGTGAAATCAAGTTGAGGATGACTTTCTTAAGCAAGAAGGAAATCTAAAACATAAAGGAATAGGTTAAAACATTCAAATATATAAATATTTTATATTTTGGTATAGTAGAATACACCATTAATAAGCAAAAGGTGACAGACAGTACCGTTGGAAAAATATGTTGAACACATATGACAGTGAATTAATTACTATACAGAGAAACCTTAGATTGATATTAAAAAATAAAAGCCCAGGAGAAAAAAATAGGTCAAGATTATGAAAAGGCAGTTTACAGAAGAGGAAATGGAAATGCCCAATAAACATATAAAAGCATGTTTAACCTTACCAGCCATCAGGAAAATTTGAATCAACATCACAAGATTATATTTTTTTTTACCAGATAGACAAAATTTTATGTGTGTGTATATAATATACATATATCAAGAACACAAAAATTTATCTCTGTGTGTGTGCCTTTGTGTGTGTGCATGTGTTGATAAATTAAAAGTGCTGTCAAGAATATAGGAAATAATCATTCTCATACACTGTTGATATAAGCGATGCTATAATATTACAGCTTTTGAGAATCTACCCAGTAAAATTTAATGTACCAATACATAGAAATATAGACAAAGATGTATATTGCAGTATTATTTACAGTGGCAAAAGTTGGAAAACCACCTGCTTTAACAGGAGAGTGGCTGAATAAATGTGGTATTGTAGAATATTATGTGGTGAAACTATTAAAAATAATGACTTAGAGCCATATAAATTGGTCTAGAATAGTGTTTGTAATATATTAACTAAAGAAAATTAAGTTGCTAAGAAACATATGGCCTTATTTTTAAGTCAAAAATATCTTGTGTTCATGTATCATCAGGGTGATGACAAGGAATATGAACATTATTAACTTTTTATATTTCTACTTTGTTTTTAAAGTGTTAACTAAGGGACTGTAAAACAAGATGGAAAAAAATAATGGCTCCAGTTGCGATATTATGTAATGTTTTAAGGAATATAAAGTGGTAACTTTCCAAAAGATTGAGAAAGATTGGACTTTTTTTTTTTTTTTTTTTTTGTGGTATGCGGTCCTCTCACTGTTGTGGCCTCTGGAGCACAGGCTCCGGACACACAGGCTCAGCGGCCATGGCTCACGGGCCCAGCTGCTCCGCCGCATGCGGGATCCCCCCGGACCGGGGCACGAACCCGTGTCCCCTGCATCGGCAGGCGGACTCTCAACCACTGCACCACCAGGGAAACCCTGGACTGTCTTTGATATTAGATATCTGTTTGGACTACTTGACTCCTTCCTTTCCTAATTGTGGGATGCTTTTTGAGGAGTTTCAAGAAGGATCACAAGAGAGGCTTTAGGATTAGAGGAGACACTAAGTGGCAAAGGAACTGGCAGTTGTTTCAGAAGTTAAAGTTATGCCAAATTAAATGATTATGTAATATTTGTAATATTTTTCTTTATTCTTTGTTAATTAATATATCAAAGGTTCTCAATTCTAACCTCATCAAAATTACCTATGTAGATTCTTATTTAATAGATTTAGGATGAGATTAGTCATCTATATTTGAAGAGTTGGAAAAATGTTTCCTGAAGCCTCTTGTTATTTGGGAATCACCATTTACCATATGAAAAATGCACAGTAGTTTATTAAAAATATGATAATTATATAATTGTGTTTTACATAACACCGTCTCTTCACAACTTTACTTTGACTTTTTAATGAAATAACACACTTTGAATATTATTTGATTAACATTAAATTAAAGAACAAATATTTGATTTGATTTGTGCACAAGTGGAAGGGAAAGTGTTAGTATTACCACTGAAAACAGTAAAGGTTACTAATTAATACAATTTAAATCTATGAAGAAATATTATACAAAGGATGATTGTCTTTTCAGATAGCAGTAGTGGTCTTTTGACTGTTACCAAATACAGTTAGAGGTTCTCTAACCTTGGAAATCTTTATATATGCTGATTATATTACTGTTTTTAAAGATTATTTAGCAATATTCTTGCCAAAATTTATGGCGGAGAGCTAAATGAGCACTTCCTAACCATACCCATTCCACTGCAAACTTCTAATTTTGTTAGTATGCTGTGCTGTATGTAGGTGGTTTGTCCTTCACACCCAGTGATAGGCATCAGAGGATCTTCCTGAGGACAAGTTAAGAATTACTGCTGAAAGCAGCACACCATTAATATTTTCAGGTTAGAATTATAGCACATCATTTAGTAAACAACATGTTATATGACCTTCCAAAGTCCCTTCTAAAGGTTTGATTTCATATGAAGACATATTTGTATTTATGGAAAGCCTAGGGCTTTTCAAGTTTTCAGATTGAAAAAATGGTAAATTTCAGGGGAAAAGAGTTAATGAAATATGAAATGTTCCTTATTTTACATCCCATATATGGCTCAGTCACTGATAAAAATGCAGAGTGCCTTGTCTAGTGTTGGCTGGTAAGTGGGCAGATACACAATATTCTTTGTCTTTCTGGACTACCTAGTAGGTAAAGGTGGTTGTTTGTTTCATCAGTATTCTCCCTGCGGTCATAGCTCTGGTAGTTCTTGCACACAGTGTGTGCTCAAGACAGAACGTTATATGTGCCTTTAGATAACTAAAGCACTTAGTGCCTCATTACTCCAGAATGTGCACTAGTCTTGCTCTGTGTGTGTATATATACCCTTCAACAGAATTTTTCTTTCAAATAGAACCATATAAAATGGAAAATACATAAAACAGGGAAATCAGGTAGTTATTAAGTTTATTTTCAATATTTTAATTTTATTTTTAAAAAGCTTAGAAATAGGAAAATCTTTGCATATTCTCTCTGATCATATTTTTTCATATTCTCATAGTTTTGCCAGATTGAGGAGTTTGATACCTGATCACTGTGGAATAAAAATTGTTTCTCGTTTTTTCTAATTTTTTAATCTTTGATTTGGGAATATACCAGTTGATCTTTTTCACCTTTTCTTCTGAACCTAGTACCTTATAATTTATTTTATTGGTCTTTGGTTTAGCTATTGTTTTTTTCCTTCCATTAGGTGATACAGTCCTCTTTAAAAATATATTTGAGAAAGGAAGTGATCTGTTTCATTAACTTTAGCCAAATAATGGCTATAAAAGTAATGTATTTTTATTTGTGATTCATTAAGTATTAGAAGTGAATTACTTCAATCCATATGTAGGAAAAGAATTTAGTTTTATGACTAATAATACATTTTGTTAAATTGCAGACATTTTTCTGTAGCTTTTTATATATCAGTCAGTATGTATTTGCACATTACAAGTATTAATGTAATAAGAAAAATTCAGGACATTTTCATTTCTTAATGACAGTCATTTGTGATAGTAAATTGTCAACTTCCCTTTACTAATAAGACACTGAAATGTAGGCACCTATTATTTTTTAAAAAACAAATATTGCCTTCAGAAAAATTCGTGGTGAAATTAAAATATAAGAAATGTTGAATTAGCTTGATTAGTAAATATAAAATACAAACAACTGTAATTTGATATCAATAATATTTTAAATCATGCTAAAATATGGTACATCAATCTATCATTAACTAATTAATAATAATACTTAATTTTAATGGTAAAATGGCTTAATCAAAAATTTGTAAAAGCAAAATAATCCAAATTGTGAGTTTTCTTAATAGTTACCTAGTTACATAAGTTTAAATAGAGATCAGTTTTAAACATAGGTGAGAAATTTACTTCCAATAATACCTTATCAAATTAGTTTGCTTACATTATAGAATATTAAATCAACCCATGTACCAAACTCAGACTTTTAAATAGTTTTATATTCCTAGATTAGATTAACTTTTTGGTTTTCCTAAACAGGCATTTAGCATAATTACATGATTCTTACTTAAAACTATGATTTTAAATTTTCTTGTTTTAAAATTTTAAAGTATTTTATAAATCTGCTTTTCTGTCATTTATCAAATCATTTTATGTACACATTTAAATGTTTATTAGTATTTATTGTACCACATGTCTGGAAGCTTCATGAAAGCAAGATCTTAACCTTTTTATTTAACTCTGTATTTCCAACATCTGGAACAGTACCTGGAACTCAGTAAATAATTGTTCAATGAATACCAGAAATATACTAAATTTATTTTAAATGAATTGTTTATTCTGCTTTTGTGGCATTTGTTTATTCAGCATCCTAATTTGGGGATAATTTTTCTATTTCCTTTTGTTATACTAATTTTTAAAAATTTAATACAAGATTTATATGGTAAGAAAAAAAGCTCATCTGAAGCCCAGCCTCTATTATTTTCTTTATTTCAGTTTTATCTGCATATAATTTTACACTGTTTAATTCAAATTCTATGTATACATCTATGTATTTTTAAAATTTTGCATAGATATTTTCCACATTATTTTATAGATTTATATAGTGTCTTTACACTGTTCTGTGTATATGACATTTTCCATGTTTTGGATTTTTTTTCCCAGATGGATCACAGAAGGAGAGAAACTAAGTTAAAGATTATGCTCATTTTATAACTTAATGTGTTCTATAAGGTGATTTCCAAAAGCTGATATATACTGCCACAGAAAAGAGATTAAAAGAAAGAGATTAGTAGTTAAGCCATCCCCTCATTTTCATTTGGTTTGCCTTTTTTTTTTTCTTTT
This sequence comes from Kogia breviceps, assembly GCF_026419965.1. Taxonomy (NCBI): domain Eukaryota; kingdom Metazoa; phylum Chordata; class Mammalia; order Artiodactyla; family Physeteridae; genus Kogia; species Kogia breviceps. The sequence continues at coordinate 72,298,366 of NC_081312.1, forward strand.
GGTGATTAATTTTGCTGCTCTGCTTTGAATATCTTTGATTATTTTAGAAGTTAATATTTTCTTATCCTGCACAATTCTTTGCTGTCCACTATTTAATGAATTGTTTGTTCATTTTTACCTTCCACTGGATTACCTTATTCATTTCTCTGGCTTTAAATACTATCTCTATGTTAACTCTCAAACTCATAGCCAATCACCTACTTGATATCTTTATTTGGGTGACTGATAGGCATTTCAAACTTGATATATCCAAAATAGAATTCCTGATTCCCTCTATCCTTTTCTTTCACACCTTTCCATCATCTACTTCAGTAAACACAGCCCCTACTTTCATGTGCATGGCTGTTTTTCACTTTTTCAATTGATTTCAATCAATTTCACTTAAATTGATTGTTGCAACCTTTAAAATATTAAGTTGAAAATATTAGTTTTGGGCTTCCCTGGTGGCGCAGTGGTTGAGAGTCCGTCTGCCGATGCAGGGGACACGGGTTCGTGTACCGGTTCTGGAAGATCCCTCATGCCGCGGAGCGGCTGGGCCCGTGAGCCATGGCTGCTGAGCCTGTGCATCCGGAGCCTGTGCTCCACAACAGGAGAGGCCACAACAGTGAGGCCTGCGTACTGCAAAAAAAAAATATATATATATATATATATATATATATATATATATATATATATATTAGTTTTCATATAAAAAACCCAAATAGTTCAAATATATTTTTTCACTAATCAGAATTAAGAACTCTGAACATATATCTTAGTATACATGCCCTGAAAGAGATGAGCCAAAAAGAGAGTGTTTAAAAATAATAATAATAGTTTCAAAGAGCTTTTTGATAATTTGACACATGGATGGTAGTGGCAAATGGGACTTCAGAAATTTAACCTCAATTTAGTAAAAGCTCGTTTAGTGAGCATTAAGAAAACAATACCCCAAATTATTTTCATTTGTAAATAATGAGCTGCTCTATAATAGTTTATCATTCACAACCCTCATGGTTTCTTCATAATTACTTCTAGTAGTATTCTTTTTTGATATCATTATGTCTAGCTTTTTTTCACTTCCTTCTTATAAAGAATAGATTTGTCCTATTTTTCTTATTCCTAAGTATATCCCTCTCTGAAATATAATATGGTATATTTTAAAAATATACAACAGTCACCAAAACAAAAAAAAAAACTTGGAATAATGCTTCAAGGGGAAAAGTGGAAAATATATTAAGTAAAAAAAAAATAGTTCAGTTAAACTTTATTTGCCTTTAGAAATTTTTTGGTGATTATCATTCATTTTTCTGTCTTGTTCCAAAGAGACACAAAAAAGAGGTGTACTGTCATTTTCTGCCATCTTACAGCCAGAGAGGAAAGTAAAGTATGGCCCTTTGGAAGAAGATATAAAATGGATGTATGGTCTCCACAAAACTTTATTTATTTATTTATTTTTTGCGGTATGTGGGCCTCTCACTGTTGTGGCCTCTCCGCGTTGCTGAGCACAGGCTCCGGACGTGCAGGCTCAGCGGCCATGGCTCATGGGCCTAGCCGCTCCGTGGCATGTGGGATCTTCCCGGACTGGGGCACGAACCTGTGTCCCCTGCATTGGCAGGCGGACTCTCAACCATGCGCCACCAGGGAAGCCCCACAAAACTCTTTTAAAGTCAATTATTTTAAGGTAAAAATGCAATTGCTTGAAGCAAGGCAAGGTGTGGGAGGTAACTGCACCGGTTATGAATTGTGATTATGATTCAGTAGACACTGTCATTTCATTCTCTTATTAATTGATCCAGTTCATTGCTTATTCAAGTAAACAGTAATATGTTTATATTCTAGACTTTTAGAACCAGTCTGACCACATTTTTTATGGCTAAAGAAGCCTAGCCACAAGCTTGATTAGTAAGAAGCTACAAAATTACATAGGAAAAACATAATACATTGACGAAAAATTAAGAAAAAGGCATATAGTACATATTTAATTACTATAATCTTATTGGATTTTTCGACAAATCTGTGTTACTGATTTCAGGAATTTTATGACGATTAAAACATCTGTATATTGGTCTTTTTATAAATTTCAGTATGGGTGCAATATAATTTGAATTTTAGATTTTAGAGATGATAAAGTTGTTTTTGTTTTAAGAACCCAGTGTCGTATTTTACACACACACACACACACACACACACACACACTCCTGCATGGCCATGATGGAGTCTTTCAAATACTGTATTATTTAGTTCTTACATAAATCCATATATTTTGCATTACATTCAAGCTGCTCTGGAAGACATAAGATTTCAGCAAGCAAAAATGTATGAGTTTAAGGGGAAGAACAGTGTTAGAAATATAGGCAACATTTTAGTCATTTGGAACAAATGAATAAACAAGGCAAAGACCTAGAAAAACAACTAATATAGACTATATTTAAGAACGAGCAGGTAAAGTTTGGATTCAGCATAGAATACTAGTCATAGAAAATGAAACTGGGAAGACAAGTTGGGGACAGGGTATGGAGAATTTGGAATGTCTACATAACGAGTCTGGATAATTTAGTGGGTAGCTGGAAGGAGATCATTGAAGGCTATTGATTAGGGTTTTTTAATAATGCTAAAATAAAAACTCATCCACAGTCTTATCAAGTTGTCTGATTTTATAGATGATGAAACTGAAGTGATTGACCAAGGTCACACAGCAGAGCCAGGGTGAAGGTCCATATGTCCTGTCAATTCTAGATTCTTTTTATTACACCACACATTCCTTTAGATAGGCTAAAACAGTAGGACTGGCAAGAAGCATTTCAGGGGAAAAAAAATCAACAGTGCATAACAGGATGTAGAGATCTAGGGGGCAAGAGAAGGCACAGATGGCTTCCAGGTTTAAAACCTTGTGTTGGGCAGTAGGTGGGGGGTAAGGATATATGAGAGAACATAGCATGGTATTTTACGATAGATATAAAGACATGCTTATGAAAACTGTACTGCCTTGAATTTGGTTATCAAAAGTAAGATTAAACACACTAGTAGAGAGTTGGAAGAGCTGCTTTTTCATTCATTTTGGATATTTCATGTAGCTCTGTCGTACATACTTTGTCAGAGCAGTACTTTTTAGAAAGGCAGTTATTTATATATTTTAAAATCTATAATCAAAAGAAAGATACACTTTTTTCAGTTTACGTTGGTCAGAAGTTCAGTGTGGAACCCCCCACATGACATATATATCTCCAATGACCACTAATAAATGGTGCCTCAGTAGCCTAAGGTGTAATACATTAGGCAAATGAAAGAGATTTATCCTGTTAGATCATGTATATCTCAGTAAAAGATACGTTAAATAATCCACTCATGTCTCTTTACCAGAGTGATGACATCTTGACTTTTAGAGCATCAAGAGATACAATAAACTGTCCGTATTTCTTTTGGATAGGCAAATACTACATGATACAACAAGAACTTATTTTCAAGGATACTGTTTTGTCGATTACAGGTTATGAAATCCAATTCTAAGTGGCTTAACCAAGAAAAAAAGAGGGGGGGAATTATATTGATTCTGTGCTGGCTTTATACATGGTTAGATTCAGATGCCAAAATGGTATCAGAAACTTCTCTCTCTCCATTTCTGAAGTCTCCTTTTATCTAAGTCAACTTAAAATTATTTTTAGTCAGCTTCTTCCTCTTTCCATATAGTGACAAGATAGCACTAGTAATATCAAGCTTGTGTTCTGCTAGATTAAACACACAGTTACTTCCATCCCAACAATTTCACAGATTGTTAAGGCTAACTCTTATTGGACCATCCTGTGTCATGTGGTCAGTCCCAAATCAGTACCTGCTACGAGTGTGCAAAGTGTGATATGCAGGCTTCTTAGGTCATGTGTCCACTTCTAGAGGCATTGGAAGGTGGTCAGCCTTACCTAAAGTACATAGCACTCAGAATGAGAGAGGGTTATTTCCTGAAGGAAAACTGAAGTCTCTTGTTGTAAGGAAGATCGACGTCAGCTGAGTGAGTGAATGAAATAGCAGGTATCCACAATTGATAGGAATTGCTTTGAAAATGTAAAGCAGTACATATATAGTGTATAACATGGCAGCCCTAAATCAAATAGTTCATACTATTAATTGAGCTATCTTAAATTATACTGGAACTTGTTTTGCATTTATTTTAAAATATCGCTTTATGAAATAGTTCAGTAATTTTCCTGCCGTGATAATGAAGAAATACGATGCCTACAGACACTGTCATTCTTTTTTAAGACCATAATGAATTGGGGTTCTTATTTGGCAAAGGAGTAAATGTGTTTTTCTTAATGCTTTTTTTTTTTTTTTCTTAGTGCTTTTTTTTTTTTTTTCTCGGTACGCGGGCCTCTCACTGTTGTGGCCTCTCCCGTTGCGGAGCACAGGCTCCGGATGCGCAGGCTCAGCGGCCATGGCTCACGGGCCCAGCCGCTCCGCGGCACGTGGGATCCCTCCAGACCGGGGCACGAACCCGCATCCCCTGCATCGGCAGGCGGACTCTCAACCACTGTGCCACCAGGGAAGCCCTTAAAGCTTATTTTTAATCAGAAACGTATCAATATTAAAGCCTACGTATTTGGTTTTTTAACTCTTTCCATGGGATTCCCATAGAGGTTCTTTTGTGGTTGCAAATAGAGAAACAGCCACTTCATTACTTTTTTTTCTGAAAAGTTGATGCTAGTAAAATTAGTATAATTATACTGTTAATCTTACTTCATGTTTCTTTGATGTAACAATTATAAGTCTAGGAATAAGCAAAATTTAAGTAAAATTCTTTTCTTTAAAAATAATACCATTATTTAAGCAGATCATCACTACTAAAATGGACTTAGGTTTGAACAGGAACTCTCCAACACAGAGATAACAGAGCAACCTCATTGGGAATGTCTGACAGTAAAGAATAGACTACTGATAGTACAAAAATGAAACATGACCATCTCTCAAAGATTTTCTTATCCCTTCTTCTTTCAGTTAAACTTTGTCTCCTTTGTACCTTTTATATATTTCTGTACCCACACTTTTAAGACTTGACTGCACTGACACATTGACACATCTGTTTTCTATAACTGATCTGGAAGTTCCTTAAAGACAGAAACAGTGCCATATGTATCCTTTATTTCTAGCTCCCAACACAGGGCCTGGGCCAATCAATAAGCATTTCGTAGAAGATTGGGTGGATGGTAGCAACTGTAGATCATAGTTCTGATGGGAAAACTGATTTGTAACTGTCAGGAATATATCTGATTTAGCTGATACATGTTACACCAAATAATTGTATGCGATTTAAGGTCCAGTTTTTCTTTCTTTCAGTTCTTCAGAAATAAGAATATTATGTAAGTCAGTGTGTTAACAGACTTCACCAATGAAAATGAAGTCACAGATAAAATTAGAATTTGCTATTTGTCATTTCAGTGGGGATGCAAACACAGATTTTCCTTTTTTAAAAAAATTATTATTTATTTATGTCTGCGTTGGGTCTTTGTTGCTGCACGCAGGCTTTCTCTGGTTGCGGCGAGCGGGGGCTACTCTTCGTTGCAGTGCACGGGCTTCTCATTGCAGTGGCTTCTTTTGTTGCGGAGCACAGGCTCTAGGCACACGGGCTTCAGTAGTTGTGGCTTGCGGCCTCTAGAGTGCAGGCTCTAGTAGTTGTGGCGCGCGGGCTTAGTTGCTCCGCAGCATGTGGAATCTTCCCGGACCAGGGCTTGAACCCGTGTGCGCTGCATTGGCAGGCGGATTTTTAACCACTGCGCCAGCAGGGAAGTCCCAGAGATTTTCCTTTAGGTAAATGCTGTATTCCTGTATCTAAGAAGTAAGCAAATAGATTATCTCACATAATTCTCCACACTCCTTTCCTCCAACCCCCACCCAATCAGTGTTCGGTTGCCCACCGTCTCCAAGCTTCCACACCTGTGTCTCACTGCTTTTTGGCTCTGATCTGATGTATAGAGTGGAAATAGAACACTACTCTCTCTGAGATATTATACAAATGAATTAATTTTTCTTTTTGTCTCAACTTGTTTTCAGAGGGTCTCTTTCCTCTCTGTGTCCATATTAGATTAACATTAAATGTTCAAATACGGATTTTTTTTAACTTTTCAGAGAAAAATGTAATTCTAAGAGGTTTTCATGTCCTTGTGTCAGAAATAAAAGTTGGGTAACTTTCAGTTGCTAGGCTACTAAGTATATTTATTAAATTTGGAATTTAATAACTTACATTTATATTTTCTGATTTCTAAGATTATTCATTATAAGCAGAATTATTCCTATCTAAAGTTGATAAATGCTACATATTACAAATATTAATATGCAATCACTAATGTCTTCTATTAAATCAAAACACACCTTTATTTATATGTGGACAAATGTCAGTTATACCAACAACATTTGGAGGCTACATCAATATTTGGTAAAACAACAAATACAAATATGTCTGACAGTACTTCATATAAGATTATTTCAAATAGTTAAAACTGAAATCCAGAAAAGGTGCTTACTACATAAGGACATCTTTAATACAAAGATAGATGATGTGTGTAATTCTTTAATTTGCAAAGATACATATTTTTTGGAAGATGTTTACTTTTATGAAAAGTTGACATACTATTTCTGAAATATATGTTATTTCAGAATTTCTGAATATTTAAAAGAAGAAAAATGATTAAAGGGAAAAATTTAAAAAGGAAGGACAAGGTAATGTGCTTGTGTAAGTAATATAAGTACTGTGCACATATTTGCAAGTTCTTTTGGAAGGATAAACCTAGTCCTAGAGTTAAAAGAAAAGGTTATAGTTGCAATAAATATAGTATGAGACTGGTATGCAGTGTAGTAGAAATTAACATCATCTTCACATACCTTACACAAGCTTAAGGTGATTTTAGAGTGGTTGTTAAAATTATATATTTCATTACTTTTTATTGACAGTCTATAGGATAGTTCCCATAATTAACCTCTCATGTGCTATTCTCTTCATGGATTATAATCATACAGGCAATCACTACATTGAGCAAAACAGCAGTGATATTAAAATTTAAAATAATTTAAGAACAGCTCTTTCAAAAGTCTTGGTTGATTAATATATTTTTCTTCATAAAAAAATTACATTGAAACACCTCAATTTGTCAGTATATAAATGTTTTCAACAATATTGAAAAAATAGCAAAATGTAAGGATAAAATGTAAGGATGATTCTAATCTTAAAATTGGTATAAGATGTAATCATGGTTTAACTTTCTAATTATATCACTTTAACATATTTCAGCATTTCAGACAAATAATTTTCTACCAAAAAGTCTGTGAACAAAATTAAAAAACTAACGTGTTAAAAAAATTATTTCTCAGTCTACTTCTTGAAACTGAATGCACTTAGGGGAATATGAGGGATATATTTGACATTCCGAAGAAATGCCTCTAGAAAATTTAGATTTTTTTCAAAAAAAATGAAATGATTATATAGACAAATAGTAATGAAACAAAATTCTACTGTGACTATAAATTATATGTGTGGTAAGAAAAGTTGTGTGGTGTGTGTGTGTGTTTAATACATGTAAATATATTTATGAGGTAACCCAGTCTAGAATTTGAATTTATACTTTCACTGCTTGCTACCTTCCTAAAAATGCATGGCTCTATTTTTTTTTTTAATATCCTTACCCAAATCTGTGTTTTAAAGATAACATGACAATACTTGCTAAAAATTAACTAATGAGATATCTCATAGATGATCTCAACTAAATTTCTGCTCAAATTTCAACAAATATTTTAGCCTCTTTAAATGTCTGGGACAAGGAAAGCAGTTCCTTCAGTGCTTTGTCAGTGACAGAACATTCACAATTTTTTATCTACCTGATGAGTCATAAAACAGTGTCATATGTATCTTTGTGCTACCGAAACATAACTTTAAATGTTAATATCTGTATTTTAATATTAAGGGTTTTTAAAATAACATACTGATTTTATACCTCTTATAATAGTATTTGATTATGATTAAATAAATAAAAATATGCTGGGGTTTGTAGCTGGATGTTTCAGAACAAATTAGCTAAAATGCCTATACTGCATACAGTCACATTGAATCATAAGTATTCATGTGACTACAGTAATTTTTCAGTAACCTTTGACAATATGGTTGTAAGCTCTGTTTTTAAAAATGTAGCTATTACTGCCAAAAAGAGAATGATCTGCCTAATCAAAATAGTCATTTTACAAATTTAGATAGAACATTCATGTAATATTCTCAAATAGCCCCTAACCTACCTAAAAGCAATTGAAAATTTTTATATTATTTAGAGATATTTGTTATTTTTATAGTTGTAGGTTGGTGTCAGTTTAGTTGAAAAACTAAAATACTACTACTAATAAATATATTGACCTCCATTTCTGAAAATATTAGTCATAAAGTAAGTAAGGTATTGAACAACACAAAAATTACTAGGTGATAAGGAACATGAAATTAATGTTTTAAAGGACTCAAGAACTTTCCTACTTTTTATCTTTACTAACTTTGCTTTATAATCCTCCACTCTTTGTTTTTATATGTTTTAGAGCAAAGATATTCTTACAGCTAAGTAGGTGAAGGATCATCAACAGCATTTTGATTTTGGAGCCATATAAAAATGTTATCATTGATGAAATGTTATGATTTCCTCTTTTTTATAACTTCCGCAAAATTCAGAGTCAAGGAAAATTTTTGTTCAATAATTTAAAACTGAAAATTGCCTTTTCCTTTGAAAATTCTAATTTTACAAGATAATTGTATTAAAATGTGATAAATGTCACTTTAGAAATTATGATATTTGTATCTTTCATAAATTATGTTTAAACTAATATTCAATTTACTATTTTACTTTTTCTAGGATAGCAAAGTAATATAATGTATGTGCGCAAAACAAGTATTATTTATACGTATTTTTTTTAATTACAGGTAAAGATTATAGTTCCCAACAGCACAGCAGGTCTGATAATAGGGAAGGGAGGTGCTACTGTGAAGGCTATAATGGAGCAGTCAGGGGCTTGGGTGCAGCTTTCCCAGAAACCTGATGGGATCAACCTGCAAGAGAGGGTTGTCACTGTGAGTGGAGAACCTGAACAAAACCGAAAAGCTGTTGAACTTATCATCCAGAAGATACAAGAGGATCCACAGAGTGGCAGCTGTCTCAATATCAGTTATGCCAATGTTACAGGTCCAGTGGCA